>NC_135490.1:40987811-41701542 GCF_052094955.1 Ictidomys tridecemlineatus
GGGAGAGCAAAGTTACAGGATTTATTAGAGTAACAGAAAGAAAGCAGAACTCTCAAAGGGGAAAGGGGTCCCAAGAGCAAGTTGCCAATGGATGTCTGTTTTACTCAGCTTTTTCACTGCTGTGACTAAAGGATATGACCAGAACAACTATAAGAAAGAAAAAATTATTTGAGGGTTCATGGAGGCAGAGGTCTTAGTTCACAGAAGGCCAGCTTCATTCTACGGGGCTTGAGGTGTGGCTGAATATCATAGCAGAAGAGGGTGGCTGAGGGAAGCAGTTCACATGGTGATCAAGAAGCAGAGAAAGAGACTCCACTCTCCAGATACAAAGTACATACCCCTACCCATGCCCCCAATTAACCCCATCCTCCAGCCATGCCCCACTTGCCTCCAGTCACCGCTCAGGTAATTCCATAAGGGATCAATTCACTGATTAATTTAAGACTCTCCTCACCCAATCATTTCTCCTCCAACCTTCTTGTATTATCTCACCTATGAGCTTCCAGGGGACACCACACTCAAACCATACCAATGTCTGTTGTCTAGAGGTTTATATGAATCTTCAGGGTTAAGGAAGTTAGCCACTGACCCAATCCTGGCTAAGGCACCCCATGTCCATGACTTCTTGACACACCCTTTGGTCCAATCAGGTTACCATGCCTTTTTTGGAGGGCGTCTGGGCACTAGACAACAGATGTCTCACTATCAGTTAGTTTTTCTGCCTAAGCTGGATGAGATCTGATTGTATCTGTGGTGCCTCTGCCCTGCTTACACAGAAAACCTGACCTTGGAGAGCCCTAAGTTTCCTATTTCTCTGTCCCAACTCTTTCTCCTGCTTCAATGTAACATTGGTATATGTACTTGATTCTTATTCTTTTCTTTCTTTCAATAATTCATTTCCCTTATCCCCTAAACCCAAAAGCCTAAGATGTTGGCAGAAATAGGAAGAATTTTGATTAGAAGGATAATATACATGTACATTTGGAGAGAGAGAGAGAAAAATCTAAACGAGACCAGTTCCTCGCTAGCCCTGCTTCCCTTCCCACTTGCTATCACCAATCTTAGCTGTAGAATAAGAAATTGTCCTCACTCAAGAATTGGGGTCTTGGAAACTTTCAATGAATAGTCCTGGTTATTGCATTTATTTTGAACCACTTGATAAATTTAAAAAGTACGAAGGATATTAGAAACACAATTACTGGTTTAGTTTTGTGGGAGATTTGAATTTGGTGTGGAACCAGAGACTTCCAAACTCTCAATTCCAGAGTTACACAATTCACTAGTCCTCAGTGTTACTTATCTAGCAGTGATACCTGAGTTATGGAGGTTGTCCTGGCATGGCTGTGCTGAGCACAACCCGGAAAGAGAGGTCAAGAATGACAAAGATTTCTCTGCACATGGGAGGAAGTTCCAGGAGTTGTTAAAGAAATATCCCTTCTCAATATCCACCTCAGTCCTGCTCCAGAATTCCAGTCCCACACCTGTGGAGGATTATATGGACACAGAGTGTTGTGAGTTCTTTCTCCCTTTGCTTGTTTATATCGTTCTATTAACTCCCCACTCTCATTGTACTTGTGCAGTGACCAAGTAAATGCACATATGTAATTTTAAAATTTCATTTTTTTCTGGAGTAATTACCTAGCAAATGGCCCAACTATTATGTAATTTTTAAAAATAGTCCCTTCATCGAAAACAATTATTTTTTAAAAAACAACCTTGTCCTCAAAAATATGTGTTACCAAAATGCCCTCATAGTCCATTTGGCCGGCCTCTCCCTTGCTTAACTTGCAGGATTTGCTCCTATATGCTAAAACATTAATGGCATACAGTAAATTTCCACTCATTTGCAAGCCTTTCTAGTAAGTAATAATGTATTAGCTCTATGATTTTAATTGCAAATTCTGCCCTTAGAACTCCTCAGTAAATATTTTCTTAGTAAAGTTTTACAAGCACATCTGCATCTATTATGCTGGTCAGTAAAATATTTGCATTTAAGTAATATAATATGAAATAAAGGTAAGCCAATTTCTATATTAAAATTTTCATTTGTTCTTATCATTTTTCTAAGAAGACAAGTATGCTAGAAACTTCTATAACTTAACTCAAAGAGATATTGCTCTTCAAAGAAAAAAGACCTGTTTCAGATGTGATAAATGACTGTGTGACACCTTTTGTTTTGCCCAAAACAGGTCTGGTTTATGCCAGTTGTCTTGACAGAATTATTAGTAAGCAACCTATTTCATTCATAAGATTGTCTAGTGCTTGAACAGTAAATTATGTAGTTCTCCTATATATAACTCTAATATTTGATCAAGATTAACTACAGACTATTATGAAGGTTCTGACTCACAAATAATGAAATCTTGGGCTTAACTCATAGTAAATTTATCTAAGGAATTTCTGCTGTGTCCAAGGGGGAAAAATCCTTTATAATATCATCCTAAAGTCCATTTTCAAGCTATTCAATATAACTGTGATATTTTGGGATAAAGTCAGAGGGCATGATACCCCAGGATATGATCAAATAGTAAACTATTGGTAACCAAGTGTAAGGTGGATATGGAATATGTAGCATTAACAATGGAGCTGATTGTTGCAATAATTTATATTTTGGAACTATAGCTTATAAATATTTATGACCACTTCTCTAAGGCCAATATTTGGAGAATGAGGTAATTAGTTCTGAGTATATAAGTAACCCATATCAGATATCTAATTTAAAAACTCATCCCATGATTTGTCTTTTTACTCTCTTGATAGTGTCATTTGATGCATGAAGTATTTAATTTTGATGAGTTTCATTATATATTTTTATCTTGCCTATGCTTTTAGTGTTATATCCAAGAAATTATTGCTCAATCCAATGTCATGAAGATTTCCCTCTATGTTTTATCCTAAATGTTTTGAAGTTTTCATTCTTATATGTAGGTCATTAGGATGTTGGGTGAATGCCCTTAGAAGGGATTAATGTAGTCAATTAATAAGAAATGAGTTTTTATTGTTTAAACTACCCAAGCTATGGGATTTTACAATGACAACCTTTATAATCTAAGACAAAAATGAAGGAAGTTAAACACCATACTTTTTTGTTTTTAAAATAAATATTTTTTGCCTAAATAAGAAAAAAATAAAGAGAGAAGCCCTTTTAACATTTTATCTTCAATGGATTTGTGAATCTTTGAAGAAATAACCCCAAGAAATCTTTGAAAAAATAACACCATGGAAGATATAAAAGAGCTGTTTTGTATATGCCTCCAGTTGCTTATTTTTTTCTAGCTCTATATATGCAAGGGAAAATTTGAGGAATTAAACATTCTTTATGAATTAAAAAATGAAATCCTGTTTAAATGTTTGAATGCTGAAGGAATGATTTATCATTGTGTGGGAGGTTAAACCAGATGACCTTTCTAAACCTTTCCAATTCTAAATTCTGCAATTTAAGAAATTGTCCCTGTATTTTACTGTTTTGTAGGATCCAATTAGCCATCCTGTCAGGACCTTTGTGAACCCAGCAAAAATTATGCAAACTTGTAAAGGGGAGTTAACAAGGAGCTGGGTAACTCCTTTTTCTGGTGTAGAGAAATTCATTTTAATAATACTAGGGCAACGCAATTGCCTTAATTGCCTGAGCAATGTCATTTGAAGTTAACCAAGTGCATATGAACATATAAGGCGTTGCTCAGAAAATAAAAGATGAAGTAAATCCTAGACTTGCTTTATTCACAGCAGACTAAATTTAGACCATCAGTTTTATGAATTTATTGCTAAGTTTCCAGTATAACTGTCAAGAAATAAAATGAAAATAATTACACCTTTAATCAAGTTTGATTCTAGGATCTCTATTTTATACAATCCCTATATTTCTCTTGATATATACAATTAAGTACATGTATATGCAAAACTATTATATACATCACTTTTCATACCATAATACATTATATTACACAATACATAATTCTATTTATAAAATATATGTATAAATTAATCATTAATTTCTACAAAAATAAGATTACTGCATGAGTTGACTTTGACAGAGAGTCCATGTTAGATTTAGTAAAATAGTAGTAAAATAATGCCTTGTCAAAAATCTGTTTATAGGAATAAATGTAATATGAAATATTTCTCATATATGAACTTAAATTTTGCTTGAAATCAAGAGCAAATACAGAAAGATTAAAAAAAACCACTACAAATGCTAGCATTATAGATCTTTTACATTATTATTGTTGTTATTATTATTTGTTACTATACAAGCAGTAGTAAAGTACTTTGGGGTAATATTTTGCATGTTAACTTTGATTAGGTGATGATGATATTCATGATGATGATGATGATGATGATGATGATGATGATGATGTAGGAAGTTAAATATCCAAAGATCAGTAGAGATGGTATTAACCAGGAAGGGGTTGATGGATGGGACAGTCTTTGATCAGGATCTCAAATGTTAGAATTTGGATAATCAGTGAAGCACTTAGAAAGCTGACAACTCAGAGTGAATTTAAAACAACGATAATTTTCATGTTTTTATTTTTCAAAGTGGAATTGGTTTTGTTTCTTTTCTGATTATAAAATTAAGGCTATGAGAGAAAGGAGCTGTGGTGAAGCTATGTGTTTGTGGAATGGAGAAATAGAAATTATATGTTTATATCATCTATGCATGAACACTATATTAATGCACAGTAATTGATATTGGTCAACTGGAAAACTATACATAGACAATATTATTGTAATTCAATCAAGTTTTATTCCATCTAACATATACAAAATTAGATTGTATTAGTGAGGGCACATAGCTAAGAAATAAGCATAATTATCTAGGATTGAAAAAGGTACCATGTTCCTGTATTAAAATAGAACTCATTAGGGAATACAGATTTACAGATAGTAACTCTGAATGAGTCAATAAGAACCAAATCAGATCTTCCAGAAGCATCACTTTCTACTTGATTTCAGTCTTTAGTATACACATCTTCAATTCATTAAGTGGGTACATGACTACACGTGGACCTCTGTGATGAGGTGATGCAACACTTCACCAAGGTTAGGAGCACCTGATGCATTTTAGAACTTTCTCAATGTACCATGTGATTTCAGTATGCAAAATAAATTTATTGCAATATATAATATTTTAGCCATAATCAGAGTTGTGATCCAGGACAATTCAGCCTTATCGGAGTCCATTTCTCAGCTCAGTCCATTTCTCAGCTCAGCATTGAGCTGAGAAATTAGAATGGAGAATACTTCCTTCTAACACATTAGGTAGTCATATAGCAAACTATGAGAGCAGCTGTAAAGAGGCATTCTAAAATGAACAAAGAAAAAAAAAAGAAAATAATTAGTAATTACTTGGTATATATTTTTACTTTTCCTCTCTCTCTCTCTCTCTCTCTCTCTCTCTCTCTCTCTCTCTCTCTATATATATATATATATATATATATACACACACACACTCTCTTTCTCCCTCTCTCTCTCTCATACCTATCCATTTACAAACATAAACAGTGGTTCAAACTATACACACTGTTTGCCAAATAGCTTTACACCACTGTAATGTAATATACACATTTCCATTTGAATTACATAGACATGCATTACTATTTTAAATGTAACTTTGAAATTCTATTTTTCCCCTCCAACATATTAATCCTAAACTTGGTATGATGCAAAATCACATGCTCTGTAGGTGTAGAATGTGTTTGGAGAACACAGGACTATGTAGACTGGGCTGATTTTTAATGTGTGGCTGCAAACCTCAAAGGGCACTCAGAATTGCCTTGGCAGCATGACTGAGTTAATTTAGTCTCCTGCTTTGTTAAATCAACCATTTCGCACTTTTCTTCTCTCATTTCCAAACAAATCTCTTAATTATTATCATTATTTGTTCATTTAAGATATACATGAAAGTAGAGTGTATTTTGGCATATTATACATACATAGAATATAACTTATTCTAATTAGGATCCAATTCTTGTGGATGTACAAGATGTGGAGTTATCCTGGTTGTGTATTCATATACAAGGATAGGTACATGCCTATAATCCCACCAGCTCTGAAGTGGAGGCAGGAGGATCATGAGTTCAAAGCCAGCCTCAGCAACAGAGAGGCACTAAGCGACTCCATTAGACCCTGTCTCTAAATAAATACAAAGTAAGGCTGGGGATGTGGCTCAGAGGTCAAGTGCCCCTGAGTTCAATCCCCAGTACACCCACCCTAAAAATAAAGGATAGGAAAATTATGTCT
Organism: Ictidomys tridecemlineatus; assembly: GCF_052094955.1. Lineage (NCBI taxonomy): Eukaryota > Metazoa > Chordata > Mammalia > Rodentia > Sciuridae > Ictidomys > Ictidomys tridecemlineatus. The sequence goes on from NC_135490.1 coordinate 40,994,055, forward strand.
GATTAATTGTATTGTATTTCCAATTCCCCTCCCCTACTCCTTTCCAAATATTTTTCTTATTTCTCTTTAGAAACAATCAGAAGAGAACCTCTTTTTCTTTGCCACGAATATCTACCCTAGTAGTAGTTATAACCAAGTATTGAGTCCCTACCCATCAAAATGGATTAATTGTCTTTGCCTCATTATGGCCTGTGTTCACTTGAACATTGGATTTCATGCCTTGCGATTAAAGGCCTTTGTTCCTACAATTAGTTTTTTCTCTCACACCATCAATTTCTTTTCTTAGGGATAATTTCTACTAACACATGAAAATTATGAGATATTTTTAATCTCAGAAAAATGTCACTTCTTTTAATTATATCCCTACTACAGCTACCATCTCATTTCTTAACTTCTCTTTCTAGGAACACCTCTTGAAAATTTATCAATATTATTTATCTCCATATCTTGTCTTGTCAATAGCTTTTTCCTCGAACCCACTGGGTTAAATTTTACCAATGACTTTCATGCTGCCACACAGAAGGATGTGTTGAGTCCTCTTTTGACCTGATTTTCTTGATGGCATATGATCATTCCCTTCATCCTAAAACACTTTTGTCACTATTTATAGAATCTTCCAGTCCCACTAGATGCTTCTTCTCAGTCTTGTTGCTAGCTCTTCTCTCTTCGGACTTCTAAATATTGGCTTGCTCCAGCTTCCGTTTTCCCACCATGGGTTTTCTTATCTTCAACTATTCTTCAGGTGATTTCATCCATTCCCAAGGCTTTACAAACCATGGACACATCAAAGAGTCCCAGCAGACTTTACCCTCAACTTCAGACTCATATATCCAATTACCATTTGACATGACTCTTGGACATCTCATAGCAATTAAAAATTAACGCACTTTAAATAACTTTGGAAACATTTCCTTGTCACTCCTCCATCTGCTTTAAAAACAACAACAACAAAAAAAAACTTTAAAAAAACATAGTTGCTTGCTACCTGGTTTCCACTTACCCTTCTTTTTCACAGAATCTTAATTCTATTTAGTCTGGCAATGTGCAGAGTTAACATTCTTACTTGCTCAGGGCTGCATCACAACCTTAGTCTCATAAAAGGGATTGGGAAAGAATCACCTTTATTCTGCTTTCTGGAATGATGTGCATAGAAGAGTCATTGAATGTTCATTGAAGTTTTGTTAAAACTCATCCATAAAACTGGCTGCATCTCAGCGTGTGTGTATGAGTGTGTGTATGTGTGTTAAAGTTAATTTGGATTCTATTTATAGGAGATGCAATAGGCATACACTTACATTTGGGTACAAATCATTAATTGTGAATGTCTAAGAGATGGGAAAAAGGCTTTATCCCATTTATTTGTGGAGAGCAGCTAAATTGCCTTCAAAGGGCTTCCAACTATTTTGAATACACACATAAATGGAATGAATAAGTACATATTGCCTGGAATATATTGGACACTCAACAAATACTTAGAACTGTTGATTTGGTCTACTTTAATACCTTTAAAGTAGAATTTTTCTGCCCATGAGACTATTCAAAAATTTATTCTAGCATTTGAAAATAATATCCAATTTAATAAAATAAAGTTTCAGTAACTCAATTTTCCATTGAGCGTTTAATGTTAAAATATTTTATATTTATGTTTTCTTAAAATTTTTATTATTATAAGTTGTCCAATTTTTAATGATCACTTTAGTGAATTTGGAATAATATTGAGTCTTCATTTATAACTGGATTTGTAAATTAAATGAATTAAATTATTTCTTAATTATTTGCTTTTCTGAGTAATTAAGTAATTGTTGTAAAGCTAACCAATGAAAATTTAAACAGAGTGGAATGAAAATTACTTTAATTAAACTTATAATATTTATTCATAAAATCATAAGTCTAAATTAATTTTTCAATTATACATTTGAAATTAAAATTACAGGGTTACCACTATACTAGGTCAATTTTCTCGTATAAATAAAATACCAAATATACAGTTTCCTATGTTTAAGTTATTAGAAATTATATTTTGATTTCTATTAGCTTTGACCAGGTATGTCTCCTGGGTGTGAGATCTAGAGCTGGAGATACCCAGAGCCTTTCAACTGTATATACATTAAATAATCATCATTTCAATCTTTACCTTTTCAACATGCTGGGCAGTACAGAAAGACCCTGAATTTTGGCCAGAACACTGGCTGAGTCCTTGCTGATGACTATAATGTAATGCATCCAAAGACCTCTTGCATGTGTTTATGTCAATGATTTCATAATGTTTTGAAATCAATGTAGTCCAGGACCCTAAGATTCCATTGATACAAATCCCTGATTTTCCTTTACTTACCAATATGGCAGCTCCTAAACTAGGCAGTTACTGGTTTTGTATTTCTCTTTATGTTAAGATATGTAAAAGTCATCCCTCCCTCTAATCCTAAATAAACTAATAAACTCTTAGTTTATTAGTTTTATTACTATTGCATTTTATTACTATTGCATCCTTTTAAGATCACAGTATTGCTATGGAGTTTAATATATGATAGTGCTTTGAATTACTATTTTTAAAATTTTTTGTAGCTATAGATGGACAGCATGCCTTTATTTTACTTGTTTACTTTTTTATTTTTAATGTGGTGCTACAGATTGAACAGTGCCTCACATGCTCTGCAAGTGCTCTGCCACTAAGCTATATTCTGAACACATAATCTGAATTATTTTTGTGGTTACAATTTCTAAAATTTTTGCTGAAAAGTAACTTGACGAAATGTTGCAGTTGTCATATCTGCCAATGTAATTGTTGTATAGATTAAAAGAAGAAAAATATTGAGAATAAGAGTGATAGTCTTGCATGCTCAGTTGTACATGAATCAGCAATACTTGGGATGTAGTGACAAGTACTGTATATTGACTTTAGAAAGGACTTTGACATTTTAAAGCTTGTAGATGAAGTTTTTCAGAAAGTTGAGAAAGCTCTGAATTATAGCAAATATTCTTTAAAAACTTTGACTAAAAAGTAGGAGACAAAGTCCAAATGAGAGCTGTCTTAAGTATGAGAAGAACTATTCTTCCGGAAAAACAGAAGAGACTTCTCGATATAAAGCCTCAAGGACAGAACTAGGGGCTGCTTGTGAAGCCACCAAAGTGGCTTGATAGATGGTCACAACATGTAAGAGAGTTGAAACATCTGAAAATATAATATGCTGCTTCCAGAGATAGTGAATTGAAGGGATTTAATATCAGACTGGGAATTGGATTAGATGTTCTCTAACATTTATTCGAACTCTGAGAATCTGCTTCTGTGAAGTTTAAGACTTGTAGATTATCTGGTATGTATGCTATTAATGAAAAGGAATATTAAGGTCAATGGAAGACAGAATTTTCTTTATCCATATCCACATTAATAAGTTAATAAGGTTATCACAATGTAGTCATGCTACTGTAATTTATTATGGCTCTCTAACATTGACAATTGGAACAAAAAGTCAAGACCTAAGTCACAGAGGCAGAGGGAATGAGGACAGGCATGCTTATATTGTTTAGAAGGATGACACTGTCGAGAGAGGCAGTTGTAATTAGGTCATTTTACAAAGGATGCAAATCCCCTTTAATCTCATCCTTTCCTGTCTTTTCCTTATTGCAACTCAGTTATAACCCCTGTCTTATTGAAAGCCATTACAGATTTTTACCTTCTTTTTCTCCCTATTTCCCAGAATCCAGTAGAATAGAAGGACTGAGTCTTTTCTCTCTTTTGTTATTTACCCTTTTGTGCCTTAATGTTTTAAGAAAAGTTTGTCTCATTCAACAAATATTTATTGAACACTTACTGTGGGCCCAGAAATCTACTAGAAGTTTAGGATATGATAATGAACGGAACAGACTAAGATCTTGTGGGACTTATATATTTAAGGGTGAGAAGCAGGACATACACACAATAGATGAATTACTGGGTACATTAGAAGGTGACAAGTGCTTTGAATATAAGAAAAAGTTGACAGGATAAGAGCGACCAACAATGTGGGTAGAAATTTGTGGTTGGTTGGAGAGACAGGTGGTACTGAGTAGTGAGAGCAGAGTAAGTCTCATTGAGTAGATGAGATTGGAGCAAAGAATTGAAGGAGGAGAGGGCATTAACATATCTAGAGTGTGCCAGGTAGAGGAAGATAGTAGATCAAAGACTCTGAGTTAGAATGTTCTGGACATGTTCCAAAAGAAGGGCAAGCAGCTCAATATGGCTACAGCAGCCTATGTGTGCATGCACGTGTATGTGTGTGTGTGTGGAGAGGGACACAAGAGTAAGAAATGCAGTTGAGGCTTATAGTCAGCCTGAAGGCCTTGTGAGTCATGACTAGTTCTGAGTTGAGCAATGCCATGACTAGTTCTGAGTTATATCTTGAAGGAATTTTTCAGGCTGCTGTCTTGAGGAGCAATTCTAGAAGGCAAGTATACAAGCAGAGAGACCTCTTGAAGGATAACACAGTAAAAATTACAAAAGTAGAAATACCCAGAATTTCAAAGTGGTAGAAATGAAATAATCCCAAATAACTGTTGAAATTTTGGTGTTACATATTTTGCTTTCTAGTTATTTTACCTTTAAGATTTTCTTTAAATAAATAATATAATTCATATTATCTTCAGAAAGGGAATGTGGAACTTGACTTTTTAACATTAGTTTTTCTACTCAACATTAAAATATTTATGCATGTATCACAGGCTTTATCATAAGTTAATTCAGTTTTGGTTTCTTAGTTGACCACTGTAATACCTATTTGCATTTTTACTCGTGTTTAAAATAATGCACTTTTTCAGGTTTTAAGAAATTCAATTCAAAATTTGGCTATGTCCTCACTTTTAACCTTGTACTAAAGGAGTCATTCCTTCTTTATCCCTGTTACATTAAAATTTCACCAACCTGAGAATGAACTATACTATGCTCCTGTCACTGTGTTTAGTCACTAAGAGGAGAAAATCAACCCAGAAAGAGATAGCACTTCACCCACTGTGTATTTCACTGTGGCAAATGTCAAGTTATCTAAGGACTCCTTATCCATATGGACTGAATAGAATTTCTGAAAAGGTCTATAGATTATAGTTAATGCTTAGTTATGTTTCTTTAATAGTTTATATTACATTGAAAATTGGTAGTTTTATACACATAGTTCCTAAGATGGTTACATTCCTACTGTGGAGCATTTATCCTAACTCATGCCCTTGAATTGTGTGTCCAGAGCAGAAGATTTTCAGGATATAGGAAAAACCATAGGTTCCTTCCTAGTATAATACACATATGTCCTTTCATACAAAAAAAAAAAGAAACATGAAATTTGGGATGTTAATGGCTCTCCTGAAGTTCATTTATGACATTTTAGATACATGGTCAAGAATCCTTCATAAAAAAATCCTTGCTCTGGAAAAAAAAAAGACCTGTTTTCTGTTTATAAGATTATTTTGTGTTTTTCAGATAATATTCATTCAATAAATATTTATTTATTTTTTGTTCTGTCTTTATCTTGAAGTATTTCTGGGTGCTTGATGTTTGAATTTATGCATCCTTCTGCAGGGAAGCAAGTCGATTCCACTCACTGATTAGTGTTGGCTCACTCCATCTTTACATTGAGGTGAATTCTGAGGCATAACTGAATTCAGTGTGGAAGTTCTGATTAGGAATGTTGCTCGTAAGTTGTAAAACAGCCTTGAACTAGGGCATGCATGATACCACTTTTGTTGCTCATCCAAGCAGCCCATGCATTTTTGGACCACTGGAGCATCAGTGGATGGCACTTATACTTGGGCGTCACTGTGATGCTAGTGGCCCCTAATTCAGCATTTTCATTTCCTTTTGAATATATACCCAGATATCAGGAGAATTCATAGAACTATTAGACGATAAAATTTCTGCTTTTAAACATAGCCACATTTGAAGTTATATACTTTATATACTATTGAATTTTAAAAGAAAACTATATTAATGAGTCAAATCCCCAAAAGGTAGGCAGCAAAGATCCTGACTTTACAACAAGACTTGACATCTGATAGGTTCATCTTACATTGCTTCCCAACTTTATCAGCTATTACTATGGTTTCTTGGGTTGTTTGTTCAGACTTGGTCTGGGAGATGGCTTCTGTCTTTGATCCATTAGTGTATGTGGTTAAAATTGATCATTTTTGGAAAGATGAGTGAACCAACAGGTAAGTAGAATACAGAGGACAGAATAAGCTCGTACAAATGTTGTTTAAAGAACGATCTAACTTAACTAATCATGGCAAATGGTGAGTGGTCAGATGGGAAATTTGAATAAACATGGGGCAATTTTGGTGTGAAAAGATACTAAACAAATACAATTCTCAGCATACCTAACAATGCACAAATATATAAAACCTTGCAATCAAAATGGGGAGCAAAAACTACAGTGAATTAATCACAGTTAAGAAAACTAACTTAAGATGTATGTAGAGTAAAATGGTAATGTTGAATTTAAATATGATGTGGTGACCTTTTTTATTATGTCTTGAATTTTACAGTGAATAAGGACCATGAAAAGCTTGCTAAGGTTTGGATTTCATCCACATACAGTTTAGATTAACTTCTTATCTTTCCATTCTAATTTTCTCAGAGGCTACATTTTATAGCTTTGCAGTTGAGTTCCAAAAAGGTGATTAAAATTCAACTAATGAAAAAAGTAGTAGGAAATTGGGGTGATTTGGTCTGGAGAAGAGAAGGCTAGGGAACAATTTGATTGCTCTTAAGTAGATAATGGCAGCTAGACGATTTCTATTTTCTCATATAGTAGAATCACAAGTGAAAGTCTATAAATTTTCTCTATAAAAATTTTTAAAAGTGAGTTACATGCCTCATATATTTTCAAATGTTATGTGGGGTGGGGCTTATTAAAAGTCAAGGACTTATTTAATGATGTCTCAATACACCTTCTTTCCTGCGACACAGTGTCACATTTCTGAAATCTTTAATATAATATCGAATCTGTTTGGTGTTTCAAGAGTTATTCTGTTGGATGAAGTTGGTTTCTTGCTCATTACTCTGAAATTAAGTTTATCAACACTGGGGTTAAATTCTATCACCTTGCAAATATTAATATATTAATTTTCAAATTTCAGAATTATCATTCTCATTGCATTTTAAAAGTTGAAGATTGTCCCAAGTCAGAACAAGTCATTAGGTTCAGAGAACAAGTTCTAGAAATTAATTTTTATGAAAATAGCTACTTTCAATAAGAGAGAATTGTTCTTCCATTGACAAATAACTTAAAGAAAAATGACCAGAAGATAAGGTAAGAAGAAAATGGAAAATATAAAATACATCTCTCCAATCAGTTGTTTACAAAATTTGTAAGTATTTGCAAATCTCTTCACATATTTTAAGTCAAATACCATGAGGAATTAGATATTGGAGTTCAGAATAGGGGTAAAAATCCATTTTTGAGATATATAAAAGCTGATGGAATATTGTTTGCTGACTTAATGAGTCTACTAAAGGCAGATGAAAAACTTTCAGAAATGCTCTGCTTTTCTTTAATACAACTGCATATTATTTGAAGGAAAATTGATATCTTTATATTGAGGGAAAGATAGTAGCATTTAAATAATGTTGATTTTGATCCTTTAGGATATTGGAATGGTGAGTAACTATCTTAAAAGTAAAGGGCTGTATGCACCATACGGAGGCTTAAGGTTGGAAGAGAAACAGTTGACAGGATAAAGCTCTCCCTTTGCAGTTGAGGAAATCATTTAGTAAGTTGTTCTCTTATGCTGTTAAGAAAGCTGAGGTAAAATACAACAAATAATTTATCACGTTGTTATGGCTCAATAGGAAGTGTCCCCCCAGAACTCCTGTATTGAAGACTTGTCCCCAGTGCAACAATGTTCAGAGGTTTTATTGGAGAAGTATATAAATTATGAGGGCTTTGACCTCATTAATGGATTTATTCCTTGAAAGATTCATATCTGAATGGATTACTGGGAGGTGATGGAAAATGTAGAAGGTGGAACCTCCCTGAAGGGGGTGTGTCCTTTGGGGTGTGTCCTTTGGGGTGTGCCCTTGGGGTTATATATTGCCTTCCGCCTCCTTCCCCCAATTCTCTGTTTCTAGTAGGTCATGGAGCATGCAGCTTTCCTTTAACATGCCTAAAGACTCCTGTGTGAGACAATGCAGGAATGTTCAGAAGTCATATGATTAGATTATGAGAGCTGTGGACTAATTGGTGAATTAATCTATTTGATTGATTAATAATTTGAATGGATTAATGGTGAGTGTGACTGGAGGAAGTCAATTAATTGGGGTGTACCATTGGGAATTCTATTTAGTTGCCTAAAGCTGTCTCTGCTTCCTGGCTGTCATGTTCTGAGCTGCCTTTCTGTGTCACACCTTTCCACCATGATTGTCTGCCTTGACTTAGGCCTAGAGCAATGGATCTTGCAATTATAGGCTGAAATGTTTGAGACCATGATCCAATGAAAACTTTCATCCTTTAAATTGTTTCTCAGGTATTTTGTTACAGCAATGAAACGCTAACATATGCTACATATAAGGCGAATATAGATTATGAGTTATTACATTTATGAACATCTGATATTAAAGTGGCATCAAATGATCTTTTGGGGGAAACTCATTTAACTAAAATGGTTTTATAAAAGAACATTAGCAAGACTTAATTTTTAAGATTTGTTAATACTCTTATCTTTTAAAAAATAAGTTAATTATTCTCATCTAAGTAAATTCCTAGCTGTGATTATTCATAGTTTTGCAACATTTAGCTGCCTGTTGTCTTTCTTTCTGTCTTCCTTCCATCTTTCCTTCCTTCTTTCTTTCATTTATATTTTCATAATGAATGATTCCATTTACTAACATTCACAAACAATCAAAGATAATCTGTGGACTCAGAATTCAAGACATTGTTATCTTGGGGGAGGAGAAGTAATGTTGGGAGGCGGGCATGAGCACAGGTTTTTGGACTATGATGCATTCTTGTATAATTCTTATTTGGAACTTACTCAGTTCTTGACAGTATAATTAACTAAGCTATATCATTATAATTTAACAAATATTATTTGAGAGCCTACCACAGATTAAACTAGGCTTTGGATATATAATATCACATATGACAGTGTCCTTATCAACATAATCAGTTAGTGAGTATAGGCTACTAAATAGAAAATTACAAGACAGTGAGATCGATAAACATGACAAAATATAACAAGAGCCCTCAAATTTGGACATAGCAAAGAATTTAGCAAAAATGCTGTGTAAGATATGTCATTTTTTGATAAAACTTGAGGAACTGGCAGAATAGAAGACTGGATATGTTTTCCAATAGAGAAAATACCATGTGCCTGGGCCCAGATATGAGAGCCTGCATTAGTCTTTTAACTTTTAATGAATTTGTACAGATTTTCTCAAAAATCCAAGTACTCAAGACATAGAAATATTCATTCATTTTTTCCTATTTTTTGAAATTGCATTTGAAATTTCTTTTTAGTATACTTTGCACATTGGAAAAGCATAAGCCTTTCCTCTTTAGCTATTGTATTGGTTAAGTTGTAGGCTAAGCATGCGTTACAAAAAAATTTCAAAGTACAATGGCTCAAGGAGATAAAATTGCATTTATCTGATATGTAATCATCTGGTATTTGGTAATGGCTAAGGCAAGAAAATAGCTGTGATCCCAGAAAGTAATTTCGTGATCGATGTTCTTCTTCTTCCTTATTTGTGTCCAGGGTATTGTCCTCATTAGCCCATTTAACACTGACTTAGCTCCTTGTCTACATTTTAATCTATGGGAAAAAAGGAGATGAAGCAGATTATAGCAATCTGCTGTCATGTATAACAAATTATAACAAATAAATAAATAAATAAATTTTTAAAAAGATAAATAATTCTGCAAAGGAAAAAAAGATGGACTACTTTTCATTATTTTAAAGTGGCTCTAATAACTTCTGCAAAAAAATTAATAAAAAATTTTCTTTGTAGGGAGGGGGAAGGGGAATAGCAAGGATGGCGGAATATGATGGTTATCATTATACAAAATATATGTAAGAAGATTTGAAGTTGGTGTCAACATACCTTAAATACAAACAGAGATATGAAAACTTGTGGTATACATGTGTATTAAGGATTGTCATGCAAAAAAAGAGTACATATATGACAGCATAATTTGTCGTGAACATACTTTATATACAGAGTTAGGAAAAACTTGTGCTGTAAATGAGTAATAATGAGCATAATACATTCCACTATTGTCATGTATGTAAAATAAATAAATAAAAATTTTCTTTGTGAAAAATTAGGCAGAAGAACTTTTAAACAGAATTTCTCCTTTTCTTCTATTGGTACTAGATTGGTAATATCGCTACATTGGTTGCAGGGGAGGCTGGAATGTACAGTCTCCTGCAGAGTGGCCCTGTGTTCAGCTAAACTATTATTCTATTAAAAAAAAACAGAATGGACCTGGGGGGACAGCAGCCTAACAAGACTGTCCATTTCTAAACACCATTTGTGATGATGAGAAAATTTCATGAAATAAACACAGATAAAGAGGTGGAAAAACATGAAAGACCTTTTATGTCCAAAAGTAAATGTGTTTGTTAGATAAAATTAGATAAAAGGGATAAAAGTGAATTTAATGTTGGACACAGAAAATTTTAATCAATTTGCTAATTAAGTAAAGCTGTGTGAAGCCAGATTTGGCCCCAAAGCACCTCTTCAAGAGGGAAGCAGAGGAGAGAGCAGAGCTCAGGGCAGCCTGGGACCCCAAGGAAAGTCAACAGCTAAGGATAGTTAGAGAAAATGGAAGCAGTGTTCACCAATAGCTTTTTTCTAAACAATAATCTATTAAACTCATCTAAACCCAATTAACAAAATATCACTTCACAGAAGAGCAAGTCACCCTTCATTGACTTTCTATACTGATGATTTATCAGTCTGTTAAAAATATTTCCCACTTTCTACCTGGAGTTTATAACAATTTCATTTTGATGAGAAAATCCAAAGAATCAAGTTTGTCAGCGAATTACTGAAAAAGGTTATTGCTACTCTGTAATTTGAAATTACGTGGAACAAGGAGAAAAGAGAACTAGGAGTTTGTAGTGTCATGTATTTAAATGCAGAGAGAGTCTCCTGAAGGAAGGGATACTCAACATTTCATTAAACGCTCAGAGTTCAAGTGGAAAAAAATGACCTCAAGATTTGGTAACAGAGATGTTGTCTTGGATGTCCTCCATAATAGTTTGATTGTGATTGTTGGGAAAAAAACTTAGATCAGAGAGTATTTAAGAGAGATTAGAAAAATAAAGTTTGCAAATTTAAACTCTTTTTTGGAGATTTTGTTATACAAAGAAAAATAAGGTAAGTAGCCATAAGTGACATGAATTTGGTTAATAAATGAGAAATTTGAAGATGTTTGAATGGATTGAAAAAAAAAATCTCTTGGAGAATAAAGTCAATATTTATACAGGGTAGGGCAGGATCTTTCCACAGAAGGGATGTAGCTGCTCCTGAAAGGTGATCCATTTCTTCTTTGAACATCACAGAAGGAGCAAGGAATGGTACAGATCCAGGTTTTTAAAAAGAATTATTGTTATTATAAGGATTACTACTATTATGTATAATAATAGTTTATTATTATTATCATGATAGCTTGAAAGATTTACAAGGAGAAAGGTAGAAAATGACAGTTTTTTGCTACTGTCTTTTTACCAGAATCTTCCTATTGCTTTTTTGCTTGTTACTATAAGAGGTTTTATTGACTACAGTGAGAGTTAAAGCAGAAGGGAAAAAAAAAAAAAGATCATTTAAAAACATCAAAGACTCTTAGACAGCAAAGATTAAGGCCTTGAACTTGACAGGCAAGTATTCTCCCACTGAGCCACATTCTTAGTCCTGTTTTCTTGTGTTTTGTCATTGAAATTCATGGTAATAGTAAGTTATGTCAGAATTAGGCCAGGGGTGGTCAGGGAGTATAGGAATGTGCTGTCTGGGAAATATTTTTTCTAGAGAAAGGTGGAGCATACCTTTTGTAATTACCTTGCAGATGATATACTTAGAGAAAAAAAAAATTTACATGACCCCTCTTTGCATATCAGTATAATCCCTCAGGTCACCATGACATTTCTCTAATCAGCAGTGTAGCTCTAGGATAAATGCTGGATCCAACAGTTCTGATTAATCATAGAAGCTCAAAGCCTTTTAATCAATTTACCTTCTAACTTGCTCCATTGCTGCTTCAACCTTAGTTCCCTGTGATCTAGAATAAACTGGAGTGTTCCTGAGCAGTTCTTTCATTTGCCATATTGGATAGAAGGCTGTGAATCACTGTTGGATTTTACCATTAGCCTAATTCCACAGTCTTCCAATTTTCAGAAATGTATCCTTTTTCAAATAATATAATTTTTTTTGTTTTCTGTTATGTTTTAGCTTTGTTTTGTTTTGTTTAAATGCACATCCCTAGTGACTTGGGAGGCTGAGGCAGAAGATTATGAGTTCAAAGTCAGCCTCAGAATCTTAGCAAGGTCCTAAGCAATTCAGTGAGAACTTATCTCTAAATAAAATACCAAAAAAAAAAAAAAATACTGGAAATGTGGCTCAGTGTTTAAGTGCCCTTGAGTTCAATCCCTGGTACAAAAAACAAAATGAAACAAAATAAAAACCAAAAAACTACCACCACCATTTCAATAGGATTGTGCCTAGTGCTTTTGATTCCCTTTTCTAGATTCATATTCTCCCTGGTAGCATTTCTCTTGTGCCTGAAGGTCTTCCTTGAACCTTTCTTATAGTGCTGTCTGCAGGTGGTGAATCCTTTCAGTTTTTGTATGTCTGAAAATATCTTTCTTACAACTCTATTTTAGGAATGTATTTTGACTAGGCTGAGAATTCTAGGTTGACAATATTTTTTTTTTCTTTCAAGACTTTAAAGATGTTGCTCTACTGTTTCCTTGATGGCATTGTTTCCAACGAGAAGTCTTTGATCATCATTAGCTTTATGTCTCTGTACATCACTTCTCTTTTCTTCTGGATGTTTTTGAGATTTCTTAGTTTCCAGTAGTTTGATTATGATGTACCTTGCTGTAGTTATCTTCAGATTTCTTTTGATAGGGGTTTGTTGAGATTCTCAGATCTGGCAGTGCAGGTTGATTTTTATTCTGGGTATCAATAAGGTCAAAAATTCTCCTTTTATTGAAAGACTCTTTTTCTGTATGAAATAAAAGGTCGTACATATACTGTGAATGATAACATAAGCAGTATGTCAGATGTTCAAAGAAACAAAAAAATATATACTATGAAAAAGGTTAGGTCTAGTTGATATAAATAAAATATATATGTGGTGAGGATGGAACCCAAGACCTTGTGCATGCAAGGCAAGCTCTCTACCACTGAACTGCACCCCAAGCCCTGTAGTTGATAGTAATGTCTATTAATGTGTGATTCCACTAATCTGAAGATTTGTTATATTCTTATGAAGTTCTTACCTCTTTTGATTTTTCTGATGTAAGCATCAAAGTGGTACTAGAAAAAAAATGTAAGTATAAATTTTTCCAGTTGAGAGATGGGCTATTAAATCTAGGTTTCAGGGGGAAGTAAGTAAACAGAAAAGTCACTTGAGTGAAAAGGAGAAAATTGAGAGTCAAAGAATTTATTAAAGAATCTGAGATGATCAAGTAATAGGTATGGATTTATGACATAGACAGAAGACAGAAATTTGCAGGGGTTTACTTTTGGCCTGAACTTTGAAAAGTAGTTGTTTGAAGACACGAATGTATCTTTCAATTGAAAAGCATATTTGGGAACTGAAAATGCTATTGAATCCTTTTACCAAGAGCTTAGCATTGTTTCTTCTAAGAAGTAAGATTTGCGTCATGGGTTACAATTAGTAATATCACAACTCTGAAGGGAGTAGGAAGTACTCTGATAATGCTATTGTAGTCTCAGTATATTTAGACACATGTGTGATTTTGATTTACTAATTTGGGTACCTTTGAGGCAAGAAATTCCCAGAGTTTGTTACTATGCATTTGGTTTTTGCTCTAGCTTTTTGTTTTTATTTATTTTTTCCCCAATGGGCATAACTTTTGAACAATGGCTTAATAGTTGAAATAAATGTGAAGATGGTATCTTTTGTTGTCCAGGACATCCAGTGTTAAGAAAACTGCCTGAAGTCTGGCCAAGTATGTTGTTTCATGGGTTCCATTAATTATTAGGGTCTATTTGGGCTAAGGAATGGGCAGAAGCAACATTCTATTGAACTCCTTACATATAGTGGTTAGCAGCTCTATTCATAAAGTCATTTACTCCAGTGCAACCCATAACATTAATTGCAAGAAGATTTTTAGATAGTCAAGGTGCCTATGGCAAGGGTGACCTCATTCAGCATCCTGGGTATCTTGGGTGGTACTGAACAGGGGAAGCCATTCCCTTTTGCAGATGAAACATTCCAGAGGGCCCAGATTTGCTTCCATGCTGATTTAGGGAGGTCTTATATCTTAGTCTACTTCTGTTGTTATAACACAATATCTTGGACAAGGTCATTTATAAATAATAGAAATTTATTTCTCACAGCTTTGGAAGCTGAGAAGTCCAAGATCAAGCTGTTGACAGATTCAGTGTCTGGGAAGGGCTCACTCTGTGCCTCAAAGATGATGCCTTTTTGCTGCATCCTCTATTGGGAAACAACACTGGGTCCCCACATTGTGGAATGGATGTAAAGGCCAGGCTGCTCTCTGAAGCCTCTCTTATAAAAAGTGTTAATTCTGTTTGTAAGAGTGGATTCTTCACGATTTAATCATTCCCTAAAACATCCCACCTCTTAATACCATTAAGTTTCCATGTAAATCATAGTACCCTCCATAGCTTAGTCATGTTGAGGTCGTGGTATTCTATTTCCAAAGCACAAAGCACGATGGGCGGATGATTATTGAGGGGTACAGGCTCAGAATCTGTGAGAACCTCTATTTACAGAAGAACCCAGCAGGTATTCAGTCATTTGTTATTTTAATGGTGGATAGCAGGAGACCTAGAGAAAATTTCATGCATCAGAAGCCCCAAGATTACCAGTGGTCATTCAAAGTGGTCCAGAGACTCGAGAAAGCAAAGAAGAGAAGCCTTTACAATCGTTTTCTGAAGGCACTGACAAAAGCAGCTGTTAATTTTAAGTTTCAAGTAAAAATTTGAAAATGAGTCATATGTTGCCACTGGAACCCCAAAAGGACTAAAGATGTTGCAGTGACATGTGTCATTAATAAATATGTCAAATGAATCTCCTTGGAGGAGGATGTTATCAATACATGTCATAACTGTGCTCCTAGAGGAAGGTAGGTGTAGTTTTGATCTTGTCTGAAAAATTGTGAGATTGAAATAATCACCAGAAATGATATGTTAGGCAACCCATGAGAGCAAAATATTTACCAGTTTGTGATGAATAGAAACTTTAGTCATAATAATAATTAATTTGGGGTATAAGGATATTGATGGGTAGAACCATAACACTAAGATCCTAGTAATCCATAATTAGGTATCCTTTATTTATTTCAGATTTTAAAACAGGCAAATTTGGAGAAGAAATGGGGATAAATTCGCTTTTATTTTTAGGATTTATATATTGAGTTTTAATATTTGAAAGTCCTCATTTAGTTGACTCTGAGCCACATTAACTATTTTTTGTGAGGTCCGTGGGATTCCATTATCAAGCTAATTTGTAAATGCCAAAAACTTAATTTAATTTTAATTTATTTTATCTACGTTAGAGCATTTATGCCTAATACAGAATATTTTAAGAAAATGTGTACTAAGACTATGGGAAATTTAGCAAGGCTATAGTTAAAGTGAAATATACCTATTATTCTCTATTTTATATTTAGTTCCTTTCCCAAGGTTATGGAACAACACTGTTAAAATTTAGATATTGGGCTGGGGATGTGGCGCAAGTGGTAGCGCGCTCGCCTGGCATGCGTGCGGCCCGGGTTCGATCCTCAGCACCACATACCAACAAAGATGTTGTGTCCGCCGAGAACTAAAAAATAAATATTAAAAATTCTCTCTCTCTCTCTCTCTCTCTCTCTCTCTCTCTTTCTTTAAAAAAAATTTAGATATTATGGTATAACTATAAATTTAACCCCATTATTAAATCTATGAAATGTTGTTAATTGGTATATTTTAGCAAATGCTGAAATTAATTTAGAGCCTATGTTTTATGGACACCAAAGCCAATAAAAAATTTTTCTTTGTGGTGGGTGTACCAGGGATTGAACTCAGGGGCACTCAACCACTGAGCCACATTCCCAGCCCTATTTTGTATTTTATTTAGAGACAGAGTCTCACTGAGTTGCTTAGTGCCTTACTTTTTGCTGTGTCTGGCTTTGAATTCATGGTCATCTGCCTCAGCCTCCTGAGCGGGAATACCAGTGTGCACCACCATCCAGCCCAATCAAAAAAAAAAAAAATTAAGACATAGTATTTAGATTCCTTTTGATGAAATTATACATGCAAAGAAATTATTTCAACTCCCATTTTCCCTCCCTTTTCCTGTCATCCTCCTTCACTCTTTTCTCCCTTCTCTACTGATCTTCCTTTGTATTTTCCTGATTGCTAGAGATGTTGATTCCTTTATGTTTTATTCCTTTATTTATTCAGTTTTGATTGGTATTTTCTACATACACATAAAGGTAAAATTCCTTATGGCATATTCATGTATGTATATGACATGATTCTGTTAGGTTCATTCCATATTTCTTTCCCTTTCCCTTCAATCCTCCATTTCTCTCTACTCCAATGATCTTGCCCATATTTTCATGATATACAATCCCATATCCTACTGCCATCTTTCCCTTATTTGGCTCTGGCTTACACATATGAGAGAAAACACTTGACCCTTGTTTTCTGATTTTTATTATTTTACTTCATGTTTTCATTCATTTCCATCCATTTGCTGGAAAATTCCATGTTTCATTCTCATTTGTGGCTGGTTAAAAAACACTATTGTGTAGCTATTCCACATTTAAAAAAAATCCATGTATCTATTGATGAGCATCTGATTGATTCCACGGTTTAGCTAGTGTGAATTGTGCTGCTGTTAATACAGTTGTTGTAATTACTGTATCACTAAAATATGCTGATTTTAGTCCCCCCACCCCACCCCATACTAAGGAGTGAGATAGCTGGGTCATATGGTGGTTCTATTCCTGTCTTTTTTTTCCCCCCTTGAGGAATCTCCATACTGCTTTCCAAAGTGATTGTAATAATTTGCACTTCTACCAATAAGGTATGACTGTAGTTTTTCCCCTACATTCTTGCCAGCACTTATTTTTGTATTCTTGTGCACTGTCAATCTGACAGGAGTGAGATGAAATTTAGAGTATTTTTGATTTGTATTTCTGTGATTGCTAGAGATGTTGGACAATTTTATTTATTTATTTATTTATTTATTTATTTATTTATTTACCATTGGTATTTCTTCTTTTGGGCAATGTCTGTTTAGTGCTTTTGCTCATTTATTGATTATTTTTTGAGTGTTTTTTTTTAAACCAGGGATTCCTGGCATGCTTAACCACTGAGTCATATCCCCAGCCCTTTTTATTTTTATTTTATTTTTTATTTTGAAAAAGAGTCTTCCTGTGTTGCTTAGGGGCTTGCTAAATTTCTGAGGCTGGCTGAATTTGCAGTCCTCCTGCTGCAGACTCCCAAGATGCTGGTATTACAGGCATATGCTACCATGTCCATCTGATTTTGTGTTCTTTATATATTCTAGGTATTAATCACCTGATAAAGGAGTAGCTGGGAAAATTTTTCTTTTATTCTGTAGTCTCTGTCTTCACTGATTTATTTTCTTTACTGTGCAGAAGTATTTTAATTTAATGACACCCCACTTATTGATTCTTGGTTTTATTTCTCAAGCTTTAGGAGTCTTGTTAAGGAAATTATTGCCTTTAAGCTATATGATGGAGTGTTGACCCTGGTTTATTCCAGCAGGTTTCTGGTCTAATTCCTAAGTCTTCGATAAATTTCAATTTGATTGTTTTGCAGGGTAAAAGATAGGGATGTAGTTTTATTTTTCTACATAAAAATATCCAGTTTTCCCAACACCATTTGTTAAAAAGATTGTCATTTGTCTAACATATATTTTGAGTACCTTTGTCAAGTGACATATGACATATACTATCAGTACATAGATTTGTTTGTTTCTTCTTTTCTTCTGTTCTATTCCATCGGTTTTCATATCTACTTTGATGTCAATCCCATGCTGTTTTTGTTATTACAGCCCTATAGTATAATTTGAGATCGGGTATTGTGATGTCTCCTGCTTCACTCTTCTTACCCAAAATTGCTTTGACTATTCTGGGTCTTTTATTCTTCCAAGTGAATTTAAGGACTGTTTTTTTCCAGTTCTTTGAAGAATGTCATTGGTATTTGGGTAGGGATTGCATGAAATCTGTTTTTCTTATTATGGCCATTTGGATAATATTAATTCTGCCTATCCAATAACATGGGAGGACTTTCCATCTTCTAGGTCTTCTTCAAATTCTTTCTTTAGTGTTTTATAGTGTTCATTGTAGAGATCTTTTATTTCCTTGGTTAGATTAATTCCCAGGTATTTTTTGATTGATTGAAGATATTGTGGAAGGGATGGATTTCCTTATTTCTTTCTTGTCTGAGTTGTTGTTAAAATATAGAAAAGGTATAGATTTATGAGTATTGACCTTGTATCCTGATAGTTTGCTAAATTAATTTGTCAGCTATAGGCATCTTCTGGTAGAATTTTTTGGGGTCTTCCAGATGTAATATCATATCATCAATAAACAGTGACAGTTTGACTTTTCCTATTTGTATCCCTTTAATTTCCTTTTTGTCTAATCACTTTGGCTAGAGTTTTGAGAACTATATTGAAAGAAAGTGGTGAGAGTAGATATCCTTGTCTTGTTCCTGATTTTAGAGAAAAAGCTTTCAATTTTTCTTCATTTAGTATGATTTTGGCTTTGGATTCATGGCATATGACCTTTATAATGTCAAGATAAGTTTCTTCTATACCTAGTTTCTCCAGTGTATTTTTTTTAACTTGAATCATTGCTTTGTTTTATTAAAGGCCTTTTCTGCATCTATTGAGATGATCATATGGTTCTTGTTCTTCATTCTACTGATGTAGTGAATTAAATTTATGGATTTGGATATGTTGAACCACCTTTGTATACCTGGGATGAAGCCTACTTGTTTGTGGTATATTATCTTTTTAATATGTGTTTGTTTATTATTTACTAATATTTTATTAACAATTTTTGAATCATTAATCCCAATCAGGGAGATTGGTCTGTAGTTTTCTTTCCTAGTTGTGTTTTGTCTGGTTTTGGTATCAAGGTTATAATAACTTCATATAATGTACTTTGGAGTGTTCCTTGCTTTTCAATTTCATGGAATAATTTGAGAAAGATTGTTTAGTGTTAGTTCTCATTTAAAGGTCTGGTAGAACTCAGCTCAGAATTCATCTGATTCTGTGCTATTCTTTGTTAGTAGGATTTTACTTGCTGTTTCAGTTTTATTACATGATTTTGGTCTGTATAGGTTTTCTACACCTTCCTGGTTCAATTTGGGCAGTTCATGTGTCTAGAAATTTGTCAGTATCTTCCAGATTTTGCAGTTTATTAGAGTATAAATTTTTGAAATGGTTTCTAATGATCCTCTGTATTTCAGAAGTGTCTGTGGTGATATCTCCTTTTCATCTCCAGTTATGTTTATTTGGATCTTCTCTCTCTTTCTTTTGGTTAGTTTAAGTAGGTATTCATCAACCTTATTTATCCTCTTGAAGAACCAAGTCTTTGTTGCACTGATCCTGTGCATTGTTGTTTTATACTCAATTTTATAAGTTTTGACTCTGATCTTTATTATTTTCCTGTCTTCTATTGATTTTGGAGTTAATTCTTCTTTGTCTAAGAACTTGAGGTGGAACATAAGCTTATTTATTTGGAATATCTCTATTTTCTTTTGATGTTGACACTCAAAGTAATAAATTCTCCTCCTAATACTTTCATACTGTCCCAGAGATTTTGATATGCTGTATCTTTATCATTTGTTTCTAAGAATTTTTTTGATCTCTTCTCACATTTCTTCTTTGATCCATTCTTCATTTAAAAAGAGTATTGTTTAATCTCAATATGTTTATGTGGCTTCTATTAATTTTCTTGCTATTGATTTCTAGTTTCATTTCATTATGGTTTGATAGAATGCATGAGACTTTCTCAATTTATTTTGTTTGCTAAGACTTACATTGTTGCCTAAAATATAGTCTATCCTGGAACAGGTTTCATAACAGCTGAAAAGAAAGTAAATTCAACTATTTGGGGGTCAAATGTTCTGTAGATGTATATTAGGTACATTTGTTTATAGTATTATTTAGTTTAGATATATATTTTATTGATTTTGTGTCTGTATAGGTTTTTTGATGGCCTTTCTATGGGTGACAGGAGTGTGTTCAAGTCACCTCGTATTATTATTGGCAGGAGTAATTTTTAAATGTAATTTGGTGCACTGACATTTGGGGCATATATTTTTACTATAATTATATCTTCTTGTTCGATTATCCCCATTACCAGAATGCAATGTCCTCTTTTATCTCTGATGATTAATTTTTACTTAAAATCAACTTTCTCAGATATGTAAATAGCTATTCTGGGCTGTTTATGAACTCCATTTGCATGGAATATTTTTCCTAAGTATATGTTGAGGTGGGGGGACCTGAAATTTCCCTCTGGTTGTTTTTCCTTGGGTCCTGATTTTTGTTTGGTATTTTTGTCTCCCCAATTCTATGAATAAAAATAATATTTAGGCTGAGTGGCGCTGGATCATGTGTGGGGTGAGATTCACTGTTGCTTGGCTGAGTTGTGAGTGTTTCTTGAGGCAGCTGGATCTCTACTTTATGAACTTGAGGTTTCCCAACCACTTTTCAGTCCCTCTTGGAGGTGGGGGAGGCAAAATTAGCATTAATATCAGCCATAGATATTTAGTTTTGATATTAATGTCCAGTGTCTATTTTGACATCTATAACACTAATTTACATCTATATAAGAATGGTAACTGTTGAGGGCCACAGCCAAGTTGGGATGATGCATGGCATTTTTGCCAGAAGTAGTGGTTGAGAGGTGCGGCCAGTGAGCCATTAAGATGATGACTTTCGAGTTCTCCCGGAGTTCCCGTTGAGTTCCAGTGGAGCTCTAGCGGGGATTCCTGAAGAGTTCGCATTGGTTGGGGAAGTGCCAGAGAAGGGATTTCCGGTTGGTGGTTCCTGGAGGAGCCGCATGGCGTTAGGGAGAGTTCCCGGGGAGTGTGTGTAGAGTGTGCTGGTGAAGTTCAGAAATAAAGTTTGTCCCTGCTTCAGTGGCTCATGATTTGTGCCCAGCCAGACTGCAGCAGGTAACTTCAGAATTTAACATCAGTACCAGCAATTCAAAACTGTGGACTAGATTGTACATTCAACATCAGATACCTACTATGTCATGCATTGTATTAATTGTCACAACAATATATGAGTGGGGTATAAATTACATAAGCTATATAATTCTATTATTTAATGAGATTACAACTTCTTAAGCAAGGAGAAAATAGGGTAGAAAGGTGAGACAAAGTTGGAAATATTTTTAAAAAGTGATCAAAGGACAGGCAGTTGGAAGGTAGCAGATGTTGGCTGTAAAGAAAATAGAATAAAAGAAAACAGTAAAATAGAGGACTTGGGGACAAGAAAATTTGATTGTTAGTGGGGGAAAAATAATGAAGGGAAGATAAGAGGGAATGAAAACCAAGGTATGGACAAACCAGCAACTGTAAGATCAAAACAGCTCAAATGGTTATATATTTGACTCCCACCTAAAATAAATGAAGGCTAAATAATCAACAGGTGTAGAAGGAAACAATTAATGTGAAAGTGAAATTACATAAATACCATGTATTTCTTCAAACCTATCCACCTAGAATAGACACATTCACATACACACACCCACATACACTCTCACAAAATAATACATAATGGAAAAAAGTAAAAAGTAATAGAATATGATAAAATGTTGTTCAAATTTAATTAAAAAGAAGAAAAAAACATTAAAATTGGGATATGAAGAAAAGAAAAGAAATGAGGAAAGAAAAAATATCTTATGGAGAAATAAAGTTTATTTCTGCTGAGGTAGTCAAAACTGTTGAGAAGGATGAGTTTTCATTTTTTTGTATTTGTTTTTTGGCTTTCTAACCCTTGGGTTGAGGGTTGGGAATTGTTAAGCCCAACACCTCTGTGTTTCCTTCTGAGCTGTCAGCCTTTGTGTCTGGGAGACAAAGCTGGTTGTCATAGGTCTCAATTTCCAGTCTCCTGGTGTACAGTGTGTTGGCACTATTTGGGTGTTGACAAATTATACTTCCATGGTGGGGTTGTTTCAGAGCTCTAAATTGGAGATTCCAATAATTGGGGTTTAACCTAATTATTTGGGATTTACTTTGGAACTTTCTGGGTGGGTGTTTGAGAATTGCTCTACATTCTCTATTGGGGGTGGGGTCGGATGCTGTTCTCTGCAGGTTGTCTGGATCTCTAGGGTTTCAGATAAAATCCACTTTTAGAGTCTAGAGACAAAACCTCTTCATCACTATCAATATGAATTTCTGTGTATCTGCCATGGAAGGCAGAGGCTCCTGTGTGTCTGCTGCAGTTCCAACAATGGTCAGAGCTTTCTCCCTTGAGATCCAGAGCCTGAAAAGGGCAGGCAAACTTTTCTTTGTGCCTATTTCAGACTCTCTGTTTCAGGTCCCTTCTGGCAATATTTTTGGTCAGCATCAGGGGTCTCTGGTGTCCCGTCTCTTGGTGGTGGGAGAAGTGGGCAGGTGGAGTGGCACTTTTGCAGGTGGTGGGAACATGAAAGTCCAGGATCATGCACTTTCTCTGGCTGCAGGTGCCCAGTGGGTGGCTGCTTCCTCTGGTCATGCTTGTTTTTTTCCAGCCACAGAAACCAAGCAGGCAGCCACTTTCTCAGGCAGCATGAATGGAATATACAACCACCTTCTCTGTAGAGGAGCACATCTTTCCCCAGGAGTTGAGTGTGTCATTTTCCATTCTCCAAATGCTCCTCCTCTCATGAGAGATATTTTGTGATTTTTATTTTTCACATATTTGCTTCCCCTGTTAACTCTATTAAAATCAGCCTTCCTCTCTAATCCACAGGTTACCCCAAGTCAATTCTTCTTCTAATTTCTCTGTTGGCCATGCCACCTCCTCTGTGTGTATTGTCCCTCCCCTTTGCTACCGCTGCTGGCTTCCAGGCTGGTGCCCCACCTGGTGCTTCTCTAACATATGATTTCTGTGTGCGTTTCTGACCTCTGTGACTCTGTAGATTTTTTTTTCTACATTTCAGTATTAAGTTTTAGTGAGTTCCCTTAGTTACCCACCTTCTCGCTTTGTAAGTCAGGTGGTAAGGAGCTGCTGAGGCGTGCACCTTTGCTCTAGTCTGCCATCTTAACTCCTCAATCAACATGTTTTTAATCCTTGTTTATTCAGATTATTTAGTGGATGAGTTTTTCATTGAAATTTTGAATTTGGATTAAATTATGGTACTTTGTTTTAGTTATATGTTGTATGTATAAGTAATTTATCATATATTTATATTAAAGTACTATGTGTGTGTAAACAATTTATTTGATAACCTATTATTTTCTCCCCTGTACTGAGGGTTTGCTAATGGTTGTTGTTTTTGTCAATAAAGAAATAAACTGGGGCTAGCATTATGTTTGCTCCACCTGGCATTTGCTTGGTGCATGCAGTTTAAAGTCTGCGCCCCAGCCTCTGCCTTTAACTTTTTGGGTTTATAGTCACCTAAAGTGGTGGTTTCCACCTTGTTCCCCTCCCCCTTTTCTATTTTAGCTTTGTATTTTTTTCAAACCTATAAAAGTAGAGTAGACACACCCACATACACATAACCACGTACACTCTCACAAAATAATAGATAATGGAAAAAAGTAAAAAGTAATAGAATATGATGAAATGTTGTTCAAATTTAATTAAAAAGAAGAAAAATACATTTTAAAATGGGAGTATGAAGAAAAGAAATGAGTAAGGAAAAATATCTTATGGAGAAATAAAAAGTTTATTTTATAAGTCCGAAATTTACTCTCTGTTTCTGATGGATAGAAGAAAAAAAAACAAAAACAACAACAGAAAAAAAAAAGAAAGGGAAGGGGCCTGGTGATTCTTGGCAACTTCTTCCTAATGGCCCCCTATCTTATGCTCAGGCTAATGTACATCAGTTTCCCTCCTCATCTTTTGCTTATTATTATTTTCTCTTAAGTGAAATATTTTCTAATGGCCACTGTCTCTAGGTGGCTGATATTTCTTTCTTTCTCTTTGAATATTAACCTGACAAACTCCTGGTGGTTCCAAGTAGCCCATGCTGGGGATCATCCTCTTTTAAGGAACCTCAATCAGCAGGGGAACTGATAAAGTTTACACAGGGAGGACAATAGTGGCCTCAAATGTGTCTTTAATTTATTTTTCTTAACAATTTAACTTCAAGGGGTGAACATTAGTGTGTCAACAGAGCATCTAAAGGTGCCCAAGTACATTGGTTACAAGATTTATAATATGGAATGACCTAAAAAACACTCAAGTGTTTTAGGGAGAGCTGAGTAAAATGTTCCTTCCTTTTAAATGTTTTTTCAACTTTTATATTGAAACACCATGAGAGGAATCTGTGATAACCCATGCGTTAGGAAAGAACAGATACAGTAGCAAAGTATGCAGAAAGAAGGGGCCACCAGCCAGATAGCATGAAGCCTTGCTGGCACCATGATGGACTTTCCAGGCCTGGATTGTATTAGGCCAAGAGGAAGGAGATAAAATGCTTTTTCTCCCAAGTGCAATTCAAAACCTCATCCAAGGGTGTAGAGTGATCACTCACCCATACTGCCACCCACCTGCCTCCTCAATTTTACAGCAAAGCATTTTGCTGTGTGCACTCAGTGGGACTCAGCAATAGGGGAACTCTCTCTGTAGAAGTCCTTCCTTAAAGTGCACCACTCACAAGTATACCGAGAAATAGCTGATTCACATTGGTCCAGTGACGTTGGATTCCAGGAAGTGATAAATAATAATCCCCCTCTTGTTGGCATCATAGTTGAGAAGAATTGTCCTGCAATGTGTTGTGAGACTAGGACATGACACAATCTTCTCTTAGAGTCTTAAGAGCAGTCAAAAGAGGCAACACAAAGACACAAACCCAAGTGAACAGCATCAAGACCCAGCAGGACAGAGTTCTCCCATGTAACAGAGCCCAATCAGAATGCTCAGTTAAGCCAGCAGCAGTCAATGAACATCTTTGAAGTATTTTCTGTCCAAGTTTGGAATGATCCCATCCTCATGGCTAATTTTGTCATGTAGAGTAATTATGCTACATGGAAGCGTCTTTTTGATGACAGTGTAGAATCAAAGGAAATCTATGGTATGGAAGAAAATATTTGCAAATTATATGTCTGATAATGGCTTGATATGTGGAATGTATAGAGAATACCCAAAACTCAACAATAAAGTAACTGAATTAAAAAAGGGACAAAGCCTTGAATAGACACTTTTCCAAGGAAAATAGACAAGTGGTTTTAAAAAAAATAATATAAAGAATGTTTAATACCACTAATCATTAGGGGAATGTAAATCAACAGCACAATGAGATAACACCTCCCCCTCATGTCTACTACTCAGACAAACAAAACAGAAAATAACAAGTAGTGGTGTAGATATGGAGAAATTGGAATGCTTGAGCACCGTTGGTGGAAATGTGGAATGATACACCTGGTATGTAAACCAGTATGACAGTTCCTCAAACACTTAGAAAATGGAATTACCATAAGATCCAGAAATTCTGCTTTTAGATATGCACACAAAAGAATTGCAGAGTCTGGAAGAGAAATTCGTACACACGTGTTCAAAGTAGTACTAATCACTGTAGCTAAAAGAGAAACAGCCCAAGTGTTGATTAACAGTTGAACGGGTATGGTATGTGAAGTGTGAAAGAGATATAAAATAGAGTATGATTCAGTCTTAAAAAAAAAGGAAGTCTGACATATACTACAATGTGGATGAAATCTGAGAACTTTATGCTAAGTGAGTAAGTCAATTACAAATGGCTAAATACAATATGGATTTACTTAAGTACTTAGAGTGGTCAAAGTCATGGAGCCAGAAAGTAGACTGATGGATATCAGCGGGGATGGTGGTGGGTGACATACTGAGCATTATTTAATGGGCATAAGATTTCAGTTCTGCAAGATGAAAACTGTTCTGAAGATGAACCGCACTGGCGGCTGCACTATGTGAGCGTACTTTATGTTGCTGACCTGTAAATTTAACAAATGGTGAACATGATGAATTTTGTGTATTTTAACAATAAGTAAAAATTGCCAGAAAATGATAAGTAAACATCTATCTAAATTGGAACACATTTCTAGAAGACTGCCTTTTTATATTAGGTTTTATTCAGTGAAGAAAAACAGCATTTTGCAAGCTGTTGTTTGCTGGCTGTGGAACTCTCCCTTTCTGAAACAGAATCAGTGTGGCACAAGTTATTAAGAAGGGAAGTGGATGTCAACAAATAGTCTGTGAAAAGAGCTCTTAGAGACATGGAGAGGTATCTTTACTTAACAGAAGTGTTAGCACTTTCTGGCCTAGTTTGCTGTTTGGGAGTGCTCCAAACTTTGCTTCATTCCTATCCGATATCAAGGTCAACACTATTATTTTCAGTTAAATCTTATAGAGTTTTCATTGAATGTTCAAAAAGAAACATCTTTTTTTCAGGGCAGCTACCTTAGTGATAGTTAGAAGGGTAGAAAGACTCAATCTGAGGTGTGTGAGAAGAGCTTTGTTTGACTGTGTTAGATACAGAATAGCATTGATTTCCAGACTAAGATTTATGGTAAACATTGGAAACCAAACTCATATAAAAATCGGCCTTGTTCTGTAAACATCAGAATGGTGCTGTCCTTAGAAAGCAGGTCTTTAGGAGAGATGAAAACAATGCTTATGGTATTTAAAACACAGAAAGATTCATTGGAAGAGAGCTGTCTATCAGGATGACCTGGAAAATCTCCCTGAAAAAAATTCAGACATTTTGAGTAAAAGACCAGAAAATAGAACATAGCATCAGACTCACATGATGTTAGTGTGTATATACGGAATAACCTAAAATATTCTCCTACATCATTGTTTATAAGATTCTTTTAGTTACAAAAATGACAAGAACACAGTTTCCTGCAAAAGTTTTCAGTTTTATTTTATTCAACAATGGAGAAATAGCACTAAAACATTTTTGCAGCAAGAATTTGGAAGGGTTTCTAAATTGTTCTTAAGTTTCTATACATACAATCTTCCTTTTTCTATAAACAATGTGTCAAATCAATATATGAGAAGGCTTGGAGCCCAGTGTCCTACATTTTTTGGAATATTGTATTTAATGTTGACTGGTGTACGCAGTGCTGAGAATCAAAGCCAGTGCCTCACACATGCTAGGCAAGAGCTCTAACATGGTGCCACAAGCCCCGCCCCATATCTGTCTTTTTAACTGAGATCTTTAACTGTTTTTTTAAAAATTCTTAACTCTTATATATAATTCCATTATTTTTTCTCAGATTCCCTGTGGGCTAAGAAATTGATATTATGCTCTCTTAAAAGAGAAACAATTTGAGGCAGAGCTACACAATGGCTGATTTGAAGCAGCAAAGAAAACTCCTTTACATCCCCAGAAAAATTGATGTGGACACTCTCAATTAACAGCTCAACTCACTCTTCTTGTTCAGCAAGTCCCCTGGTGCTCTCTCCAGTCTGTTTCCAACTCTCTGGGAATGGGGACCAATAAGGAATAAGGAGATGGAGGTCAACCCACCAAGGAAAATGTGATTTACACAATTTTACCATCCTAGAAATTATAGAGGACAGTGTTCATGATGTGCAGTTAAAACCGAACCATCCAAATGTTGCCCTCTTTCAGGAACACAGTATTTTTGTTATTTTTCAGAGGTCAAGCAAGTGAAGCTCAGAAGTCAGAGGGCTTCTCACTGAACCCCTCGTCCTATGGGACAGCAAGGCAGAGGAACTGAAGCCTCGTGGGAGTCAGCCTAGATCAGTGAACGCAGGAAAGACATTTGATCCGTCTCATAACAGAATGGGCAAAATCCTATTTTAAAGTTTATATGATTGTTACTAGAATTTTAGCTAATAACAGCTACAATTCATTAAACACTCATTGTCGGGGCTTATTTTAGGAGCTTTACTCCTATTAACCATGTCATCCTCACAAATCCTATGAGGGAGTTGCTTTTCTTAATCCTCCCATTTTACAGATGAGAAAACTGAATGGAAGAAGAGTCTATGTCTTGCCTGAGGCTGAAGGAGAAGCTACACAGGAAGCTTGGCACTGGGATTTGTGCTTTGGGTATCTATGACACATTTCCTCCCTTGTGCAGAAATGAGTTCCTTGTGTTCTTGTTAATACCTTTATGAGGCTGTGGAAGACAGACCCTTGAGGATACCATGATGCTTTCTCTGACAGCTCACAAGATTAACACGAAGTTTAGCAAAAACCAAAGACATACTCTATCTGCTATACCAGTGTTGTTAGATTTGAGTTAAGACAAATGACAGGGAGGACAATCTAGAAGCATTTTTCACATGGTAAATTATCAGATACTTGGGCATGGGAGTGTGTATGTGGAAAGGCGGTATTCTCCCTGATGGCTGATAATCCTTTATTTATTAAAAAAGAAAGGATTATCAGCCATCAGGGATCTAAGTGCAAATTAGTTAAGTATGTGCATACATACATCCATACACAGGTAGATAGACAGATAGTCAGACCAAACAAAATTCACTTGGCTAGAACTCACATGACCCACATGTTCAAATATTTTCTGGTTCTAACATGCTTTACTTTATCCATTCCTTTAATACACTTTCTGAGACCATGTCCTTGGATCTCAGGAAAGATCATTTGAGGAAAGCAATTGGGCACTGCTTTTGGAGCTAGACCAACTTACCATTGCTACTTGTACTGGAGGAGGTGGTGATGGTCCATCCATAATCTGTCTCTATGGCTGAGGTGCGAAATTTAACCCCCTGATAGTGTCCCTCACTACCTTATTCACCAGACCTTGCTGAATTGCTTTGACCTTTGTCTGGTATGCTCTCTGGCCTTTTTCTTGTATCCTGGGCTGCTTGGTTTTTAGTGTCGTGGCTACTACTCATACTTTCTGCTTCTCAGAAATTTAACAGTCTAACCTTCTTTTAACTTCTTTCAACTCTATCTAGTGTTTGCGTGGAGGAGACCTATGTTTTCTTGTTTGCCATCTCAGATGTGAAAATTGATTTTGCCAATGTTGAAAAATATTTCTTGAAAATCCTGCTCTGAAATTGTGTTCAGATCCTGAAATACATTCTTTGAAATTGATAAGTGTATACACTTTTCATCCTTTGAATTGGTCACCAAAAAAATTTAAATTAAGTAAAATTTAAAAATTTTAAAATAAGTAATGAAATAGGATGAGAACACTTTTGGCAAAAATAAAATTTTGTAAATAGTATAGCCATAAAGTCCTGAAACCAATTTTCTTACTAAGGGCAGAATTTAATCTCAGCATATGAGTCTTTACTCATTTATTTGATCATTTGTTCTAGTTTTTCAATAAATATTTATTTTGTGCCAGATATTTGCTATGCATTCTTTAGGTACTCCCAACCTATTTCCTTATAATTTTGGAAAAATATTACAATTGAGCATATAATCCCAAAGAGACTTTGTATGCACAGAGCATTTACATACTGCTTCTATCTTCTTGCACCTGAATACAAGGATGGTTATTAGTTAGAACATTCTCTAGAGAAAGTACAGTGAAACATTTGTATGAACACAAACTTTCAAAAAGATATAATGAAACCATGACTTCTCTAATTCAAATATGAGGTGTATTCATGTGAAAGCTATTTCAGCTTCAACCACATTCAGTTTATAAGAATTACATAAATTTTGTTCTTCAAGGTGTCTCAAACAAATGTTAAACTGATAAGTTGCTTAACTGTCTTGGTTAATTGTTAAACTGTGATAGCATAACTTTTTTATGCCACAAAATATCTTTACTAATGAATTTGATAAACCCAATACTAATACCTCAAGAACTTCTGCTTTTATTTCTCTCAAGTCTTAAAATTACAATTGTAACGCCAGCTGCCTCAATAATCTGACATCTGTATTTTCTGTCCTTTTTCCCAGGAATGTTGATGGAAATATTTCCTACCTTAGATTCCAGATTGGGAACCTATATGGAGAATGCATAAAAAAATAATACTAATGTTTTAATAAGCTGATATTTATTAAAAAACCATCTATGAAGACACTGCTCTCTTAGAAATTCTTCATAAATAATATTGCCACTCATATTTCAAGCAATGCAGTAAGAGAATTGAGTGTGGACATATGAATGTTTTATATATTTGCTTAGAGTTTTTGTTTTCCTAAACTAAGGCTGATTAAGTACTCTGCAATAGAGTTTAGTTTAATATTTTGCTTCTGTGTTCACTATGGCTTATTAAAGGAAACTACAAAATATGCGTTGATGTTTAAAAATAAGCTGATTTTAGGTTTATTGTGTTAATAGAATGGTTTACATTTAGTAAGTCATTTAATAAAGAATAATTTTGAAAAATAAGGCAAAATTTTAATAGCTATTTTCTATCAAAAAAAGTGGAAAGGAATGGAATCTAATATTAACCATAAGTCAACAACTAGAATTAAATAATGTAGTTCGGAAATCAAAGAAATTATTAAGATAAGGCATGTCTTATATGTAATTTCATAGTTTAAAAAATAGTGTTGAGCAGCACATTTAGGCAATCACATTAATTCTTTTTTTAAAACATTTTTATACTATTTATTTATTTATTTATTTTTATGCAGTGCTAAGAATCATACCCAGCGATCACACACAAATGTTCTACCACTGTGCTACACCAGGCCCAATCACATTGATTCTTTATTTTGCCAAGACAAGTTTAAAATTTGGAAAGCACCAATTTTCAGATAACTCGTACATCATGTACATTGAAATTTCCAAAGACATGCTTTCAGTTTGTTCTCTCTCTCATTTATTGTTTCCATCTAAACTTGAAATTAATAATTTTCCAATACTTATGGTAATTTGAAGATTGCTTTTGTCTTGCTTCTTGGTTTGGATTACTTTGATTTGCCTAACCAGGTAGAAATATTATTGGTCATAACTGCCATTGTTTAAAAGAGATATCTGCGATATTTAAATGTGATTACTAAATTATAACCTAAGAGACAAATTTTAAGGGAGTGATGTAACAGGAGATATTGCTTAAATTATTTGTATTTTTCCATACTTTACTGGACAGGGCCAAGTTTGAAGGACTTTTGAGAGCAAAATACTAAATGAATGACCTTTGGCTGAGCTGAAAGAGGGTTCATTTTTCACCGCAAGACTCCAGTGGCCCATCATAGGGAGAAGGATGGGCTTCAATGGAAGAGTGGATGAGTGGCCTTTAGCATTTTGAGCAAGAGTCCAGGGAACAGGATGAGGGTGCAGTGTTAGTGAGGAAAGCTCATATCCTCACTTTTCTCTTGAGGGGATAATGAAGGGCGTGCTCATTTGGTTTTCTTCATAAAGTTGGAAGAGTGGGGCATCAAAAGATTCATCTTGGCCTGATACAGTGGTGCACACCTGTAATCCCAGTGGTTTGGGAGGCAGAGGCAGGAGGATTGTGAGTTCAAATCCAGCTTCAGTAAAATCAAAGCACTAAGCAACTCAGTGAGACCCTGTCTCTAAAAAAAATATGAAATAGGGCTGGGGATGTGGCTTAGTGGTTGAGTACCCTAGTACCCCCCCCCAAAAAAAGAACGAAGATTCATTCTTCAAGTTTGATTGTGTCTGCCTTTAGATAGGCTGCCATCTTCCCTAGCTGAAAGTCCACTCCAAAGCTGATAGCTTCTCCCCATGTTGAGGGAGAAGTGAGAGATGGTGAGAGATGGCAGAGTGGGGATGACAAATCGGAGGGGGGAATGACTACTCTCTAGAGTGGCCAATGTTTGAGGCGGGTGAAAGATGGATCTTTCATGACACCAAAAGCCCCAATGGGATGAATTTGGAGCCAAAAATCTTGCAGGGTAACACTATAGGATGAAAAAACACAGGTCCCTCAAAAGAATGAAGAATGAGGGCTGCCCAAAGAGTCAGCCAGAAAATACAACTGAGTTATTTAAGGGTCCATTAGCATTGAGGGTAGTTGATTGTAATTAGTCCTTTGGATGGACAGTGGGACGTCTTCAGTTCTCTCTCCTCCCTCAATAAGCCATGAAACATGAGTTAAACCAGGAGAGACACAGGAAATTATCCTTGGTAGGCCTCCCAAGGAGAACACAGCCCTAACCCCCTCCAAACTCATGTGGGTCTTTGCAGAAAAGCGTTTGCATGGAGAAAGAGGCAAGGGGAGAGGATAGAGAGCAGATCACATGGTGAATTTTGCTTTGAATAAGAATTTTAAGCTTCTAACAGAAAGAACTGAAGCCTGTAAAGAACAGATTAATTTGTCCTTAAAGAAATACAGTACCCAGCAAAAGAATGAATAACACTGAGGTTCTAACAATTGGAAAAATAAAATTTCTTTATATTTAGATTCCAAGTTTTGCAGTTGTTTGAAAGTGTAGACTACTGCAGGTCAGATGTACCCCAGGGAAAGTGTTTTTCTCCTTTGTGGATGATTATACACAGTACATGCTTTATAAATATTGAAAAATTACTTATTGTGTTTTACCAAATTAAGTATTTTCTCTAAACTCAGCTAGCAGGAAGTGTCAGACTAAACACTGGAGCCTTATTACTTCGTTTTCATTGCAGTACTTCCCTCCCCCCAATTAAATTGTTTCTAAATTTGGACATAAACAATGACTAGGTTAAGTTTGTATTTTTGAATTGCAATCCTACTTTGAAAGCACGCACTCTATCTACGTTTAAAGAAAAAAAAAATTCTAGACTTT
The DNA here is from genome assembly GCF_052094955.1 of Ictidomys tridecemlineatus. NCBI lineage: Eukaryota > Metazoa > Chordata > Mammalia > Rodentia > Sciuridae > Ictidomys > Ictidomys tridecemlineatus. The sequence goes on from NC_135490.1 coordinate 41,027,088, forward strand.
TTTTCTCCTCTCAGTCATTTGCTAACTTGTATTGTTTGTTAAAAAAAATATGGAGGAACCTTTTTTCTCAGTGTATTTCTGATAAAAATATTGAGTTTCATCCAAGGCTTCTCTGTCCCTAGCTTATGATTGATGTCTCTTTAAAAAATATTAATTACTATAGTTCTATAGAAACAAATCATTTCGAAGTTTCAAATTGGGGGACGTCAGCCTTAGGAATTTTCTTTAAGTTTTTAACTGACATGTAAAAATGAGTCATATTTATGGGGTACCATGTGGTATTTTGATACCTGTATACATTCATTATTTAACATTCAGATCAGAGTAAGTATATCTTATCATACAGTTATCATTTCCTTATAGTGAAAATATTCAAAATTCTTTCTTCTGGCTTTCTGAAATTACATTATTGTAATCTATGTCACCCTGCTGTGTGATAGCATACCAGAACCTATTTCCTTATCTAACTGTAACGTCCTATCTGTTGAAAAACCTTTCTTCAACCTTCCCTATCTCAACCTCTCATATCTAGTGATTATTATACTTCTGTGGACTATGTGTTTTAGATTCTACTTATGAGGGAGATCATGCAGTGTTTTTCTGTGCCTGGCTTATTTAACTTAATATAATGATCTCCAGTTCCTTCCATGTTATTACAAATCACAGGATTTCATCCTGTTTATGACTGAATAGTATTCCATGGAATACATAAACATATTTTTTAAAAAAATCCAGTCATCATTTGATAGACACTGATGTTGTTTACAATCTTTAACTATTGTGAATAGTGCTGTAATAAGCATGTGAATGCAAATGTCTCTTTGCTATCCTGACTTCAGTATTTATTTGGGTATATTCCCAGTAGTGGGAGTGCTGGATCATATGGCAATTCTATTTTTGATTTTTTGAGAGGAATCTCCATACTGTTTCTATAATGGCTATGCTAATGTACATTCTCACATAGAGTGTGAATGCCTATCACAAGATCTTCTGATCAAATTCTAAGTTTATGGAGTACAAAATAATTTTTCATTATATAGGGAAATGCATTTGTATTTCTTTGTTACATTCCTGACACGAGGTGAGTAAACAATATTAAGTTAAAGAGGACTTTCACAGTATCCTGTTGGTGAAGAAAGAAGGATAAGACAATATAACTCAACTGAATGATGGATGTTAGTGAAAATGTTTGGCAAGCCGAACTTTCAGGACCATAGAGACTCTGATGATAAATGATTAATGGATGCTTGTCAAGATATCACACTCTGTACTTTCATTTTAGCAACAGACACATCCATAGATGCTACCAACTACTTATTAGAACACTGACAAGAATGTTTCCAGCACCAACAAATAGTGTGATATGTTATGATCATTGCCACAACCAACTTTCTTACCTCTAACAGGGTCTGTAGTTTTGCAGCTTTGAAATCATGGCATATTGTGTAGTCTCCTTAGCTCTCTGTCCTTTGATGACTACCTGTGCCCATGTCCATGTGCCATTCTCCTTGCAATAGTGACTTGATTGCAATTGTCACAAAGGTTCTATGCAGGGTAGCTGACAATATAAATGATGCACACACTTATGAATATTATAGACTAAAGTCAACCTGTCATACAAATAAGATTTTAGTGATGATCAATTTCAATAATTGATAATTCAGAGAATTTTTAACCATGGCCAACAGATTTAATTGCAAATCTTCCCCAGGGCTATTCTCAGGGCTATCTTCTATAAAAATTATGGAGGCATTCTTTTGTTCCAATTGAAAAATAACAACTCCATTGTATATAGAAACTTTCAGAAGAAAACATTTTGATGTAAAAGTAAGTTCCTACACAGTAGCTTGGGAAGCTGACCTAGGAGGACGTCAAGTTCAAAGCTGGCCTCAGCAACAGCGAAGTGCTAAGCAACTCAGGGAGACCCTGTCTCTAAATAAAATACAAAGTGGGGCTGGGGATGTGGTTCAGTGATTGAGTGCCCCTACGTTCAATTCCAGGTATCAAGAAAATAAATAAATAAATAAATAAATTCGTACAATCTGAAATCAAATTCCATGCAGTTGTTCCTGTGACTGGTGTAAACCCTTAGACGTCCAATCCAGCCACATTATCTGACTCTTCTCGTCTATGGATCCCCAGAAGGCAGCAGATGTTGTTTAGGAAAGTGGTTAAATGATCCAGAGAAGAGAAACAAAGATTTCTCCAACCCTATGAAATTCCTTTGTAATGAAACTTTGGTCTGATTCTTTCATGTCTATTTCTTGTAATCTGAAGTAGGTGGAACTAGGAGTGGCCTCACTATTACTTTTAAATCTACGATGGATATCTGAGAGCCTTTCTCAGGGTGGGTAGGTGTTAAGTTTTATTAAGAAGTGAAGAGAGTATAACATGCTCTATATGTTTTCTCTGCACCAGATGTTTCAGCTAATATTTGCGGATACTTACCTTTCAAAAAACAGGAGAGAAGACAGATACTTTGAAAACTAATAAATACCACTACTCATTAGAAAGTGAGTAGTAAGCATCACTATTTTGATGGGTATTGTGTGCTTCCCATGAGTAGAACCACAGTACTAAATAGTTAATATGGTAGCCATTACTACAAGAAGTTGCACAGATCCAAAAGCAGCACAAAGGAATGGAGCAGAAATTAACAGCAGATTACCAAAAGAGAAGTCTGCATAGTTAACTGGAATGATTCTGGAGGAAAATGGATACATTCTTCCCTGGCACCAGAGCTGAGAAAAAAAAATACGGACTGGTTTGAATAAGACACATTTTTGTGTGTGTTGTCACTATGTACTGGATGACCTATCACGACGAATCCAAATTTGATCATTTGTTTTGGATCATTTTAATTACCATTTTTTCCCATTTATTTGATGAATAGTTATGGAGTGCATCAGACACTGTTTTAGTTACTAGGAATATAATAATGAGTAAAAGCAGATAAGGCTTAACATCTAATGTGTGAGATAGAAAAATAAGTAAATTAATAAATATAATATCAGGTACTTACAAGAACTCTGCAGACAAGTAACAGCACATGTAGAGTTGAATAGTGACCAGGAGGCAACTTCAGACTAGTTATGTCTCATGGGTGCATTGAATCTGAGACCTGATTACTCTCAGTGCAAAGGGGTTCATCACCAAACTTTAACTCAAGATGAAACAATGATTGTTTTGGCTGCTGGGTGGAAAAATGATTTATCACGGATGGAGATGAAAATGGAAGCAGAAAGAATGAATTCTGTTGTATTCTAATTGATAAATGATTGTAGGGGTGGAGGGAGGAGAGTGCTCAGATTCAGAATAAATGCTAAAAAGAAACTAGAGAAAACATGCTGCTGAAATGAATGTGGTTGTAGGGAGCAGAGCAAAGATGAAGTAGGCCCTTGGTTAAGCAGCAAGGGCCCGTGATTCCTAGGCCCTTGGTTAAGCAACATGGGGAGGATTGTGGGATTTGATATGGTTAGAAGGCCTACAGGAGCAGGCTCATGAGGGTTAACAATTTGCTTGTGAAGTGCTGTCCAAATGGAGATGTCAGAAATGCAGTTTAATATATAAACAACAGAGTTAAGAGGTGACGAAAGAGCAGGAGCAAAAGCTTTGCAAGTCATGCACACATAACTGAATGTAGACTTGGCCCTGGTTATTACAGTAAATATATATGCAGAGAAATATATATGGCACAGGACAGTGTTTTGGGTCTGTCCAACATTTATTGGCTAAACTCAGTGTATGTATTCTGCAAAGGAGATGGTAGTTACCCCTTCACTCCACTTTCATCCAAAAGGATGATGACATGACCTTGGTTCTAGGAGTCCAAAGACTGTACTTCAAATTCCAACCTCTCAATTTTAAGCTCTCTCAATCATCCCACTGATCCTCCCCCTCCACAATGCCATTATTAGAGCTCCAACCTTTCATTCCTTTCCATGGCCAATGTCTGCCATATCATTGTCTAACTTACCTTCTTTCCCTGTCTAGTCTATTCATGAGAACAGCAATACCTTTATTAGAGTTGTAGAATTACTGACCTCCATGAATTGTCTCCATATAGCCTTGGAGTTATTAGCTCTGGATGGGTTTTACCTCTCGGTATCTCTATTCCTTGTCTTAAACTGATAAACAATGCAGCAGTTACTCACAAGAGTGTCTGGGAGCAACACTTCACAAGCTTAGTTACTAAATACAACAGACAGGCTTGAGATGGGAGCCCTTTCCATTCCAGGCAGTTTTTATCTACATCTCATTGATTGTTAATCCTATCAACCACAGTGGTTTTTCCATTAAAGTGTCTTCACTATTTTAAGCACCATCTCAATTACCCAACTTCTTACTCCGGGAAGATGTTGCTTATGGTTTTACTCTGACAATGGCAACATTTTCCCCAAAACCTTTACATATCTTCCAAGTATGTAAATCATGACAAATCATTTTCCCACACAGAAGCCCAGACAATCATGGTTCCATCTTTTGGTATTCTTTCTTTTTGACCAGTTCTAACTCATTTGCTTTTTATTTCCATTCTTTTATTTTTCTTTTAGTAACTTCTGTGAGTTACCTCCCTGAATTCTTTTCTAGTCATTTTCCATGTGAATTAACATCCCTCCCTGAAAATAGAGGTATTTAGGTCTTTCCTCTCCTACAAAATTGTCTCTCAAATGACCATACTGCACCTTCTTTTCTTCATTATGACATATCTTGAAAAAATAAATTTACACTGCTTGTACTACATTGACACTTTTCTTCTTCTTATCATCTTGATTATTAGCCCACCACTTTAAAACGTTTCTAATCACCAAGTCTCACTTCCAAGTTTCCACGTTTTCTTCCTCCTTCATCTGAGTGCATGATGACCACCTCTGCATTTCTTTTTCAATTGTCTTTGCTTCCAGAACATTAACCTATGTTTCCCATTTATTCAACTTTTTCTCTATTGACCTTGATCCCCTTGCTTTTTCATATTCTATTTTTTGTTTTCCTAAAGTTTATATAACGTTTACTTGTATCTCCTGGTTGGCATCCTCTTAGTCATCATCATCAACATTATCATTGTCGTCATCATTATCATCATCGTCCTCATCTCCTCTTTCCTCTGCTCAAAATGTGCTTACCCTCAAGGTATTCCCCTCCCCAATTTATTCTCTCCTGATTTTCATAGTCCTTCTCTTTCATTTACAGTTTTCAGATATATATCTATATTCCACTATATTTTTTTACCAGTACCCTAAATGGAACAGATTTAAAAGCAAACTCATTCCATTTTTTCAAGACGATTGTTTTTTAATACCAGCGTTGAAATTTTATGAGAGCATCATTGTTTCAGTTACTTGGGCCAGGAACTTCCAGAGAAATGATTATTATTATTATTATTATTTTCTATTGCCTTTCAGTCATTTCATCAAGTAACCATATTTGTAAAACCCAAATCTTTTCATCTTTATCTCTGGATTCTGTCTTTCCTTGTCTGTTTTCTTTGATAGTGCACACAAAATTTCCACTGCTTGGCTACACTAAAATTTGGAATTCAAAGGATAGTCAAGAAAATAGGTCTATTCAAAGTTGTTTGAGGAATACAGAGGAAACCTTCTCTTCCCCAAATATCCTGGGCTCAGGAGCATGAGCAGCTTTTATAAGAGGAGAGGAAGGTAGCATGGGGCAGAAGGCAGGAAACATGCATACGCAGGCTGTGCCCATTAGAAATATGTCACAATCTCACTTTCCCTGGTGCCCACCAGTTAGGGATGGTCAAGGGGTAGCTCCTCATCCTCCATTCACAGCATGAGGAAACTTCTGTTTCAGAAAAGCAGTTTTCAGAAAGTTGCTTTTGATTTTATTTTTTAATTGCTTTCAGTTTTTAGATACATGATAGTGGAATGCATCACAATTCTTATTACACGTATACAGCACAATTTTTCATATCTCTGTATATAAAGTATGTTGACACCAATTTATGTCTTCATACATGTACTTTGGATAATGATGACCATCACATTCCACCATCATTTCTAACCTCAATGCCCCCGCCTTTCCCCTCCCACACCTCTGCCCTATCTAGAGTTTGTCTATTCCTCTCATGCTCCCACTTCCTACCCAACTATGAGTCAGCCTCCTTATATCAGGGAAAACATTCCCCATTTGTTTTGTTGGGATTGGCTAACTTCACTTAGCATTATCTTCTCCAATTGCATCCATTTACTTGTAAATGCCATGATTTTATTCTCTTTTATTGCTGAGTAATATTCTATTGTGTATATATGCTACATTTTTTAATCCATTCATCTACTGAAGGACATTTAGGTTGGTTCCACAGTTTAGCTATTGTGAATTGTGCTGCTATGAACATTGATGTGGCTGAATCAGGTATTTTTCTTAATACATTGCATACACCATAAAAGTGAATTATTAACAAAATTACGTGCTTCACACACATTATCTATCTAAAGAAACTTGCAAGGAAAAGGATATTTTCACTAGACCTAAAAAGAAGCTGAAATTCCCATAGATGAGTGCCAAGGTAGATGTGAGTCTGGATATTCCCACTCCAAAGGCCTTTATGTCATTACACAGAGGATATTTTACAACCATTCTGCAACATTTGATGTAAAGTATTGTAAGATGTTTTTCATAGTTTATCTTCTTTTTTGCTTTAGTTTATGCTTAGATATAAGTTAAGTTAAAGTAGTGTTATAGTTTAAAACTGAAGTGTCCCCCAGAGATCCCTATGCTAAAGGCTTGGTCCATTGCTTGGCACTATTGGAAAGTGATGGAAACTTTAAGAAATGGGGCTTAGTCGTAGGTATTTAAGGGTGTGCCATAGAGGGTAATTGTGGGGCCCTAGCTCTTCAATATTGAGGTGAGGATTTTGTTGTGCCACATACCCACTGATGGGATGTGAAAGTTCAAAACAATGGGGTCAACAGATATGTACAAAAACCTCCCAAATATGAGCCATAAGTCTTTTCTCTTTATAAGCTGATTTCTTTAGATATTTGCTGTAGCAGTAATAGCTGACTAGCATAATTAAGGTAGAATAGATATGACCTTTATTACTGAGAAAACTTCCCTATGTATACAAGTCTTCGGTTACACTGCTACATATCTCTGTATTTTGAATACTTTAAAAATGAATCAGCTACTATTTGGACTATATTTGTTGTTATGGACTAGATACTAGTGTTCCCCTCAAATTCACATGTTAAGTATGTAGCACCCTATGTATTTGGAGGTGGGACTTCAGGGAGGTAGAGTTAGGTTATGAGGGTGGGGCACATGTAATAGGATTAATGTCCTTACATAAACAAGAAGACACATGGGACTTTCTCCTCTTTCTGGTTTTTTGTCCTATGAAGAGATAAGGAGAAGGTTACCATATAAAAATCAGAAAGAAAACCCTCAACAAACATCTCACTTTGTACTTCTTAGCTTCCAGAACTCTGAGAAACAAATGTTTGTTGTTCAGAATTATCCAATGTATGGTAATTTGTTATAGCTACCTAAACTAAATCAGACACTATTGAACCACACATTTTTGTGAATTCTTATAACTTCATGTTGTTTTCTCATCCACTTTGAATATAAGCTTAAATTTTTTGTACAAGAAGCAGGGATTAGTCACCCTTGACAATTTTCAGCTCCGTACCTCTTCCCAATTCCTCAAGATGCTCTATACAGATACCTGCCTAACAACTGACCATAGTGATGATTACTTTTCTATGAGACAACCAGATATAGTACACTGGCCTCATCCTACTTGTCCTCACTCCATGTGTGGTCTACTCAGATACGGTGTGGTATCTACTTCTCATACCATAATACCATGGTATTTATTTTGCTCTAAACCCACCAAATGGAACTTCCTCTGAGAAATCTGTTGTATGTCCTATACTCCTATGAAGTATTGGCCTATGAGTCTCTCTTTCTTCTCCTTACGCTCTCCACCTTCTATTTGAGTACATATGTAGCAGCCATCTCCTATCTTCTCATTGGCCTTGAGAGACATATTGCCCTCTTCTATTTGGGACCTGTAAGTCATAAATTGCCATATAATTTATTGTCTTTAGTTGTACTGATTTCTTTATGTCTCACCTGACCAATGTACTTAACCTTAACTTCTTCACTCCTAGAGAGTGTCTACGTAAATAGAAATAAATTACACAGGTCAGAAAAAAAACCATAGGGTATCTGCCATTTTTAAACAAGTTTTCCATAAGAGGGACACATGTCCTGGCACAGATACTTTGGCACTAGGCCATACATTGGGATACAATCTAATCACCCACAACCATGTCCTTGGGAGTCCTGCCAGTGCAGGGCTAGAATTTATATCCACTTTCAAAGCCAAATTAGAGCTTGTATTTACAAAACACATACACACAAACACACACAGACCATTGCCAACAATTTTATGTTTTTCACAGTTTGAATTCTAAAGGGAGGGTAAAGTAAATTGAACATCAGCATTTCTTAAAGCTATAGAAACACAAATAAAATATAGAGACAAAATTTTTTTAAAAATCTCTGGTATAAAACCAAAGTAGAATTTTCATTTTGGAAACCAGGACATTCAAAACCACTCAAAGAAAGCACTTGCTGTTTACTATTGTCTCAGGCACTGTATCTGGGGAGCCCATCTGTTATTAACAGATGTTCTGTTGCCAACAAGAGGAGTTCTGTTTCATACTTTATGGTGAGAGGATATTATGTAAAGCTGTGCTGTATGTCATCATTTCTGGGTTGATTTCTGATAGCCACACATTGATCCGAGTCAAATTGTGCCTTTTTGGAGAGGCTGCTTAGGATAAAATCAAAACTGTAGGTGCCCCTAGAGTTTGTCAAAGAAGTCAAGGAATACTTTAGGTTCTAAGTAAAGAAAATTGATTAAATAATTCATATTCCATAAATAGAAACAGATTGTTAACTTAAATGATGTATGTTCAACTTTCTTCGTATGTGTGCCTTCGTAAAGTGGAATAAAATACTGGTACCCTTTTATAGGGTGTCTCTGGCAGAAATTTAAAATTAGAGGATTCACTATTCCCAAGCTTGTAGGACAGTTTGGGTGGATCCACTCACAAGAATAGATCTTGCAGCTTTGCTTTCTTTTAATTTTAGCACCAAGTCTGTCTCTCTGCCCCTATATAAACAAGAGTTATATAACACAATGTGTCATGAGAGTCAGCTGGAGGTTATTCATTAGATCTGTAGAATCATCATAGAGAGCTAAACTGATTAATGATTTTAAGTAATTAATATTTGTATTCTAACTTCAAAGGATATTAAGTGGATCACAGGCAATGTACATGTACTGTGGGGATGCTTTGTGAAGACATTTATTTTCTTAAACAAAGATCTAATGAATATGTTAATAATGTCATGTGATTACCATGTATTTACTTTTCTAGCAGTTAAATTTTAAAAAATCAACAACTAAAAACTTTTGTTAAAATATTGGTTTTTATTTTAAAGCAATGATTTTGAAAGTATATTCCTGAGGAATAAAGATTCTGCATGTTGTTAGTAAATGTTTGGTGAAAAAAAGTTTCTAAGGATAAGTGTTTTTTAAAAAAAAAAACATAGGTTAAAATAGCAAAGGAAGTAGAACTTCTAAAATACTAAATGGGGGAGCGCAGTTCTGGGTAAGATAGCTAAGCACATTCCTTCCCAGCTTCTCCTAGTGAACTTAGCTATAGAAATAGGGCAGAATGCAAAGGGAAGCTCTTAAAAGTAAATAATAGCTGATGAATCTGAGAAGACCAGTACCCAAGCACCATGAAGAGCTGTGCATTTGCCATTTCCCCTTATTTGTCTACCATCTTGAACACAAGGTATCTGAGACCCATGCGCAGACTTTGATGTAGACACAGGGAGTTTACAGATAAGTCTTCAGGGTTAGCTTGAAGGAAGGAGAAAGGGGTCCTCCTTGTTGTGACACTGGTAGCTGCAGGGACACCAATTTTTATTTGAAGGAAAACTTACTCTTTATTGAAAGGAGCTGTGATCCACGAGGATGGGACCAAGACTTTGATTTTCTTTCTCTTTCTCTGTCCTTCTGCCCATTAGCTCCAGACACCAGTGCATTTGAGGGAAGTGTATGGCAAAACACGGTAAATGAGGCATGATGGTTTGTCCAGAGGCTCCAAAGAGGAGCCTAAGAGAAATAAAAGTACCAGGAAATAATTTCTAATTGTCTTCTGTATTTCTGTAGCATCTGTTGTGATATTGACTTTTTCATCCCGTATGTTAGTAATTTGAGTTCTCTCTCTTCTTCTCTTCGTTAGCATGGCTAAGGGTCTGTCGATCTTATTTATTCTTTCAAAGAACCAACTTTTAGCTTTATCAATTTTTTCAATGGTTTCTTTTGTTTCAATTTCATTGATTTCAGCTCTGATTTTAATTATTTCTTGCCTTCTGCTACATTTGCTGTTGTTTTGCTCTTCCTTTTCTAGGGCTTTGAGATGAAGTGTGAGCTCATTTATTTGTTGGTTTTTCCTTTTTTGAGGAATGACCTCCAGGCGATGAATTTCCCTCTTAAAACTGCTTTCATTGTGTCCCATAGATTCCTATATGCTGTGTCTGTATTTTCATTTATCTCTAAGAATTTTTTGATTTCCTCCTTTATTTCTTCTGTAACCCATTGATCATTCAGTAACATATTGTTCATTTTCCATGTGATGTAGGATTTTTCCTTTCTTCTTTTATCATTGATTTCCAGTTTCCTTCCATTATGATCAGATAAAATGCATGGTATTATCTCCACCCCTTTATATTTACTGAGGGTTGCACTATGGCATAATATATGGTCTATTTTTGAGAAGGATCCATGTGCTGCTGAGAAAAATGTATATCCACTTGATGATGGTTGATATATTCTATATATGTCAGTTAAGTCTAGGCTATTGATTGTGATATTGAGTTCTATAGTTTCTTTATTCAACTTTTGTTTGGAGGAAATTATTTTGAAAACATATATTCCAATAAAATAGAAGATAGTGAAGACATCCATAAATTTCTTAAGTCATATGATTTGCCCAGACTGAGTCAGGAGGATACACACAATTTAAACAGACCAATATCAATGGATGAAATAGAAGAAGCAATCAAAAGACTATCAACCAAGAAAAGCCCAGGACTGAATGGGTATACAGCGGAGTTTTACAAAACCTTTAAAGAAGAATTAATGCCAATACTTTTCAAGTTATTTCAGGAAACAGAAAAAGAGGGAGCTCTGCCAAATTCATTCTATGAGGCCAACATCACCCTGATTCCGAAACCAGACAAAGACACCTCAAAGAAAGAAAACTACAGACCAATATCTCTGATGAACCTAGATGCAAAAATCCTCAATAAAATTCTGGCGAATCGGATACAAAGGCACATCAAAAAAATTGTGCACCATGATCAAGTAGGATTCATCCCTGGGATGCAAGGATGGTTCAATATATGGAAATCAATAAATGTTATTCACCACATCAATAGACTTAAAAATAAGAACCATATGATCATCTCGATAGACACAGAAAAAGCATTCAACAAAGTACAGCATCCCTTTATGTTCAAAACATTAGAAAAACTAGGGATAACAGGAACTTACCTTGACATTCTAAAAGCTATCTATGCTAAACCTCAGGCTAGCATCATTCTGAATGGAGAAAAACTGAAGGCATTCCCTCTAAAATCTGGAACAAGACAGGGATGCCCTCTATCACCACTTCTATTCAATATAGTTCTCGAAACACTGGCCAGAGCAATTAGACAGACAAAAGAAATTAAAGGCATAAAAATAGGAAAGGAAGAACTTAAATTATCACTATTTGTGGATAACATGATTCTATACTTAGAAGACCCAAAAGGGTCTACAAAAAAACTACTAGAACTAATAAATGAATTCAGCAAAGTGGTAGGATATAAAATCAACATGCATAAATCAAAGGCATTTCTGTATATCAGCAACAAAACTTCTGAAACGGAAATGAGGAAAAACACTCCATTCACAATATCCTCAAAAAAAAAAAAATACTTGGGAATCAACCTAACAAAAGAGGTGAAAGATTTATACAATGAAAACTACAGAACCCTAAAAACAGAAGTAGAAGAAGATCTTAGAAGACGGAAAAATATACTCTGTTCATGGATAGGCAGAACTAACATCATCAAAATGGCGATATTATCAAAAGCTCTCTATAGGTTTAATGCAATGCCAATCAAAATCCCAACGGCATTTCTTGTAGAAATAGATAAAGCAATCATGAAATTCATGTGGAAAAATAAAAGACCCAGAATAGCAAAAGCAATTCTAAGCAGGAAGTGTGAATCAGGCGGTATAGCGATACCAGACTTCAAACTATATTACAGAGCAATAGTAATAAAAACAGCATGGTACCGGTACAAAAACAGGCGGGTGAACCAATGGTACAGAATAGAGGACACAGAGAGTAATCCACAAAGCTACAACTATCTTATATTTGATAAAGGAGCTAAAAGCATGCAATGGAGGAAGGATAGCATCTTCAACAAATAGTGTTGGGAAAACTGGAAATCCATATGCAACAAAATGAAACTGAATCCCCTCCTCTTTCCATGCACAAAAGTTAACTCAAAATGGATCAAGGAGCTAGATATCAAATCAGAGACTCTTCATCTGATAGAAGAAAAAGTTGGCTCCGATCTACATATTGTGGGGTCGGGCTCCAAATTCCTTAATAGGACACCCATAGCACAAGAGTTAATAACAAGAATCAACAAATGGGACTTACTTAAACTGAAAAGTTTTTTTCTCAGCAAGAGAAACAATAAGAGAGGTAAATAGGGAGCCTACAACATGGGAACAAATCTTTACTCCTCACACTTCAGATAGAGCCCTAATATCCAGAGTATACAAAGAACTCAAAAAATTAGACAATAAGATGACAAATAACCCAATCAACAAATGGGCCAAGGACCTGAACAGACACTCCTCAGAGGAGGACATACAATCAATCAGCAAGTACATGAAAAAATGCTCACCATCTCTAGCAGTCAGAGAAATGCAAATCAAAACCACCCTAAGATACCATCTCACTCCAGTAAGATTGGCAGCCATTATGAAGTCAAACAACAACAAGTGCTGGCGAGGATGTGGGGAAAAGGGTACTCTTGTACATTGCTGGTGGGACTTCAAATTGGTGCACCAATTTGGAAAGCAGTATGGAGATTCCTGGGAAAGCTGGGAATGGAACCACCATTTGACCCAGCTATTACCCTTCTCGGACTATTTCCTGAAGACCTTAAAAGCATACTACAGGGATACTGCCACATCAATGTTCACAGCAGCACAATTCACCATAGCTAGACTGTGGAACCAACCCAGATGCCTTTCAATAGATGAATGGATAAAAAAAAAGTGGCATTTATACACCATGGAGTATTACGCAGCACTAAAAAATGACAAAATCATGGAATTTGCAGGGAAATGGATGGCACTAGAGCAGATTATGCTTAGTGAAGCTAGCCAATCCCTAAAAAACAAATACCAAATGTCTTCTGTGATATAATGAGAGCAACTAAGAACAGAGCAGGGAGGAAGAGCAGGAGGAAAAGATTAACATTAAACAGAGACATGAGGTGGGAGGGAAAGGAAGAGAAAAGGGAAATTGCATGGAAATGGAGGGAGACCCTCAGTGTTATACAAAATTACATATAAGAAATTTTGAGGGGAATGGGAATAAAAACAAAGAGAGAAATGAATTACAGTAGATGGGGTAGAGAGAGAAGATGGGAGGGGAGGGAAGGGGGGATAGTAGAGGATAGGAAAGGAAGCAGAATACAACACTTACTAATAGGGCATTATGTAAAAATGTGGAAGTGTAACCGATGTGATTCTGTAATCTGTATTTGGGGTAAAAATGGCAATTCATAACCTACTTGAATCTAATGTATGAAATACGATACGTCAAGAGTTTTGTAATGTTTTGAACAAACAATTAAAAAAAAAGTACCAGGAAGATTTTCTAGGTAAAACCAAGTGACCCAATAATTTGTTCATGAGCCCAGTGCTCACCTTTGAGCTGCACGTGCATGCATCTATTGTAAACAATATATTAAAGATTTCAAGAACAAAAGCAAGCAAAAGGTCATCACCCAACCCTTGGAATGGCACAGGTGGTGAGTGCATGGGACAAATTATAAAAACACTTCATAGACTTGAAAACAGAAGTGACTAGGAAACAATTACCCACAAAAGGCTGGTTTGAATTTGTGGCTGGAAACAAACTGTGTTTATGACCTGCTGAAAGAAAATATCAACATTGCCCTTTAAATTAAATTTAAACAAAAGTCTCATAACATAATATTTAAAATGTCTAGAATACACTTTAGACTTATTTGTCATATGAGTAACTAGAATTATCTAACTCACATAGGAGAATAAAATTTACATATGCCAAGCCCACGATTTCTCAGAAGCTGCAGCTGAAATTATTTTACAAATTCTTTATAGCCTAATTTAAAAATGTTCTAGGCTAAGGGTGTGCCTCAGTGGTAGAGCACTTGGCAATTGTGTGCAAGGCTGAGTTCAGTCCCTAGCAGGAAATAAAAAAGTTCTAAAATAAGGGAAAAATTGTCTTGGGAAAAAAAAATGGAATGATAGAGAATTTCAGCAAAGAGAGGATAAAGGAAAGAAAAAAATGGAAATTTTAGCACTAGAAAATACAATAACAAAAATAAAAGCTTTGAGTGTTTCAGTAAAGCAAATATTAAATAGTCAACTTGAAGATAGAAAAATTGAAAAAAATTCAGCATGAATATCAAAGGGAAAATATATTTTAATAAATAAACAGAGCTTCAAGGGCCTGTTAGATAATGGTAAAAGATGTAATACTTGCATCACTGGATTATAAGAGGAACAAGACATACAGTACATCCTCCAAATATAAAGAAAACCAAAATATGACCAAACAAAGAACAAATCAATTTTGAATAACATTTGAAAACTTTCCAAGTATGGGGGTGGTGGGGAAGAGAAACCCAAAATTCAAGAAGCTCAGCAAATCCTAAGTGGTACAATTACAAAGAAATCCACACTTACATACCCCATGATCAAATTGTTGAAAGTTAAAACAAGGGGAAAACTAACAACAACTAGAGGAAAGCCAAATGATTGCCAATATGGAAACAAAATATTTGAATGTCTTCAGATTTTTTTATTAGAAACTTTAGACACCAATGTAGATTTTACTGAACAAAGCAAGAATTTTATATCCAATGAAAATATGCTTTATTTTATAAATGAAGATAAACTAAGGATCATCTCAGATGAAGGAAAATTAGAAAATTTATTTCCATTGGATTTATGAAGTCTAATGACTTCAGTAAGTTCTTTAGGCAGAAATGAAATAACATTAGAAGGAAATCTAGAGCACTGAGAAAGAATAGCAAAAGTAATAATAATATCTGAATATATGTGATAGACTACTCTGTTGAGCTCCTTGAAATATTTTTGACACTCGAATGCAAAAATTATGACATTATCTAATGCAGTTTCAGTGTAATGTAAATGTACACATGATAGCAACCACATAAAAAGAGGAGTGTAAAGTGGTCTATATTTTGGTAAGATATCTACATTCACTTGGAGATGTAAAATGCTAAATTTAAATAGTCTATGATAAATTATGTATAATAATTTCAGAAGTAATAAATAAAAATTATATACAAACAGACTAAAGTCTAAAACACAATAGATATAAATGTAATGGAAATACACTAAAATTTAAAACTATAAAATATTAAAATGACTCTGAAGAAGACAAAGAGAAAGAAAAATTGGAAAAGAAGGAAAAAGATATAAAAATAATAAAGCAATAGAATTAAATACATTCATATCAATAAGTACATCAAATGTAAATGTTTTAGCCATGAGAATAAAAAGACAGATTAGTAGAATTTATGAAAAAAATTCATGATTTAACTATATGCTTTCTATAAAGAAGATAATGTAGGTATTCAAAAGAAAATGAAAGTAAAAAATGCAGTGTACAAACATAAATCAAAATAGGCCATAAAGGCTTATTAATGTCAAACAGAGTAGACATTCTTAAAGGTCAAAAAAAATCAGGAATAAAGAGAGACATTACATTAAGATAAAAGAGTAAATTTCCCAAGAAGGCATAACTATCCTAAATGTGTATTTACCTAACAATAGTTAAAAATACATAAAATAAAAATTGATAACACTTAGATATAAACAAATTCATAATTATGGTTAGGAAATTAAAAGAACCAACATCAGTTAGTACAAGAACTAAAATATAAAGAATTAGCAGACATATAGAAGAACTGAGAAATATCAGAAGCCAGCTGGATCTACTTGATAATTATAGAACATATTCTTCACATCTTATGTAATAATTATTTCACAATGGTTCATAGGTCTAAATGTTAAAAAATACTGTCAATTTTTTTGTAGAATATAAAGAAGAAAAATCTTCAAACCTAGGGTTAGGTATTAAAAATATCTTAAAGTGCTTATATGTGACAACAAAATTAAAAAACCCAACATAAAACATTGGTAGATTGAACTTTCTGGAAATGAAAAACTTTTCTTTCCAAAAAATAAGAAACAGAGAATCTAGTCTAACAGAAGATACTTGCAATTTACATATCTGACAAGGAATTTTTGTTCAGAATATATAAAGAACATTCAAAGGTCAATAATAAGAAAGCAATTCAGGTTTTAAATGAGACAAATCTTGAACAGACACTTCAATCCAAAAGAGGATTTACAGCAGGCAAATAAGCACATAGAGAGATACTTGGCATTATGAAATGAAAATTAAAAGAATGATGAAATTCTACTACATTCCTATTAAGATGGTTTGGTCCATGGAGGACATGAAAGCCCCCAAAGAAATGATAAGACTGGAATATTGATACATTGCTGGTGCCAATAAAACACAGCACAATTTCTAATTTTTCTAAGTGTATAGGTTGCAGAATCACATTGGTCATGCAGTCAGGTATATACACACTGTAATAATAATCACATCTGATTCAAATGTATGATATGTCAAGGTCATTGTACTGTCATGTGTAACTAATTAAAACAAATTAAAATTTAAAAAAACCAGCACAATCATTCTAGAAAACAATTTGGTATTTTTTTATAATGTTAAACATATATATTTACTTCATTAGGCAGCCATCCATTTCCTTTATATTTACCCTTGAAAAATGAATACTCATGTCCACACAAAAATCTACCCATAAATGTTAATAGTGGCTCTGTGATCCTCCAAATAGAAACATTGCAAATGTCCTTCTGTGGATAAATAGGTTCAGAAATTATCGGGTACACCCATGCAATGGAATCAGCAGTAAAAAGAATAAACTATTAATACACACAAAACTGGATGAATCTCAAATTCTTTATAATGAGTGAAAAAAGCCAGTATGCAACAGTTACACACCGTGTGAGTCTATACAATTTTATTTATATGGCACCGTGAAAATATGATATTATTATATATACAGAGAGAAGACAACAATGGTTGCTTGTGTTTTGGGGTATAGTAGGAATTTTTTTCTAAGTGTAAAAAAAATACAGGTTGTGAATAGAGGCTCTAGAAAAAAAATTTTTTTTGGATCAAATCCCAACTTGGTTGTTTCTTATCTCTTTAACCTTGAGAAAGTGACCTGAACATTTTTGTATCTTTGTTTTCCCAGTTGTAAAATGAAGACAATATCTTCTACTTCAGAATATACCTGTCAAGATTTAAATGGTTTTAAGTCAATGCATTTTTTTAGACTGTCATGGAACCACTCTGTGTCTTGACTGGGATGGAAATTATGGGAATGCATGTATTCATTAAAATTTATAGAACTGCGCACCAAAAAAGTTCCATGTTTTGCCACATAAATTTTAAAATTAAAGTAAATGCAAATATGGATTACCAATATGTGATTTTTTTTTGTACCAGGGATTAAACCTAGGGGTGCTTGACTACTGAACCACATCCTGAACCCTTTTTATATTTTGAGACAGAGTCTTACAATCCCCCTGCCTCAGCCTCCAGAGCCACTGGGATTGTAGGTGGATTACCAATCTTGAAGAGGGATACAATATGCAAAGTTATTTTACAAACGTTTTTAACCCCTAAGTTTCTTTATCCTTGCTTTGTTTGTGCTCAGCATGAAATACTACTGATCAGAGCAGAGAATTTTAGAAATACCCATCAAGAAAATATTGCAAACTCTTCTGAGAACTAATGAGTTAATTTAAATCATTTGGAAAATAAAGTGTCTACAAAGAATTAGTTCAAAACTGCTGGCATCATTACAGTTTAAGTTGTCATAATCTCATTTGAAATGTGTTCTGAGGCTGTCAGATAACTTGATCATCCGTTATTTGAGGTGAATAAGGGTTAAAATGGAACTCAGCATTTGTTCAGGCATTAGTTTTACTGTCCATAAATAACAGAGAGACAATTTAGAAAAGAGAGGCCACAAGTGAGAAATAAATCTCATGTTGGCTTTATGCCTAGGACTAATGAAGGAAAAGAAGGTGGGCCAAAATGAGCAATAATTCAAAAGGGGGAAATGTGTATACTTTTATTTCATGTACAGAGTTCATAACCCCGCGATAACAGCATGTGAACAAAATTGGGGTTTTCCAAATCCTCAGCAGAGGTGTCACCTTGGGAACTCTGTACGTCAGGAATCTAGGTAGAGAATAAATCACACACATACACTCACACACACACAGAGGGAAGTCATTTCTTGACAATGACTTTGGTCAAGCTAGCAGCAGCCAACTTCCTGTCTTTTACTAGGATATTGGACCAAGAATAACATTTCACAATTCAAGACTGATTGCACTTTCCTTTTATATATGAGTCATGATATAAGGAAGGCATTTTGATAACTACATAGCTTTTGCCAATATTCTCAATTAATTACTTGTATGCAGTGAAAAAAAAATAAGGCAAGCAGTGGCAACTAGTTGCCTTTACCAACTCAATTAATTTACTTGGCTTTGAATTTTTTAAAAATTCACTCCTTTTTAATAATCAGTGATAATCTCCCAATATTATATATGTTAGGGAAAACTAACAAAGCATTTATAAGAGCCCAATTGGAGTCAGGAGGCATAACAATAGTTGTGTGACAGATATTTTAGGTATACTTTTACCAAGAGAATATTATATATTATAACATTATAGGTATACAATTTTTAGAATCTTTTTATTTTATTTACTTAATAGAAAAAGCCATAAATATTTTACAATACTTGTCACACACTGTATTTTATGTATGCTGCTTTAAAATGCTTTTCTACAATCTCTTTCTTCTATTTACACACCGTATAAAAGCAGGCATCCAGTGGAATCAGGAACGTTTCACTTAATATCAGGGTACATTCCCTGTTATGTATGCTTGGCAAAAGAGATCTACCCTTTACAAACTTCACTTCCCTTATCCCCTAAGGTGAGAATAATCCCTATCCTGTGTACACTACCAAATTATGGTGAGACGCCAATGAAATTATAGTATGCATTAAACTTAGGTACCATAAAATTTTGATTCTTATTGTTCTGATTATCTTTTTCAGATCTTCCACTAATCCAATTTTGTCAAAATACCTCCTTAAGTAGTACTTCTTTGCCCACAGCTTATTTCTACGTGACTTACATTTATGAGCTGTCCCTTTAATCTTGTTATTTATGTTGCTTCTTCATAATAGAAAACGGTGGATGTGAGTTTATAAGGTGCTATAGCATCTGTAACTGTGCTCTGCATATCACTTATTGTACTTTGCATATAAAAATGTTTTTTTTCCCCACAAGAATCCATAAATTCTAGAATAGGAGTAGATAGGCAAATGAACACGTGGGCAGCTCCATTTCCTGTTTTAAGTCTTCATTGGTTTCTCAACACTCAGTGGAGGAGTGAGTGGGAGGGCCTTGGAACAAGAGCCCATGGATCACATCCCAAGTTGTTCCTTTCTCAGCCAGTAACCATCCTTGGGCAAGTGACCTAAACTTCTCTGCACTCCTGTGTGTTCGGCTGTGAAATGAGGATGGTGTCAGGATCTATTTCAGAGAAATATTGTGGAGTTTAATGCAGGCCTCATACTTAAAACATGTCTGAGTGCATAGCAAGACCTTAATAAGCCTTCATTGCTGCTGTCATGTGAACACAGATGGAAATCTACAGCAGCAGGATTCTGTACATTTGGCCCCTGCTTTTCTCATCTTGACTCTTCTGCAACTGCTATCCCTCTCGACCATTTCCACACACTTGGTGAGTCCAGCCAGACATGATTTAATGAATCATTACATCATGGAACACTTAGACTACTCCTTCTTTAAGGCATTTATACCTGCTTCTATGTCTACCAAGTCTTTACACTTAATTCTCCTGTGTCCTTCAGAACTCAGATAAAATATCACTTCCCTGAGGATGTCTTCTGTTATCTGCAAGCATGGATCACATCTCTCTATCAATCACCAACATAACACCCTGCACTTTTTCACTCAGACCACATATTGCCATCATCATAAGATGATGAAATGTGCAGTTCATCATTGATTGTCTCATCTACTAAAATTCTGTTTTCTTTACTTCTGTGTTCTTACCATTTAGCATGGTGTCCAAAAAATATTTGTGGGATATATAAATAAAAGAATAAGTAGTCAAACTGCTTGGTTATCTCAAAGGCCACTTTAATTTGATAAAAAAAAAGTCACATTTCAAAATGTCAAAGAACCATGGTTTATATTTAACTTACAAATATCAAATGAGATCATACATAAAAAGTATCTCTTTGTACCTGCTGAACCATAAATGAACTTAAAACAGTGTAATTGTTATTATCTAATTAATTTGAAGCCTGCCCGCCAAAAATTTCATGACCTGTAATGTTTACTTTATAATACAATTCGTGCTCCTCTAGAAATCATGGAGACTGAGAAAGACCATCATATTGCTGTCCCTATACAGGATTAATTTTAAAACATAAGCTGGTGGGTCAGAATATGTTTATAGCACATCTTAGAGGAAAGATATTGGATAATTATTAAATAACTTGCCCCTTGTCTAAATTAGACTTGAATGAAATGATCCACCTCCCATTCAAGGCATAGCTTTGAATAGGTTTTCATTAACATCTGGTATTTCCCAATTCACCTTTCTCATTATGAAAGCCAGTAAACGGTTCATGTTGAGATTATTCTCAAAGGGTCTTTAGAAGAGAGTTGACCAGATCTGTTTATTACTTTGCTTTGCAAATGTTGCCCAAAATATCCTTTGGTAATCAATGCATGACTAACATTCTAGAACCTATTAACAATACCGAATTTGGAATCTGCTATACTCTAGCCCTCACTTCTAGTAGAAACTGTTAATTAATTTGCTAAGAAACTGTTTATATAAGGGACCTATTTAAAATAATCATCCTCCTTGAAATTCAGTTCAAGTAAACTTTGCCTTTGAGATTAAATTTTTACCAAATATACAAAATATTCCTATGTATTCTTTTTCTTTTGATGCAATTTTGACTGTTTGGCTGTCTAACTGTTTTTGACTGTTTGACTGATTTTTCATGAACCCTATTTATTTATCATTTATTGAGATTTTTGTTCTTTCCTCAATGTAATTTGAATGTCCTGTATGGTACATTGTCTAATCTTGTAAAGGGTCTCAAAATCAAGGAAACATAAGTCAATGCTACACTAAAAGCAAACAAAGAAACTGACATTCTACATGGATAAGACCAAGCTCCTGAAATTATCCAAGGATGAGTTTGAAGCTTATAAAACTTTAAGCAGTACGATTTGCTTTTTTTTCTCTAGTGTAATAACCATTTCTATTAAAATACATGTCATGATTTTTTTCTAAAGCATCAAAAAAATAGACTTTGTGGTAATTTATTGAATCTCAACTCTTCTGCATGTTTCCATTTCTCATCTTTTACATTGACTTGTCCTTAAGGGCATGTCCTATTTCTAAGCTCTGCTATTCAATCAACCAACCATGAAGCAAAGGGCACTGCAGAATAGGTAGATGTTGTCTGTAGGTGGGGCAATGATTATTCTCTTTTGCAATTTTTACTAATTTAGGGAAAAAGGGGTAGTATCCTAGGAAACCAGAGAGACAATGTGGTTTAAAGTCAGTCAATGGTGGGTTTGAATCCTTACTGCTCCACTATCTTGAAGTTCTCTTTACCTCAATATATTTCCACGATAAACTTTTGTAATGCTGTTATAAACAACCCATGAAATCATCTATATGAATAGCTAGCATGAGATTAGCAGTTCTCTCCCTTCCTTTTTCTCTCTCTCTTTCATTCTTTACTTTTTGGGGCATATTTATATATATATATATATATATATATATATATATATATATATATATATCTTCAAGGACTGGTTATTGGTGTTAGTCATGTTATTGGTGTTAGTCATATGGGTGTTGGTGGCCTCTGCATGATTTACTCTCTTCTTAGCTAGTATTGATCTTGTGGCTCCAAGATCAAAACTAACTAAAATTAAAACTAATTTCAAATAAATTAGTAAACCACTGTGAAATCAAATATCCTTTCACATGTGTGCACTAGATTGGAAGAGTTAAAAAAATAACCATACAATAACTAGCAAAGGATGGTTAAGGAGGGAAATGTGTGCAAACTCTTTGAATCACTGAGTAACCTTTCCTCTTAGCTCCTCCCAACCAGTACTTCATCTTGTAGCCTTAATAGTCCTCCCTGGCCAACTTCCCTTCCTTCCTCCTCTCAAGAGTTTCTGCTTCCTTAGCTTCCTGATTCTTCCTCCAAGATTCATCCACATAACTGTCAGCTGACTGACACTTCCTTGGTGTGTTATTGATGGCTGAAAATGGCTTCCTAGAGTACACCTTTGAAATGACATTTGCATTTATTTGGAAAGGAATTTTGGCAGAGAAAGTGAGAACCATTTTGGAACTGTTTGTTTATTTTAATTTCACTGCGGTGTATTTATCAAAAGATTAAAAAAACTGAATTCCAATTGTAAGAGATATTGTTTTAACTAGGAAAAATCAAGTAATTTGAGAATGTACTTTGTTCAACACAATTAAGTATTTGCTAGGCGATATGCATTATAAAAAGATTATGGAAAATCAGGTATTCAACAATTATTTATTAAGCACCCTTTAATGAGAATTTTTCTGGGTGCTGATCATATAGTATTAAATCAGATAAAATCCTATTCATGGAGCTAACAGTTTGGGGCTGGGGCTTGAGGAGGTGGTGAGAAGGGGAGGAGGAAGAAAATGAATATGTAAACAAACAAGACCCTTTGGAAGATGATGTATTAAAAAAAACGAAAGAAAAAGTTCTCAGAAACTTACTGTTGGATTTAGATCAAAACCTAAAATAATTATAATTTTTTTTGAAAACAGGGTTTAGTCATAAACACATGTATTAGATCATACAGAGGACATTCTGAATTATAAAGATCATTGTTCTATTAATATCATAGAAATAAACATAATCCCAGATTATATAAATTAAATTGAGTCTTTTTAAAAAAGCATTAATCTTTCAATGTGTTCAAGAGAAAAATGTTACGTGAACCTTTTTTAGTGACTCATTTCCTACAATTTCAAAGAAAAAAATTGAAAATGGAGTATATTTTAAACATGAACAGAACATTATCTGTCAAAGCAAATGTTTCATATGACTTATAAAGTACCTACTTAAAAGAATTATGAAGATTTCTCTCTAAAAAATTTAAGCTTAAATGTACAGCATTAACAAGTTTTATATCATTTATTTCTATTATTATAGGCAACTTATAAGTAAAATAAGATTATAGTTAAGTAATTTGTTTTCATCCTTAACTGCCTCAGAATCCATGTGGGGAATTTTGATAGTCAAATTAAGTCAAAGAGAGGAAAATGAGAAAAAATGGAAATGGAAGGCTATTATGAAAAAGGAAATCTGAAAAATACCTAAAACTTTTTAAAAAATAAAAGAATGCTTGTTCATCATTCAAAAACAAAACTGTTCAGAAGAATAGATCTCCCTAAGTCCCAAACCCATAGTTGATTCTGCAGCCATAGTTATCATTAAGAACATATTTTGAACAAGTGATTATATCAAATACTTTTTTATACAAATGGGCATATTACTAAATATAATAGCTTTCACTATTCTTTTTAATTTTTGATATATTTTGGAAACTATTTGAATCAGATACAGAGGCTAGCTTCTCTTATTAATAAAATCTGCTACTTTATTCAAAAGTAGATTCAATGCGTTTTTGTGTTCAGTTAATCTTCAATTAAATGGAGATCATTCAATTCTTTCTTTTCTTTCTTTCTTTCTTTTTTTTTTCCCACAAACTATGCCGAAATTGCATACACAAATTGCAGCCATGTTTTTTGCTGGTTACTGTTGGTTCCTGACATCTGTCCAGTTCTGTGTATAAATAGGTAATTGGTTTGTACCCTGACTTAAGTCCTTGGAGTTGCTATAACAAAATACCATTGATTTG
Organism: Ictidomys tridecemlineatus; assembly: GCF_052094955.1. Lineage (NCBI taxonomy): Eukaryota > Metazoa > Chordata > Mammalia > Rodentia > Sciuridae > Ictidomys > Ictidomys tridecemlineatus. The sequence goes on from NC_135490.1 coordinate 41,051,606, forward strand.
ATGACTTATAAACAACAGAAATTTAAATATTATCACATAGCAGATATCCCAATCTAAAAGAGCCACCCATCATCACCATCCTTATATCACTCTGTGTTGATGCTGTTACTCACGTTCTTTCTTTAATCTATTTTACCTGAAAGTCCAGCTTGTTCTGTATTAATATTACTATGTTATTTTTTTACAAGAATCTGCATCTTTTATCATTTTTCCACTCCATATATTTTATGTTCTTAGGAATTTTGTTTAGCTTTTCTTCTTGAAAGCAGAATAAGCAATCTGCATTTATTTTCTCTTCCAATTGGAAAAATGAGAATAATTAAATCACACTTACTCTGATTATTAATTTATTTATACTTACTTCTTCCAACTTGCGTGTTATTGATTATAATTTTTTTCTTTACTTTGTTCCCTCTCCTTTGTGTTTTGTTGAATTGTTTGTTAACTTTTCTATATTTACATGTCCTCTTTTTTTAAAATTAGAGTAAATATTTATTTCTTTAATATTTCCCTCTGTTTAACAACATTCATTAGTCATACAAATTATTTTTATAAATTTATAATCATTTAACATATTCTGTCCCCCTACCAAACAGAAAAGAGAACTTTCAGATGTATTAATCTCCTATTTAAAGTTCTTACATATATATTATTTCCTGGAGTCTTAATTATATCAAATCTAGCTGTTAAATTTTCCAACATAATTAATCAATACTTTCACATATTGGTACCATTTTAGTCTCATTTTATGATCTGTGATAAAACTATTTTTTAAAAAATGATATTTCAGGACTGGGAGTGTTGCTCAGTGGCAGAGTTCTGCTTGCTTAGCCACATGCAAGTGCTGGATAGCATGTGTGTGTGTGCGTGCACACGCATACACACACACACACACAGAATGAGGATGTATGAGCTCTAAATTCTCTTCCTTGGCACTTCTGTGTGAAATGTCTTTATTTTGCCTGTATTTTAGAATGATTATTTAGATGGATGTAGCATTGTGTTCTTTTCCCTTAGCACTTTGAAGATATTGTAATATTATTTTTTTGGTTTTTATTATTGCTGTTGAGAAGTCAGCTTCAGGGTAATTTGCACTCTTTGTAGGTAATCTGTCTTGTCCATCTAGTAAATTTTAAGAATTTTAAAAAACAAAAACAAAACAAAAAACCTTTGAAGACTTGCAGCTTTACAATATTGTGCCTAAGTCTGCATTCATATTTATATGTCAGTTCCTGGAGAAAGCATTTAATCTTAGGAACTGTGTTTTTTTGTTTTTTTGTTTTTTGTTTTTGTGTGTGTGTGTGTATGGTTTGTTTTTAATTCTGAAAAACCTTGAATTTTCTTCTCTGCCATTTTCTCTCTCCTCCTGAAATTCTGATAGAACATAGGCTGCAGCTATTCAATCTTTAATCCACATGTCTTAATTGTACTTTTTGTATTTTTTACATCTATCTGGTGAGTTGATTTGGGGGTACATAGAACATGACCAGGTTTCTTTTCTCATCAACTGCCTCTCTAGAACTTATATTTTCCATAGTTCTTTAATTTAATGGCTATTATTCACATACAAGAATCCCAAGAACAGATTTACCCACACTTATGTTGGGATTATAAATTCATAATAAATCCATTATAAATCGAAAATATGGTAAGTCAAAAAGCAGAGTGGCTTAAACAACTGAAGTTTGCTGTCTTAAAATTCCCACATGTAAAATTCCGAGATAGAGATATTGGCTGGATTGGTTTCTTCTGAGCACTATAATAAAGAACCTGTTCACACCTTTCTCCTAGTATCTGGTGACTTGCTGGTCATTTGGAGTATTCCTTGGATTATGGAAGCATCCCCCAGACCACTGCCTTCATTTGTACAGAATGTTCTGTGTGTATGAGTGTGTGTGTGTGTGTGTGTGTGTGTGTGTGTGTGTGTGTGTGTGAGAGAGAGAGAGAGAGAGAGAGAGAGAGAGAGTGTTTGTCTTCTGAATTGCCTTTACGTAAAAGCAGTAGTGATATTGGATTCAAGCATACACTAACAACTTCATTTTAACTTTATTACCTCTGTAAGACTCTATATCCAAAGAAGGTTGACTTCTGAGGCACGGGGGATAAGTGATATGTGAATTTCAACTTATCTATGCTGTTAACTGCAAGCAGAAAACTGAACTTCAGACCCTCATTTAAAGTGAGAACTTTGGTTGTCTCTGAATCAGAAAAGCTTACCTTAGATGTAACACTGAGCAAATCCTTAGCTGCAACTCTTCTTGTTATTTTCAGTTGTCCATAATGTTTTTATCTCTTCTTATTATGTATTTGGGGTAAAGAAGATATGTTGAAGTATGAGCAAACATGCAGGTTGATTCATATTTCTAGTCAATTCCAACATGAATGCTAAAAGAATAATTGCATCTGGGGACTGAAATTTACATGAAGCACACATAATCAAAAGAACAAAAAAATAGAGAATGGTGTTAAGTAGAACTGATGGATACTAAAATATATTTTGGAGCCCAGTAATTAAAGTAATATGGTACTGGCAAAAGAAAAAAATAAATATAGCCAAATAAAAACTTAGAAATAGATACATGTCCATGGAATTGTTTGGGGGATATTCTTGGGTTATGAATAAAGTTAGCAGAACAAATATGGGTTACTCAATTGGGTAATTATTTGGAAAGATGAAGTTGGGACTCTACTTCATGCGACTCAAGATAGTGATAATTAAACATTAAAAATTAATAAATAAAATTATTGAAAGAAAATGTATACTAGAACATGTATATAAGAGAGCAGTGAACCATAAATAGAAAACAAGACATATTTTTAAATAATCCAAAGTAAAACTGAAGGCAAATGATAAATTAAGAAACCACAAATATTTGCAGAACTTTTGGAAAATCCTAAGACCAATGCATCTATGGTGAAATGGGCAGGTAGTTCATGGAAAGGACAAAACTAATAATGAAAATATAGTGGTCCCTCCTTATCTGCAGTTTCACTTTTGATGATTTCTGTTATTGGTGCTCAACTTTGGTCTGAAAATATTAAATGAAAAATTTCAAAACAAATTCCTAAGTTTTAAATAACCTTTATTCCAGTCTGTTGTTTTAATTGTTGTGTTTTATTATTATTGTTGTCACCCTTGTAGTGTGCCTAATTTATAATTAAATTAAAACATACATTTATCATAGTTATATATGTATTTTCTAACATAAAATAACTCATAGCTTTCATATATATAATAACTGCAACTTTTATACATATAGATTCTGTGAATTTAATGTAACAAAAATTAAAAATTACAGTGATTATTATATAAGATTATTCATTATAGTTTTAAATACAATAATTCTAAATAGTAAAAATGTGACACATGTAACTTATTAAATAATTTATGGAACAAACATGAAAAATAATGATTAAAATAAAAATCATATAGAAGACCAACATATTATAGGTTGTCATCTTTGGGTAATAGAATTATGTTTGATTTTTATTCCTTCATTCTATTTCTGTATTTTTAATAATTTTCCACACATATTTTTCTTTTATAATGAAAGAAAAAAAATAATTCTAAGTAAAGACTGTCAGAAAATTTTTTATTTTTTTAAAATCAAACCTCTTCATTTCTGGTAATATCTATCTATCGATCTATCTATAGTATTCTTTTTTATCCTCAGTTGAAATAAAGAAAAGCTAGTTACTATTTCTTGTGCAATATATCACTGATACACTACAATCCTTAGGTATTTAGGGACTGTTTTTACCTTGCTTTCAACCTTCTTCTCTTTTGAAAAAAATCAGTCAGTTCTTTCAACATTTTATTTTATGTCTTAGGTTAAAGTCTTTCTGGTCATGGGTTTTAGCTGAATTTTCTGATCTCCCAGATAATCTAAAGTATTACAGAAGTAGGCAAAACATAACATAAAAAAAACCCAAAAACTGTCATCTTGGAAAAGTGGCTCTCTGCTTCAGAGAAATGCCATATTGGAAAGTCAGTGGTTCATGGTAAGAATCAGTGAGTCCCTTAGCATTTTTTGTTTGGGCAAACCATCCTGTGTCTATGTTTCCTGGCAACAAACGGGACTCCTGTGGGCAGAAAGAGTTAATGTAGCTTCCTAAAGTAACTAATTTATTTTCAGGGAGGGTTTTATGTACTTAGAGGATTTGGCTCACCACATCACAGGTCCCTTTGTTAATAGTACTAGCAATAAAATACCCTTATTTCTCTTTTTTATAGTTTGGGATCATGATCATTTATTTTTGTTCAGTGCAGATGTTCCCATTTGGGGAGGTTTTGAGGATTGTCAGTTTAAGCATGCTTGTAGACTGATCTGTGAATGCAGCTTGGGTGAACTAGCATGGTCTAGTCCAGAAATTTAACTGATGTTATAAACATAGGGAAAAAAAATAGGCCAAAAAGTTCAAAAATGTTTATTAACATTGACACATACATTCATCAAGTCTACTAATTTAGGATGAATCTATCATAGGATTATAGAACCATAGTTGGAGTAGGCAAATATGAAACTAAAATATATATTTTATTAAGCATCAGTGGATTTTAAGAAACACAACTTGAAATCCTTTCAACTTTTCATTTTATGCTTTATTTTCTGGTGTGTTCGCATCAGAAAAATAAGAATATATGCTATATATTGAGGCATATTGCAATGATTTAAAGGATTACTAGATATTGTTCATGTTAAAACAGCATAACATATATTTAGGTAGATATTTATTATTACTCAGAGTTTAGGTTCTACATCCATTTAGCCACTTACACAAAAATGTCTCCGTGAACCTTGTCTTTTATGACAATCATGATACTTTCCATTTTTGAAACTGAATTCTTCCAAGCTATAACAATCTCTGATTGTAAATTAAGCCTCTTTCACACTGCAAGCATTTTTTTTCCTTTATTTTTTTTTAATCTGAGCAATTTTAGGTTTGTAGCAAAATGGAGAGGAAGCCAAAAAGATTTCCCACATGATCTCGCCCTCACATCGGCATAGCCTTCCTTTTATCAATTTCCCTGAACCCCCAGAGATACATTTTTTACAATTCATGAACCTAAATTGACACATTATGGTCACCCAAAGTCCATTGGTTTCATTAGGATTCACTCTGGGTTGTACATTCTAGAGATTTGGACAAATGTATAATGATGTATATCCGTGATTAGGGTTGTTACCTAGAGTATTTTCACTGCTCTCCAAGTCCTCTGTGTTCCACCTATTCATCCACTTCCTGATGACCCACACCTCTGTGCCTAAAACCCTTGGCAGACTTTTTGCTGACTTCAAAGCTTTGTATTTCCAAGAATGTCATATAGTTGAAACCATACTATTTATTGCTTAAGTTCAGCGTTTTTCATTTTGTAATACAAAATGTGTACATTCGAGTTTGTATAATTCTTGTACACATTCAAGTTTCCCTCATTCCTTTTGGTAGCTTGATAGTGCATTTGATTTTTAGCAATGGATAATATTCCAGTATTCCATTGTCTGGATGTACCGTATCTTTTTGTCTATTCACCTTCTGAAGGACATCTTGGTTATTTCTAAATTTTGGCAAATATGTAAAAAGCTGCTAAAACATCCGTGTGTAGGGTTTTGGTGGACTTAATTTTTCACCTCTTTTAGGAAGATAAAAAGGAGATCTTTGGATCTTATGATGAGAACATATTTATTTTTGTAAGAAACTGCCAACCTGTCTTCTGTTTTTTATTCTAACTAGCAATGAATGAGAGTTCCTGTTAGTCCACATCCTTGTCAATATTTGGTGTCATCAGAAGTCTTGATTTGTCTAATAGATAATTAGTGGTATCTCATTTTTAATATACTGTTGGCCTAGAACATATGATGTGGCACATCTTTTCATGTATTTATTTGCCATCTGCACATCGTCTTTGGTAATATCTTCTTTGGTTAAGAGTTTTGACCTATTATTTAAGTGACCTTTTCTTGTCTTATTGTAGAGTTTAAAGAAAAAAAATTGGCAAACTTTGGAAATAGTTTTTTACAGATATATTTTTGCAAATATTTTTTTCCCCAGACTGGGAACAATTTTTGAAAAGATGGTCTTTGCTCCATTGTATTGCTTTTGCTCCTTTTTCAAAGATCAATTATCTAAATCGATGAGAATCTATTCTAGGTTCTATATTCTATTCCATTGATCTATTTTTTCCATTCATCTTTTTTTTTATTCTTTTACTAATAGCATATTATCTTAATTACTGTGGCTTTCAAGTGGGACTTGAAATTAGGGAGCGTCCATCCTCCAATTATGATTATGTTAGGTCTTTCTCCTCTCTATAAAAACTCTAGAATAATTTTGTCAATATCTTCTAAATAATTTGCTGAGATTTGCATTGGAATGGTAGTAAATACATGAAGCTTAAAAGAACTAACATGTTGATAATATTGAGTCTTCTATGAATGGAACATACAATTTCTCTCTATTTTTGATTTATTTTATGAGAGTTTTATAGCTTTCATCATATAGATATTATACATATTTTGTTAAAGTTATTTTTAAGACTTTTATTATTTGTGATACTAAGATCAATGGTATTGTATTTTAATTTCTCAATCTATTGTTCATTGATGGTCTTTTAGTCAGCTTTTTGTTACTGGAACAAAAATGTCTGATAAGAACAACTTAGAAGAACAAAAGTTCAATTTCAGCTCATAGTTTCATAGATTTAGTTCATGATCAGTTAACTCCATTGCTCTGGGTCTAAGGTGAAGCAGAACTTCATGGTAGAAGGGTGTGGTGGAGGGAAGCTGCTCCATTCATGGAAGCCAAGATGCTGAGAGAGAAGAAAGGGCCCACAGAAGGTAAACCGTTCTAGGGATTTCCTCCAGTGACCTACCACTCATAAACATGCCCCACCTGCCTATAGTTCCCACCTACATAGTTAATTCCAACTAGGATGGAATGCTTAGGTTACACATGCCATGATCTAATCATTTTACATTCAATAGTCTTTTATTAACACAAGAGCTTTCATATCCAAAACATAACATTCTGCTAATGTCCTCCAAAAAATTCATGTCCATCTCACAATGCAAAATGCCTTTAGTCAATTTCCAGAGTTCCTATGATTTTAACAGTTCTATCATTGCCCAAATGTCCAAATCCAAAAGCTTATCTGAGACTCAGTGCAAATTGTTGGCTGTGAAATTGTAAAAAGCAAAACCCCATCATTTATTTATATAATATAAAATGGCTCGTAGTAAACAATCCCCTTGTAAAAGGGAGGAATAGGGGAATATGAAGAAGGGAGGGGATCAAAACAAGACAGAAATCCAGATGGGCAAACAAGTGCCATAATTCTGCAAAGTAACATCTAGGATGTGTGGTGGCAAGATGTACACTCCAAAGGTCTTGGGCAGTCCCACCCACTTGGCCTTGCTGGTTGCAGCACACATGGCCTCTTTTTTCAGCCTGGCTATCTCCACAACCAGCAGCTGTTGTTGGCAGACAGTCCACATTACCCTCATCTCTTAATCTCTGGGGTTTCCATTTTAACTTCATCTTCACTTTCACAGATTTGCACATCACACTCTCAGTGGCAGCCCACAGGGATTCTGACCCTGCTACACTTTGCCTGGCATCCCAGCCCTTCCTTTGAAATCCTGGTGGAAAATTCCATGAACGCTTATCTACAGCATCCTGCCTTCTTACAAAACTGGTACCAAATGGATGAGGCCAAAGTCTACTGTCAGCTGTCACAGCAGCTGGGCCCCCTGGAATGATAACTATAGTAGCCTGTTAGTGCCTGGGCAGTGGAGCATGGCGAAACAACTTTCTAGGTTTATTAGTGTGATCAAAGTGATCTCTTCTCAAAATAATTTTTTTTCTTGTTCAACCTGATGCAGCAATGGATGTGGTCTCACAAATTCCCAAATGCCCTCAAGTCATCTTTGCTAGTGTCTCTGTGCAAAGTATATGGCATCTCTTTAGTAGCTATAATCTCTTCAATAACCACACCTTTCTTTTTTTAAAATTTATTTATTTATTTTTAATTATTTCTTACATACATCACAATAGAGGAGTGCATTACATTCATAATTTTTTTATTACAATTCTTAATATACCTTTATACCACAGTTTATCAAATCTCTGTTTTTATATAAGGTGTGTTGACACCAAATTCACATCTTCATACATGAATTTTGTATAATGATGACTGTCTCCTTCCACTATTCTTGATATTCCCATTCTCCCTCCCTTTCCCTCCCACCCCTATTCCCTATCTAGAGGTAATTTTCTACCCATGCTCTTCCTCCCTACCCCACTTTGAGTCACCCTCCTTATATCAGAGAAAACATTTGGCATTTTTTTTGGGGGGGGATTGGCTAACTTCACTTAGCATAATCTTCTCTAATGCCATCCATTTCCCTGAAAATGCTATGATCTTATTATTTTTTAGTGCTGAGTAACATTCCATTGTGTATAAAAGCCACATTTTTTTAAAAAATCTATTTATCCACTGAAGGACATCTAGGTTGGCTCCACAGTTTAGCTATTATGAATATTTTATACCTTTATTTTATTTATTTATTTTTATATGGCACTGAGGATTGAATCCAGTGCCTCACACATGCCTGGCAAGTGCTCTACCACTGGGCTACAACACCAGCATAGACACACCTTTCATAGACTGAGTTTTACATGCACTATTCTGGTCAAACTGAAAGTTTATAAAATTTTTCTTCTCTTCTTTTCATCCCCAATTCTGACAGTAAACCTAGTTAAGAGCTACCAGCAAAATCCATGCCAATTCCTGAGTTCTGTACTACTTTGAAATTTCCTCCACCAGGTTAACTTGCTCAGATATTTTATACTAAGCCTCACACAAAGCCTCAAGATGTGTACAAAATCTAAAAAAGTTCTTTGCCAGATATAACATGATTGACCTCTCATCCAATTCTGAGTGGAATGCCCTCTATAACTTCATGTGAACAGTCTTTACTGTCTGCATTCCAGTCTTCTGAGTTCTTACCAGAATCATCCATTAAGCTGCACTTACAACAGTCTAAATTTTCCCCAACCTGCATCTCCAAACTCCTCTTGCATATCCTTTCCAAAGACTTTCAATCACATTGTCAGGTTAGTCCCAACTCTGACCACGTTCCTGGTCCCAATTTCTGTGTCACATTTTCCTTTCTGTGACCAAAATCCATGACAAGAATGACTTTGGGGAGGAAAGGTTTATTTTGATCTCATGTTGTAGAAATTTAGTCCATTGTTAGCCAACTCCTTGCTCTAGGCCCAATGTGACATGGCATAAGGGCATGATGGAGGGAAGCTGATCCATTTATGAAATCCAGGAAGGGTGTGGGGGGATGGGATCAGAGAGGAAGATGAAGATGAAGTTTTCCAGGGCATAACTTCCAATGATCCACATGTCCAATATACATTTCTCCTACCAAGAGATATCATCCATATTGTTGAACTTTTTTCTATAACTACTTATTTAATCATGTGATTTTTTGTGTGTTTTACCTGTTTTTGTGATAGATTACATTTGATCTTTTGTTTTTTACCTGTTTTGTGATAGATTACATTTGATCTTGACTATTGAACCAGATTTACATATTGGGATAAGTCCCAACTTCTTATGGCATATACTTTTTAATATATTCTTTCATTCAATTTGCTAATATATTTTTGAGTACATATGAAAGTGTATACTTGATTGATGCAGTTCTTGAATTAAACTTTGTCATCACTAATTATCAACTGCTGGGTTTGTCTATCATGATGCAAGAATATTGAAGTTTCCACATTTAATAGTAGATCCATATCTTTCTCTATGGTGTTCTTTCAGGGTTTGCCTCACATAGTTTAAAACTGGTATGAAGGATATTTGTCTTTTTTGGAAATTTGACTTCTTTTTTGCCTTTCTTCATCCCTGATCACTTTCATGTTTTGTGTCCACTCTATTTGAAATTTATATACCTACTCCTGGTTTCATGTGAGTAGTATTACATGGTGTATTTTTCTCCATCCTTTTATTTGTATATGTGTCTTTATATGTAAAGTGGGTTTCTTGTAGACAATATATAGTTGAGTCTTGTTTTTTGATCCTTTGACAATATTTCACTTATATGGTACATTGAAATAATAATATTTAAACTGATTATTTATATAATTGGATTTATCTACCATGCTTGTTATTGTTTTCTATCTGTATGCTCATTCTTTGTTTCTATTTTTGTCTTCCACTGTTTCTACCATTTGTGATTTAAATTGAGCATTTTATGAGGCTGTTTTCTCTCTTATCAGTTATATTAAAAACATTTTGTTTGTTGCTCATTGAATATTTCACAGAATCTACTTTTCCTTCCATGATCATAAGGAGAGGTTGAACATAATTTATATCTTTGCTCCTCTATAAGTAAGATAATTTTTAACCTCCAGATTATTTTTAAAATAGTTAATATATTTTATTTTCTTTAGTTTGAAAATTATATGCTTAATCATGTTTATTTCTTTTTAAATTCGTTTTTTCATTTTTTTGAGGTGGGCTATCTCACCTTACAGCTGGGGAGCCTAAAGTTCCTCTCTCAACCTCCTTTGTCACTGGGATTGCCTGCATGTACCCCTATGCCTGGCTTGTTTTTATATTTAATCAGTTTTATAGTTTCTGAGCTTCCTGGATCTGTGATTTGGAGTCTGACATTAGCTTTTAGAAATTGTATATTGTTTAATGTTTGTTTAAATATTTCTTATCTTTCTTTCTTCTTCTAGTATTCCAAACATATGCATGCTACATCTTTTGTGGTTGTTTCAATACCTCAGTTGTCTGGGGTATTGTATTACTTTTTCAGTGTATGCCTTCTTTGATCTTCAGTTTTGAAATTTCAACTGAGATATGTCCAAACTCAGACATTCATTCCTCAGAAGTGAGTAGTCTATTACTGAGTCTATCAAAGTCATTCTTCATTTGTATTTCAGAGCTTTTAATCTATGGCATTTTTTTGTTGTTGTTTTTCTGTGATTCACATCTCTTTGCCTATATTGTCCATCGGTTTTGCTTTTTACATTATAGCCCTTCTCAGACTAATGATTGTTATCTTACATTTTAAAACAATAAAAAAAGTTCTAGTTATATAGAAGTATAATTGACAAATTAGCATTGTGTACATTTATGGTATACAAGGTGATTTTTATCTATATTTAATGAAATGATTAGCACAACTAATATAATTAATATACCCATTATCTCACATTTTATCATATTTTTTGTTATGAGAACAATTAAGATCCACAATCTTAGCACTTTTCAAGTACACCATTTATCTGTTATCTGTATTCTTTAACAAACATCTCCTCATTTCTCCCTCCTTTCAATCCTAAGGCCTACATAATCATTGTTATATTTTCTCCTTCAGTGATTATGTTTTTAGATCTTACATATGAATAAAATCATGGAATATTTATCTTTGCATGCCTGCCTTATTTCACTTAGAATGTCTTTCAGGTTCATCTGTGTTGTCAGAAATGCAAGAAACTTCTTCTTTTATAAGGCTGAAAAATATTCATTTCATATATGATATGGATATGGATATGCATATATATATAATATATGTGTATATATACACATATATATATTAATCTACTGATGGATAATTAAGTTGATTCCATATCTGCTATTTGTGAGGAGTGCTGTGATACACATAGGAGGATAAATATCTCTTGAACATACTTACTTCATTTCTTTTGGATATCTGTCCTTTTAGTTATTCCTGGATTATATTGTAGCTCTATTTGGGAATTTCAAGGAAACTACATACTGCTTTATGTGGCTATACTAATTAATTCCAAAAAAAATAGTGTATAAATATAAGGGTCTTCTTTTCTCCAATTATTCCAATTATCTTTTTTTTTAAAACAATTATTCTAACAGGTGTGAGATAATATCTCATTGTAGCTTTAATCTGCATTTCCCTAATAATTCATTATATTGGGCATTTTATATATACCTATTGGCCAATTGTATGTTTTCTTTTGAGAAATGACTAGTCAGATCCTTTTACCATTTACTAACAATGTTTCCATTTATTCATGTCTTTTGCAATGTGTTTCATCAATGTTTTTTAACTTTCAGTATACAAACCTTTCACCTCTTTCACCAAATATATTCATAGATCTTTTGTTCATTTTGACACTGTTATACATGGGACTGTTTTTATAATTTATTTTTGGATAGTTCATTGTTAGTGTTTAGAAACTGTACTGGCTTTGGTATGAGGATTTTGTATCCTGCAACTTTACTCTTTATTATGTCTAACAATTTTGGGGTGGAGACTTTAGTATTTTCTCTATATAAGATCATATCATCTGAAAACAGAGAATTTAGCTTTTATAAATTGAATGTCTTTTTTTTCTTGTTTATTTAATCTGGCTAGGACTTCCATGACCATATAGAATGGAATTGAGAAGATGGTATCCCTCTCTTGTTCTTGATCTTGGAGGGAAAAAAAAAAGTTTCTGGCTTTTCACTCATAAATGTCAAGCTAGCTGTTAACTTGTGATGTATGGTCTTTATTTTGTTGAGGTATGTTCCAGCTACACCTAATTTGTTGAATATTTTAAATCTTGTCAATTTTTTCAGCATCAATTCAGATGTTCATGTGATCTTTTTCCTTCATTCTGTTTATGAGGTGTATCACAGATTAGTGTGTTGAAACATGATTGCCTCCTGTGACAAATATCACCTCCTCATGATGTAGGATCCTTTAAAAGTGCTATTTAATTAAATTTCTGGTGTTTTAAAAATATTTTTCTATCTATGTTCATTAGGGATATTTTACTATAATTTTCTTTTCTTACAGTATTATTGTCGCCTTTAGTGTTAGAGAAATATTGGCCTTTAGCAACTTGTTCAGAAATGTTCTGCTCTTTGAGAGGTTGGGAGAGTTTGATTTGGAAGAGATTGAGAATGACTGTCATTAATTCCTTTTTACAGGTTTGGTAGAATTCTCCAGTGAAGCCATCTGATCAAGGGCTTTCATGTTGGGATGTTTTTGGTTACTTCTTACCTGTTATGATGTGTTCAATTGTTTTTATTTCTTCATCATTTAGTTTACTAAGTTGTTATTTCTAGGAGTTTATCCATTATTTCTAGGTTATCCAATTTGGTGACATACTATTATTCAAAATAGCGTCTTTTGAGTATTTATATTTGGGTAATACCAGTTGTGAAAGTTCCTCTTTCACTAGTAATTTTTTTTGAGTCTTCTCTTTTTTTTGAATTTTGTTTATAGCATAAAAATCTAAGACTTTTTGATCTTTTCTGTTGTGTTTCTAGTTTCTTTTTTCAATTATTTCTTCTCTGAGCATTATTCCTTTCATCTGTTCACTTTGGGATTAATTTGTTCTTTTTATAGTTTCCTCCAGGTGTGAACTATATCATTTACTTGGGATATGTCTTTTTCTTATTGTAGGCATTTATTGCTATGACTTTAACTCTTACAGCTAGTTTTATTTCATGTCGAAAGTTTTGGTATGCTGTATTTTAATTTTTGTTTGCCTGAAGTTTTTATTTTTATTTTACTTTTGATCCATTGTTTGTGTTGTCATTTAATTTCCACATATTTGCAAATGTTCCAATTTTCCTTCTACTATTCATTTTCAGTTTCAAAGCATTGTGTTCAGAGAATATACCTGATATAATTTCAATCTTCTTAAATTTGTTAAGATTTGTTTTTTGACTTAACAAGAAAGTTCTATAGGTACTTGAGAAGAATGTATATTTTTCTGCTATTGGAATAGAATATGCTGTGTAAATGTTAGATTCATTAGTTCTATAGTATTGTTTAGTCCTCTGTTTCATAATTAATTTCCTATCCATTTTAAATGTTGAGTAATGAAGTCTCCTATTATTTTAGTATCCATATCCATTTTTCCCTTTAATTCTATTAATACTTACTTTACTACTTAGGCACTCCAATGTTGAGTAAATATATTTTTATAAAGAGAGAGAGAGAGAGAGAGAATTTTTTAATATTTATTTTTCAGTTTTTGGCAGACACATGTATGTGGTGCTGAGGATGGAACCCGGCCTGCACGCATGCCAGGCGAGCGTGCTACAGCCTGAGCCACATCCCCAGCCCAAGTAAATATATTTTTTATATGCAATTTTTTAGCCTTTTGGTGTATTGGTCTTTTATCATTACATAGTAAGTATTTTATTTAACTTTGCTGAACAGTTTTTGACTTTGAGTCTATTTTTTTCTGACATAAGCATAGTTATCCCCACTCTTTTAGTTTCTATATGCATGGAATATCTTTTCTAGCCCTTTAATTCCAGTTTATATGTGTCTATATTGAAGTTAAAATGTATCTTTTGCAGACAGCATATTTTCGTTGTATTGTTAAAAATACCCACTCTATGTCTTCGAATTGGAAAATTTATATTTCAAGTAATTTTTGATAAGTAAAAACTTATTGGATTGTGGAGAATGGCACAAGATTAGAACAGGTCTGGTGCCTTGGGCTGTAGAGACAGGAATGAATTATTGGACCACTAAGGCACACTAGCACTGGGTCCAAAGGTGGACTGGACTGGGGGCCTAGAACTTGCGGGCACAGGGACTGCTGGATATGGCCTAAGGCTGGTTTGTGCCATAGGTGCTGGCTAAGTGCTATAGTGGGCTTGGTGCTAGGGTGGGCTTGGTGCCAGGTTCCAATAGGGTAGGTCTGTTGGTGTAGTGAGATGGTCATTTTGCTTTCCGTCCCCCTTGCGAAATGCAGCTCTCTTTGCATTGTTCTGAGCTTGGAGAAGGGATGCATGCCATGTGAAACCGGCCTTCCTACGTTCTTCAATGTGTCTCTTCATATTTCTCAAATGCATCAAGTGCTGTAATCTGTCATCTGGGTCCCTTAGCTCTTGTGAAGGCACGTTTGAGTGTGGATAAGTGTCCAACTTGATGTTTCTATTGAGAAATAGCACTGGAAAGTCCAGTTTTGACAACTTGTTTATGTCATTCTATTCACAGTTTATTTTTTAATTCTTAATTCTTGGTCTGATAACTCCAATATTCCTGCTGTATGTGAATCTGATTCTGATGTTTGCTCTGTAGCTTCAATTTTTTTTCTCCTGTCTAGTTTATCAAGTACTTTTGTATTTTTTAGTAGCAGGCATGTTCTACCAAGTAGAAGGTACTGGTACTAATAGCCCTTTAATAATGCTTTGGCAAGATGTGGAGGGAGGGCAAGTATTCTATAGTTCTGTGATTATGTCTAAGTCTTTAATTGAGTTTATATCTTTGGACTTGAACTTCACAAGTGCTTTTCAGTTTCCTCGTAGCCTTCTCTTAGGTGAGAGAGATGGAGTTCTGTATTTTTCTTCTCCCACATGGGAGGGTGAAGCCAGCTGGAGTTCAGTACTTCCTGTTTCTTGAAGTAATTTAGGCACTAAAACTTGAACAAGTTAGGCTCTCATTCACTAGTTTCTTCTGGAGGCAATACTTCTTAGAAATAGAAAGAAGTATTATTCTGGTATGCTTCCAAGTGGTTTCTTTTCTTCTCCTCCTTATAGAAAAAGGAAGGGATTTTTCTTCTAGTATTTACTTTGAGAACCTGGGTGAGCTCGGTGTGTGTGTGTGTGTGGGGGGGTACCAAAATGTTGAGGCATCCCTAGACCTGGTTCCCATAAAGTTTTTATATCATCAGACTTGTTCATACTTAGACTCCAGCAATTCATCCAGTAGAATTGAGGTTTTTCTACCCTAGCTCTCGTTCCCACAGCAGTTTATGTGGACAAGTCTCTGCTGTAATAAGCAATGATTTCCTGCACTGGCCTCTCTGTCTCCCCATTATTGAGTGTAGTGGTTTACTATGTCTCCCCCATTCATGGATCCAAGAAGAATGGCTGAGTTTCCAGTCTGATCAGTTTCTTGGTTTTCATTAGTACAGAGTGGTGGTTTTAACACTCCTTATAGAGAACCAGAAAATTCAAATACGCATGGAATTTCTGACACCAAGATGTTTCTATTTAATTAACAGAAATAGCAGTGTGGTTTGTATGACAAAAATCTAATCATCATTTTTATTTTTATACTTTTTTTTTCCTGTGGGAGTCACTAACTTTTACTGTGTTGTTTATTTACTTTTAAAATATTTCATGTGAGTATTAGTCTTACCACATATATATTTATACAAAGTAAAAGATTGATATTAGAAAGTTTGACAAAGAATTATTGATAGTTTTTAACACGATAGAAAATTGGTTATAAAGCTTCAGTGTATCCACTTTATTATAACTTTTTTTAAAGTTATCATGCTAGGTAGAAACTACATGAGGTCTTTTGTTAACACAGAAGTCTCCATGACTTTTTAAATATAACTACAGATGCTCTCTTCAATCTTTCTGTAACCTTGAGTAAGGACAATGAATATTATGTTCATTTCCTTTAAGAAATGGGATCATCCTGTTTTAGAATTTCAGGCAATGTATAAATTTGAGATGTTCTAAAGATCTCTTGGCTTCCGTTTTTCTGGCTGCCTAGAACTTTTGCATATAATCCTGTATGTTTGGCAATTTTCCTCCCTGATGAGTTTCACCTTCTCATGGTAGAAGTCAGAAAACTTGATTCACAACTCCCTCTGTGACTGAGCTCCAGATATGTGCCCAAGCCTCCATCAGTCAGTTATCTTATAGGAGAATCTGACTTGGAAGTTAGCAGCTTGCAGAAGGATTCACAGTGCTGAACCCATTTTCTGAGGATGAAGAAGGCAGGAGCATCTGGCATCTGGCTTGGTTGATGGCAGTATGTTTAATCTAGGTTGTTTTTTTTTTTTTCAGGAGTGGTATTTTGGCTGATGCCAGGAGAAGCTGCAGTAAAATCAGGCTCTATCTACTACTTGTAAGTGGGTGTGCCAGTGGCAGGGAATTTCTCATCAGCCCCTTCTGTTGTGTGCTGTCGGGTATTATTTTTACAAGTTTAGTCATAATCCTAGTTCATCAGCCTACTCACTTAATATTTACCCAATAAACTACTTTTACTTGACCAGCCACAGTCTTCCCCTCTCTGGTTTTCAACTGAGAATCATTATTACTTTTTCATTTGTAATTACTATTTCTGGGAAAATCTTTTTTCATACATTCTTGGTTTTATCACCTCTCAGTGTCAATTATATTTCCTTTTGAACACTTTTTTTTTAACTGGTTATTCTAGTGTTTCTATCATACTTCTTAAAGCAATTGATGTCCAACTTCAATTAATACTATTTTTGTACTTAACTGTTTTCTGTTGTCATAAGAAGTACCTGAGGCAGGATTCTTTATAAAGAAAAGAGGTTTATGTAACTCATAGTTTTGGAGGCTGAAAGTCAAGGCTGCACAGTCACAACTTTTCAACCTCTAGTGAGAAACTCATAGTGGATGGGATCACAATTGCAGGGGCACTAGTGGAAGAGATCATATAGCAAGATAGATGGAAAGGTCAGTCTTGTTCTTTTTTATAACAACCCAATCTTGTAGGAATTACCTTGGATCTCATGAGATCTACACTAATTCTTTCTGAGAACAGCACCCCTAGTGACCTAATCACTTTTCACTAACACCCACCTCCTAAAGGTACTAACATTTCTCAGCACTGGGACCAGGCTTTCAACCCATGAACCCTTGGAAGAACTCTCAAATTGTACAAACCATAACAATGCTAATTCATGAGTGTAACTACCTCATGAAATAATATTCCCCAATTATTTTTATATTCCTTATAATATTCCTATCATATATTCCTATGCTATAATCTCAAGATACACTGTTGCTATTAATAGTTTAAATAATTATTTTTTAGATCAATTAAGAATAAAAAATGACCGAGAAGAGGAATAGCTAGGTCAAATGGTGTTTCCATTCCCAGCTTTCCAAGGAATCTCCATACTACTTTCCAAATTGGCTGCACCAATTTGCAGTCCCACCAGCAATGTATGAGTGTACCTTTTCCCCCACATCCTCTCCAACACTTATTGTTGTTTGTATGCATAATACTGCCATTCTGACTGGAGTGAGATGATATCTTAGAGTAGTTTTGATTTGAATTTCTCTGATTGCTAGACATGATGAGCATTTTTTCATATATTTGTTGATTGATTTTATATCCTCTTCTGAGAAGTGTCTGTTCAGGTCCTTGGCCCATTTGTTGATTGGGTTACTTGGGTTTTTTTGGTGTTTAGCTTTTTGAGTTCTTTGTATATCCTAAAGATTAGAGCTCTATCTGATGTGTGAGGGTAAAAATTTGTTCCCAGGATTTAGGCTCCCTATTCACCTCACATATTATTTCAATTGCTGAGAAAAAAACTTTTTAGTTTGAATTCATCCATTTTGTTGATTCTTGGTTTTAATTATTGTGCTATAGGTGGCATATTACAGGGACACAGCCACATCAATGTTTATAGCAGCACAATTCACAGTAGCTAGACTGTGGAGCCAACCTAGATGCCCTTCAATGGATGAACAGATAAAAAAAATGTGGCATTTATACGCAATGGAATATCACTCAGCACTAAAAAATAACAAGATCATGGAATTTGCAGGGGAATGGATGGCATTAGAGCAGATTATGCTAAGCGAAGTTGGCCAATCCCTAAAAAACAAATGTTGAATGTCTTCTCTGATATAAGGGGGATGACTCAAAATGGGGTAGGGAGGAAGAACATGGGAAGAAGATTACCTCTAGATAGGGAAGAGAGGTGAGAGGGTAAGGGAGAGAGAAGGGGAATTGCATGGATAGTGGAAGGAAACCCTCATCATTATACAAAATACATATATGAAGATGTGAGAAAAAAAGAATAGCGTTACCTTAGACTAGGTAGAGAGAAGTGATGAAAGGGGAATGGGGGGATAGGAAGGATAGTAGAATGAAACAGACATTATTATTACTGTGTGTATATATGTGACTGCATGACCAATATGATTCTGCAACCTGTACACTCAGAAAAATGAGAAATTATATCCCATCTGATTCAAATGTATAATATGTCAAGGTCATTGTACTGTCATGTGTAACTAATTAAAACAAATAAAAAATTTTTAAAAAAGAATAAAAAATGAAAAATTTTACTTATCTTAATTTATTGCTCTCTGATAGTTCTTACTTTCTTTGTGTAGATCTGAGTTTCAGAACTGTATTTTTTTTCCTGCCTAAAGAACTTCTTTTTAACATTTCTTGCAAGGAGGTCTTGAAGCAATGAATTTTCTTCTGTCTTTGTTTGCCAGAGAATGCATTTATTTCTCCTGCACTTTTTAAGCTAATTTGCTGCATACAGAATTCTAGGTTAGTGATTTTTCTTTCTTCTTTCTTTCAGCACTAAATATTTCACTCTACTCTGTTGTTACTTACATGTATTCCAAGAAAAAGTAAAATGTAATTCTTCTTCTTCTTCTTTTTTTTTTTATAGCCATAGTGTTTTCTCTCCCAGATTTCTTTGAAGATTTTCTTCAGGACTTTGGGTTTCTGCAGTTTGAATATAATATATCTAAGATTACTTTGGGGGATGTTTATTCCTGATTGCTGCTCTATGAATCCCATGATTTCCAACTTTTTTCTTTCTGTCATTCATTTGAAAAAGATTTTGGTCATCAGAACTTCTCATATTTCCCTCCCTTCCTCCTCCTCTTCCCCCTTCCCTTTTCTTCTTCCCTTCCTCCCTTCCTTCCTTCCTTCCTTCCTTCCTTCCTTCCTTCCTTCCTTCCTTCCTTCCTTCCTTCCTTCCTTCCTTCCTTCCTTCCTTCCTTCCTTCCTTCCCTTGCATTTAAACTTTTGAAATTATCCAATAGTTTCTGAGTGATCTATGTTTTTTTTTCCATTCTTTTTTTCTGTCTGACACTTCTGTTTGGAAGTTTCTATAGATTTATCTTCAAGCTTATGATTCTTTTTTCTAATCTTTCTAGTAACTGATGAGTTTATCAAAAGCATTCCTTATTTTGGTTACTGTGTTTTTGATTTCTAGCACTTCCTTTTGATTTTTTTGTTATAATGTCTTTCTCCATGCTTGTATCTTATGCTTGTATCTTACATTATGTCTAACGTTTTCAGTATAGCCCTTAGCATTTAATGATAGTTATCAAAAAGTCTCTCTTATACTTCCACTATTTGTGTCACAACTATTCTCAGTCTGATGATTGTTTTGTCTCTTTAGCATTATTTTTTCATTTGGTATGCACTATAATTTTGTTTGACTAGATGTTTTCCTTTGAATACAGAGAATTAAGACAATTAGGCATTTATTATGAGGATTGATATTAATCTGTCTAGGAGTTAGGCTGTGTATAGTTTTGCTTTAACTGCAAGTTGTCAGAGGCCTAAAATTCTCTGTTGTCTTTGTTCCTATCTCTTATTTTGGGTTTGGGCTTTGGACTTCCCTAAGTACTTTTCTCAAAGAAATTTTGAATCTTATAGTTCTTTCAGCTATAATCCAGTTAGAATATTGCAGCTGTATACCAATCATGATAGTAAGGTGTGGGCTAGTGGAAGAATTGCATATGTTTTGCTAAAATATTTGTCTTTTAGTAGACCTTTTTTTTACTATAACTTTCACAGTTATTTTTTTGGTCCAATAATATTGCTTTTCCTTTTCATGTGACACAAGAAAGATAATGCTCTTTCCTTCAGATGAAATAAGGTTCTAGCAAAGGCTTTTCCACTTGAGAGTAAGATTTTATTATGGATATCTGTTAACAGCCATAGCCGAAGGGGCCCCAGCAAACTTCTAGCTGCCAGCTGATTGGCTCCTCTGCGGTGATGCTCATTGGGCTGTTTCCCCGCCCTTTCAGGCCACGTAGCTGCTCATTGGGAGACTTTTTGGCTCCGCCCACATGACTCAGCCAATCAGCCTCAAGAGCAGGAGGAATGGAGGGGTGGTTGAGAGCCTTGTGGAAGCTGGTGAGGCAGTTGGGCTCTGAGGGAATTCCTGAAGAGCTCGTGTGGTGTGGCTTGAGTGTTCCAAAAATAAAATTCATTTCTGCTTGATAAGTGGCTTGTGAATTGTGCCCAGCCAGACTGTGGCAAATATCACTGGGCATATTTCATAAAGTTTCCTTTTCTTTTCTTGCTAGAGTCCAGAGAGTTTCTTTCTTGACTCTTCAGAGTAAGATACTGGGGGTAGGGGGGATGCATAGACATAAAACCAACAAAAAATATGACATCCCTCCTCAGACTATAGCCCAGAGAATTTCTTAATCCATCTAGTTTACATTCAGCCTCTAGCAATTTTATTAAATTACTATTTAAGTGTTTCCACCATTTTATAACTCCAGTGGCTTCTGTTCAAATAAGCAGATACTGGACATGATTATCTGGATTCATCTATCTCTTCAGATTTAGGAGTGGCTATTTGCTCTCTCTCTATATATGTAATGCTGTGAAAAGATACATTTTCCTAATGTGTTTTAACATTGTCAAAATTATATCTAGAGATATACAGGGAGAGAAATCAAATTAAAGTTTAGTAAAGACACATAATAGAAACTTGAACAATATAGTAGCCCTCCTGAATCAGTGGATGTATTTTCTTATTTGAAAGTTACAGCTTTGGATGCCCAGCTAAGGTAGAGAGGTCACATGAAGCCTTGCAAGAGGGTAGATAAAGCCATTTTTTCCCACCAATTAGGTGTTTTTCCAATGTATTGGGTCACTAACAGGATTCTTAAAGGGCTCAAAATCCCCTCGACTCTCGCAATGGGTGCTTTCCATCAATATCAAAGTTCTCTAAAAATAGAAATAAAACTAGAACATCAGGACCTCATTCAAAGGTCATTTCCAAAATATTTCCTTACTAATTAGGGATAGTTGCTTCATTTTTATGAATAACTTCTCTTTTCATACTTGAAAAAGCAGTTTTAAAATTGTGTTTTCTGCTGAACAGAGTTATTCTTACAGAGTTTACCTTGTGTTTGGTGCTAGTCTCCCTTTCTAGACTACTAGGAACATTTTTTATACTTGTAAAAATTATTTATTAATTTATTTTTATTTATATATGGCAGAAGAATGTATTACAATTCTTATTACATATATAGAGCAATTTTTTCATATCTCTGGTTGTATACATAGTATATTCACACCAATTTGTGTCTTCATACTTGTATTTTGGATAATAATGATCATCACATTCCACCATTATTAATTACCCCATACCTCCACCCTTTGCTCCAACCTCTCTGCCCTATATATAGTTTGTCTATTCCCCCTATGCTCCCTCTCATGTCTATTCCTCCCATTCCTATCCCCCTATGATCAGCCTCCTTATATCTAAGAAAATATTTGGCATTTGGTTTTTAGGGATTGGCTAAATTCACTTAACATTATCTTCACTAACTCCTTTCATTTACCTGCAAATGACATGATTTTATTCTCTTTTATTGCTGAGTAATATTCCATTGTGTATATATGCCATTTTTTATCCATTCATCTATTGAAGGGCATATACATTTGTTCTACAATTTAGCTATTGTGAATTTTGCTGCTATAAACATTGATGTGGCTGTGACCCTGTAGTATGCTGTTTTAAAGTCTTTTGGGTATTGACCTAAGAGAGGGACAGCTGGGTCAAATGGTGGTTCCATTTCCAATTTTCCAAGAAATCTCCATACTGCTTTCCATATTGGCTGCACCAATTTGCAATCCCATCAGCAGTATATGAGTGTACCTTTTTACCTGCATCCTCCCAACACTTATTGTTGTTTGTATGCATAATCGCCGCCATTCTTACTGAGTTAGATGAAATCTTAGAGTGATTTTGATTTGCATTTCTCTAATTGCTAGTGCTAATGAACATTTTTTTCATATATTTGTTGGTTGATTGTAGATCATCTTCTGAGAACTATCTCTTCAGGTCCTTGACCCATTTATTGATTGGGTTATTTGTATTTTTTGGTATTTAGATTTTTGAGATCTTTATATACCCTAGTGATCAGTGTTCTATCTGATGTGTGAAGGGTAAAGATTTGGTCCCAAGATGTAGGTTCTCTATTCACCTCACAGATTGTTTCATTTGCTTAGAAGAAACTTTTTAGTTTGAGTCCATCCCATTTATTGATTCTTGATTTTAATTCTTGTGCCACAGGAGTCTTCTTAAGGAAATTGGGGTCTAATCCCACATGATGAAGATTAGGGCCTACTTTTTATTCTATAAGACACAGATTCTCTAGTTGTATTCCTAAGTCCTTGGTCCATTTTGAGTTGAGTTTTGTGCATGATGAGAGATAGGGGTTTAATTTAATTTTGTTGCATATGGATTTCCAGTTTTCCTAGCACCATTTGTTGAAGAAGCTATATTAGGAACATTTTAATATCCTTGTTGCTCAAGGAGGCTTGAACAACTGTGGTATGTACAATGTCAGAAACATACCTGTGGTTGGCTGTCAAAACACTACAGTCAAAAAGCTGGTTGATTTTATTCATTTAATCCAAATTTAGAAGACATGTGAAAGAAATCCAACATTAAATGTCCAATTGTACTTTCAAATGAGAATGTTTCACTAGACCCACTGAGATAGTGGTATCTTTCCATGTTTTGCTTTCTGATTCATCCAGAGCATCTAGAACAGTGCCTAAAATATAGTAAGTGCTTTGTTAGATTATTGTTGAATGAATGAATGACCAAGACTATATATATGCTGTGCCAGTACTATATCCCAGGTCATATGTGAGGAAAAGTAATGATCTAAGCTATAAATTTTGCACTATTTATACATGGACCACTGAGACATCAAATATTACAAATTAAAAGAAGAGTGAATTGCAGTGTGTGTATACCTCTCTGAAGTAGAGCTACAGCATGGAGATGGTTCAAGAATGGCATTTGGAGAAATATTTCCAGAAAAGAATAACAAGTTTTTCCAATCAACTGGATTTTGGAACAAAAAAGAGAAACATATAATGATGGCCCAAATATTTCTCAATAGAGATTAGGGATGCAGAAAAAATTTTAAATTATGAATCTGTAAATTCATTTTTATGTATATGGAATATAGAGCACTGGTGGTGTGTGCAGAAGTGAATGGGAAATGAGTTTATAAATCCACAACATGATGAAAATATGTGAGCTGCAGATATAAACGTGGGGTTCTTCACTATGAGAATATATTGAAGTCTCAAGTTTTGGATGAAATTTTCAGAGAGAGTTAAAGTAAAGAGTACCCAAATAAGCAAAGAAAGTACCTTGAGAACAGCAATTTAATAGGCTGGTGAAGAAAGACCTACAAAGGAGGGTGAGAAGGTGAGTCTGGAACTGTAAGATGAAAATCAGATGTCAAAGAAAAAAACAATTCAAGACAGAAGTAGCCAATAGCAATAGAGATTGTGGAGACATGCATACATAATGGGGAAATAAAATGAGATAAGAGATTATCTAAAAATAATAATTTAGACCTTATGTACACTAATTTTAAAATAACTGAAAAATATGGATGCTGCCAATTTGGGGAGCGGAAATTTTGAGTAATAAATACATAAATCATTGCCATTCAGAATGTTCAGTCATAAAAGTTTAGTGTGCTCTGCTATACTGTAACATTATCTTGTTATTATTATTTAATTTGGGAAGGCTACAGGAAGAATATGTTTTCATTAACTTTCAACTGTTGAACTTATATAATGAAGAAAGTTTACTTCTGGATTTTTTTGGATATGGATTGGAGACAGTTGTGGGATGAAAACCTGCAAAAGCAGGAAGGGCAGGAGAAATTATATGGTTCATGACAGCCCAGTGAAAGGTTTTAGAAGTGGGACATAATGAAAAACCATCAAGGAGTTTTGATGGAATGCCTAGTAAAGTCAGAGAGATAACACATACAAAAAGTCCATTGCTACAGCTGTGAGATGGCATGTACTAAAGGTAGTGCCCATGGCCATCCTTGCTGCATTCCTAGAGCCCAGCAGATGTTCATATAAATTGTAGACTGGCAAATACACCATGATCTATGAGATGGCTTTGAAATTGCATGAAATCTGAGTCCTCTCTTGTCTCAAAGGAAATAATAATATATTAATTATGTGTCTCTACTACTGAGTGAAAGTACCTAGTCTTTTCAGAAGACAGTCTCAGGCAGAAGAAACCACATGTGCACAAACTCTGAGGCATCAAAATTTCTGGCATTTTTGGAAACTGTGTATAGTTCCAACAGAGAACAGTGAATTGCTTTTATAGAGTTGAATATAAAGTTAAAAGATTAACCCTTCTAGGAAATGTCAGGTAACTTTTATTTAAAACAAAGAATTGCATTAGATTTGCATTTTAGAGAGAGTTGTGGGGGTGACCTAGGAATTCAGGGAAAGCACAAAAGTAGGTGAACCCATAAAGGTATAAGAAGGATTGTCTAGACTGGGAAAGGAAATGAAATGTTATGAGAGCCAATTCAAGATGAAGGATTTAATTAAGAGTAAAGGAGATGTTAAGTAAACCTCCCAAAGCCCCTGCATCCGTGAGTCATTTAAGTATCCTTGGCTTCTCTCTTTGGGAAGTAGAATCTAGATTGAAAGGGATTGAACAGAGAAAGGTAAAGGAGCAAATGGAGGAAGTGAGTTCACCAGTTACCTGCAAGTGCTCGCTGGGAAGGGAAGTTGGACATAGAAAAAGAGTAGGATTTAAATTTTTTTCTGTATTCACAGGAATGAAGATTTGACATCTTTACATAACTAGTAGAGAGAAAGAGCTTTAAAATAAATAAAAGGAAGCTGGGTGCAGTGATGCACACCTGTAATGTAGCTGCTGGGGAGGCTGAGACAGGAGGATCACAAGTTCAAAGCCAGCCTCAGCAACAGTGAGTCACTAAGCAACTCAGTGAGATCCTGTCTCTAAATAAAACACAAAATATTGTTCAGGATGTGGCTCAGTGGTCGAGTGCTTCTGAGTTCAATCTCCAGGACCAAAAAAGGAAAAAAAAAAAAAAACGGAAGAAGAGTGTAAGAAAATTCCATTTGAAAAAGGCAAATAAGCCAGATAGAGAGAGGTAGAGGATAAGTCATTAACCTTAGGCAGCAGGAGGGACACCTAACTGCCATGAGAGGAAAGGAAGTCACAGTAGTTGTGGAAGTAAATGAACTAGTAGATGGAATTAAGAAGCTGAATGCTGAAACACAAGGGTTGCTGTTAGCCAACAATGCATTAGTAAAACTCACTAAGTAAGTTTCATTACTGAAGCAATGGTTGAGAGTTTAATGTTTAAGTTGGACTAAAAAGTACCACTGAGGCCCATAATATAAGAGTTGGACTAAAAGATTTATAAGCTAATGATGTGAGTCTTTCTTTAATATTGACTTTCACTTGCATTTTAATTATAAAAATAATATCGTTAGGCAAGAGGATTACTTTTGAATATTCTATTTTTTTGGAGATAAATCAATCAATAAAAATTAAAACTGCTTTTGTATACATCTTTTCTAACCTCTCCTTCAAGAATTCTCTTTAGTTATTCTTAATATCATCATTCCTAAAGTTGTTACCTTCTATAATTACCTTAGACTAACCCATCATTGTATTATTATTGCCTTTGAGAAAAGAAAAGATGGTCACATTTCATGCAATTTTAAAACTATCAAATGTCATGTTATAGTCCCTAGTCTATTGGTAATAATGAACTACCAAAAAGAAAGCATGCATCATACCATAGCAAAATTTTTTTATAATGTCCAGAAAAATGCTTCACACATGGGTCCTTCAATAAGTGGGGAATCCAAATATTTGTTGGAAGCCAGGCCAAACTAAGCACCAGTTTCTGGCACAGTTCTGGTCCTCTGTGACTTTGGCTGGGTCCTGGATGCATCAGCACTCTTGACTGTGGGCACTGCAACTCAGTGCAGACATTAGCAGGCATTGGCAGGAGCAGCCTTGACATTGGCAGGGATCACGCACAGTGCGGGCACCTTGGGGGAGGCCCAGTTGTGATCTTTTGGAGGACACTGGAGGCCTGGCTCCTGACACTGGCAAAAAAAAGACACTCCAGGGATGCACAGAGGGGATATGACAAACAGCATGTTATTATCTGGGAACTCATTAGTGTGGAGCAGTGAGACAGGTCCAGGACATTCCCAGAAGCATTAGAGGAGAAACCGAGGTGAAGAATTTGGGGGGTATTAATAAAGCAGAGGCAGAGAAATACTGTGTCATGGCTGGTATTAGTTTCCAAGTTGGATGGCCCAGAAAACAAGGGCTTGTTTTGTATAGGCCTTAAATCCTCCTTTTTTTCCTCTCCTACTCCTTAGTTTCTAACCAGTTATTATTATATTAGCTTACATTATAACTAAAATTAACTTAATATTTTATATTTAACATATTATATAATAATGTAATTAATCTATATTATATGATGCATATAATCTATAATAGAATAAAATGCAAAATAATATAAACAATGCAAAATATTACATAAGACATATAAATCATATAAATAAGCATAATATTTATGCAATAAAAATATTAATATTTTTATAACTTAATACTTAAATTCCATTTACTTTCCTTCTTATCCAGATTGCTATTACTGCTACTGCTAAAATTATAAAAACAATAATGATAGTAGTAATTAATCTTATGTTTACCCTACTTACCTTACTTTATCAATAGTTTTATCTGAATGATCTCCTTTCAATTTCCAAAACATAAGCCCATAAGACAGGTAATACCTCTATTTTCCAGTTTGAGAATCTGGTAAATTGGAACTTAG
Organism: Ictidomys tridecemlineatus; assembly: GCF_052094955.1. NCBI lineage: Eukaryota > Metazoa > Chordata > Mammalia > Rodentia > Sciuridae > Ictidomys > Ictidomys tridecemlineatus. The sequence continues at coordinate 41,079,291 of NC_135490.1, forward strand.
AAGACTATAAATAGCTACATTTACGTAGCTGGTATGTTGTCCACGTTAACTCTGCTTTTCCTGCTAAAATGACTTTCACCTTGAATGGGGGATGTGATGGTAAATCTCATGATTCTCAGGCATTTTTGTACAGCAAACTTCCATGGACAGCAACAAGGAAAGTCCCATGTGGGCACATATTCTGTTAGAAAAAATTTCTTCTTTGTATTTTGATCTTTGATTAAGCAAATTTGATTAGCCTGTTTAAGTAGGAGCAAATTGTTTTAGAAACTGACTATACATGAAGCTATACAAATTAGACGGATTTTAGCAAATGTTATAATGCTATAGGATGTTGGAAATTTGGTTATTTTAATTGAATATATGACACTTAAGTGATTTTTAAAAGATGGTTAAATTTTGCTGGAGGGAAATAATAACCATAACTATCATATTTGTAGGTTTTATTTATTCATAATACAATTATAATATTATTGTTTATATGAAACAAATTTAAGATTTGCCAGTTCTTAACTTGCTTCTCATTCTAACTTTTTGAGTCAATATGATAAAATTTTAATCCAGAATATCTTTTCATAACTTTTCCCTAAACAATGTTCTGATATAGGTCATTTATTATTAGCATTAAACAACAAAGCTGGTTACTCTTGCAAGAATAATTAGTAATAATGTAGTTAATGAATAAAATCAAATAACTCTTAATTTTACTTTAATTTAAAAATTAGTCTTTTGGGATATTACTATTGATTACAAATTTTTAAGTTTAATGATTAAGAATTACCTAAAGTCATAACCACGTCATGGGAAATGTCCTCCTCTGGATTTTCCATTTAATGAGTTGTATGTATATTATAAACAGGGCCATTTTAAATGTTCTAAAGAAAATGCACATAATCTCACTATCATTATAAATTTAAAGAAAAAAACAATAATAAGATTTCTTTTCAAAAGCATTTAATCTCTAAAGTCCATCTTCCTCAGTCATTCCATAAAGGAAAATTGTCCAGATATTGCAAAGAGATTAGTGTGACCAACAGACAGTTCCATTAAAAAAAAAAAAAGAAGAATGTTTGTGTATTAGAAATCCTTATAAAGGGGACAGCAAGAAAAGACAAGTCTATTTGAAATGTAACCTCAAATTGTTTCACACTTATGGCATGGCCCCCAGCCCAAGGAGAAGTTGTCAAATCACAATAAAAGGCCACAAGGAAGTTAGAACCTTCCTTACTAATAATATCTTACCTGAAGACCATCCCTTCCTAACATGCATCCTACCTTTTGCTGATCACAGGCTCTGGCTCCAGCTGGTACTCAGATATCCAGCTCACCTCTGACTTCTGGGCCTAGACCAACAATTATAATATGACGGTGATAAAAACAGTGGCTGACATTTATCTAGTACTTACCATATGCCTACTATTATTCTAAACACTTGAAATTTATTAACTAATTTAATTTTCATGAAGCCTTCAATATATAAGAATTTTTTCCACAAAAAGACTTCAATAACTTGCCCAAACTAATAATTGGGAATCTGAGATCTAGATATAAATTTCCACTCAGTACACAGTATTTTATTTCTGGATTTTTGCCTTGTCTTTTCTGGGCTGTTCTTATGATAAACCTACAATGCTATCAGGAGTTGGATATTCCTGGAGTAGATTTCCTCATTCCTCTTTCCTATGTTTGGGGAGAGTATATGAAACAGGTACATCTGAAATTACTTTCCCCTTCCCATGCCGACCCCCTATAATTCAATGTGATTGGACCAAGCTGTAATGTTTGCTTTTAAATTATTATGAGAAATTTGTGCTGGTTCAATGAAATTAAGGAAAACTAAATGATGGAGTAGTGTAAACCATGAATGAGCTGAGCTAACGAGCCGCTGGACTCCTCATTTTTTTAACTGGGATCAGCAAGCAGCCCTATATGCTGCCAGTAAGTAGAAACTTTAGTTATAAGCCCTTGAGTTCAATCCCTGATACCAATAAATAAACAAATAAATAATGGGAATAATACTAATAATAACACGAGATGTTTTTTCTCCAGTTAATGTCTAACTTCCCTTCCTGGATAGTGTCATAATTTTCTTGGAAGAGTTCTGTTTGCAGAACTGAGATACTAATTGGCTATGTGCAGCACATGTTGTTTTGAATTTCCCTATACCCTATTTACTCACAAGATCTATCTTTAGGAAAACATCCATAAGTACAAGATGGAGCCATACTACAAATGGAGTCATGCGTGGCAATAAATTTGCTTCATTGTGAATGCCACAAATTTGTGAAATGAATTCCACACCAAGTATCACATTGTGGTAGCAATGACAAAAATTTTGAATAATATAATAAATACCTCTATTTCTTCATATTTGTTATCAAAACAAGATAAGTCTGATTACATTACATTCCCAAGGGCAAAGGAAAAGATAATAAACCCTAAACACTTTGTCAACAATCGTTATTACTGTGTGTATATGTGTGAATGTGTACAATCGATTGGAAATCTGTAAAATTCATTTTGTCCAGAAGTAATTCTGATATTTTTATTCTGTGCAAGGTGTTTTGCTAGACAAATAAATGGGCACCTGCTAAAAACTTTAAAATCTTGGTAGAGAGATGACTATACATAAAATGTTGCATAGGAGCTTAGACTAACAACATGTTAATTCCAGTATAACTGAAAAGAGGTATTTTTGCAATATTTTATAAAAAGAATAAAATATGGCTATTACTGTCTTAGAAATTGAAGAGAAGATCTGTCAAGGGCTAGTTGTATAGCTCAGTGGTAGAGTTCTTGCCTAACATCCCCAAGATCCTGAATTCATCCCCCAATACTACACACACACACACACACACACACACACACACACACACACACACCAAAAAAAATCTATTACTGATAGTAAAATTTAATAATATTTTTTGTATTAGATGCAAGACAGTTATTTAAATAGGAAATAAATAAGGGATGTCTGATCAAAAGCTGTAGAGCTAAACATTAGAGAGGGAAGATGAAAATACTATTATTTTTATTTATAGAGAATGTATTTTCTATATGTGGAAAATCTATGAATGCTTATGTAATTGTATATAATAAACTATTGTTAATTCTATAATTTATATTTCTTGTTTTTGTTGTTATCACATAAAAGCATTGGTACTTTTTTGAGATAGCTTCCTCTGGCACTGTGTACTTTAGACAATTCTATTCATGTGTGCATCTGTCCCCCGCCACTCTATAAAATGAAGACTTACCTCTGTTGTTTCTATGTTCTTTTCCCACTTTAGAAATGTGCTATGATTCTATCAGATGGCAAAAAAAAAAAAAGCCAAAGGCTTAACAGTTCCTTGTGTGCTTTCATGTGAACACTCCACCATATTTGCTGGAATACACAGTGGTCTGAAAATGAATGTCTGGAACAATTTGTTTTGATTATCTTGACCATTCTATTTCTAGACTAGTGGGTTGTTTAACTATTAGGAAATGTTCCTTTCAGAGGCTTTTACTTTGCAAAGGTCACAGGGCTTTTTATCTAAGGCAAAGTGCTCAGAGCATGAGATGGGCTGGATGAGTGTTTATAAGTGCACCGAAGGATGGTGCAAGGAGAAAGGCATCATGAGCATAGGGGTGGAATTCATGTGCCAGCTGCATCAAACTTCCAAATACTTAAATTTCATGATGATTTTACAACACGATTGTATAATTAAATAACATTATCCATATTAATACTTTATTTAGTTTTACATGTTCTTATATATAAGATTATGTCACTGGACTCTTATATGTGTATGTATCCATTCTAATATTAACTATATTAACTTACATTTGAGTTGCTTTATTTTTTAAATTTTTTAAAGAGAGAAATAGAGAAGAATTTTTTAATATTTATTTTTTAGTTTTCAGTGGACACAACATCTTTTTTTTTTTAATTTTTATGTGGTGCTGAGGATCAAACCCAGCGCCCTGCACATGCCAGGCAAGCGTGATGATATTGAGCCATATTCCCAGCCCGAGTTGCTTTGTTTTTGCTGCAACCAACAAATAGGCAAAAGATTCTCTTGGTTCTAGATTTATAGAATTCCCATGCTCACCCATGGGAATATCCGGGATTTCTAGCAATGCACCAATATTGTATTTTCCAGGCTTCTGGGCAATCAGATGGAGCTGTGAGTGAGCACCTTCTTGTTAGTACACTGAGAAGAATTGATGTATGCCATTTCCCAGATTAGTCTCAGGAATCTTTTCACACTCCTCCTTTTTCCTTATCTCTCAACCAGAAATACCTAACATGTGGCTTTGGCAAAACAGTCAACCATGATAGGAAATCAAACCATAGACTTAAATGTTGGAGAGTCCTTTATAGCATGGCAAAAATCTGTTAAGAGTCTTGACACTGGAAATATAAGAAGGCAGATCATCCATCTGCTGAACTTTCAGCTCAAGAGGAACAAGATCAGCAAAGAGAATACTCATTGTGTGTGTGTGTGTGTGTGTGTGTGTGTGTGTGTGTGCGCGCGTGCGCTCGCGCGCGCATATGCTACCAGTCTTTGGCAAGGTATTTTAGGAAAGAGATGTGAGGAAAAGAACAAGGGAATCAACCATACCGGTCTAGAAATTTGGGGCATCAAATGAGTGAAAATGTCAACTTTTAGATGCCATAAAATAAGAGACAATTGTTTTTCAACAATCTTTACTGGTGCATTATAATTATATGTAATAATGGGATTTATTTTTATGGATTTGTACATGCATATATAAAACAATATAATTTCATCAATTTGGTTTCCCAAAACTTCCCCTTTCCCACCCTCTTTTCTCTCCCCTTTTTCTATTCTGCTGGGCTCCCTTCTAGTCTCATAAAATTCCAATCCTCATTTTTTCCTTTTTTTTTCTTTTCTCTTTTTCTATCTAGTTTCCACATATAACAAAATACACAATCTGACTTTCTGAGTTTGGCTTATTTTGCTTAATATGATATCTCAAATTCTACCCATTTTCCTGCAAATGACATATTTAATTCTCCTTTATGGCTAAATTAAACCTCATTGTGTATATATACCACATTTTAAAATCTATTTGTTTTTTGATAAACCCTAGACTGGTTCTATAATTTGTCTATTGTGAATTGTGCTACTATAAATATGAGTATTCATTTATCACTGTAATATGCTAACTTTATTCTTTAGGATAAATACCAAGGTGGTATAGCTAGATCCAGTAACTTTTGGTAGTCTTGTAAGGAACCACTAAGCAGATTTCCATAATGGTTCTACTAATTTACTAACTCACTACCTGTGTATAGTGTTCCTTATCCCCCACATCTTCTCCAGCACTAATTTCTACTTTTATTCTTAATGAAGAAACTTAATTTTAAAGAAACTTTTCAGGCAAAGGATCAGTTTTAAAAAATCTTCTTTATAATACCAGATTTGTAGCAAAAGTCAGATTAAGAGTGATCTTCTTTCCATCGCTGTTATTGCTGTGTCATCCTGTGGGTACTCAGTTTCACAAAGGGAATATAGATGAAAAAAAGTATATCTGAGAATTCTAGGAAAGAAATTTGGTTGTGGTCACCAACACATGAAATTAAACAAAATAAATAGATCATAAGCCTACTAATACTTTATAAGATTTTCTTGGCCAAAGAAACTACCTTAATTTGAATGTTCTCACTGCAAAATAACCTTTGGACTCCTCTTACGTGCTGAATTATGACCTCCAAAATTTATGTGAAAATCTAAACTCTACTACCTTGTAATGCGACTATATTTGGAGATAGAGCATTTAGATTAAAATGAGGCCATTCAGTGGGCTCTAATCCAATCTGACTAGAGCTGTTAAGAGAAGTAGAAATTTGGATACCCTGTGAGTCACCTTTTGTTGTTGTGACCAAAATACCTGACAAGAACAACTTAGAGGAGGAAAAGATTATTTTAACTCACAGTTTTAGAGGTTCAGTCATGGTCATCTGATTTTATTGCTGTGGGCCCAACATTAGTCAGAATACCACGGTGGAAGGGTGGCACAGAGGGATAGCTGCTTACCTCATGGTAACCCGGAAACAGAGGGAGAATGGGAGGGGCCACAGGAGGATGAATGCTTTCAGGGTACAACTTTAGTGATCCACTTCCTCAAGTCACACCCCACCTGACTCCAGTTACCATCAAGTCAGTCCATTCAAACTAGGATGGACTGACTAGATCACAACCTTCCTAATCTAATCATTGCACCTCTGAATATCCCTGCATTAACATGGGAACTTTTGGACGACATCTTATATCCAAACCATGACAGAACAAGAAACACCAGGGATGTGTACAAGAGAGGAAAAATCAAGAGAAGTTGCGATGAGAAGGCGGCCATCTGCAAACCAAATGTGCTGACACCTTGATGTTGAACTTTTCACCTCCAGAAGTGTGAACAAATAAACTCCTGTTGTACGAGCCATCCAGTCTATAATGTTATTACAATGTTATTATGACAGCCCTAACAAACTAAAACAACTCTCAAACTAACTTTAACAGGCAATATTCTAGCACCCAACAAGATAGAACTCTCTGCCATTCATTTCAGATGTGACCAAAGAGAATGATGAATACAGGATAAACTTTTAAAGGGGAAAGCAAGACAGCATTGCACCAGGGAGCTCTTCTGGGTAACATCAGGGTCAAATCAGGGAACACTCCCCAATCCTAGCATAAGGTATCTGCTTAATACCTGTTTAAGGTTCTTCATCATTGCTGTGGGTCAGTGAATATTGGTTGTCTATAGTTTTCCTTTTAATGGGCATGGTTTCTTATGGGTTATCTTGTCATGGTTGTACATTTATATATTGGAATTTGGGAGAAATTGATTGTTTTTCATATTCACAGGTGTCTTGATGATGAGAAGGCACATCTAGGAAAGACTGTGTTTAAACCTGGTATCTTAGTATTGATCTGGGTAAAGTGTTTTTATGGGTTGTTTTTACTTGAGAAAAGGATAATATTTCTCTGTGTGGTCATAGGGGAGCAAAGAGGTATTTGGTGAGCAAAAGGAGTAAATGTAATTGAGATTGTTAGGTCTCATCAGTATCCATGTTCTCTCTTCCTTTTTCTCTGTAAAACTCCAGCATGCTGTACACTGATGTCAATCCACTTGACTGAATTTAGGTTGATAGAAACATACTACTCCTTAATTTATTCTCCAGACTTGTTGGAAATAACTTAGAAGATTTAAAACTATAGAATGCAAAAAAGCTGGGTACAGTGGCATATACCCGTAATCCCAATGTCTGAGGAGGCTGAGAAAGGAAGATTGCAAATTTGAGGCCAGCCTCAGCAATTTGGTGGAAGTCCAAGCAACTTAAAGAAACCTTATCTCAGAATAGAAAATAAAAACAGATGGGAATGTGGCTCAGTGGTTAAGAGCCCCTGGGTTCAATTCCCAGTACCAACATATACAATATATAATATATATATATATATATATATATATATATATATATATATATATATAGAGAGAGAGAGAGAGAGAGAGAGAGAGAGAGAGAGAGAATTCAGAAGAGGTAGATTTAGTAATTGTGTGGAGCACAACTCTTGCCACAGTGATTCACATCAAAACATGACAGAAACAAGAAATGAAACTTGTGGTAAGACATCAAGACTTGAGTGTTGTCATAGTTAGTATTATTTATGTTGAGTGACACAGAAATATACTTATATTTCTGGGCCATAGAGTATGGATATATTAGAATGTACTAGAAAATGCTGATTTTTCTAGTATTGTTGAACCAACTTATTTCTTGAACTAAGAGTACACTATGAAAGTAATCCAGTGGTTCCATGTTCTCCCAAAGCTTTCTGTGGGTAGATTTAAGTATTTTTGCCAATGCAGGGTATAAAATACTACCTAATTTTTTATTTAATTTGAATTTTCACACATAATAATATGAATGGACATGTATTTATTCTTCTCAACTTTTCTCACGAAATGTTGTTCAAGTCTTTTACTCATTCTTTTTTGAGTGCTTTGTGATCTCTCTCTTGCTCTCTTTATGAATGTACAGATACATGCACAAATGCACACACACACATATATACACATATAGATATAGTCTTTGTCAGCTATGAAATATTTTCTGCCAATTTCGACTGTGTCTTCTTTATGGTGTCTGCTAGATTGTAGGAAATTTGGAAAATATAAACCACTCAATTCTATTAGTAAAGACAGCAACTCTCAATAATATGTGTAATTCTAATTGTTGAATACCATGAGGAACAGGAAATTGATCGCAGATTTTTAGAACTAGAAGGGCTTTAATGGAAAATACAATCATAGTATAAGGAGCTTTATGGTAATGCTCTTTTCAGTTTTCTTATCTTCTTTTGTAGAAGGTGATATGAAGAGTGCTAGCTCTTCTAATAGAACTTCTTTATTTTAAGAGACTTGAAGCCTGGAGAAATTAAAGAATACCCAGAAGGTTACAAATAAATGAGCAAAGCAGCCAACCCTACTACCATTTCTTTTGATTTCCAGTTTACTTCTCTTTCTACCACACCCACATTAAATGTTTTGAGTGCATAGAAACAATAAAAACACCATTTTCAGTACCTGAAAGCCAAGACAGAAATACAAATTTTTGTCAAGCCTTGACTATAAAATTAGAACTGGATTCTGGCGTCCTTCATGATGTCTACAACAGGTCTTTGAATTATCCATTCTGTTGTCTGCTATTGATTATATTTTAAATGCTCTGGGCCTCACTGTTTGCTAAAACTGTGATTTCAAGCATTCTGACTTGCAATAAAATTAATGATTGAGAAATTACATAGTTGTTTTAAAGACTATTTCCAGGTCTGGGGCTATAACTTAGTTGGTAGAGTGCTTGCGTTGCATGCATAAGGCCCTGGGTTAAATTTCCAGCACCAAGACTATCTTCAATTAGTGGTCAATATTCTTAATATCTTCAATATTAATATCTTAATATTCTTAATATCTTCAATATTCTTAATATCACAGAGTCCAATATTTTACCTTTTTCTTTTCTAAAGGAGGTGTAAGTAAGTTGACTAAAGTTGAAAAGTCATTTATTCTTTCTGTAATAAAAATTAAGTAACTTTAAAAACTTTTGATAACAAAAGAACTATGGAAATTTTGCCTTTGAGGGATGGTCTGATGACACAAGAGTTAAGGTTGATTGATACAGAAGAATAGATAGACACTCACTTTGTAATTCAGAAATAACATTGAAACTGAAGACAGAAACAAACAAACAAACAAAAAATAGTTCTCTGGTCTTATAGGTAATTTATGCATAAACATTTATAAAATACACTTGAAAAATGTAGTTTTGTGAAATTAGTTTTTAGTGAAAACAGAGAAAATTCATATATTATTTCCATATCAGAAAAAATACAGATGGAAAATTGTTTATAATATTATCATATGAAAAATAGCAATATAATAACAAAGAATTATGTAGGAGCTTATAACATGAACTGTAATTTACTATATACCAAGACTGCTTCCAAAATAGATTATCAAAGAAAAATCTATGCAGATGTTTCATTTGGTCTCTGATGTTCAGACCTCTAAAAATCATGTACTTTATTCATATGGGCTTTGCCAGCAAAAACAAATATATTTAAGCACAGATAAACTAAGTCACCATTCTCTAGATCAGAGATATTCACATATTTAATTATGTTGGTAAGAGATTCCACCTCTTCAAACATCCATTTCCAACTACACCACCTGTGGATAGGGGCAGGGTTTGCAGTCTTTCTCTTACAGACACTTTTTGAGGAACACCAAGAAAACAAGCCAAATCTCAAAACATAGGAGGTGGAACTGATAATAAGAAATGAAACTATAGGACCCCACACTGGGAATGGACACCTTTTTGCCTAGAATTTTTAAATTGTTTTGCCAAAGCACATAAAATTTAATTTTAATGAGAATAAAGACATATTTCTGGCCTCTTGGGACCTGCTTGTCATTCAGACCTATGGCACTAGTTAGTTTGGAAATTCTTCAGACCCTACCCTATCCCCAAAAAGGCTGAATTAAAAAGGGCTCAATCAAAATTTTACTATTAGTTATCACTTATTCATTAGAACTAAATTTTATATTTAAGCTATTACTTAAAATTCTTTGTAAGTGATTAGTTTATTAAATACTATTTCATTTATTTAATCTTTCTTTAGTATAGACATGGAAGTAAAAAAAAAAAAGAAATTTCACTTTAACTAATTTCCTAAAAATGAATCTCAAACAATTTCATGCCAGTGAAGAGAATAGGGAAACAATAATGTTCTATTTTGTGGTATCATTCATTGTCATTCTCAGAGTAGGAAAATTTCCAAACTAGCAGCCAATTGAAAGGCTCCTCCTTTAGAATTTAATCAAATTAAGTATTTCTTCCAGATTCCTCAGATTTTTTTCTGCTATAAATGTACAATAAACTAAAAAGATACATTTGCCAAGGACAATACCATTTTCAGTTCTTCCTAGCTTTTCAACCTCCCCCCACTTTTTTTTTAAAGAATAAATTAGTTTTATTTCTCTCCCCTCACACCTCTCTCCACCATTTTTTTAAATCTGAGGACCTGTCTGTAATATTGATCTATTTCTTGTAAGTGAGGTCAGTATAACCCATTAAAGGACTGAACCTTTATAAAGGTTTGACTGTTGTTGGCATTATGTTGGTTTTATCATTCTGTATGTGTAGGGGAATAACTTAACAGTCTTAGGTTCTTCTGTGGAAAAGAAAAATATTTCCAGAAAAGTCACTTTCCTTCCAAATGTTTAGCTTAAAGAATTGATATTAAGCCTGCTTACAGAAATTAGTTTTGTTAAATAACAGAACTTATAATAAAGTAGAAATGAATCCACATATAGTGGATGAAGCAGTTTTTTTCTATTACTATTTGTAAGATTACTAATATGAAGAGTGTTCATCTAAATGTAAAAAAAAACCCGCAGTTGCATTTTATTTGGTGTGTAATTATCGTTTTTAAGGATCATTATTTCTGAATGATTAAAACTTTCAGATCAATTGGTAATCATTTTTTCATAGGAAAGTGACGCTCCTGTGGCTTTGGATTAAAGATGTTTAACAACACTTTTTCCCCCCATTTCTTTGTGCTTTTGTTGTTGCGAAATGTTGGTCTTTAATGTGTGCTAACTCATAATTATTACTGTTACAAGCTTAACTGCAATGCATTCGTTACTTTAATTTGCACTTGATCAAGCTATTGGTGTGTATGTATGTGTATAGAATTTGTATAATTCTATTTTTATACTTCATGGGCAGTTTGGCATTTTGAAGTGTATTGTTTTTAAAACTTCAAGTGATAATTACCAATGTTCATGATTCTGAGCTCCAATAAATAGTGGTGTTTTTTTGAGATGCTTCTAAGACTTTATTAATCACCACTCTCTGCAAAACATTTCTTACCTTTTATAAACTACCATAATTTATATATATAAAGCACAGGTACTCTTATGACTGAGGTATTTTAAAATAGTATGTGGCTTAATGTTGAATTATAACTTTTAACTAAAAAGATACATTTGCCAATTGTTTTTTTTTTCCTCTATTAAATCTAAAAGAAAGAAAACTTCCTAGTTTCAAATTTTTGGCAACTTCATTATATATTTTGGCTTCTTTTTATTTACAAGCAAGCATATCTCTGTGCTCTTTATTCTTTTATTCATCTGTTTTTATTTCTTTCCTTTTTATATTCTTTCCTTTTAATTTGTTTCCTCTTGTTTCATGAGGCACTGACACTATTTTTCTTTTATCCCTTTAGAGAAAAATATGGAGTAGGAGTATGATATATAGTTAAGGTTAACAAAAATTAACTTAATTTTTACATTGTTTTCTACTACAATATGCTTCTATGCTGGAATAGAGGTGATAATTTTGGGGAATATCAAAAGGTATTTTTCCAACAACATCACAATGTTAATAGCTAATTTATTTTCCCTCATCTACTCACATATTAACAATTACATGTCTATGTAAAAATTAAAACAACCTAATATCTTATATTTTAGTATTTTCTAGTATGTAATTTCATGGAATGAAAAATAACATTTTGGGGAAATAATTTCTTTCTATGCTGAGTGTTTTGATCATATCAAAACAAATGTTAATCAGCATACATAAACTGGGGACAACTATATAAATAAGTTATTTAATCCTGAGTCTTAATGAATCATGGTACAGTACTTCTTTTAGTAATTTCAGAATACTGAAATAAAATATAATCTTGCTATGTAATACACTATGAAATTCCAAATAAAAGCATAAAATTGCAAATCTGGCAAGAGATTTAAAAAGAGGAGAATAAAGGTCTATAATATTTAAAACTCTAAGTGCTTTTAAACCATAGATGAATAAGAATTAAATTGTGTACTGGAAAAAAGAATATTGATTTACTTTTTCTACTTCTATAAATTAGTTAAAACGAAGAAGCTCATAATGACAGGTGTACATGTGCTTTAATACTGTATAGTAGAGGTGACATTGATGAATGTGTCTCTGGATGAATGATCCTGAAATGTAACATCTCATGACCTGCAGGTGTTTCCATACTGCCTTCCCCTTGGCTGGAGGTTGTAATTGCTCTGTGCATTTTGCCTGTGAATTGTACCTCTTTGTTAAACTGAATCTTGCCTCTTTCACATGCTCTGCCATGTCCACCATGATTTCTTCTCCACAGTAATTTCTTGGTTTTGAAGTTGTGATTCAGCACATCTAGAAAGAACCCTTTTCCTCAGTTTACTTCCACATCTTTTCATTGCCCTATTTCAAGTGTGTTTAAAGTTATTCAGTTTTCTGACAGCTGTTTCATGTAGCTTTATGTCAGATGAAATGAACCTGATTGCCTTGAAAGGTAATATAAATAAATATGTTTTAGCAAATTACATTTTTGTGATCAACTCTTAATTTTTTTGAATTTAGGACTATTTAGGCTGATGAATTTGCACAGGAATTCATGAAATAGTAAAACTATTTAAAAGTCTTTTATTTTTTAGACATTAATTAGACCCAAATATGCATTTGGAATTTGGAAATCACCAATTGTTTCTGTTGGATATAATTTCTAATTTCAAATTCAGTAAAGAGGAATTAAAATTATTTTATACACACATAAATACACACATACATATGAATGAATATATCTTTTATATATGGTAAGTTTAATCAATTTTATAGTTAAGTACAACATCAAATTTTCTTCTGATCATAATTTTATGCCATTCTAAGAAACTTTATGGAATCTTCAATTTCTGAATAATACTTTAATATTTTCTTTTATAGATACATTTGTTTTATAGATGCTTTTTCACAATTGCAAATCTGAAAGCTACCTGAGAAATAGTATCATTTTGCTAATACATTCAAAATAAAATTTTTTGTTTTACCATTTTTCTAAATGTTAGCAATGAGAAGTTCATAGGGAATATAAAGGTATTATATGTGAAAAGGCTTGTCTTTTAGAAAATATTATGTAATCATATTTATTCTGATGGAATCGCTGATACTTTCTAGAAAAGTAGCTCTTTTTTAGAGTTTTTTAATACAAGTTCACCTACTTTCAACCTGCAATGTTACTATTTTTATCATATGCTATATAAAATAATTATGTAAAATGAACATGTAAATTTATTTTGAGAATTAAATGCTACTAATGATGAATTATTGGATACTTGATGTAAACCTTGAATACTATAGGCAGAAATCAAAGTTTGAGAGGAAGATAGCCTTGATAAGCAAATAGGGTAGAACTCAGTGTGCCTGTGATAAAGCTGAGCCCTAGAACCTTAGCTGCAGAAAAGACAGGAAAATTGGGATATACATGCTGGTGGGGGGAGGGAAGGAGGGATTACTGGGGTTTAGACATTAGAATACTAGCTGTAAGTCTTCTTTCCACATGTTTACCTGTACTAAACACATTGATGTGCTTATTATTTGCTAGGCTCTCTGGAAATACTGATGATTAAGAAGGTGTGGAACATGCCCTAAAGAGCTATACTCTACTGAGGGAGTCACATAAACAAACAGATAATAAGTGCATATATTAAATAATGATACACTGAAGCAAATACTGTGGCAAGGAGTATATCTGAGGGACTCACCTGATGAAAATCTTGTCTGAAGAGGTGATTTTAGTCTAAAGCATGACAGTGTCAAATATACAAAGAGTGAGAGGAGGAGAAAACTGCCCCAGTTGTGTTAAAGAGCCCCTGGCAGAAGAAATGGCAGGTGGTCCCACAGATAAGGTGCTGGAGCCCAGCAAGACAGGTCCAAAATGAAGTTAGAAAAAAAGTCCTAGGAGATTAGACTTTGCACACATCTAAATTCTATGGAAAAAAAAGAAGGGGGGAGAATACTTTTGAAAAACAAAAGCATTTACACGGCTGTTTTTTCTTTTCTGAAAAAAAATTCAAAAGTCAAGATTTTACATGGAGACATTTCAATGAAGAAAATGAGTCCTTTCCCCAAATTTACTATCCATGAGTTAAACCCACTGACCTGTCAAGTATTTAAGAAACAATTTTCCAATAAAAGGCTGCATTATCCTAAGAAGCATCACATCACTGAAAGAAATTTCTTTTAATACTCCTATTTGTCATTATCTTTAAAAGTCTTTTTTAAGTTCCTTTTCTTTCTTTCTTTTTTTTTTTTTAACCCTGAAAACAAAACCAGCAGAGATCCAATTGAATGCAGGAGAAGGATGCAAGCATGTTCCTCCCAGATCCCTAGGAGCTAGATGAGGCAACATTCGCAATGAATTAAAATGCCTGTCACCTAGCGCATTCCGGACAGAGGGCAGTCTTTAAGACCCAGCGACAGTATTTGTCTGGAGAGGAAATGTTGCTTTTTGACAGATGAGAGAAATCCCCTTAGTGCTGGCTGTGGGAAGAGAGAAGTGAAGTCAGTCACCTGGTGGTGAAGGCCAGTAAAACAGCAAAGCAGGAGGAAAATTGCTCTCTCCCTCTCTCTTTCTCTCTCTCCCTCTTCTCTCTGTAGGATCCACCTCCTATTCTCTCAACTCTTTTAGCATAACCTTCAAAGGAGAACGTTCCCTTCAGACTTTATTATCTTCTTTTTCCCCACTGAGAGAATACCTCTTAGCTGCAAGACATTTTTTAAGTCTATGCAGGACTTCGGGGGATTCGGTTATCTTGCCAGGGAAATTGATCATTGCTAATGTCTGGGACTCACAGTGTGCTAAATTAGCTACCAGAGTAAGCCTGACGGAGGAAGGCTTTTATCATATACTCTTCTCTTCAGTTTGAACACATTTGCTTGAAATTTGCCGCATGATGCTGTCCAGGGAAGCAGCTTTTTTTCTTGGGATGCAGCAATTCGCTGGTTTCTAAGCTTATTGCAGAAGAAGAAATAATCTTAAATAGAGTGGATTTTTTTTCCCCCTCCGTGGTTGATTCGACTGAGCTGTGTTCCACCGCGGTAACCATCAACGATCACCTGTCATTAAATCTTTGAGGAAGTAAAAACAAAGTGAATTATCATTATTATTTATTTATTTTTATTATTTTTTTAACCGGTGGAGGCGGCGTGACCACGGAGAATGAGACTGAGAGAAGCTGCCAGGGCTTGGAGGAGGATAAAGCTGAGTTTAAGCTGGAAACTAAAAGACTAGATTGTTATTTGGTACAACTTGCCCGGTTCCTCTCCACTTCCTTTAGTTTCGCTCCATGGACAGATCAACAAACCTGGACATTGAGGAGCTCAAGGTACGTGATCCTCGGCGTCTCTCCTTTCCTCCACTCGCTCTCTTGCTCTCGGGTCTTCTTTTCTCTTCGCTGCCTCTTGCTAGCGCCGCTGGAAGAGTTGGTGGTCTCCTGGGACAGCCAGTGGGCATTCGGGGTGAAGCGTCCCCGGGCGCGGGCGCCCCTCCTAGGGCCGAGGACATGGAGGGCGGCTTTCCCTAGCACTCTGGGGCTGGGCTCCCTCCCTTTCTGCTCCTCCTGTCAACAGCCACCCTGTCCTCCTCCTCCTCTTCCTCCTCCTCCTCTTCCTCCTCAGTTCACAGCAGCATCTGGGGTACCAGACCCGGCGCCCAGTGCCAGTTAAGCTCGCTCCGGAAAACGGCCGCGGCTGCACCACCTCTGTCCGCTGTCACCCGGGTTTCCCAGCAAAGTTGTCCGAGATGCGCGGCCACTTTGCCTCCTGTCCCCTCCTCCGAACCCGCTTCTGCCCCGCCCGACACAGGGACAATCTATTTCCGCTCAGAGCTTGGCACTAGAGAGGCGTCTGCGGCGGCGGCTGGGTGGTGTGCCAGCACTCCGCGAGACCCTTTCCTCCCGCGACCCGACCCGGTTTCCCCCCGGGGTCGTTACTGCCCGGGGCGCGAACTGGTGATCGGCCGGGGGACACTGCAAGTAAAAGGACTGGGGAGCTCGGTTCCCGTTTGGCGGGCGACGTGCCTTACCCCGGTACCCCCGCGCGCGACTGAATCTGAGGAACTGGGGCTGGGGAACGGGAGGCGGGAGCGGGTCCGGGGGCGGGGCGGCATCGGGATCCTCTGGGTGCCCCTCCCCCGCCGGCGGGGCCTCCGGGCGTTGGGACCCTCACCCAGCGCCTGCCGCTCCGCCCTGCGTCTTCGCCGCGCCCTCTGTCTCCTGGGTCCTCCCCTTGACTGTGCGGGGTTGCCCGGCAAGAGCACCCGGGCTGCTGCCAATCCGCCCCTCTGCTGGTGGGCATCGCTGCCTGCAGGGCCTTTAGAATATAAAAGAAAGAAAAAATAAACTTAAAAATCAACAAATCACAAAATAATTTAAATGTCCCGCTCACTGTAAACGAAAAAGCACAAAGGGAGCTCTACTAGAAACATTTCCCCCCCCCCTATTTCTTCATCATTCTTTAAGCATTTTGAACACTCTACTATTTTGCTTCAAAGGGTATTTTTACTAGAGCTGCAGATGAACTCTGTTCAGGTGAGGACTCCGTAGATATCCTAACTGGAGAAACTTGATTAGTAGAAGTTTGCCCTGAAATGTCAAGAAAATGGGTTTAATCCAGAAAACTGAGCTCAGGGCTGGGGAAAATCCCCCAAAGAGCACAAAAACCTCTCTCTGCAGCCAGTCTTCTGCCATGGCCACCAAGCATATCTGGTCCAAGAGCCCATTGAGCCTGGGTTTTCAAACTGCTTTAAAGGGAGGCAGGAGAGTTAGACAGGTGGAGTCAAGATAGAGGGAGAATGTTAGGAAGGTATTAGAAATCACTTCCACTGGAGACTCTTGGGAGGAGGCAGATTTGATGTTCTAAAGTTGGCAAACAAGTTTCTGTGATTTGGTCAAGGTCACAGTCAGTAGATCTTGGCCTGAACTAGAAATCTTCTATTATCCTTGTACTATGCTATGACATGATAGAGTACCTTTGTGTTTGAAAAGATCCCTTGGTTCTCTTTCACCAGCATCCCACTCTCTTGGGAGAAGGGTTATGTTTTATTTGATATGCAAAAGAGAGCATGAACCATGTGATGTATATTTATGCAGAGGTGGAGTATCTAGATTTTGTTGTTGTTGTTGTTTGGGAACTACAGGGTGGCACAGAGGAAAACATTTTCTTTTAAGAAACTGAAGGGAAAAGTGAATTGAGGTGATCATTTTTGCTGATATTCCCCTAGTTCCCTACAAGTGTATCTCCCTCTGAACCCACGGAACCTACCAAACTGTTTAAATGTACAAAAAGAGAAACCCACTGTGGAAACTTCTGTTAGTAGAAGATCCCAGCTTAACCCTGATACTACTACACATTGATTCAAGATTCTCACAGTCCGAGTATGCTAAACTGTGGATGGGCAAAAACTGTGGGTGGGCAGCAAAGGGTAGAGAACTAGAAGTTTGGGGGCATGAGGGAGTGTGTTGGCAATGACTCTGAAGAAATGAAGGAATACTAGACAAAAAGGTCAATTGAAGTTGCCCAGAAATTATGTCAGAGCAAACTACTTTTGAAGAGTCAAAACTGTCAGGGGAGAAATGTTGGCAAGACTTATCAGAAAATGTTTGAGGTCCTCCAGTTTAGGAAATAAATTCATGTCATCAGTTTTGAACACACACCTGGAATATTAAGTTTTGGAATACTTACATTCTGAAATATATATGATTTGTGATATATATACTGCATGTGGACTAATTTACCTGGCTTTCTTCTTAGAGCAGAATGCACTGGCTTGAGTTTCCTAGACAATTTGATTTCCATTTATTCTCTGGTGGCTCCTTACTAGAGAACTGCCCAGGGTGATCGATGGAGAGAGAGAAGAAGAAAGCTGGGGATACTTATTTTGGCATTATTTGGCTGTTTTGACTTTTCTTCTAGTGATCCAATGATGCTTCCATAAATGCACATCCACATAGAACTTTAGTTTTTGTGATGCTTTAAATACATGAAAATAAAACAATACTTACAGGGACTTGGTAAATAAATGTGTATATTATTCTAAACATTCAGTTTAGCAGAGTTTTAGATAATCAGTATTACAGGAAGTTGCTTATCTCAGGTTCTAAGAAAGGCACATTTTACTAATTCTTTATTTTTTGTTTGGAATAAACATTTCTTTATGAGATCTGAGCACAAATTTATATTTTTTACTGTGCCAGGTGTGTGAGCATTATATTTTGATGTGCTGTACAGTAAATAATGTTGCCTTTTGTAACTTTTTAAACTAAAGATAAGTTTCAGTAAGTGTTAAATCACTGCCATCATTATCATAAATATAATATGCATATTAGGGGATTTGTTGGTGGAAAACTAAAATATAGCTATGTGTGTAAAACTTGCTAATGAAGGCAAGCATGTTTCATCTTCTATTCTGCACACAAGCCCCTGATGAAACAGATCAGTGGTGAAAAGGGAGAGAGTTCTCAACCAGAGAATTTTGGTCTGTTCTTTTCCTTTGATCTCTGTTTCTTTCTCCAATGAATGTATAAACTTTACTCTGGATTTTTGCCTTAGTATTTGTTTTAAAGAAGAAACAACATCAAACAACCCAAGATTTGGGTTGCTACTTTGGAAACGTGGGTGTTAATGAATATTGATATTAGAAAAAGCATCCTCTATCCTGGAATATCTCTGAGTTACATATGACTCTGTGCATTTTAGTAGTAGATATTTAAATATTAACTTTAGCTTTGTAGTTTGTTTCTTTTAAAAACTGATCTTATATACTGGAACTGAGACTGCTACTAATTTTTAGAGTTGATGATTTTACATTTGCTCTTTGTAAGGTTTATTTTTTAATACATTGAGGCTAGATAAATGGTTGTGATTAAGTGGAGGACTTTGTTGATTCCTTGACTCATCTTTTAGAATATGGGTTCTAATTCACCTGTACAAATTTGGCAATTAGAAAATTATGGTTTTCTATACTAAGGATATATTTAGCATATATAATTGTAATTTGCTTGGGAATCAAAAATGTAAAACACATTAAGAATACAGTACCATTTTGCAGTCATATTTGATTTCAGCTTTTACTTATTTATTTGTCAAGATTGTTCCTTTAATGAGATCACTGCTTAGAAGTTAAAATGGGAAATTTTCTATTTGTTCGATTTGTATGAAGAAAATGAACAATGTGCGTCTGGAATTTTTTAAATTATTTTTTGTATGGTGCAAAATCTATAAACCTAAATAGTTAGTCTTGAGATGCATAAAGAAACTTTTTTTTAATAAGGATGATTTTAATTGTTTGAGTTCACTTAGTGAAGTCCAGTCAGTGTTGCTTAATGTTATCCTTTCAATTTGAACAAAATTTCATCTGCTAAGAACTTGAAACTTGCCCTAGATAGGTGAGGCAAAACCTTCCCAGAATAATACAATCAGGTCATTAGGAAAGTATTGTACAGGCAGGAAATGATAATCCAGCAAAAACATGCATACGTATTTTAAACAAATGGTTAGTTCGAAACTGCTGAGTTCTTAAACCAGTCTCATAGTACATTTATCTACAATTCAAACAGGAGAATTGGCACCTAGAAGAATTCTAAAAAATTTTTTTCTTTTCTTTTTTTTTTTTTTTCATCAATAAGACACTCAGCCCAGGAAAGTCGAGCTTGCTGCAGTGTGGGAGGCTTTGTGATGAGTGTAAGTAGGTGGTATATTTTTATGCTAGTCATTCCATAGTGAAAAATAGTACTCTACAACACATGCTATATTTTTAGCAACCTGCCTTATATATTCATTTGTTGGTTTAGAATAAAGAAACCTATTTGTGAATACTGAAGTATTTGACTTCTTTAATAGCTTATGGAATTATAACTTTGTCCATCCAGATTCAGTGCCAGATCTCCTGGTAACAAAAATTAGCCATAAAGATCCAGTAATAATTAACCTCGATTTTTAAAGTTGATATTATTTTAAGTGGAAAAATTTTAGTTGTATAGATTTATGGGGTACCACATGACATTTTAATATGTTGTGTATACAATGTGGAATGATTAGATTAAACCAATTAATATATTCATTACCTTACTTTTTGGTGGCAAGACACTTGAAACTTATCCTTTTGGTTATTTTCAAATATATGGCACATCATAACATAGATATTTTAAAATTCAGAAGTGGTGTTAATTGAAGTGAAATAAATTTCAAGTGATACTAGTGAAACATTGTCTATACAGTTAGGAAGAATGAAAGAAAATACTTGATATGTGAGAATTAGGGATATGAGAGAATTAGGGATAATACATTTGAGGAAAGATATACAAATGACTAGTTGCAAAATCTTCTGTGGTCAGCTGTCATTACTAGGCATATATCCTAACCTCCCTACTGGCTATCACAGCTTTTGCTGATCTTCAGATTTTACCAATTGAAAATACATCAACTTTTGAAGTTGGAGTAAAAAGAATATTTTAAGATTTATGGACCTAAATTCATAGCTTCACAAGATGGCTTAATGCTGTAAGTCAATAAATCAGCATGTGTCTTTGGGGGTATTCCTTTAATATAGTATTTAGTGAGTTGTTTCTCATACTATATTGGAATTTCAGCTAAAAATAAAATGTGGTACAGCTTACAACTTTAGGATACTAAGGAAAATGGCCAGTTCCTTGTATTCAAAGTTCAATGAGTTTTTGAGTATATGCATTTAAAGTGGTAACTGTTTAAATGAGTGAATGTTTACATGTCAAAACAAAACTTCAAAGCTTAATTGTTGAGAATTGTGATAAAATTCTTAGCATCTAACACTCTGTTACTAAGTAAGCTACCTTATTGTATATCAGTGTACATTTTACTATACTAATATCTACATTTTTCGTTTTACTCACTTTCTTTTCCTAGAAAATGTTTAGAAGGATTGGGTGATCTTATTTCCCAATGAAACGGACTAGTCTTTTAGGTCAACCATCGAAATGAGCAATCTTAGGGATCATTCTCTTTTCAAGAAAATTATAGAGCCTTTTATTCTAAGAATTTAAAAATGTACTAAGTGCCTTGAGAAATTTTTTCTTTTATGCTTCTAAACGCTATATATATATATATTTTTTTTTTGTAGGTTGACTCTGAAAAAATATTATCAACCCTGGTCAAATTTTAGAATATTTACACTATTTTGTTGGTATCGAATAGATTAACTAGAGGGTTTCTGTGCCAAATTGACATTGAAGACCTTTAAAAATAAGAGACTCCAGCATTCATCCACAAAGACTGAAATTGCCATGGCAATGCCTATCTGTGAAGCAAGGGCTGTCTTCAATCTTAGATATTAATACAGTCATCCCACACCAGAATGGAGCTCAGAAGCAGTTAGACTTCAGAGGTACACAGAAGTACTAAAGCTCTCTTTACTAATCTGACAGCTTGTGACCTTTAAGGAGATTCATTTGTGTGGTGGAAAGAGTGTTGATCTGGTGAGAGTAGTACTTGAAAGATACTGTTCACACCATGGCTCTGCCCTTTACCAGTGTGGCATCTCAGGCAGGTTCTTCAAACCTTCTTTGTTTTGGGTGTCTCTGTGTTGCAGGGTGGAGGAGTTTATTAAAAGGGCTTTGTTGTAATCATTTTTAGCTATAACTGAAAAATTTGCTTAGACATTATCCTCTAAACAAGCTCATAATTTAACCAGTGAAAGGAAAGGAGTTTGGAGACACTGTCGAGTCTACTTCTTCTTTAGGCCCTGCAGTGGCCCTGCCAAGAACTATAAGACCAAGGAACACAAGATGAAAACCTCAGGACCATTGAATCTCAAATGAAGTTGCAGGTTTGCGTGTCTATGGCTCCCAGTCTTTTTTTTTTTTTTTGAAAATGATATTTTTGTGTACTTCTCAAAGAAAATCCTTTTCAAATTGATAAAGTTAACGTGAGTCTTTTTATTCCCCAACTATTTCTTTGTCTGAACCGCAGAACAGGTTTATCTGATCAATATTATATTTTCATTTTATGGATGTCACAATGGAGACTCAGAAAAATAAAGTGAAGTGTCCAGAATTACAAGGTTAATATATAATGGAATAGGACTCAAATCTATGTCTTCAATTTCCAAATCTTATCCTAGTATGTACATATATGTACATATACATGTACATATATACACATATATATGTATATATGCTAAAATTCAGGAAGTTCTGAAAGAACTTCTCATGGTAGAGATTTCTCACTGAATTTCTTGAATATTCTTGTTTTAAAGAAGAATGACAGAATTTGAGTTGTGTTCATAGTATCTACTCTTATAATAGTATAATTGTTCACATTGCATTTTTAAAAGCAATTATACTCCTTCCTATTCTTTGGGCCAAAATACTGTCAATTGATATTTGTTCATAAAACAAAACATAAAACGATAGATAAATCACAAAATGAGGCCACTGGATATTAATTTCATAATTTTAAACCAATATATTTTAAAATTAAATTTTATGTAATTTATGTAATTCCACTAGTCTTCCTCATTATTTTGCGCTTCAGATCACTGGTTTTGTTAGGGTTGTACATTGAATTTAACTTTTTGAATGGATTTGACGTTTCTGCTTGGTGTACATTTACTTTTCTGTTCTTGAAATTAAAAAAAAAATCTGATACTGCAATTATCAAGTTCTTAGACTTATTGTATATTATAAACCTAGACATCAATACTAGATAATTTAGTACATAATGAAACTAAAGTTCTTAATGGAACTCTTTGAAATTTAACAAAATTAAATATTTGACTATAAAATAAATTTTTTTTTATGTTTTGATATAGTTTTTTGTGTCTTTCTCCCCTAAAATTTTGTTAAGACAAAAATGTCAGGAATTATAAATGAGGACATACATATACATATAATAAAATAGTATTTTGGAAGAACATTTTCTTTTAATATTTAATAACACCTTTTTTGAGGATGCTTATCAAAACCTTTGTAAGTCTTGGTATTCATAGATCTAACTAGATGTGATTTAGCTAGTAGCACATTTTCTAGTGAACAATCATTATTTCCTTTAATCTTTTCCCTTTATCATCAGTCCTAGATTTGGGCATTCTTGTGGGGACCATTCCCCTCTCCTTGCTCTAGAGTGACCGCTTAAGTGACATAAGAAGAGAAAATAGCACAGCTCTTTTGAGCCCTGGATCCTGGGTGGTGAAATACCCTCCCTTACAAAGTCAGAGTCTTGCACAAGTACCTGCTTGGTCGTGGTCTCATTAGAACTATTAATGGCTATTAGCCATGAACATTCTGTGTTGTTTCTGAATAGTTAAAAATGCAAACCTTAAATATTTGAGCACCAGGCATCTACTATATTTGCCTTTACTAGAGAAATGTAATTCTTCTATTCCTAACCCACGTTATCATCATCTAACTTATTTCTACATTTGTTTAAAATTCCCATCTTTCTATAGAAGGGCTATGGAAAGATTATCTAGCTAAGATAAAAGAGCTTTTGATTCTTTTTTGGTTAGAAACAGCCAATTCAGCTGCTATGACTGAGAACATTTTTGTGAAACATGATATAATAAATCAATGTCATGAACAGGAAAATACTGTTATCATTGTGATACCAAAGTATTTACCTACTTAGATATTTGAGGGTTTTTAAAATCCAAAACATAAGAAAAACTAATAAGTAAATAAATTGCTTACCTCAAGATGTATTGAATTTTATTTTAGCTTTCCACCTCTTCCTCAATATGAGATGCACAAGAGAGAAATTCTATCTAGTCTTAGTAAAGAAATTAGTTCTGATTCTAAGTAACTGGTTGATTTTTTTAATGTGAATTTTTTTTAATCATAAAACTGACAGCATTTCTTCTTTACTTTAGTTCCCTCTTTATCTTTACTGCAGAGGCATATTTGTGGCCCACATCAGGCTTCATAATACTCATAATACTTTTTTTCTATTCTTAAGTACTTTTATAAAGAATTATTAGTCGCAAATAGACATGCTTAAAATTATTAGAACTTTTTGCAGAGACTCAGTTATTTTCATAATGTTTTAGTGGACAAGACATATTGTTTTACATCTCTTATGGGAATATATAACTGTTTGTCTGTTTTCTTTACTTTGTCAAGGGCTACAGAATATAGAAAGTTTAAATTATAATACTGTACGTCCCCAGTTATGCTGTATACATGACTTCCACTGCATGTCATAACTGTAACTTTTGAACCCAATTTACCATTATACTCTTAGAGTAAAAGAATTATACTTGACACATATTATTGGAACTCGTATAAGACATCCTGCTTAAGTCATTATTACTTTTTAAAAGTTATTCTCAAATTTGGCATGAGTGAAGAATGATCGATCACCTGTGCTGATAAATTTATGAATTTCTAATGCCTATTACTCTTGTCTGTGTAGAGACATTAGTTTAGAAAATGTTAAAATAAATGGGGTCATCTTAATCAGAATTTTGTTTAATGTTTTTAAATCTGCTTTTTAAAAATCAATATTTTGATCAGTTGATTGCTCTAGGCAGTAGAGGCACTTGGACTTTTAGATTTTATTTTGTCTCATCAAGTTTCTTAAAGTTCATGTCTGAGTCATAGTTCACAGAGTAAGCAGTTCCTACATGGTATTGTGTCAATAAAACTCCTCATTATTACCTCATTCCTGGGAGTAATTATGAGCATTCAGCATTATTACCTCATTCCTGGGAATAATTATGAGCATTCAGTAATTATGGAATATGAAATACACAGCTGGATTAAGTTAAATATATTCTTGACATGTGGCAAGTACAATAGAAGATCTTCATCTGCTTAAGTCCAATTACAATACAACCTACCCTCATTTTATAAATACTAATCTGCTATAATATGTGTCAGTAGATTGGTATCTATAAAATACAGTATATTGCATATAATATGTAATTATAATTACAACATAACATATGCTCTATAACATACAATATGTAACATTATATATATATATCATTAATTTCCTAAAATAATAGCTTATATATTAAATAAAAACATATCTGACTTTAGAATGTTAAATTTTTATAAGCAGGAACTATTTTTTTGTAAAAATCTATTTCATATTTAGATATGCAAAAAGGGAATTTCAGAAACTGTTTAAAAATATGTTTTAAAGCATAGTGAAATTTTAATTTTTATTTTATTTTATGGTGCTGGGGATTGAACCCAGGGCCTTGTGCATGTGAGGCAAGCACTCCACCAACTGAGCTATATCCTCAGCCTAAAATTTTAGTTTTATAAATACTATACTATCCCAAATAATTTTACTTTAACTTGATGTTCATAGACTCCTGTAATTGTAAAAATCACCTGTGAATATGATTCGTGTGTGATTTTTTTGTCTTCTCTGTCTTAGTTTTCTGATGTTTACAGAGACTTACCATTAATCTTTTTTGCTCATTCACAGTTGTGGAATTGTATTTTGGTGTTTTCCAGCACACATAATGTAATTAAAAATCCAAAAGATTGGACTATAATTTTTTTCTGCACATTGTGTTATTGATCAATAGTATCAGAGTGAAAATGAATAAAGATAATATGAAACATCAATGAAAATATGGGGATGGCAACAGTAATTTATAGTTTAATTGAAAGAGAAGGAATGATTCTAAGGAAACATAAATACAAACATAATAAACACCATGCTTCCACCCTAAAAGAAGATTTGACTTCCATAGTCTGTCTTTCTCTTAGGTTTAAATAACCTAGTACTTTTTACATTAAAAGCCCTGCAATTCACTGTGGTATTATTTGGTATAAACCATGTCACTCTTTGATGTAAACACTACTGAATTGTTAGTAGGAATTTAATTTTGAATTATTTCCAAGCATACACATTATAGGAATTTTTACTTATTTGAACTTTTACTTTTTAGAATATTTTAATCGCATTTGTGTGCCCTTTCCAAAGTTTATGTTGCCTGGAATTTTGTTCATGATATATGTTGTATTCCATGTTGTTTCCCATGCTCCATAGGTGATCTTATCTATTCATACAGCTTCTACTTTCCCTTAAAAGTTGATGCATCCACCTCCCTCTTCTCACTTGAGCCACCTGGCTTCTTCCCCTGTGTTCAGTAATATGCCAGAAACCTCTGTGTTTCACAGTCACTTCTCAGTCTAAGATCTCTGAGGGCACCCTTTGCCTCCTGGCAAATCTGAGCCTTCTGTAGTCTCCTCTCTCTTGTTTAGTATTTCACCATTCACTCAGTATATGCTGAAGCTACAAAGAGACGTTCCTGCTCATCCCCTTCCATTCCTTAGGGTCTGTGTCTTCTCTTCCACACGTTTTGTTAAAATCCTAAATCATGTTCCCATCTTAAGAAGTATATATGAATTTCTTGCAGTGATGCTGGTTATGTTATAGTGAATGTAATATGGCTGTAGGGTTAAGGGTGGGGTCAGAATCACTGCAAAGAGATTTATATATTCTTTTTTATAAATTTCCAGTAAATCATCTCAAAGGAAGTTGGAAAACACTAGAAACTGGGACACCAAGGCTGGTCCCTTTGCTAGATGGAGAGGGATTTAGAAGTTTCTAGAATTGCCTGAGGGTAGTCTCAAAAGGGAAGAAAAAAAATAGCCTCTGGAAACTATGCTTGATGGTAGCCACTGATTAACTATGACAAAAAATGTTCAGGTTGAAGAAAAGCACACGCAGATTATTTAGAAATAATGACCAATTTTGATTTTATGCATTGATGGAATCTTTGCATTACACTCTCCCAAAGCTATAAATTACACTTAATAATTTTCTCAGCTTATTTTCTGTATTTTTGACAGTTTGATAAAATTTCTTATAGTAAAAAATATTATCTGCCTCTGGGAATGTGAGAGCTCTGTCTCTTTGAGGTGGTCTAAAGACACTCAGCTAACACAGTAAGCCAGCTAAGCAAGCAAGGAGGTGGGAGTGTGGGAATCTCAATGCAGGTAGGCCAGGTAATGTTATACTTGGACTTACAGATACCTGTCAATCTCTTGGTTAGATGGCTTTGTAATTATTTTACCCTTGTTATCTTAAATACTCTAGTAGAAATTATAGTGTTTTAGTTGTTTTTAAAGGAATATAATATGAATTTAATAGGAGTAAGGTAATGTAGATATGCATAGATCAAAGTAGAAATGGGGTTGTAAGGTCTAACTGAAGATGTATGGTGACAGCAATGAATGGGAGAATGCTCCTAGGAATGTGTGATTTGCAAGAAGTGGCACCTGTCCATGATTTCTTAACATTCCTTAGCTATCCTCTCTCTGTCTAGCCAATCTCCAAGCAGCTGACATCCAAGCAATCCACAATTTCATATTTTCAAATGTTCCTTTAAGAATAAAATAATAATTGTCCTTTTTTTCTGATTAAATTTCCTTGTTGATTCTGTTGCTTATTTTGTAATCCACACTCCAAATCATAATTAAAAACAATATAGAAGTGCTCACTTCCAGGCCTTCTCCGATCGATCTGTCTCCTACCTTCCTCCCAACGGGCCCATGCACAGGGACACACACATTCTACTATGAACTTCACTGAGTAACTCACTTCTCCTTGCTCATGCCAGTTCCTCTCCTTTCTTGTCATGCACATGTTCTTGACCAAGCGTATCTCCACTTCTTTGCCAGGAGAATTCCTACTCACTGATCTGTAGCTAGTCCTAGGAATAGATGATGGTTGTTTCCTCCCTTGTGTTCCTACATGCTATATTGGTTTAGCTCCAGTGTACACTTTTAATTAATTGGCATTGCAGGAGAGAAAATGGTCTGTATGTTCAGTCCTCTGAATTCTGCTGAACATTGTTTAGGGCCAGTATAAAGTCTGTATTTGTGTATATTCTGAGTTTCCTTGAAAAGAATGTGTATTTTTTCACTTGTTAGAGACCAAGTCTTACATATGTAAATTTTATTAAGCTTATTCTTCATGCTGTTTCAAGCACTGGCTGTGAAACCAGATTTGAATTACTGGGGTACATGTATGCTTCCTGTTTATTTCCAGAATAGCAGAAAGCACTTTGAAGTGTTGTGGTCAGTTGGTTTATTAGATACTCCTGCAAAATTGATTACTGGCTTCTTTTATGTGCCTGGTGCTTCTTATTACTTAATTTTGGTTCTCAGTTTACCTTTTATCTATCTTTGGCCTCTAGACTGGGCTGAGGAGACTATACATTCAATTTCTTTTCTGTCCATGAAGTTCCAGAGCTTCATATGTCAATTATATTGTTGATTCTTCATTCTGTTTTTCTACTTTGTTTAACTGCAAATTATGAAAGATGTATGTTACAATTTCTTGGCAGGCATTTACATATTTCTTCTTCCTTCTCAATTTCTGCCTCTGTTCTTGAGACAGTGGTGTCAGATATATGTAAATTTGACATTGTAACCTTTTCCAGGTGAATTAAAATTTTGTTATTACACATTGACCCTCTTTATCTCTAATAATGATTTATGCCTTTAAGTTTATTTTGTCTGAGTTTAATACAGCTACATCAGTTTTCTCAAATACCACTATAACATTACCCAACTTTATTTTGGTTAGTGCTTTTGATATATATCTTTTTTCATGTTTTTATTTTCAATTTTTTTTGTCCACTTAAATTTTAGATGTAGCCAGATGCAATGATGCATGCATGTCATCCTAGTGACTCAGGAGGCTGAAGCAGGAGGATTATAAGTTCAAGGCCAGCCTCAGCAACTTAGTGTGGCTCTTCACAACTTAATGAGAATTTGTTTTAAAATTTAAAAAAAAATTAAAGTACTGGATATATAACTCAGTGTGAAGTGCCCCTGGGTTCAATCTTCAATGTGTGTGTTGGGCACGGGAGTATTTAGATGTTTTTCTTATGAACATCAGTAGATAGATTATAGAAATAAATTTGGATAATGTTTTGCCTTTTATTTACTGCAATTAACTTATTTATATTTAATGTAATTTATAATACATTTGGATTTATTTCTGCCATTTTCATTAATGATTTCTGCTCAACCCAATAATTGCTTTTTCATTGTTTAAAGTATCTATGGTAGTGACAAACTTACTTTTCTTGGTAGTCTGAAAAAAAATATTTATTTTATTTTGGAATTTTTTTTCTGGGTATATGTTTCCAGATATAAAGCATTTTTTTTCCTTAGAACATAAAAGGTATTTCACTGTCTTTTTTATTCTAATATTGTCAACAAGAAATCAGATTTTAACCCAAATGTCAGTAAGTATTTTTTCTTTAGCAACTGTGAATTTCTCATTTTGCCTTTAGTGGTCGTCAGATTTACTATGATATGTCTATGTATGAATTTTAAAACAATTTGCACAGCTTGGTATTTTATGCTTTTCTTGAATCTTTGTGAAAGAAGAAAATTAGACTGCATTAGAGTTAGGGTTTTTCTGAGGAGTACCATATTTTCTTTATAAAGAAGCTTTGGTCCAGCAACTGTAGTTGGTGGATTATACTATACCTTCATTAGGTCCTACTTCATCTTATTTATATTCTGCATTGACTATGCTGTCTGAAGTGTGGAAAATATAACTATATGATAAACACTGAGCACTATGGATTTTGCTTTGTTTGTTTTACACATCTAATGCTATCTGCTAAACCACTAATACAGCTTAAATATTTATCACATCCTTGTTGATGTTTTAGCAATATTTGGTGGTAGACCAGGATTTTATATTGGGGAAAGAATGCTATCTGTTCTAGTCAGCTTTTTTTCCCCCATCACTTTGTCCAACACAAAATAAAAACACCAGTCAAATAATGAGCAAATGATAGCTAGTTCCTGTGACTAATGATTAACTCTGTATTTCCAGGCTTTTTATAAGAAGTTTATCACCAAGTGATGATGACATAAGAACTCATCTTTGGATCAGGTGGGAGAATTCCCCTTTGGATTTCTTTTGAAGTGATATACACTAAAATATTTTAGAAACTTTATTTATGTAGCTGGGATGTTCTTATGACAAGCTTTCCATTATTTCCATTGATTTTGAGTTTTCTCTTTTCTGTAATGCTTAGCCTTGGGAGAAATTTCTTTCCAGATTCCATATGTTTGATGTTTGGTTCCAGGAATTAGTGACAGTAATCCTAGTCAACTCAATTTTAGATTATCCACAGGCTAGCAGATTTTTAGGCATTATAAGGTATGCACTAACTTTTGTGAAATAAAAAGCAACCCATGCAGTATGATTTAAGATTCTGTAAACCCCCTACCCCCCTGGGGAAAAAAATTTCCCAGTTGTCTCAAATTTCCATCATTTAAATTATTCCTTTAAGAGAATGGTTGTCTAACTATGCTCTTATGAAGTTTTGGTTAGTTGCGACTAAAAGGGGACAGTAGCAGTTAGCAAGTTTATAAATTCATAGTATCTCTCCTTCATTGTTTTTAATTGTTGGTATCACGGATTCTCTGGCCCAAAATATGGTTTATTTTTCCAATTTAGTTACACACATACACACAAACATACACACACACACACACACACACACACACACACACACACAGCTTGTGTCTAAGCTTGATAAATAAAAATTTTGGATGCCATAAAAAATATCAGACCAGACAAGCAATTTGGGACATGCATGCACATGTGTACACACAGACACACACACTCACAGACTTCTTGGACCAAATACAATGATTGCAAGGTACTGTTGTTTATGCAGTTTTCTAAGAGCTTGTACTCTAGTTGAGTCCATATGGTATAGGATCAGGGCTCAACTTCTCTAATTGTAAAGAGAATTGCCCAGGTAATTAGAGTTGGGGCACAGCAAGGCTTTTTCAATCCATGATCTGGAGCTTTGATGGCTTTACATTCTCTCTTAGTACCTTCAGTTAGCCACTATGCTGGATAATTGATGTGAAGAAAATACACCTGCTAATATATATAAAATTCTTACACTTATTGGAATATTACTAGACAACAAGAAGTTTGGATTAGGACTCATGTATCTAAACATCAATTTATCCAGTTACAAAATTGACTTTTTAAAATACGACTTCCACACACATTAATTATTCAAAAATTTCTGATTTCAGTATATTGTTTAGATTATATGGAAGAATGTGATTTGCCTGTTATTTAAATTGTTCAGTATGTTTGTAGGAACTGATGTTTTCTATTTGCTCTTCAAATTACTTTAAAATCCTTATTTGTTAGTTATAATGGCTTTGCAGAATCTAAGCCTTTCAAAGACATTTTTATGTATGTTATTTGTTGGAAGTATGCTTAATGAATAAGTATCTTTTGCGTCTATTTTTTTAATATTTTTACAACTATCATCAAAATATTTTTACACCTAATTTAAAAAAATCCCTGGCACCTAAAAAGGGGCTTTCCACATAGTAGGCACTCAATTTACATTTGTCAAATTAATTGTCCTTGAATGAATGTTCTGTTCCTATACTAATCTTACTACTTTTCCCAATACACTCCAAATTCATTATGAGACATATGTGAATATGAGCTGGGAATGATCTATATAACCAGAACAGATCTATCCTTAGTTAAACCTCCTGTTTCATTCAGTATTCATTTTGATGAGATGAGTATTATTCAACATTTAGGTAAATATGTCATCTACTTAGGATTCTGATATCACTTATACTATTGCATAATAAAATCAATGTGTTATGAATAGAGTCACTGTATCCTGAGATGGAATTCCCATCAGAGTCTCAAGTCATAAAAAGAAAAACATGTCTCTCCCAGATGATTACTTTATTGAATTTGGCATTTCTCATTCTTGATCAGTAGATAACAAGAAATAACAGGAATAAATAATAGCATATGCAAGTAGAAATTGAAGGTGCAATTTTGTACCTGCTGCATCAGAGTTTATAGATCATATTGAATCAGCAGTATATTTTAACTAACCTTAGAAAAATCAAGATTTAAACTAGCTTAGAAAAATTAAGATTGTTAGTTTTTGTTTGAGTCACACACTTCCATGTCTAAAACATATCAAAACAACTCTTCTGAAGAAACAAAAGAGAAAGTTAAGGAAAATAGTATTTTGGCAGTAACCCACACATATAATTCCTGACGAGTTAAATTTATAAAATATTAAATTCTGCAGAAAAGGGAATTTAAATAATGACTAACAAATAATAGTCACATATGATAACCACCCACCACGCCAGGTATCTTGCCTTAAAGTGCTTGATACATAGTTATTGAACAGAGTTTAATTTGAGTTCAAAAGATCTTTACTTTCCTAATCATGGAGAACTTGGAGTAAAATGAGTTGCAACCTGCACATTGAAGGAGAAAACTAATGCAATCTAGCAAATTTTGAAAAGCCAATTACAGCACACTCTTTCTTTGCTTAGTTTTGGAGCTATGTAGACATGTATTCATTTCCAGCTCCACTTGTGAGCTGTTACCTTGGGCAAGATATTTAACATTACCAAATGTCAATTTCCTCAAATGGTAAATGGGATTAATAATTGTACCTCCTGCACATAGACTTTGGGAATATAATGAGACAGTTATATGAATACAGTCTCCAATGTTTGATATAGAGACATCCATACCTGGATCCATTGTTATTTCATAAATATTGCTAATGGGATATTCACAGAAGCTGGTAAGAATGAGAAAAATATGACTAGGTTTTAGAAAAATAAAAAACAAGTCTATCCACCTGAGTGAGGTGGCAGGTTCACCCTGAGAAGCTGGTGAATCAGATGGATGCGGTCAGTATTAGCTGGTGGCGGCATCACTGAGACCTCAGTGCTGGTTTTTGCATGGCACTGTGGTAGAGCTAAATGGAGTGCTTGAGTTTAGTAATATCAAATGCTCTCCAAAGGTTCTTAACTGCCTAAAGGCAGCTTTTAATTTTAAACACCGAGAAAAGTCAATCAGCCTACACCTAAAAATATGCATTGGAATGTGTTTTGCATGCATTAAAACCTAATTTCACATCTCACCAAGTTTAACTACTTTTTTGCTCAACTAGTCTCAGATTCTGTATTTTATTTATTTCTAATAGGGCACATAGTCTGTTTAACTTACACAGACTTCTATTAAAAACTATCATTTTGCACACATGCTTTCAGAAATGTTGATTCCTTTAGATATTTTAAAATGTAAAGTCTTTCATAAGAAACTTCAGAAAAGTTATACTCTAAAAATAAGTTCCCTCTCAACCCACAGGGAAAGAAAAATCTAATAGAGTGGAAAAGCAAAATTTTATTAAAATCCATTTATATTACATAACAAATGGGTAATGTTTTACATGGAATGTGTGGCAGACATATTTAATAAAGTTAAGATAAAACTCTACTGTTTATTTTTTCTTATGCATAGATCTTTAAGAACCTTTGCTTAAACCTAAATGCTGCCACTTACTTTGCTTTGCTCAAAGACTTGATATTCGAGAATTTTATTGCTTAAATTGTATGAGATAAACTAGTTCGTTTATACTGGTGGTATTTCAAAATTCTCTGTGGAAAACAGTACATGCAAACCAGGAAGACAAAAAGGCATTGTTGGGAATGTCCCTTTCCCCATTTTGCAGCATGGGGCTAGGGCAAGAGAATTTTGGTTACAGTCCTGCTTGAGTTGGTATAATTTCTCACTGCTAAGTTCAGCCTCCTGGTTGTGGAACTCAAAGTGAAGTCAGCATGGAAATTTCCAAAAAAGAAATTCTGATTAGTTCACTTCTTGCCTCCATTTTGTGGGGTTAGTGTTAGTTGTCATACTATTCAGTTTGTTGATTCTGCCAATTTTTAAAATATTTTAAATATAAAATCAGAACAAAATGCCTGAAGACTAGAACGTACCTATCCTCCCAAAAGATGGTATTCAACTCTATGACTGAATTCTTTACCCTTTGACCTTCTTTACCCTTTGACCTAATGCACAGGTGGAAGGATTGCCAAAACTCTTTCTTCAACTTTATTATATTTGGATCCAAAAGGAAATACTTAAAGAAGAGATGGATTTTACTGTCTTCCAGTTCTAGCATTCTGTTAGCAACTTTGTTTCTACTGTCATTGCAACTTTTAGGACCATATTTTATGCTTGTGATTCTTTCAACTATCTGACTTTAGAAGATATAATTCCATGAATGTAAAGTGACAAGATGTTTTCTAGGAGAGTGAGTTGATTACAATAATGATATGCATGTGATCCTTTTAATAATTTTCTGGAAATTCTGTGTATTTATAAAGAATTAGTAGAAGACATTTGTTTTGTCTAGCCTGTTTTAGAGAAATTTTGGGGAAAAACTATCATAATACATTTTTTTTTGAAATAGAAAAAGCCTTTGCTTTCAACTTTACACCCAATAAATGAAATTAGTGACTCTGGGCAGATTTTTATAGTGAAGGATTTCAGAATAGATGGAGCCATACATGAGATGTTCTGAACACTGTTCTGCTGCATCAGCTTTTCTTTTTCAGTAAACTATAAAGGAATGTTAAAGGTGCTCTTTTGATGAGGAAAGGCTCAGGCCACCAGCAAGCATTCACTTCCAATGTGGAAACAAAAAGAAGAAAAAAACTGAATCTGAAAAATTGATATTTCTATCTTTGGATTAAAGTTTCTACTATCTCATCACTATCTGGGTTTGCATGTAGAACCCAGAGATTTTTTTTCTTTGAAAAATATGTTTCATTATTTTATTGTCAATGAAAGTGCAAATAGTCATTTTTCTTTTGGGAGTGGTTATGGTGATAGTGGTTTATTACTATTCCAGAGCTTATCAAAAATTGATCATGTAGTTTTATAATTTGAACCAGGAAAGCTTACATTTTCTTCTTGTGTTTTCCAATAAAAGACTGATGGCAATCTACACGACAGTCTCACATCCATTGGCCCTGACCAAAATGAGCTAACTGTGGCCACACACACCTGTAGCCATTGCTAGATGGGTAGATGTGGTGTGCATGTGATGTGCTCAGGAGAGAATCTTGATATCAGAACTTCCACTGAAGCATGTAAAGTAATGCTTGTAAAAATAACTGCAACTGTAAAAATAATCAGCAAGATTTTGATTATATCAGATAATAGAATTTTCCTAAAATTTTAAATAAGTTTTTTCTTGGGGAATATCAAATGCATTGTAGGAAAAGAAATATAGGCAGTGTACCTAGAATTACTTTTGCAAAGTCAAAAGTATGATACACATACTAAATTTTAATATCTTGAATAACAAGAATAAGCTTAAACTATAACTCTGATGTGTTTACTTTAATGCCATAAGATGCTACAATCCACCTCTGTTAACAAAGAGACTTAGGAACTTACACTGCTAATTTTTACACTGTTCTACATATTCAGCAATCTACATTGTCATTACTTAAAGATGAAAAGAAGGAGTTGTTTCAAGATTAAATGTTAAAAGATGCAAACTAACATGTTCATTTAATTAAAGAAGCATGCAGATGAGTGTGTGGGAAGAAAATCAACCTCAGCATTGTGTTTGATATGTTGTATCCTCCACTAGTTTTCATCATAGACTCATTATCTGAAACTTCTCTTCTCTTTCTAATTGAGAGAACACCTGTCTTTGTTTCTTATTGGATTTGTTCTTTTTATTTGCTCTTAGTAGGATCTCTAAAGACCAGTTGTCAGATTACATTCCTAAAATTACTCCTTCAGCAATTATATTGGAAAGGGGAAGTTAAAGTCCAAATGTTCAAAATTTGTGTCTGAAATTTCCTAAATATGACCTCTATAATGGAAACCCTTCCCTTAGGAAGATAAATTATAATGTGAGCTCCCCATTATTCAGGGAGCCCACCTGTGATTTCACAGGATGATGTGCTTGTCTAGCATGACAAAATATTCTGACAAAACCTATGAAGCAATTAGAAACTGTTCAGAGGCTTTGGATTTCAAACTTAATTTTGATTAGCTAATATACTAGATATCATATAAGTGATTTATACTCCAACACATTAAAGTTGGATGAGTTAAAATTTAAATAGTCAGATAAATCTCAGTGACTAACATTGAAAGCATTAAATAAAAGAAGCAGCATTGGGATTTTAGATTTTCCTATAAAGTAAAGCACTATTTTAAATGATTTAAATAATAAATATCTATGTCAAAATGTGTGCTATCCATACCATTATTTTTGTATGTCGTTTTTTGCAAAAATAAAAAAAAATCAAATTTGCTTTTTTATTATAGTGTTGATATTTTGTAATTTTGGTAAAAGAGGAAGTAATTTTATATTATAGATCATTCATGTTATAATGGCTATTTTTAGGAACACTCTTGATACTTAACTTTGGTTATGTAAAAATAGATGATCTAGGTGGCTGATCATCATTTTATTATATTGAAATAAAAGTCATGAGAGGCTAAAGTGAATATGCAAAACATCTTTTACTCAATGGAATTATGTGAGGACACATTTTAAAACAAAATAGTGGTAACAGGAAAATCTTAAACTATCTGGATTTTAAAACAACAATTTTATGTTGTTATCTATTCAAAACTACACAGCTTAAAATAGTTCTTTTTTCCTTTTGCTTTTTTTCCAAAGGAAAAATTAGAAAACATTTTACTCCTTTTAGTAAAGAGTATTCCAATAATTATAATGTTTATCATCTTTTCAAGGCATAGAATATAATTTCTTCTTGTAGAATGAGAAGTTGGTGGGGTTCATATTAAATGTCTTCTCACTGTTTTGTTATAGTAACCCTCTGAAATTATTTTCAGATTTAGGAAGGTTTCTGTATTCCATAAAATTTATAAATCTATACCAGAGTATGTCATTTAGAAAATCTTTTATGAATATTAGAATTTGTATTTTTCTCTATGTAGACTATATTATTGCAAATGAAAAACTACTAGAGAAGCATTTATGTCATATTGAATACAATTATTATTGATATTAAAGTGTCCATACTAAAATCATCATTTTTTCTGTAAATATATATTTATATATATTTTTGGACTCTTTTCAAATTATTTATGTTATATAGAAATCCTGAATTTTCTAAGTAAATGTGTGTA
This sequence comes from Ictidomys tridecemlineatus, assembly GCF_052094955.1. Taxonomy (NCBI): domain Eukaryota; kingdom Metazoa; phylum Chordata; class Mammalia; order Rodentia; family Sciuridae; genus Ictidomys; species Ictidomys tridecemlineatus. The sequence continues at coordinate 41,116,675 of NC_135490.1, forward strand.
AAGTATATTTTCATAAAATTTCTCAAAGAAAAACAAAACTTTCATATATATTTTACCTCTGTGTGATATAATATTTTTTTTAAAAAATCAAAATTTCTGGAAGGCTCTTAACAAATACATTATGGGTATTGAGTTACCCTTGTAATTACATAGTTAAACTTTAAGAACTAGTAAATGTTAATATTCCTTAAACTTTGAGTTTATTTCTAATTAAAACAAATTATGTAAAATACATTTAGTATACAATTATATTTGTCTAATTAGACCTATTTTCCAACCTCCCTCTTTATATTACCCTTCAGTGGTTTAAAAACAGGTATTAAATGCTATTTGTATTTACTTAAATTGTTAATTTGACCAGTTTTCATTAATGAGAATTCTAATTTTTATTATGTTGAGCACAAACATGGAGAAGAAAACATCTAACCCAAGTTGTCATGGGTTTTCCTTCCAAGAGATATGTCATCACTGTATCAGTTTTCCCAAAGAGGGAAGCTTAAGATTTTTTTCTTTTTTTTAATTGATTTTATTTTTTAAAATACATAACAGTGGAATGCATTACAATTCTTATTACACATATTGAGCACAATTTTTCATATCTTTGTGTATAAAGTAAGTTCATGCCAATTAATGTTTTTATATATGTACTTGTTTGCATTACAATTCTTATTATACATATATAACACAGTTTTTTATATCTCTGTTTGAATATAAAGTAGTTGACAGCCAATTCATGTCTTCATACATGTATTTTGGATAATGATGTCCATCACATTCCACTATTCTTGCTAATCCCGTGCCCCTCCCTTTCCCTTCCACCCCACTTCCATATCTAGAATTCATCTATTCTTCCCATGCTCCCCCTCTGTACCCCACTATGAGTCAGCCTCCTTATATCAGAGACAACATTTGTCATTTGTTTTTGGGGGATTGGCTAACTTTACTTAGCATTATCTTCTCCAACTGCATCCATTTACCTGCAAATGCTATGATTTTATTCTCTTTTAATGCTGAGTAAAATTCCATTGTGTATATATGCCACATTTTTTTTATACATTCATCCACTGAAGGGCATCTAGGTTGGCTCCATAGTTTAGCTATTGTGAATTGTGCTGCTATAAACATTGATGTGGCTGTGTCCCTGTAGTATGCTGTTTTTAAGTCCTTTGGGTATAGTCTGAGGAGAAGGATAGCTGGGTCAAATGGTGTTTCCATTCCCAGATTTCCAAGGAATCTCCATTCTGCTTTCCATATTGGCTGCACCAATTTGCAGTCCCACCAGCAATGTATGAGTGTACCTTTTTCCCCATATCCTCTCCAACACTTATTGTTGTTTGTCTTCATAAAAGCTGCCATTGTGACTGGCGTGAGATGATAGAATAGTTTTGATTTGCATTTCTCTAATTGCTAGAGATGCTGAGCATTTTTTCATATATTTGTTGATTGATTGTATATCCTCTTCTGAGAAGTGTCTGTTCAGGTCCTAGGCCCATTTGTTGAATGGGTTATTTGTTTTTTTGGTGTTTAACTTTTTGAGTTTTATATATACCCTAGAGATTAGTGCTCTATCTGATGTGTTAGGGGTAAAGATTTGCTCCCAGGATGTAGTCTCTTTGTTCACCTAACAGATTGTTTCTTTTGCTGAGAAGAAACTTTTTAGTTTGATTCCATCCCATTTATTGATTCTTGGTTCTAATTCTTGTGCTATAGGAGTCTTATTAAGGAAGTTGGGTCCTAATCCCACATGATGAAGATTAGGTTCTACTTTTTCTTCCATTAGACACACAGTCTCTAAATAATGAGGGTGAAGGTATTTTAATATATTGTATATTTTCCTCATTCTCAGCTGTATGTGGTTCTTTAGTTCCTTGAGTATCTATCTGAAATCATCAGTTTTCTCATCTAATTAGATTCTCCAGTTAAAACCTTGAAGAAATTTATAAGCCTTTTTCATAAATTAATGAAATAGTTTCTTTTCTTATCTCTAAGTAATCAAATTTTCTTAGAGAAAATCTATATATTCAGTTCCTTTTCTTATCTCTAAGTAATCAAATTTTCTTAGAGAAAATCTATATATTCAAAACCATGAATAAATAACATATTTTTTCAGCTTTCGTCAGGAACAGTTGAACTGAGTAAAGATGTCTAGGCAGAGGTAACAGAAAACTGAGGGCACAAAGGTACTGAGATATTGAAATGATAAATCTTAGACTCCAAACTGGCTGGGGAAAATGTGAAAAAGGGTTTTTTGGGGGAGTAGCTGAGTGAGACACAGAGGAATAGGGAACTCTTTTCAGAGAGTTGGAGGCTTAAATTAAGATTTTCAGGGCTACAGGAATTCCACCTGAGTGTCTATGTGGCAGTGGACCTCAGACAATTGGTTGTAGAATACATAAAAGATGAGTATAAATTGATGAGAGAGTATTAGAATATTCATTCTTTGTATGGGTATTAAGCCAATCAGGAGAATGGAAGGACTTGAGGTCTAAAGAACAGTGACAAAAGTGAGTGTTTATCTGGCCTTATAGGAATGATTCCTCTGAAGAGAGCCAAGAGTGAGTTTGCAACTAAGGCAAAGAGGCAGAGGGTAAGATTGATGATCGTTGAGATCATAAGGAAGTTTGCTATGGAGAAGAGTTATAAAGGACATAGTGGAAAAATTGGATTAGCGAAAGGGAATCAGAGAAAATTTGTATGGAATAGGCAAACCAGGAATGCCTTCAAGTATCAGTGATGGTGCTTTTAGCTGAAAACAACAGTAAATCCCACCTAAAGGTGACTGTAGAAATGTGAATATTTACTGTTTTCATAAGTAGTAACTCAGTTTCAGGGTTAATTTAGCAGATCAATGATGGTAAGATCCAAATTCTTTTTTTGTTTTGCCTGAATAAAAAGAATTTCCCAATTGTACTTTTATTCAGGTATATCCCCTTGGGATAAGAAATGTATTTTCAAAACTCAAAACCTATTGGGAAAAAATAAAAAATTTTTTTAGAAAGAAGTGAAGTCCTCCCAGAAATTCCATAGTTGACATCTCCTAAATCTTAATTGTCAAAATTACATCATATATTCATAGTGATACTCATGATGTGACCACATTAGAGAAGCCATCATGGTTAGCTAAGAATGACACATATTTTCTTTCTGGGGTGGGAAGAGATACAGCCTAAAATGTAGTAAGAAGAACAGAAATGGATTTCTTTAAATGACACAAAGTGTCTCTGGTGGTAGACAAAGATAAGAAAAACTTGGAGCATGTGAATTTGCATCATATATTTTGTCTGTGGATATCTATGACCTTGAGCAATTTGAGTATTAAAACTCCAATCTCCTTACTTGTGGAATGATTTAACTTATGCAGAATGCTTAGCCCACAAAAAGTGCCAAACTATGGTTTCTTCTCTCTCCTCTCTCTGTTCCATGCCCCCCCACCTCTCTGTCTGTCTTTCTTATGCTTGGGATAGGTATTTTAAGACATGCTTCAAGTCATCACTTTTATTATTATGTTGACCTTTACCTTTGCTGTCCCTGTGACTGACAATAAAATTAAATTGAAGAAAAGATTATGGGAATAAAAAGTGAATATTGAAGAAGGATCTCTATGATACCAGAGACCTTAATTTTTAACAGTTCTTTCAAGTAGTCTCAGAGACCCATTAGAAAAGTATTCTCCTCTAACCATATCCTGTATGAAAGTGAAAACCGTTTAGAAGCTTTACAAGGGCTTTATATTCCTTGAAAATCTAAATAAGTACATAAAATAATGCAACATAAACTGAGCAGAGAACCATATAATTTTGATTCTAAATGTGCTTTAGAAGACATTTAGTCCAAACCATTTATTGACAGGAGAAATTAAAGATCCTTGTGATGTATCAAAGTCAGTAGTGAGTCTGAAGGTTAGAACTTCAAGTAATTTCTTCAACTCCAATTTGAAGATGTCTTTTAGTCTACCACACCATGCTGAGAATCTTTTTTTAAAAAAATTAAAAGGCAGTGATATATTGAAAAAGGTTGTATCCCTTTAGAAAGCATTAAGAATAATTCTCTCTCTCTCTCTCTCTCTCTCTCTCTCTCTTTCTCTCTCTCTCTCTCTCTCACACACACACACATATATGTCTACACACATTTTCACACATATTCATGCTCCACATAATGACGTTTAGTCAAAAATTCATGATCTCTGCCATGGTATATACCATATAGCCTAGCTATGTGGTAGGCTATAACTTCAAAATTTGTGCAAGTATACTTTGTAATGTTTGCACAGTGATAAGTTAACCTACAGACACATTTCTCAGAACATATCCCCACCAATGAGTGATGCATGACTACATGTATTTAACATAAGGTAGGGACTATGAGTATTATATTTTCAATAGTCAACTGAAACTTTAGAGGCCAAATAACTTGCTCAGGACCCCACATAATAGTATATAGTATTAAAACTATGTGTGACCTTGAGCAAATTACTTGGTCTCTAGTGCCTGAATAGGCACATTGCTAATGTAAGGTGCTAATAAATTCCTACCTCGAATTTTTGAGAGCTTGCAATGATGTCACTATCAGTAAAAATGCAACTTATTTCAGATACACTATGGAACAAATTGGCTTGTGTAGGTTCCTTTGGGAAAAGAATTATTATTTAATATGTTATCTTTGGGAAAAAAGCAACCTTTGAAAATATGTTCTGTGTTTCTGATACCTAAGTTGTAAACTTATTTCTAAAAAGTATTCTATTTATGAAATGGGAACTGTTAGTAATTAAATATAAGAAACTCCATAGCATGTTATAAGCAAATTATTTGGATGAATTGGTTAAACGTTATAACCTAAACCATAACTGTTACTGGTAACAATTGATTTTTTTGCGGTAAATTTGCCATATCTATATTGGAAATGATCAATGGCATCACTCACCTGAATCTGAAGTCTTTTTCTCCTATACCTTTCATGCAAACTATGTGGATCACTGTCTTTGACTTCTTATATATTCTTCAGGGTACTCCTTTTGTCTTTGAAATGAATTATTTCTCCCTGAATCTGTTTTCCAATGTTGCTTTGCAGTTTTATTCTTCTTCTTTAAACAACAGAAGTAAATAACACGAGACACATAAACCTGTTTTATAGAGAGTAAGGACTTTAAGTTAAATGTCTCTAAGATTTTAGAGAAATCTAAAGCTGATTAGGCAACCAAAAGAAATGTAAGTTTTCACCAGCTTTTGTCTAAGAGCTAGTTTGTTTTCTGTATCAGACTTCCTTTTAAATTTATCTGGAAATGTTTAGGGTCTTCCTCATTTTCTCCCATCCCTTATAAAAATATTTTTTTTTCCTGTCTTAAGATCTTCCTCTGAATCTTATTATTCTTTCTCACTACTTCTTTTCAGTTCTAAACTTTCTCTCTCTCTCTCACTCTCTCTCTCTCTCTCTCTCTCTCTCTCTCTCTCTCTCTCTTTGGTGGTACTTGGGATGGAACCAAGGGCCTAACACATCCTAGGCAATTGTTCTACCATTGAGTTGCACGCTAGCCTTCAACCTTGAATCCTCCTGCCTCAGACTCCAGAGTAGCTGGGATCATGGGCATGCCCCACCATGCCGGGCTCACTTCTGAACTTTCTAATTAAATGATGATGTAAACTTCTGGTTCCACTTCTTTGACAACATTTCTTTCCTAAAGTCCTTGTGATGGCATCTACAACCTGACTTCTCTAGGCTTCTAGGCCTCCTTAGCATTAAGTACAGTGATACTGGTGTCCTAAATATCATTGTCCTTTGGGCACCACTGAGCTCTGTGCACTCTTATCCACATGCCTACACACTTTTCCATCCTCTGATTTCTGTAATCCAGCCTTTCTTGCCCTTTTGTTCATTCATTCTCCTGCCTCTTTCCCAAGTCCCTTGCCACTTTCCTGTCTTACACATGGATACCACATCAATGTCAAGACTAGCCATTACATTTTTCTTGATGCTCTCTTCTTGGCATATTTCATCTATTCTCAAGATTTAAAACTTCATCTCAGAAAATAATCTCTGCTAAATGTCTAACCTTGTTTTTTTTCTCAAAGGTCTCACTTTCCAATTTCTGCTTGGTTAATCTGCCATCAATTCAATGTGTCTGGATTGAATCAGCCTTTTCCCTACTCAAATGCACTTGCCCTCTTGACTTCCCACTATATTTTGGAAATCGAAAATTCTCATTTTACAAATACCTTAGTTAGTCAGCTTTTTGTTGCCATGACTAAAATATCTGACAAGAACAACTTTGAGGAGGAAAAGTGGGTTTTGGGGTCATGTTTTTAGTGCTCTGGGTCGGAAGTGAGGGAAAACAACATGGCGGCAGGGTGTGGCAGAAAACACTCTGCTGAGTTCACAGCAGCTTGGAAACAGAGAGAGAGGATAATTGAGGAGGAGCCAGAGACAAAATATAATCCCAAGGACATGTCCCCAGTGACCTACTTCTTCCAACCCTGCCCCACCCACCCAGTTATCACCCAGTAATCCGTTCACATTTGCAATCCATCAAATGGTTTCATCCACTGGTTTGGTTATAGCTTTCATAGCCTAATTATTTCACCTTCAAACACTCCTGCATTTGTTAACATATGAGCTTTTGGGGGGGGTCTCATATCCAAACCATAATAGACTTGAAACCTATCAATTGTCTTTTTATCCTGTCTGCCTTCTCAAGCCCCATATCCCTTCAGTCTTGCAGTTTCTACCAGCTATTTCTTGACAACATAAGTCACATTTAAACTTTTTCTTTTATTTCCTTTTCTCTTTTTCTGCAAGCTATTTTACTGTAGATCTTTCTTTGGTAATGTTTGGTAATGTTTGTTTAGTTGACATCCTCCATCCCATCTTCTGCTTAATTCTTATTCCTTCTGCACACTCAAGGCAAATTTATGTTTCTAAAATACCACCCTATGCCATTATAAGTAAAAATTTGGCTGACTCCTATATTGGAAAAAAACTCTTTAGTCACTCAGTAAAGATTTTTTCCCCAATGTAAAAGCAGTCTCCCTAGATCCTATACTTATTTTCCTTTTCAACAGGACCCTTTGCTCTGGAGTAATTGGATCAGTCACCACTTTCAAGAAATGCTGATGCTCCTGCTGGCACCCTTCCCAGAAACCTCCTCATAATGCCCACAACCAACTCAGCCCATATGATGGAGCTCAGTTCTCACACCTTTTGCAAAGCCTTCCTTGACCACCCTGACAAGGAGTTTTTGCCTCCATAAACTTCCATAGAATTTACTCTGAACAATTCCTTTTGTAGGCTGTAAGGGACTGGCATGACAACCTGTCTCATTGTTTCCTCGGAATCTACTTAGAAATGTATTTTTATGAAATTTACTTTAAATGTTGGTACATATGTGCTTATTTTTGATCACTTAATATGCATGAAACATCTTAAATACAAGGATCACTCTCATTCATCCAATATTACTTTGTGAGTGTGTGTATGAGAGAAACAGAATTTTTCGAGATGTGAAGCTAAATCAAACATGATCCTGTCTACAAACAGTGCTTCTCTGATGAAACCAATTAATTGGTTGACACTTTTGTAAATGTTATAATATATATATATATATATATATATATATATATATATATATATATATATGAAAGTTTGGAGAAAATGTAGAGATGACCTACACTGTTAGGGGTGTTTAGGAAATGTCACTATGGTAGAAGTGTCTTGAAGGGTTTTAAGTCCTTCTATCATATCGTGTTCCATTCTAATAAAGTGCCATGAGCATTCCAAAGTAAGGACAAATCTTAATTGGGTGAGAAAAACATCACAAGAAACCAGCTCTTGATTAACACATTTTCCAGTATGGCAGAAGGCTTCACATTTTGAGTAATTTTTAGGAACAAAGTAAATTATACACTTTGGCTTAAACATGGATGTTTTATTGGGGTAATAAAATTTAAAAATAATGTAATTATAGATAACATTTAATTCATGGTTTTTCCTATTCCTATCTAAACAAATTTTATTCATGCATTTCCTTATTGAAACAATTGTTAAGATAAAACTCTTAGGCATGTTATTTGAATTTTCTCTTGAAGAAAATAATATTTGGGTTTTTGAATTCATGGACTGTGAGCTCTACCTGGTGGCTCCAACTCTACATAATTATTATAAAACAACCTTAATATGATCAATTGACTTTTTATTACCCTTGATATAGAAAGTGCTCTTCAGCCTTTCTTTTTTTCTGGTACTGGGTATTGAAACTTGGCCTCATATATATGAGGCAAGAACTATCACTGAGCCCATCTCCAACAGTTTTTAAAAAACTGAAGGGATAGAGAATGATTAGAAGCAGAGTGATTTAAACATGAGTGTAGACAGCTACAATGGTTGATCATGATTTGAAAGTGATTTTGGCCATAAAAATTATTTATTCATACATGATAAATTCAAAAATAAAGCAATAACAAAATGAGAAATATTTTCATTGTGCATTATGTTATATAATCTAAAAATTTAAGTAAGTTAAACATCAGCTTTGAGGAAAAATCTATGTAACATATAGATAAATACATGTTTGTATCCTGTTCATATGGCGGTACATATGCTATAAAGTTGTAGCTATTTTACTTATTTTTAAATCATTGTGATTTCCTTTGATAGAAAAGGAAATTATAGGTCCTAAAGTATTAGCTATATTACATGTTATATTTCAGCTAAATTACATATTTTTTTAAAGGAATGACTTTCCTGATGGTAGCCTCACATGATTTTGGCACTTCATTTATTCTCCCTTTAATTTGCACTCTGTTTTCATCAATTCCTATAATAACTGTGTGATATATGTGAATATCACATTTTTCTATTTAATAAATTACTTTAGTCTCTCAAAGCAAAACCAATTTAGGTTTAAGTAGCCTGGAGCATTTGCATGAAGAATCAATGTACTTCTTGCTATGTAGTTAAATGTACAATGTTAAACTCCTGTTTTACATCAGTCCTGTGCATTTTATTTGAGCTAAGCTTGGTAAAAGTATGGTACACCATGAAACTTAAGTTCCACTAAGGAGTTTGTTTACACTTTCAAGCTTGACATTGGTATAATTGAGAAGCTAAATGAAAGTTCTATCACCATAGATTTGTTTTATAGCCAGTGACAATAAAGACAAAAGGCAAGAGAATGTTTGGGAACTTTTAGAATATTCTGATATTATCTGGTGTTATTGCAACAATCCAATATTATTTCAAAGAGTAGCATGCAATACCAGTTTTTAGAAAGGGAACTAAACTGGTAAGAGAGCCTTTGGGGTCAGACAGACAAGACAATTTTATCATAGCCTAGATTTCTATTAGTTCTCTGACTCTTCCTAAGTTATTTTTCATGTTATCTGCAAATGACATGAGCAGTTCATATAATTCAGGAATCTATGTAAAATTTCTGGCTATAGAAGTTACTTCAGAAAGATTCCTATCAAGGATGCTGTTATTTAGGCAAATGTAAACAGTGGTAAAAAGTTACATTTAAAATCCTCCTTTTCTTTGAGATTTTGCCCCACGATCTTGGGCTATAAAATTGTTCCCCAGCTGATAATATGACTTTTAGCATAGTAACACATTTTTCTGCTCTTTATGTGGACACCACTAGCATCAGGAATGTTTCAGCTTGGCAACAAGAGGAGAACATGTTCCTAATTATTTTAATCATGCATAAAAATGCAAAATGAAACTATATTAATTAATTAACCTTTTACAAACACAATACATGAAAGTAAAAAGAACTTTTTTTAATATTGTCAACTTAAGTGGCTTGAAATTTTGAATATGTAATCTTATCTAAACAATAAGTGAGATGTTGGGATAGATGGAAAAATGTTTCTGCTGTGAAAAAAATGTTCCTTCTTGTCTATACCCTGATTTTCAAATATTTTACATGAAGAAAAATTATTTTATGAATTGTAATATATGATTTTTTTAAGTTGTGTAATTGCAGTCAGTGGTTGATCATGGTTTTCCCTGTGAGCTGAGGGAGGGAACATAGCAATTTCATGAATCCTGGAAAGTACTTGTCAGGAAACATAGATACAGAATCAAAGACAATGAACTCAAGTGACTGTGTGGTTCCAAGACTTAGGGAGATTCAGTCTTGGCCTTGAACTCACATTGACATTATGTGTCCTTCAGCAAGTGAAAATTTCTCCAAGAATACCTCTTCATGTCTGAAGTGAAATAATGATACCTCTGCCTTGTAGAATTGTTGGTGATCAAATATAATTATAGATGTTTAAATATGAAGAAACCTTGAATCATGAGCAGGTGTTTGAGGACCCTCAGTTCCAGTCTTCTAAAATGAATCTTGCTGGGGACACTTTGTGGGTGGGGAACAGTAGCAAGTTTGTGGTTAATCATAGACATGCAAAGGGAAATAAATTAGAAACTTCCAGAATGGGCATTTAAGTTTGAGTTTTAATTACTGTACCTACAATATGGAAATATAATTTTTGAGAATGGAATGGAATGAAGGTAGAATGTTAACAGGTGAGAGAAATTTTGGGATCAGACAGACATGGGTTTATGTCTCATTCAATTTCTCTCTCTAAAAGATTGATAGTTAGTACAGTTTAGAAATATTGTCCAAAGAACTTCCATGTCTGACATACTGTGTTTTGCTTTCCAACCATCAAGTCTGTCTCCCACTCATGTGATGGAAAGGACTGTAGCTAAGTGCCACACACACCAGTACCCCAGGAATGAGTCTGAAGAGAACCATAAAAAGCTAGTTTTGAGTTATTCTCCACACATCATACCAGTAGGCTACCCATGTTGTCCACTGACCCTCTTTCAGGCATCTCTATATGTCTGCTACTAGAATTAATGAAACTCAGCTGGTTTCTTTTCTAATATGTTCACAGCAGAACAGCTAGATCATATTCTGATACTTTGTAGGAGGTATCTATGGTTGCCAGGAGCAAGATGGAAATCCGAGGGTTGAAGAAGCCCTGGTGGAATTCTAATGAAGTTCTTACTGCATTTTTCAGACTTTTAGACCCAGTAAAAAGTGCTAATTTATTTAAATTCTGGAGCTTTAAGTAATCTGAAGCTACAGATGTAAATCAGTATTTGCAACTTCAGAACTGACTTTGGATTTGAAGATTCAGCTTAGGAATATGAGAAAACCCACCAAGCACATACACAGATGGTTTATTCTGGATGAACAGACACACATTCCTATGGGATTGGTCCTTCAATTAAAGAATTTTCCCAAATAAATAAAGAAGAAAGTATAGACCATAGCAAAAATGTCACATAACTTGAAAGGTACTATTATTTTTTTTAAAAAATATCTGCTACTTTTTTATGTTGTAATTGGTACTATATTCTCATCATGTTAGTTGGTTAGAGAAAAAGAAAGAAATGAATTTTAGAAAGGTTTATTGGAATAGGAATGTGCAGTGGTGGAGGACTTGCCTAGCATGAATGAGATCTTGGGTTCAATCTCTAGCACTGCAAAAAAAAAAAAAAAAAAAAGGTGCTTGTCCTATTTAACCTAATTAAAAACAACAATCACAATCCCTCCTCCCATGTTTCATATTTACAACAAAGATTTTATAACCATCATTTATTTTTTTAAATTAAGGATTATTTTTCTTAAATAATAAAGTATAAAGTCGATCCTGTATTTCCCTGTGAGATTGTTTATATGGTAATTACGAATTTCTACTTCAATATTATTGACAGGTATTAGCAAGTTATGGATTTATATGCTCTTGCCTGTAGAAGAGTTATCAGCTGATTTATTACTTGTTTATAAAGATGATCTATTAATTCACTTTCTAATCCTAAATGGAAGCCTTAATTTGCTTCATGCTTTTCCTCCTGGCTGAAAATCGTAATTAGTTATGACTCTGGAGTATTGCAGAGTGACAATGATTTTGAGAACACATGGATCATTCCAATCTCATAAGTAATAGCATTGCTCAACTTTATTACACAAATTTAAAAGATTAAAAAAAATTAAACATTAGACAGAAATAAATTCTGTATTTAATGGGGATTAAATTACATTAATGGTTGAGGGAATTCTATCTATGATCTAGAGTGAAAATGAGCTCCAGGTTTTTGCTGTTTTCTGCTGTCACTGACATAATACACATCTTTTAAAAAGACAAATATTGTGGCTACACATGGCAATCATTTTAAAAAAACATTTGTTATATTTATGAATAAGTGACAAATGAAGGAAGAAATTTATGAATATGAAATGCAATTCCAAGTTCTGTCAAAATCCCCAAATCTCGGTTATTGGCCTTATTTCTGTACATAAATTAAAGTTTCTAAAAACTTATGAAACTTTGGTACCTAGTTTGGGTGAAGGAAGGTCATGCGGTATTAAATCATTGGATTAGCATTCATATGTTAGAATTTACAAAAGAAAATTGAAGTTACTAAATGTACTAAAAATTATACAAATATAAATAGCACACAGTATCAATATTGTTTTAGCCTGAAATCCCCTGTACTTTTCATTGATAACCATATCTGATTTTAGTTTGTTTTCTTGACAAGAATGTACCACAGAGGGTAAAATATAGGAGTCATGTAGTCTCATACTGGACTTCAACCTGTGTATCTTAGCTGGGCAACATTGAACTAGTTGTTTCTTTCTTGCTCAGAGCCATGTGTTTAGCTATGCCTAATTGCCAAAGAGACTGGCACATAGTAGCTTTGCAGTAAATGGCAGCCATTAATGTGGTATTGGTTGCTCTTACTGGGTTTTTGTGAAGACAGTTCCTTTCGGGGCATATATTCAATAACATCTGAGAAGGAGCTATACTTTGATGACAATGTTATGCATCATTTGAATTCTTTTTAATTCTAAAGTATAATAAATTATTTTAAAAAAATTATACATGCAAGACTTAGCCCAGATGGATGTGATACATTTAAATGCTTTCATTCCTAACTTAAATTTTCAATAGCTTCTCATCAGAATGAGGACTCTATGATAGTTTAAAAGAGAGGGATATCCTTAATGCCCTGTGATATTTAATATGTACATTTATTATATAGAAAAATTATGTGAAACTCCTAATTTGAAGTTTTCCCTTTACTCCTTGATGTGAGTTCAGTAAGAAATATACAACCACTGTCCTTTTTTCATCCAGCAAAAAGCTGTATTTTGGTGTAAAGAAACAAAGTTAGGTTAGAAATTTTAGCTAAACTAGCTTGGCTTTTTATTTATATTTAGTTTATTCAACAACATTAAATTGTGCTAGAATAAAAACTGAATATAGTCTCTGTTTCTTTTTCTACACACACACACACACACACAAACACACACACATCATTACAGGCTGAACATCCTTAATCTGAAATTCTTAAATTTGAAATTCTCCAAAATCTTCAAATTTTTAAACACTACCATGATACAAGTGACATTTACTGTTGGGTCACTGTATACAAATGTTGCTTCATGACCAAATTTATTAAAAACATTGTATGAAATGTTATCCTTAAGGCATGTGTGTAAGGCATATATCCTGTGGGTGTGTGTATATATATATATATACACACACACACATATATATGCATATATGTAATTATATATATACACATATATACACACATACACACACACACACATATATATATGTTTTACATTTATACTTGGGATGGGTCCCCAAGATATAACCTTATGTATATGCACAAATTTCAAAATATGAAAAAAATCTGTAATCTGAAATACTTCTGGTCCCAAGCATTTTAGAAAAGGGATATTTAACCTGTATTTATATGTGTTAATACATATACATGTATATACATACATATACATGTATATACATACATGTATATGTATTAATGTATATGTGCATATTTTTAATCACCTAGGTAAAATAACTGATAATTGATGAATAATCAAATTTATCAATAATATCATATTTTAATTAAAGGATACTGTGAGCTAGTTTCTCTTTGGCTACCCTCTCTCTTTTAGACAAAGACCTCTGAATCTAGCAATGGAGTGCAGGAAACACTAGTCATAAATGAACAGTTCGGGTGTCATCTTAGCTGCCTCTCATTTCTTGGTTCATGCCTATTTTGCAGGGTTGGTACACCAGTATTTTCAGTGGATTCCTTAAGCTCACTAATTCTTTCAATAAATTCCTTTTCTCCTTCAGTTCCTATTATTTGCAACTGAGATTTCTGTCTGAAAAGATACCAATGCCTTCTATGCCTTCCTCTTATTTTCATGCAATTATACTTTCAACTTGTCTTTTAAAATAATGTTTTAAATTTTAAAAAAACTTTGTTTTTTAATGTAAAGGCATTATATTCTTTTTTTCCTTTAAAACTAGTTATATCTATTATGAAGGTCAGAAAAAAAATAGATTCTCTGTTGTAGGCATGAACTTAAATGCTTAATTTAAGCTTTGTCTTTTATTATTTGCTCAAAACAGTAAAGGGTATTACAAAATAATGACACCTCACAAGACTTAAAGTGCACCATGTGTGTGAATAGGATAGTGTAGCTATGATACTTTGCAGCTCTTTCATAAAGAGGGAAAGTCATTTCCCTCAACCCTTGACTATGGGCTGGATGTGCAACTTGTTTGGACCAATGGAATGTGGTTAAAATGACATTTTATCAATTCTGCGTCTGACTTGTAGACATTGCAGCGTCTCTCTTTGGTGTCCAGAGACACTGATCTCAGATCACCCTAGAAAGGGACCACCTTGTCTTGCTAGCCAGCTGTGGGATTTTCAGCCATCTGACCTAGCAGCTGGTACAGTAACAGGTCAACCCAGGGGATACAGCAGGGAAGCCACCTGGGATCCCCCAGAATCAGAAGGATTCAGACATTTTAGTTGTTTGTAGTCACTAAATTTGGGCATGGAATTTTATGTAGTAATAGTTGACTGAAAAGATTGTCAAATCTTACTCCAAATATAATAAAATATTTGTTGTAAAATATTGGGATAAAACGAGTGACCCTAGGTTATCAAATCTCTCATTCTTTTGCAAGATGATAACATTTTATATAGTCTGTTATATGTTGATTTGAAACTTATTAGACTTGATTCTTGTACATATCCACTGGGGTATTTTTATATATTTTTGTTTCTCTCATCCGCTCTCAATAGTGTTACATGATATATATTTATATTCTAATTATTTAAAAGTATTTTATGTTATTAATAATATTTAACCTAATTAAAAACTACTTTCTTCTTTAAATATTTGGAAGCCATTTGGGACACCCTTTAGGTAACAGGATACAATTAGAGGTTTTTAAACCTTGTTTTGATCTGAACAAATTTCCCATTGTCAGACATTTGAACTTAAAACAGAGACATCCGATTTATAATGTGGTATTTTGGAGGGTTCTAGCAATTAAAAAATTAATTTAAGCCTAAATGAATAAAGCCCACCATGGATTTATAAAAGGATATGTATCAGCTTGTATTAAGTCTCACATATTGTAAACATACAATTTAAATGACTTTTGTAAATTACACCAAAATTCGTGGGGGAGGGGGCTGTAAAATTTTGGGGGTGAAAAATGGGCTGCAGCCATAAGTTTAAACATTGCATTTGAACTTAAGAAATAGTAACATTTCAGGGTACTCCTGCAGAATGATGTTAATTATCTTACAGAAGAATTTCAACTGGGTTGACAACATTGGTGGAATTTGAGCTTTAATCAGACATGAGTTCTTGTCACCAAAGGCATGAAAGTATAACCCTTAGCTTTTGCATAGTTAAAAAGGATGCTGGTGACAGCAGGCAACAAGATCGCAGGAAACTGGAGGATACTCAGGTTGGAGAGAGCTCAGAGATGTCCTAGACTGAGTGTACTGAGGGCCAAGACCACAAACAAAAGTCCTCCTTCCATCTGCAGGCAGAGCCAGAAGCAAGCCTTCTGCAGTGGGAAGATGAGCAAGCATTCAGAGAAATCAATCATCAGACATTCTGTATGAGTGATCACATGCACAGATCCTGTGCATAATTTTCAAAGATTAAAAAGGGTTCTGGCAGGAGGACACAAGTCTCTTAGTAAAGGATATACTGGATCCAGAAAACTTCAGGGCACCCAGAAAATGAGGAGGAGGAGAGCAGAATAAGTGGAGTGAAGATCAAATTCCTAGCAAAACTGTATTCCATTTTACACAGTGTAAGTGTTTTTTTTAATGTTTATTTATTAAGAAAAGCTGAGTCTTGATCCATGGACCTCAATCTATGATATTTATAGTTTATGAAATGGATTTGGATGCTTACGATGGGAATTGTATGCTAAAGTAAATGATCAGTTGTTTGTGTCACTTCTTCTTGTGTTTTTTAAAAAATTATATCTCAGGCTGTAGGTGCTTTCAAAATATATTTCTATTGCAACTGAAAAAAGTTAATACAAACTTACTGCTTAAAACAATGCAAAAATAATTGTGTTGCTAATTAACCAGTCTTAAAGTTTGAGAAGTCAGAAGTTTAAAAATTGTTTCACTTGGTTAAAAGGAAGTTATCATCAGGACTATCCATTCCTTCTGATGTCTATAGGGAACAATCTGTTTCTGTCCTTTTACAGGTCTTAAAAGGAACCTATATTCCTTGGCTCATGGCCTGCTTTAATTTTCAAAGCCAGTGCAGTTCTCTCTCACTCTTTCTCCATACACACACAGCTCTGCTTCTATCTTTACAGTTTCCTCTTTTGACCAATCCTCTTGCAACCCTCTTATAAAGACTCTTGTGATTACATTGGATCCACTTGGATAACTAAAAATAATCTCCCTTTCTCACTACCATTAGTTTAATAATATCTGCAAGTTCATTTGCCAAGTAAAGTGATATATTCACAGGTTCCTGGCATTAGTATGTGATTGTTTTGGTGAGGGGAGTGAGGTCCATTATTGTCCTACCTCACAAATTGTAGAACCACTACTATCATTTGAAGTTACAATTTATCTGAACTTTAAAATAGGGCTCTGATGCTCACCATGAGTGAACTTAGTAGGGACTACTTTTTAGAATGTTCTACTAGAAAGGTCAAACTCATTCTGGGTAATTACACTCAGGAGTAGGCAGTGGTGTGTGTGTACGCGCGCGTGCGCAAGCACGCACGCGAGTATGCTTGCATATATAGATGTACACATAGGGCATATGGAGTATTTCAGACCAAAGTCAATATGATAAGAAGTACTAAAACTACTTAAAAATTGTGATTACTTAAGCATATATAACTCTGTGTTTCTTTAAAATTCTATTTTACTTAAGAAAATGTGTCTTCATAAGGGTCAACTCAGAAAATATTGGATGTTAATGGCCCTGATTTTATTGTAGGAAAAATGAAAATGGCTTCTTCAGGTCTCACAAGCAGAACAGTCACTATCCTAGCATGTCATATAGTCTAGTTATAGAGAGAAAGAAGGCCATTGAGGGTTTTGGCCTAGCTTTTAAACTACTATAATGTAAACACAGGAATATGTTTGAGAAGTAGCAATTTGAAGGTAATTGCTTATATTTTGTATTAAAATGAGATCCCTGGTTATAAATGCAAAAGCTAAGTAGGTTTTGGCTTATTGTTCTTTATCAAAATTTCATATGGCCAAATGTTTCGACCATCAGAAATTTCTGTTTTTGTACAAGTACTCTACTATAGACTTGTCACAATTCAGCACTATTTACTAATGTTTCAATGCGAGTAGAATTGTGGAAAATTCTAAGCAATTACAGCAATAATAGGATAATGCGTGAAAACCTGGGCACCCTGGGCGAATTACCCATGTTTAGACTGTTTACCTCTCTTGGCAATGAACATTGCACAAAGTAATTTCAATATATTGTGTCTCAGTTTTGTTTTGTTTTGCAGACTGTTTTTGTATTTATAATGTTTCTGTAGGACCCACCGTATGAGATTGTTACAAGGATCAAATGTGTAAAGACAAGGAAAGTGATTAAAACAGTACTTAACCGATAGAAATTGGTCAGTTGATGTGAAAATAAATAAATGCATCCAAATTTGTCAATAATCCAGTGTGTGACAGTTGTGAAGGATTCATCCATCATGTTTGGCTCTAAGTGCTTCAGCATTATTGGTTGGGGAAAAAAAAAATTACATGCAGTGATGAATTCAAACAATCTTCCTTATTTCTGATAATTATACTGAATGTCTTTTCTGAATGTTATTGTGATGTCTACACCTATTCTCCATGGGAAAAATTTTTAAAAACACACAGTACTATTGCCTGAGGGATATTAGCCTTTCCCATTAAGAGCTTCTGTTGGACTTACCTGTGTAATTACAGTTGCAGAAAACTATATTCCTTCTTTCTACTGCTACTCCCAGTATTTCCCATTTTAATATACAAAACTTTAGTGGCAGTCATTAAAACCAACTTCATTAAATGAGAAGTGTGCCAGCTATAAAGTCACTTTGAAAAACAAATTTGGTATAAATCTGTTTCTTTATCTAGGAATTCTTACTTCAGACAATTTTTTTTTTTTTTGAAAATCATGTCTCCCTTACATATCTAGCCTTAACAACAAAACAAAACAAAGCAGTTCAGCCTATTTTTGTTTTCTTGGAATGAGAAAACACAAGGACACAAAAACCAGCAGAATTTTCTCAAAGCAGCCCAGAATTCTCTCTGAAGTTAAATGCAAGGGAGCAGAAGACTTGAATGAAAATGATAATTTTAGAAGCTGTACAAGTCCAAAATAAGAAAACTTCATAGAGCTTCGTGGTAGTGAAGCTGAATTGTTCTATATAAAATCTGTTGATGCATTTGGCATTGGTGCCAATGAATGATTAAGCATTGATTTGGAGACTTTGGATTAGCAGTTAGCAACTCTCCCTTCCAAATACCAAAGATTTGGAAATCTAAATCTCAAAGTTAAAAAATAATAATTTCTTTTTTTAAAAAAAATTATGATTATAAATGCTCATGAAAATTAATTTTACAAATTAACTGGTTTCATTGACATCTCTATAATGCAAATATCAAACTTTGATCATCCTTTCCCCCATGCTCCACAGCCCCACTTTCCTGTTATCACACTTAGAAGAAAGATTTTCAATCTATGCTCAGTCACAAGGATTAGAAGATATTAAAATGGAATGATGCCATTCTTTCAAAATACTTTTCTAGCATATTTGATTTACTAAAACAAAATAAAATGTTATATTCTAGGATTTTGCAAGATGATTTTAAATTTAAGTGCATTTTAAGAGAAATTAACATTCATACTTTAAATCTCTTTCCACGTTACTCATCAAAACAATGTTCTAAAGTAGCTAGGGCCGTATTTACATCATCTTCAGGGATTAAGACTATTGAAAAGAATAAAGAAATGTCACCAGGACAACTATCTGTATGGGCACAGGGATGCAGGAACAAAATTTTACTCATATGAAGAAACAATACAAAGACCAATAATAGTATTTTGATCAAAGAGGGTAGTTTATCTTGCCAGAGTTAAAAACACTGAAACATAATAATGGCTCTAGTCATGGATATCCTGTATTGTAGAGAGTTCTAAGGGTTTATACATTTTAACTTGCTTAATCTTGACTGCAGTCCTTTGATGTAGATTCTACTTTTGTGCAATTTTTCAGATGAGAGAACTGAGTCACAGTTTTGTCCACTCAGGACTGTATGACTTAAAACTGAATTTCAAATCCAGTAACTTGGTTTCTTAAGCATCCTGCCCTAGGGTGTAGGATAAAAAGGATATTTTTCTTCTGGGTTTTCAACTTTATTATCTCAGAGTCATTTTTGGGTAATTAAATGTATAGTTCTCACTGTTTTTGAAATCTTTAAACCAAGATTCAACTCCTCAAATGTCACAATATTTTTGAGCTACTTTATTTCCAGGATATTATGCGCGCCTATGCATTTTTTCTATAGACAAAGCTCATGTGAGGCAGTTCCTAAATTTTAGCTATTTTTATATTCCTCATGGTCGATTTTTCTTAGATCACTCACCCCGTCCTTTCATAGAGGGAGGATTAAATATTTTGAAGACAATTATGAATTAATGGAGATACATTGTCTAAGAAGAATTTGAGGTCTAGCTCATCTGGTTTTAAAATAATAAGGGTATTTTGGGTTTTAAACTTTAAAAACCTTAACTCAAGTTGTTTTCAAGGTTAAATATGATTTACATTCTCAAGTTTATAGTTTAGTTTAAATCCCTTAAGCAGTGACATTCAACTTGGTCAAACATATTTTCCACATCATTTGTTATGATAAGTTTACCTGCCTGGGCAAGGCACACTTGCAAATATGAAATGAATACAAAATATTTTCTTTTGGAGAATAATTGAATTGAATATGGAATAGATCAGAAGAAAATTTAGATTTTTCAGTCTTGAACAATGGATACTTTTAAGTTTAGAGCTTCGTAATTCATCAGAAGAATTTTGTAGATATAATAATCCTAGACAAATAAACCCAAAGACTTTTATTCAGATTGCTTATATGTACTGTATAATTGTAAAGTTTTTTACTTGATCTAAATTATTACTATTATTGCTATATTAAAGTATAATTGGGAATTTTTTTTTGTACCAGGATTGAATGCAGAGATGCTTAACCATTGAGCCACATCCTTAATCCTTTTTATATTTTCATTTTCAGACAGAGTCTTGCTAGGTTGTTTAGGGCCCTGCTAAATTGCTGGGGCTGGCTTTAAACTTGAGATCCTCCTGCCTCAGCCTCCCAAGCTACTGGGATTACAGGTATGAGCCACCATGCCAGGCAGGGAATTTTCATTTTTGTGACACTATACTTTTGATTTTTTATAATAGAACATTATAAAAGAGTAAAATGATAGAAATCGGATTAGGGAAGACTGTTAAATCCACAGTCTGCCCTTGAGGGAAAAATTTTTTTCAAATCACTTAAAACTTGAAACAAATAATTGTACAACTTTTCCAACCGTAATATAATTAAAAGAAGTGGTAGTCATTTAGCTGCTACAAATGGGTTTCATAAACACTATTTCTCATGTTATTGTTACTGAAGATGACTCTAAAATTGCCAATTCTTGTTGATAGTTTTCTGGCTCCAAAAGAAGAGTTCTTGATTGCCGACAAACCAAAACATAAACACACACGTGCATGCTATTTTAAATAAGAGCTTACAAAAGAAATTTGATAGCTTTGAAACAGTCTGAAAAGTATCTGAAAAATGTTGACCTATATTTTTATAGAAAGGATTCTGACTTTTGAGACAAGCTGGACCATTCTTTCAAGAGAGCCATATTGTAACAAGGGAATGTCTGGTTTCTGATCTTTGGTATGCTTCTCCACTTCTCTGACTGCTAGCCCTAGTGGGGGACTGCATCTTGCACACACCCAACTTTTCGGAGCCCGATCATGAGTTGTGCACGGTAGGTGGTTAATGAATGAAGAAATGAATGGAGGGAATTGTTCTTTCCTCTCACCTTTACTGATTTGCTCTCAATTAATATTTCTAGACTGTTCTATGAAGGGGAGTTCATGCTGATAACAGACTGTCTCGAAGCCAAAACAAATTATAGCTAAAGGAATATGAAAATAATTGAACAAGGATTTTACTTCAGGCAATGTGATGGTGGGAGTAGAGATTGAGTGTAGAGAGAAGTTCAGTTCCAGCAGGCATTGGGTCATGGGTGGATAAGAGACTTTGGCGGGTGCAGAGTTGGATGAGAAAGTCAGCTGAACTGTTAAATAGGAGGTTTGAGGGTAGAGAGGCAGGAAATGAGGATAGGTACCTAGGTGGGCAGGCAGATTGTTGGAACTAGGTTTTCAAGGGCCAGAAATACCAAGGCAAGGCTTTTGTACTGTGGAATGCAGGAAGTCAATGAAAAGGCAAGGAGGAGAGGTAGTAGGAGCATTCTGAAGATAACAGGCAATTGGGAAAATGTGTCAAGATCCTTAAAAAGTATTTTGAATGACACTGCACACAGAGTTCTTAAGGAATGCCTAGATGGTTGCTTTTGCTATTGTGATTTAAGTGCCAGGCAAGCTTTTGGGTGGAAAACTTTCCTTAACAAAAAAAAAAAAAAAGAATGACAATGTGAAGGAGGCTTTTCAAGAGAACATTCCCTCTCGAGGTCATTAGTTCTCTGGTAAAACATATATTTGCTTTTGTATAATAAACATTTGTTAATACAATAAATAAATGTCATTTGATAGACGGGGATCCAATTCTTTGCTCTTAATTCTCTTTACTCCTTTATAAAATTTGTTGCCTCTTAAAATGAAATCTAAAGCATCTTCCCTACAGGATTCTCACTGCTAACCTAAAGGAAATGCAGATTGGTTTATATGAAAGCAAAAACATTTTAATGGAAATTTGGGAAATTTTTTGAACCTCTTTCAATCAACAAATAATTGTATATAGCCTACTATGAATTATACTTAAGAGTTTGGTAATTTCTTCCATTTCTGAGAGTAGATCTATTTTTTTTTTTGATGTCTAATCAACATTTAAGTGAATGAAAAATAAATATCAAAGTGTAACTGTTACAATAAATATAAGGGTATGGGACAGGGACTACTATAGGGACAAAGGGCAAATGCACTTTTGGGCCTTGGCTCATGGCCTGACAACAGAGCAGAGGAGACTGGTGTGTGCTACTCTCAACCAGTGTCAGCTTTGCATCCTTGAGGTCGGGGTGTCCTGTATGTGTTCCCTTGAACAACCACAGTAACTTTAGCAAAGAGCAAAATGCTGGAGTTGAGCATACCTAAAGCCAATCAACTTTTCTGCCCCCATAATAACCAATAAAAGGAGCTCCTTTCTTTCATTCAGGGAGACAGCCTGACATCTTCCTGTCAGAGCTATGTCTCACTTCCTAAATGGAAGCCCCAGTGCAAGCCTTACCTGCATATTCCTCACCTCACTCCATTTTATTTCATTGTCATCTGGTCAAAATATTCCAGAGTCCAGCCTCAGCAGGCATTACCAAATTGTTTTCTGACTTCTTTCTTCCTTCTTTCTTCCCTCCCACCCTTCCTCTTTTATGTTTCAAATTAATGCTTCCTGATATAATATGACAATGTGTGTCTTAAAAGGAAAGAAGTAATAATGCAAATAAAAATCACAGAGTGTTTATTTATTATTCTTCATGTGAAAATGGCAGATTGAAAAACTTTAGCACATTAATTGTTTATATGCAAATAAATTCTGCTAAGTACACCCTTATCTGTTTCTTAAAACAAGCACAACAGGACTTTTACTTGGAAAATGTTTATATTATTTAGAGCTATTCTTTGCAGGAAATGCTAACTGAGTCATGCCAATGAGTGAAAACAACACAAAACAATCCCAACACATTTCATGACTACCAAGTAGAAAGACAAAGAAAAAAATTTCTACAGGAATTAATTTCTTCCACTTGTATCTTCTTCCAAATCTATGTTTACATTCAGCAAATTTAGATCTATAGATACCCTAAGAAGGGCATTTTGAAATATACTCTCAAATATATATAATATGTATATAGTATATACACATATACACAGAGTGATTCCTAAAATATCAAATGTTCTAAGAGCTAATACAATATTTAAAAATATTACAAGGATAGAAAAGAGGACCTGTAATTTATGTATTATACTCATTTTCTTTGGATCCTTTTTTCTTTATTTTCTTCAACTTGTAGAAGTTCTACTTCATGTAATTCATTACTTCATAGAATACTCAGATTAATACTCAGATTAATACTCAGATTAATGAATTATGATGTTTGGAAAAGTATTCAGTCATATTTTCTAAAGACAATTTTTTCAGATCATTAAATGGAAAATATATAATATGTTGGTCAGTTATTCATTACAGTAACAAATACTTGAGATAAATTAAATTAAAAAGAGGAGAGGTTTACTTTGGTCTTTAGTTTTAAAGGTTTCATAACTAGTCGACTGGGTTGTTTTGGAGTCTCTGATGAATCGGCAAATCACTGTGGGGAGCATGTGGTACATCAAAACCCTCAACTCATGATGATGGGAAAGCAAAAGAGAAATAGGAAGGAGCTGGATTCTCACTATCCTTTTCAGGGAATGCCTCCAGGGACCTATGACTTCTCACTAGACTACACTTCTGTAAATTTCTACCACCTTGCAATACTGCAAAGCTTGAGATTAAGCCCTAACACATGGGCCTTTGGGGGTACATTCCTAATCTAATCTATACTATTTAATTTTAGACATGGGTAAAATTAAATATGCTTACAATAGTATATGTATATTTTCACAAATATAATTATATAAAGCTATATAAAATTATAAAGAAATGTAATTAATATATATTAAACGTAAGTGTGCACATCAAATACACACACACACACACACACACACACACGATCATCCAAACATATTTTTCCTTGTAACCCTTAACCATATTTATGAACAATATTTAGTGAGTTTTCTGTTGTTTTATATAATAAATAAATGAAGTTTCACAGCTTTCTTGGAGTTAAATTTTACACTTGGAAAATATTATTTAAATTAAAATGTCATCTTCCTTCCTCTCATAGAGTGCATAATCAATTAAACCCACTAAAAATGCATGCTTTCCTAAAACCTTGTGTCTATATTTATCTTGGTGTTTAGAAATAGAAGCAGCATTTTTTTTCTTTCAACCAATGAATTGTTGGTTATTAATTTTGGGGGAGAAAATAGTGAGAAGAAAGAATGCACTTAAAATTACTAGGGTATTAAAAAGTTTTTTAGATGATTGTGAGTCTGTTTCCCCCACATGAAGCACTACAGTAGACATTGTTTATAAGATATTAACTCATATAATGAAAAATAAAACATTACTAAAAATGACATATTCTAAAATCAGACCAAATTTAATTTTGTATTATAACTGCTTATCCTGAGATTATTGTTTTACAATACGGTTAAAAACATCTCTTCTCTTATAAAATGTGCATTATCCTACACATGTATTCAAATTGCTGAGAAATAAACACATTTCTCAAAGTAAATTCATGAGTTTCCTTATTTGTATAATACCTTTAATACTAGAATAATACTTTAATTGCCTTAATCACAAACAAGGAGTTGATTTAGAATATATTCATGAAATAGGAGGAAAAAGCTGACAGGAAATATTGCACACTGAACATAAGAGGTTTCATTTACTTACATGAATAATAAAGAATACTTGTGCCTAATTCAAGAATCATCTAGCAGAACTAAATAAACAAAATTATATTTTCTTGTTTGCATAAATTTAGAACTTTTGTTGCATGATGTTTGTGGCTTCCTGGAAATCATAGTGTTATGTATCAGTTAGGATGACATTAGTTGTAAGTAAAAGGAAAGGCTTCACTCAACTGACACTAAACTATATGAAATGGTTATGTTATATATCAGAAAATCCAGGGTCAGAGCTACTCCAGAGTTATTAAAGAAAACATCATAAATATAAAAATAAAAACATTTTGAGAATTTTTGTCTAGTTCTTTAATTATTAGGTTTTTTAAATTAAAACTACTCAAAACCTAAGCTATTACATCTCATTGACCTTGTATAGCCATAGTTCTTGAAATAGAATGTGTCCCATTTCTAAAGCATTATAGTGGAAAAGTAATCATACATTCCCTCAGACTGTCTCCAAAACATTCACAATTTACTATTTAATCTATTTAAGTCCAAAGTCATGGAAAGTTGAATGCTAGTAAACAGAACCAATAAGATATGCTTAAAACCCAAATAGCTAAAAAAATGTTCAAGGTTAATATGAAATCAATGTTATAGAGTTTATTGTCTCATTATAGTCTTTTATATTTGGCAATTTCTGATTGGAATCAGGTTGTCTTCAAATTAAGTGAATCTTCCTTTCATGCAATCAATAAATGTTTATTTACTGTCAATCATCTGCAACTTTAAGAAGTACAGGATGTTTTATATTTAGTGTGCAATTTTACTACCATGTTTGAAGATAAAATGTAATAATTGAATTAGCATAAAGTTATTTCAAAACTCCAAGGGTAATAGGTCATCTATGCTGGTGGTTTATACTTAGAAAGAAGTGTATTCACCCACCCACAAATGAAAACTTCCACCTCTCTTCTATGTTTGAAATAAAAACATGTAATAAATTGAATTTTAATATTAAGCATCAATAACTTTTCTGTCTCTTAACCAGCCTAGAGAGCTTAAAGTTTGTAATTAACATTGCTTTTGTCACTGTTTTCTTGAGTTGAACCTGGACTACATGATTTTCTCCCATTCTCTCCAGCCATGTTGCTGAGATTCCAGAACAAAACTTACATTCAACTAATTTAAAGATTCCAGTGCATTTCAGATACTCAAAATGTATCTTTGACTACTTGGTTAGGAGTGCTGTGAACCTGCATGGGACCTGTGTATAGAAAAGCAGAAGCTAAATGATGAGTCTTTATTTCTCTGTACAGGATATCTGGCTCAAGCGATTAACTAAGCAAATGTTTCTTGAATAATGAAATAAACAAACATTTAGTCAAAGCTTAAACCTAAGTCTAAAAGGAAAGGAATTGTATGTAAAATTTATCTTTCAAATAGTTTGAAAATTATCCCCTCTTTTGTAATTTGAAACACTTCAGAAAATAATTATTATTTGTTCTGTGAGATGTTTCATATGACTTAAAAGGGGAGAACTGACAACTAGAAAAGGGAGACTCTAAACAGAAGGTGAGAACGTTAAAAAATAAAAAAATGCAACTGCATATTGTCTATGTAATAATCCATTGTGAAATAGAAAAATATATTAGAGGAATAATGAGGTATACTATTTTGTAGTACATTATATTTCTCTTCAACTATTGAAAAAAAAAACACACTGGATATTTTCAGATTTTCTGTCCCAAGCCAAGGATCAAATTTCTATTTTCTTGGTAGATATTTTAATTGCAAAATTAATAAAAATAAGCATTCCCGTACTCAATTGAGAAATCCTTATTCACTATATGTGATTTAACAAATCACTCGTCTATGAACTTCAGTAAATTTCAACAGCAACCTGGAGGAGGCCTTATATTCTTAAGAAAACATGCTATACCATTGATTTGGAGATTTTTCTATTTATTTTTTTCCTCAAACAGCATGCATAATTTATTCAATGATCTTAACTTGCCTCTTGTACCATGATCCATTATATTTCCTTAAAACCTCTAAAATTTAGGGAAGAATCAGCAATTCACACAGAAGAAACATCTGCTATCTGAAAAGTGCCCATCATAGTGCTTCTAATTCTATAAGTTTACCAAAAAATCAGAATGAGGTCAGTGATCTCAAATACTAGCTAATGGAGGGAGAAATAATAATTAATAAAAGGAAAGTTTGAGTATAAATGCATCAATATGGACAAAGCAAATGAGTTCTCTAATATTTCTCTGCCTCTGTTGTAATAAAAGTGACATCAATTAAAGAATAAATCCCCCAGTCCTCCTCCTAGAATTACTCAAAAATTTTGTTCTGAATGATAGGATTTTAGCTGATCTGATAGATGAGACTATGTAGCATGCCCTCTCTTTATCTTATTCCTTCTCTTTATTGGAACATCCATCTTAGATTATGACTGGAAGCCTGGCTTAAGCCTGAAAGAGCAACTAACAGAAAGACTTTTGATCCTCAATTGTAGCTACCATACCAGGCTTTGGAGACTATTTTTGGATGATTACATATAAGAGAAATTAACTTCTATGTCACTTAAGTCTATAGTATTTTGGATATTTTACTGAAATAAAAACTAACAAAAACTATGTTTCCCTTTGTTCATAAAGCATGCATTTTACATATGAAGTTATTGTAGTCAGTTATCTGGTTGCAGATCTTGTGGATTTAGATTATTTTATTTTATCACAAACAACTCTTGAGTATCCATCATCTATTTATTTGCATGCCATTATACTTCCATGTGCTCATCAGAATATCTCAAGCAGTGCAGTCCAATGGCACTTGCTGCAGTAATCAAGACAGATCAATTCTGTGCTGTGCAGCATGAGAGCCACTAGCTCATGAAATGGGGCTAATGTGATGAACTGAATTCCTTATTTTATCTAGTTTTAATTAGCTTGCGTGTTGATAGCCTCATGTGGCAAGTGGTTACAAAGCAGAACAGCATAGGCAGAGACAAAGGAAAATTTTACGACAGGAAAGGGTATCTTTAGAATATCCTAAGCAGCATAAGCAACGTAGTCTTCAGCTCCTTCTCTGCCTGTTTCTACTCTATAATCTTCTTTTGGCTCTTTGGCTCTTTCTCACTTGTTGTAGGGCAGGCCCAAAATGGCTATAGTAAGGCTCCCTCACTGAGGCTTTCAGTGAGCTATGTTTTTAGTGTGTAGTCAAGGTCATAAAAACTCTGACGTATGTACCCAAGTTCACAAATATTTGCTTGTGAGCATACACCCACTGATTTCTGGCCTGCATATAAAAAAAAAAAGCCTATGGAAAGGACTTGGGGACTAAATGGAACTGGTAAAGGCTGAAGCTGGAGCTGGGGGTTGGCTAGAGGCTGCTGTCACCTCTGAATAAAACATGTCTACTATCCTGTGTCTTGCATTTCTTCCACCTGCAGGCATCCTGAATGTTTCCCGGGGTCTCAGCCTCTGCCTGACATTTGCTATCCTTTGAGAAGGCATAGATGACTGGATAATACAGAGAGATGTGTAGCTATAGATACAGATATACAGACAGACACATATTGATACATAAATGTAGATAAATAGTTATACGTAAAATATTGAATATAGAATCCCTATATTTCAAGTGAAAAGGTAACATAAAATGAGCATTTTAAACAACTATGAACATGCATGTGATAAGGTGATAGTCTCTCAATAA
This sequence comes from Ictidomys tridecemlineatus, assembly GCF_052094955.1. Taxonomy (NCBI): domain Eukaryota; kingdom Metazoa; phylum Chordata; class Mammalia; order Rodentia; family Sciuridae; genus Ictidomys; species Ictidomys tridecemlineatus. Next base: position 41,145,468 of record NC_135490.1, read on the forward strand.
GTACTTCACGTGTTTTGATGAATATGGCAAATTTTTTGAAGCAACAGTTTATTAATTATTCCGATGGAATTAATTATTTTATGTTAAAAACAGACATGCCACATAATTCTCATGCAGTTCTAGCGAGACCTCAGAGTTTCATCTGGCTTTTTTGTATAATTCATTGCTTTATTCATCTTTCAGTGGAAACCTCAAGGAGAACCTAGCAGAAAGCAGACTTCAAAACCTCTACTCTTTTCATAACTGGTTTTTTACATACAAAATGTTGTTTCAGAAAATGTGTGAGGTTAACTTAGTCCCCAGTTAGAATCTCATCTTGGTCATATTGTTCCTAAATCTGAGAATCAGTCTCCACCTTGCACAGAGCAGGGAGACTTTTGCATCAGGACCTGAAAGGCATCTTGAGAATGAAGGAAGGCTTGCAAATGAATGGGGTTTTAGGCCCAACCGCTCTTTGACTCTCCAGTCTTTGTCTTCACATGCTACTCAGTGGCTAGGTGGGAAACAGAGGCATGTTTCGCTGGAATTTTGACTATAGCTGGATAAAAGGACTTCTTAAAGGGAACCAACCAGGGATTTTGAAACAAAGATTAGCAACAACTGGGAAACCCTTGTAAGGCTGGAGTTGAGAAGGAGAATCTCTGTTACCCAGTATTACCAAAGTCTGGTGAAGAATGGACCCATGGGTATTCAGTTTCCAGAACACCAAAGAAGGAAGGAGTGGGTGAAGAATTAGCTTACTCTCTCTCTTATTTCACCTTCTAATTTCTTACTGGTGACATCCATCGCCTGGGCTGACTGAAGTTTGATGCTTGAGGGACAGCCTTTCAATGGGGCAGAGCCATAAACAGGGGATGGCATAAAATGGATGAGAGGTGAAGAATAACGAGCATAACTGGCTCCTAACATAACTCCCTAAATTCAATCCTGCCACAAAGATTCAAATATTTTTAAAATTAAGTGAATTTTCTGATTTGGGTGTGATGTGGTTACACTGATTTTCACTTGTCAAATAGAGTTTGAGTCTATGATACTTACATATTTGTGGACTTACTAGAAATGATACATTTTGTTTTTTTAAAAAAATATGATGGTGTTTTTAAAAAAAGATCAGGTAATTACCATGAAATAGGTTTTGGTTTCCTCCCAAAAGTCTTCCTAGCAAATACACATAAAACAGATTAGTGTATCATTTTACTTGGAATGATGAAGAATTTATAATTACAATTCCCTTTTATGAGTAAGCATGCTAAGAAGAATTAAGCATTTTAAGCTCAATTATCTCTGAAAATATAGAATATGTGTAATTGAAATGTGTTATTGAAATGGAGGCTGAAAATAAACTATACACATTTTCAGGATGATAAAAATAGTCCACTGCTATCTATTCTACCTTTGAGCATCTAAGTAGACTTTGTGCACTCTTCTTTCTTATGGTAGCCCTTCCTTCTATCTGCTTTACATGGACCTTTTTTATCCTTTGCACTATATAGTAATGTACTATATAGTATTTGGATAATAAGGATAATATCCTATATAGTAAACAGATAATAAGGATACTATTCACCTCTGGATAAACATTAGGGAAATATTAGTTGAACACATCTAGTTTTATTTGATGATTTGAAAAGCTGCCATTTTTCTAGATAGAGGGATCTACTTTAACATTTTTTTGATGTTCTGTTTATTTCAGAGTGAATAAACTAGTTTCCTCATTTTTTTTATTTTTATTTTTTAGGTACCAGGGATTGAACCCAGGGGCACTTAACCACTAATCAACATTCCTTAGCCCTTTAAAAAAACATTTTATTTAGAGATATGGTCTTTCTAAGTTGCTTAGAGCCTCACTAGTTTGCTGAGGCTGGCTTTGGAGGAAAGATCCTCCTGTTAAGCCACTTGGATTATAGCTGTGCACCACCATGCTTGGCTTCCTCATGAGTTATTAAGGTGGACCCTCAGAATAAAGCATTAGTAGGAATGACATTTTGCTTTAATAACTCTTGGAAAGTTATTTGCTTTTTAACATTTTATTCCAGGATATCAAAAACTTTGCTGCAATACATATTAAACAAATCTTTTTTAAGAAGCAATTTTTCAAGCATTATGGTTTTAGGCAAGGAGAAAATCACCAATTTTCTCAATAGTACAATTTGGAGTCAGAGAATATCATTCTGGACAAATTTTAATTTCACACTATATATGAACCAAAGAATGTTGCTTTGCAATGCATGTGTTGGAAGACTTGTTAGTCTCATGAGAACAGATACTATTTTCTTTGAATAAATAAGCTCTCTCATATTTACTTTCTATTTTGGCCCGTAGGTGTTTTTCTGTGCTTATTTTTATTCTTAAACATAGCTGAATGGAAAATAATTATAAACTCCTAAAGTGCTGAAAATGGATACAGAGTAGGTGCACAAAACAAAAAGAATGAATATTAATCTGTTTGACATAAAAACAACTTATTGACTTTCAAATACTTATTTATCACTTTTATAGCTTGTTTCCATTATTCATTGGAAATTTTTATGAGTACGTGAACATTGAGCATTTTTGATTGAAATAAAACACATGATAATTTTACCCATTAAAATAAATGGAACTCTTTTTCATCTGGTGTTTTTTTTTTGTTGTTGTTAAATGACATAATTTTTCCAGAATAAATTTTATTTTCCAGAATAAATTAATGCTGATAATCTAGAGATAGCAACAGCCAATTTGTGAGAATGTCAATTTATCTTCCTTTCGGTACAGTTCTTACTCTTACTGTTTATCATATTATGACCTATGGTTTATAGTGTAACATTCAACTCTGTTAAGCCTCTTTTTAAAAATCTCATTCTTTGTATCTCTGTTAAATTTGTGACCAGTCTTATTCCTAAGATCAGAGTGAGCATTGCTTTTGACCAAATACATTTACATAAAATGGAACAAAATAAAAGACCTGATATAGGATAATTTCCAGATTAATTCATAACTCAGCATGTTTCTGAGCCTCAAATTATGTAATATTGTGAATAATATTTCATAAAAGGGCTTATAAGTCAATATATTACCTTGCTTATTTGAAACATCTATAATAGCTTTTCAGCATATTTTAAAAAAAATAGTGAAAAAGGCAAATCAAATTTTGTTCATGTATCTCTGTAGAAAATATCTTTCTGTGTATGTCAAACACTCAGATAATGTGGGGAAAACGAGAAGGGGAATAGCTCCCTTTTTATTGTGACATCATAATTTCAATTCTGCTAGACTAGAGGATAGTGGATTTTCCTTTTGAAAAGGATCAGGCTCTTTTCCTGGAAATGGCTTGTTTGAAGACCTGCTTGGATATAGGAATAAAAACAGGGACCTGGAAAAGCAACTTTCTGTGGTCACTTAAATTATCTATTGCCATGTGAAAAACAAATGTACATATCATATAGCCAAGTTATTAACAGAACACTTTCACTCCAAGACCTGCCTGTATGGTCCAGTACAAAAGAGTCCAGCTATTTTACAACCTTGCAGGTTGTGTATGGTATAGTTTAGCTTATACTTTCTTCTGATCTTGTCTCATTTTGTTTGAGAAAGTTACCTTTATTTGTTCCTGTTAATAATCAGATTATAGGCTTTCCAAACCTATTTTTGTTTTGCCATTCCTCCTTGATTTCACATCATTCTCTTTTGATTAAATTGGCAGAATTATATTGTTGAGGTTGTCACTATTTTTTCCTTAGGGTGACACCAAAACACTACTCATTTTCTCTTTCAGTCATAAATTACTTCCCAAAGCAACGGCTGTGTACACATTTCATATCATTTAAAACATGGAATAATGCATTTCCCAGGGTGAATTGCAAACTGTTCACATTACTAAAGCAATGGAAATTACTTGTCATTTCTGGTTTCCTGGTTTATAGTTCTCACAGCATCTTGAGATCATGAGTCCTTTTTAATGCTTGCTTGAGGGTGATTGCTGGTCTCGCATCACATGTAGAATTATGTCAAAACTGTGAAGTGCTGTGCAATAATAATAGAAACACACAAAATTTATTATCTTTTCCCCCTTTTTCTTTGCAATTGTGTTTTTCAGTTTAAGAAAATGAGGGAAAGAAGGTTTCATGAGATAATTCACTGTTCACACATACCTATAATTATCAATTAAGATTGTTTCTAGGGCTGGGGTTGTGGCTCAGCAGTAGATCGCTTGCCTAGCACATGCGAGGCCCTGGGTTCGATATTCAGCACCACATAAACATAAATAAATAAAATAAAGATATTGTGCCCAATGACTTATAAGTATTTTTAAAAAAGATTACTCCTAATTATCTTATATTTTGGTCTATATAAGATAAATAATAGGAAAAAAACTCTCCTTAAATAGAGCAATTATTTTATATCTCAAGTCTGCTTAAATTTACATTTTAGTTTTTTTTTCTATTTGTTCCCAATAAAACAAAAAATCTTTATAATTTTATACCCATAGGTATAATCTATATTCATTGGTCTATGAGATTAACATCAGGAAGAAAGTTGCATTAATGTGTCTAATATCAAAATAATATCTAAATTTTTTTACCATATTTTCCACATTAACTTTGCAGTGTTTAGTATGGATATGGTATCTCTTGATTAAAATAACTATTATTTATTTGATACAGTTTTCTTGATATTCTGGGATAAAATATTATTTTTAGAAAAATAGTTTGCCTCCTTCTGTTTTCTTCTCCCTGCAATTTATACCCTTATTCAGGCTATGCAATCACTACCTCAGAGATTTGGGCTGTGCAGAATACAGAGGCTATCTGAGGTCAGGTACTTTTTCCAGTCTTGGACTAAGGCTCCACCATGTTGAAATGGAGACATGGGAGGAAGGGAAAATGCCTTATAAAAGTTCCATGGCAGGATGAGGAGATTTCCTGTAGGCTCAGGAGGGAAAGTGTCCTACTTTAGAATCAGGAAAATCAGAAGGGAATGGTTACAAGGAACATCTAGCAAGGCCAGCTCCCAAGCGCAGAGCTCACAGGTCAAACTCATGGAACTATGAGACCTCTAAGCTGCAGCTTTAGACAGGATTAAGGAGGGTTCACAGCATCCACAAGTGTGTGGCATGGTAGCCAGAAAATCTGCACACCTTATATCCCTGGGGTCCACACAGATTCTTATTCTCAATTTAGATAACTGGTGTTTTCACCTTGTGTTAGTCAGCCTGACAAGAACAGGTTAGAGTAGGAAAAATTCATTTTGTTTCATAGTTTCAGAAAACACAGTCCATGGTCAGCCAGAACCACTGGACAGAAGGTCAAGACAGAGAAATGTCATGGCAGCTGGAAGCAGAAAAAGAAAGAGGAAGGGACCAGAGTGAAGATAAACCCCCAGTGACCTACTTCCACCAACTGGGTTCCACTTCCCAGTAGTCCATCCAGATACCACTGGTGAAAGTCAGAGCTCTCATGATCCAATATTGTGGAAAAGCCCCACCTCTGAACCTTAAGGCACTGCCTAAAACATGAGCTTTTGGGGTCCATTCCAGATATATACCATAACACACACACACACACACACACACACACACACACACATTATACATGTTGGACTTTTATCTGCCTTGAATCTTGACTTTCACTGTTGGCTCAGTTTCATTTTTTTCAAATTAATTGGTCTATGGATATATTAACAATTTGCAAATTCTTTATATCTTCTTTTTAAAAATGAACATTTGTCGTGCCTCCCATCCTACCTTTGTCTATAATTTTCCTTATCAGTAGTCACTATTATCAATATTCAGGGACAAGATAAAACAAAGTCTCATACTCTGAAATGGCAGTGGTCTGAAAAAATTGCTGGGTCAGCCTGGTGTAGTGGACATGCCTGTAATCCCAGCGGCTCAGGAAGCTACGAAAGGAGGATTGTGAATTCAAAGCCAGCTTCAGGAAAAAGCAAGGCTCTGAGCAACTCAGTGAGACCCTGTCTTTAAATAAGAATACAAAGTAGGGCTGGAGGTGTGGCTCAGTGGTTGAGTGCCCCAAAGTTCAATCTCTAGTACAGATACTGCTCCTCACTCCCCCAAACAAGAAAATTGCTAGATCAATTGTTGGCTAGTTTCTCAACCATGCCAGATAATTTGAGGAGTCAGGCTTCAGCTCCTGCTTGAAGAAGATACAACAAAGCCCAGCTGCCTTGGTTCCTCTTTCCTTATCCATCAGCTGCCGAGAGGGGAATGCCCCAATAACTGCTATTTGATGACATTATTTTAACCATCTCAGGTACAAAATGCCCTTCATTTGTCATGTTAGGTTCCCTTTATTCTAGAAGTATGTTCATGATTCTGTATTACATTTGGTTTCAAATATGGCTCCTAATTGATTTAATGAAGTTTTTCAAGAACTTTGCATTTGCTATATACAGGAAGGAAAATAATTACCTCCAAGTTACTCCCTAAAGTAAACCTCACAAACCGTAAAGAGGTGTTAATATACAGTTTCACTCAATAAGTTTTGTTTATCTGAGGAAAATATTCTACTCCCTTGTGAAGAGAAAACCATTTTATATTTATTATTCTTGCTAAGTATATTTTTCAATAATTTGCTTTAATTACTCATTAAGGTGATTTATAACACATCATTTTTATGGGAAATATTACTTTGGAATTCCAATGGTTTATTGAATATAATGATCATAGGTTTAAAAGTCAATTTTTGAAGGAAAAATTGATATTTTTATATACTACACTTTTTAAATGTGAATATTATTTGAAACTTTACAATTGGACTTTTTGCCAGTCATTGTTGAATATTCATAGATCTGCTAGTCTTTTGTAGAGTAAGAAATAAGTATCTTTAAAATTGAAAATATAACGTTTCACATGAATTCTAAAATAAGAAGACAACATTCTGTGGCTAAGAGAACAAACAACTCCTGTGTTCTATCAGCACATCACTAGAGTAACTTTTGTGCTACGAGATAGGAGGTGGGTGGAGTCAAGAGCATCTCAGCTCTTCCTCACCAGACTTGTTGAACTATTAGGTCTGAGTTGTGGGTAAGAATTTTAACTTGGGGCTGGGGATGTGGCTCAAGCGGTAGCGCGCTCGTCTGCCATGCGTGCGGCCCGGGTTCGATCCTCAGCACCACATACCAACAAAGATGTTGTGTCCGCCGAGAACTAAAAAATAAATATTAAAAATTCTCTCTCTCTCAAAAAAAAGAAAAAAAAAAGAATTTTAACTTAACTAAATGCTTGATTCTATAAGTCTTCATTTTAGTGTGGATAGTGAGAGAATGATAACATTTCTTTTTGCTCTTCTCTTAAATGATTTTTAAAATTTATACAAATTACATAATTTAGTAAGTATGTTCTCCTCATCCTGGTATTTAGTGATGTTCACAATAAGGCCTCAAATGACCTTCCGGGGTTCACCCTGCGTACAGCCAATATTCCTACAAACTCTGCTATTTTTTGTTCCTGACCTGAGTCTTTTCAATGACTTTGTTTCTTTGGTTTTACAGTCTGTTCAGTTCCTTAGCCTGCTTATTGATTGGGTTCTTTGTTTTTTTGGGTATTAAATTTTTTGAGTTCTTTACATATCCTAGAGATTAGTGCTCTATCTGATGTGCATATGGTAAAAATTTGCTCCCATACTGTAGGCTGTCTCTTTACTTCCATGATTGTTCCTTTGCTTAGAAGAAGCTTTTTAGTTTGAGTCCATCCCATTTATTGATTCTTTATTTTATTTCTTTTGCTTTAGGAGTCTTGTTAAGAAAGTCAGGGCCTTATCTGGTGTGATATGAAGATTTGTCCCTTTTTTTTCTTCTATTAGTTGCAGGATCTCTGTTGTTTTTATTGTCTTCCTCACTTTTCTTTCTTTGTTTATCAAAATTCTGCCTGTGTTTCAATCTCTAACAGGCTTTCTATACTTAGAAGCTCCACCTACACGAAAATTTATTCATTTATTTATTATTTAAAATTTTTAGGACTTTCAGAATTTTAATTTGTAAAAACAAATTTTGGTCATCGGTTGTCAGAATGTTACACAATTCAACTGGCACCAGTTTTGAATTCTGATTGAATCAAGTGTTAGAGGGAATGAGAATAAATACATTTTTTTAATATTCCATAAGGGCAGGAGTGTAAAATGGTATAACAGTTTAGAAAAACAATTTGTCATCATCTTGTAAAGCTAAACATTCACTGAACTTCAGCCCCATTTTTTTTTTTTCAAATGCATCTCTGGATACATATACAAGAATGAGCCTACTTGGACTGTTGAATAAAAACATAGAAAAAGCCCAAATGCTCCTTCCAGTTGATAGAAAAATGGGTCCATTAGCCATAACATATCTACCCACTGCAATAATCCTAATTGACTTGCTATTCTCTTGCAGGACCTACCCCACTCAGCAGGTTAGTTATTGGTGAGTTCTGCTAATCCCTCTACTAGACCTTTAGGGTTAAGACAGCATCTTACTCATTTGTGGCTACAAAAGAACTCATATGATGTTTTGCACTGCTATGCATTAAGTTACATGTGCTTATAGAATATGCAGCATTATTAATGATGATCTTTACTTGAAGTGTACACTAAACAGTATAGTCAAATGAGGTATCTATTAATGGAGAAGTTGTGTCTGAGAAAAAAATATAAAGCTACTTAAAAATTGTTTAGTTGTCATTCTAAATTTACTAGACATGAAAATGAGAGAATGCTCTGTGCATGAATAAGGATTGTTTAAAAATGAATTTTCAAGAATAACAAAAATGAGCTTTTAAACATGCATTTCAAGTGATTCAGATTACACACAGTTTGCTAAGACTTACTACATATTATGGTACATGAGGCACTTCTCTATTTAGGCTGCAATTCAAGCAGCCCTCGTAATGATTTCTTGTCATTTAGTGAATTCTAGATATTTGCAAGGTGCTGGGTTATATGCTTTGCAGAGACCGTCTCATTTAATCACCAAAGAGACATTAAATGACACTATCATCTCCTGTTTTTTGTTTTGCTTTGTTTTATTTGTTATTGTTGTTGTTTTGCTTACCAAGGATTGAACTCAGGGGCACTCAACCACTGAGCTACATCCCCAGCCCTATTTTTATTTCATTTAGAGACAAGGTCTCACTGAATTGCTTAGCACCTCACCATTGCTTTGAACTCAGGATCCTCCTGCTTCAGCCTCCTGAACTGCTGGGATTATAGGCATGGACTGCTTTGCCTGGCTTCACCTCCTGTTGTCTAGATAAAAATACTGAGAAATAAATTAAATTTTGCTCAAATGGATATAGAGTTTCAAATTTGCAAGCTAAAGGCATACTGGAGATCTTTTTCCTAAATGTAAATATGCTTAATGCTATTGAATGCTGTTTAAGATGGTCAATTTTATGTTATGTATTTTTAACTATAGTTTTTGTTTGTTTGTTTGTTTAATGTCACACAAATAGTCAAGCTTATGGTGGCAAGCCTAGGCTTTAAGTCTTAGATTTACTGCTTCCTTCCTGAGGCTGAATATAACCTCTTAGACTTTAATTTTTTCTTTTAAAAATTTTATTTTTATTTTGCAATTGAGTCTCACTAAATTTTCAAGGCTGGTCTCAAACTTATGATCCTCTTGTCTTGCCTTCCTGGTTGCTGGGATTACAGGCATACACCTCCACATCCATGTATAACTTCTTAGACTTTAGAAAGAATAAATTGGTCCAACATTTCCATTTTTGCATGTGAGAAGGAGCAAATCATTGCAAAATTGTTATCCAAAACAGAGGAGAAAATAGATTTAAAATAAAACTTCATCAATTCTTTAAATGTTAATACTCATTTTTTTAGTAAAATGTTACTCTTTTACTCTATGTATACATTTTTAGTAATGAATACCATACATTTATTTATTACTATGAGGATTCAAGTAAAACTGATGTTTGCATTATTGCATAATTTTAAGAAGCATCCATTTTTGCCAGCTCTTCTGAAGTGATGAAACACCCAGTGAAAATGCTTTTAAAAACATTTCAGTAAAGGTAAAATCCTATGCCAGGAAAACTTTTCAATAAACACCAAGATTGAGTGTATTTTTTAGGGACAGCCTTTCTTTTTGAGATATTAGAGGGATTTCTTTTATATTTCATCAGCCACACATACCAATGAGTTTGTGCACATAAACTGGAAGAAATATTTTAGATTTTAATATTTTATTAATTAATTATCTGAGATTTTGAATAGTTAAATGTTTTGCTTAAATTTCTAACTCCTAATTTAGTGTTTTTTTCCTAAGTCATATACATTTGATTGCTAGTTGATGAAAGAAATAACAGTAAAAAATGATTTTTTCCCTTTACATTAAGCAAAAGATAATGTTGAATAGTTCTATTTTGCCTAACTGGCTTTTGTAATTTATTTTGTATTGCAACTGGTCTTTCTCACATAGAAATCCCTATTTTGGAGATATTAGTTCTCTTTGCTGGTACAAAGAATGGTGCAAGTTACCAAGATATACTTTTTCCTTCAAAAAGGAGTGAAAATACATAGTGTTCAATCTATTTGGCTATCAGTGACCTCTTTGAACATAGGTCACAAGCCATTTGGGTGAAGAAAAGTAGGTGGGAAATGAATATAGAATTGCTCATGATTTTAAATGGAATTGAATCAAAGTTTTACTCTGAATCCCTGCAGTTCAGACCAAGATATAATAGTTGACACACACAAAATCTGAGATTGCGAGGAAACCATAACTCTAGGCTTGATATTTGCCTTAAGTTACAAAGGAAGAGGATCAAGGGATCACAGAGGAAGAAGATTAAGAGGCAAAAATTATTCAAAGTGAAATCAGACCTTGTAACTTGTAGGAATAAGGTTTATTGCTGCAGAGAAATCCAAACTTAATTGAAATTCCGTGTGATATCCAATTGGATCTCTAGCTAAAAAGAAAAATCTCTCTTAGCCTTTGAGTGAGTATCAGAGCACAGAGGGCCTGAAGGGCTGGTGTCCTTTCAGTTGGTGCTCCCCCTGTTATAAGGAAACGAACCCATTATCTCCCATGCCGGATAAAATTAAGCAAAATGCAATACAATGTTTTAAATGGAAAAGGATATTTATGCTTCTAGATCTCTTTTCAACTAGTCAAGCATGAAGTACTTCTTCCTAAGGCAGAGTAACTCTGCTGGGAATTGATACTGTGTTCTCTTACCATGCAAAATCTCTTTTTAACTTTAAGCTTTTAAAATATACTTTGTTGATTACTATAATGCAGGGAAACTAATTACCTCAAAGCCAGCTTTATCTGTTTTCAATTAAAAGAGTAGGTAGCAGATTATATCTGTATCCAGAGACTCATTTCTGACAGCAAAGTATTTAGAGGTCTTTCTCCTTATCTTCTAGGTAGAATTGGCTCTATTGTTGTCTGTTGCAGTAAATCATTCTTCTTAAACATTTATATTTCAGAAAACTTTATAATGTTTTATTTGTCAGTCTAAATATCATGTAGATAATCAATTCAACACTTGAAAATGTTAGAATATAGACAGCCTGCAGATAATTTAAATGTGGGTTCTCCAAGGCATTTCTCAGATTTCATAATAGCACTTCTCTTTTTGTTAATTACATGAATCATGGGTTTTTTTTTCTTTTTTACTATATCTTACTCATTTCTTCATTTTGTGTAATCCATATAGAAACTCTGGCTTGTTTGTTTTTTCTTTTAATTCTTGTGGAGAACATACAAATGTATGGATATCTTGTAAGCCTATGGACTGAGATATTTAAAAGGTGCATAGTTCAAATTAAAGAACTACGGAATATTCCATATAAAGAACTTTTTTAGCTGCTTTTGGAAGAGCACATGTAGAAATGTAAAAAAAAAAAAAACAAAAAACAAGGACTCCTGGATTCCAGGGACACATGACATAACAAATTCTTTGCTTTCAAATGGACTGCTAAAATTGTCTAGTCTGTTGCATAAGAAAACAGTCTATGAGCTGCAGCATTGAGAAAGAGTTTTAGTTCTAGGAACACAAGGGTCTCTAGGAGGTTGCTTGACTAAGGAGGTGTGGATAGGTATTCATTTGTTAATTCATGTTCCTATTATGAGTGGCTTATTCAAAGTAGGGAAGCCTCCTTTTGCCTTTATCTCTGGAGAAGAGGAGGTACTCAATGAATGTTTGTTGGGTATGTATTTTAGTATAATACCAAATGACTGACTGAATAAATAAAATCGATGCTGAGATCAAAGGAGTCATTGAGCAAGAGTGGGCAAAGCATACACAGTTGGCAAACTTCAGATGTCAAGCTGGCACACTCAAGGTAGGTCAGAGAGCAGGATTACAATATTCCTTATAGAAAAATAATTTCAGCTCTCAGAAGGTAAATTTAATTACTGATCTTCAGTGTCTTCCTATATTTTATGCTGCTATAATAAAATATGAGACTGGATAATTTATGAAAAACAGAGATGTTTCTCTTATGATTTTAGAGGCTAGGAACTCCAAGGATTTGGTAGAGACCTTCCTATTGTGTCATTACATGGTAATGGGAAGAAGGGCAGGAGAGCATGTGCATGTGAGAAGACGAAACTCACTTTCATAACAAATCTACTCTTTCTATAAGAAGCCTACTCATGAGATAACTACACTATTACATTCATAGACCTCATGACCTCAATACACTGTTGTTTATTGGGGATAAAGTTTCCCACTCATGAACTTTGGGTAATTAATTCAAACCATAGCATTCAGTTACTTACGTTGATAGTTGATAGAAAACTTTTCAGTTTCCATCTAACAATGTAATGATTAGCCTTTCAGTTATCCAACTGACAGAACTGTATCATTTATCCATTTCCTCTGACCTCAACAGTTTAAATAGGTGGATGCAATTTTTTTTTGGAAAATAGTTGTTATTGAATGAAAATCTTACTCTACTAAGATAATGTTAAATAAGATATTTCAGTCATACATATGGTGAACCATGTGCGATAGACTGAGTTTGTGTTCCCCCCTCTTCTGCCACAAAATTTATATGCTGAAATATTAATATGATGATGTTTAAGAAGTAGGGTCTTTGTGAGGTGAATGTGCCCTCATTAGTGGGATTAGTATCCTTATAAATGGAACTGAAGAGAACTCTCTTGTGGTCTTTCTGATATGGGCATATCAGACGTGGGCTGTCTTCATCCTGAAAAAGTACCTTCACCAAAACTTGTCTTTGCTGGCACCCATCTTGGACTTCTACACTCAAGATACGCAGGGAAAAAATTTCTGTCACTTTTCAGTTACTCTGTCTACACTATTTTGCTTTATCTGTTTGAACAGATTAAGAAAGCATGGTAGATGAAATTAAATTTTTCTCTGGACAATAAAACAGAATATTATTTCCCCAAACCTTGCTTAGCTATATTTTACCTATTAAAGGTTATATTGCTTTAAGTAATTGAGCTATTTTTAAGGATTAAAAGAATCATCAAGATTAATAAAAAGCATAGAGAAAAAAATGATACCCAAATAAAGCCAACATAAATTAAATTTAACAGTAATTTACTTCATGATCTTGAATCAAGTGATGGTTAGTAGACCTTATGCTTTAAAAAACTCATTAACTATCTTCATTATGACTTCAAGACAAAATGAAGAGAAAAGAAACCATAAAATCAAAGAAAAAAGGACTGCGAGGAAGTCAATTAAGAAGATTCAAGTATGTATAATTTCTGGCTTCAGAGTGTTCATAAAAGCAGCTTTCAGAAATGATAAACTACACGAATCCTGATCAAGACCGCCTTGAGGTCAAAGCTTTGATCTGCCACTTGGCAGCTCTGGCCTCAGTTTCCTCAGCTCTGAAATGAGGTTAATAATATTGTACCTCAAAGGTTATTGTGCAGATCCACTGTCTTCTTGCTTGTAAAGTGTTTAGAACAGTGGCTGGTATATGGTAGCCAAATGTTGCATATGTGTTAGTCAATGACAGGGATGTAGCTCTTCAGAGATGGTCCTGAGAAAGCCCTGTCATGTAAAGAAATCTCTGTGAAATCATTAATTATACATGTGTATAAAATACCCACATGTATAACAAAAGGCCACAAGTTCCTTGGTCATCTTTTGGCAGTCTCAGTCAGAGCATGTCCAAGAGACTTAAGAGAAAATGAAGTGATTTTCAAGCAATGCTTTAAAAGACAGTTATAGGTAGTGTGCAAATTCACTGCTACCTACTCTCAGCACTTTTTTTCCCACTTCCACTTAACTCTTCATTTTCTCCATGTCAGTTATTTAAGTTCTATCTATGATTTCCCTGTTGCCTGCTATTGTAACATAATGCTTTGGAAATATTTCTTGAATTTCAGTGCTAAGAACTCTCTAGATAATATTTGAACTTTTTTAAAGCTAACATACTATAAAAAACCCCAATAAGTAATAAAAAGATTACAACAGAGACAATTTGAGGAAGGAAACAAAAAGAGATATGTTTAGAAGACGACAGTCTTGTTTCTTGGATGCAATCCATTGGAGAGAGGCAGGGTCTTCCTGATTTTCACAAGCGGGGCAATGCAAATCTTCAGTGAGTTTGTGACTTCAGAGACTGATGCCTTTTACATATGGCTTACAAAAAGTTAAAGAGGGCAGCTAATTTCTTGCATTAATATTACTTTTTTTTTTTTTTGACTTTCTTTTTTTTTTTTTTATTGGTTGTTCAAAACATTACAGAGCTCAAGAGATATCATCTTTCATACATTCGACTCAATTGGGTTTTGAACTCCCCAAATACATAATACAGACTCACTTCTGTTACATACTCACATTTTTACATAATGGCATATTAGTGACTGTTGTATTCTGCTACCTTTCCTATCCCCTACTATCCCCCCTCCCCTCCCCTCCCCTCCCAACATCCCTCTCTACCTCCTCTGCTGTTGTTCAATTCTCTCCCCTTTTTTTCTCCCCACCCCCTTGCCCCTCATAACCTCTTATTATTTTGTGTATCACTGAAGGTCTCCTACCATTTCCATATGTTTTCCCTTCTCTCTTCCTTTCTCTCCCCCCATTCGTCTTAGTTTACTGTTAGTCTTTTCCTCATGCTCTTCCTTCCTGTTCTATTCTTAGTGGCTCTCTTTATATCAAAGAAGACATTTGACATTTGTTTTTTAGGGCTTGGCTAGCTTCACTTAGCATAATCTGCTCTAATGCCATCCATTTGCATTAATATTACTTAAAATGAAAATAAACCCCTATCTCTCACCATGCACAAAACTCAACTCAAAGTGGATCAAGGACCTAGGAGTTGGTCCAGAAATCCTGCGCCTAACAGAGGAAAAGGTAGGCCCAAATCTTCATCAAGTTGGATTAGGCCCTGACTTCCTTATCAAGACTCCAAAAGTGCAAGAAATAAAAATCAAGAATTAATTAATGAGATGGAATCAAACTAAAAAGCTTCTTCTCAGCAAAAGAAACAATTAATGAGGTCAGAGAAGGCCTACATTTTGACAGGAAATTTTTTGCCACACACATGTCACCTAAAGCACTAATTTCCAGGATATATAAAGAACTCAAAAAAACTTAACACCAAAACAAACAAACAAACAATTCAATCAATAAATGGGCTAAGGGTCTCAACACACATTTTTCAGAAGAAGATATATATTCAATCAACAAATATATGAAAAAATGTTCATTATCTCTAGTAATTGGGAGATGCAGATCAAAACAACTCTAAGATTTCATCTCATGCCAGTCCAAATGGCAGTTATCAAGAATACAGACAACAAAAAATTTGGGCTAGGATGTGGGGAAAAAGGCACACTAGTACATTGCTGGTGAGACTGCAAATTGGTGCAACCAATCTGGAAAGCAGTATGAGGATTCCTTAGAAAACTTGGAATGGAATTGCCATTTGATCCAGTTATCCCACTCCTCAGTCTATACCCAAAGGACTTAAAATCAGCATACTCTAGTGACACAGCCACATCAATGTTCATAGCAGCTCAATTCATAATAGCTAAACTGTGGAAGCAACCTAGATGTCCTTTAATAGATGAATGGATAAAGAAACTGTGGTATATATACACAATGGAATACTACTCAGCATTAAAAGAGAATAAAATTATGGCATTTGCAGGTAAATGGATGGAGTTGGAGAATATCATGCTAAGCGAAGTAAGCCAATCCCCCAAACCAAAGGCTGAGTGTTCTCTCTGATAAATGGATACTAATCCATCATGGAGAGGGGAGAAGTATGGGAAAAATGGAGGAACTGTGATTGGGCAAAGGGGAGGGAGATGGGGAGGGTACATGGGGGCAGAAAAGATGTAGAATGAGATGGACATCATTACTGTAGGTACATATATGACTGCACGTATGGTGTGACACTACATTGTGTACAAACTGAAATGAGAAGTTGTGCTGCAATTGTGTACAATGAATCAAAATGTATTCTGTTGTCATATATAACTCATTAAAATAAATAAATTAATTGAAAAATTACTTAAACACCAAAACACTTTGAAAATACAGAACTGAGTCATAAAAGAGTAATTGTCCAGGTGCCTTGACTGAAGGATAAGTAACTACTCTCAAAAGTAATTTACAAGTAGATTGTGATAATCGGGAATGTAACTTACAAGTAGGTCAGTCTAATAAAACTTGAATGCTAGTTCCTCCAATGACTCCATTTAAAATTTTCTACTTTTTTTTTCATGTAAAGGCTGGGGAAAGTGCAAGCCAGATTTGGATGAGTTTATAAAACTCAAGCATTTCATACTTTTTTTTTCATCTGTTTATTTTATTGATGGATATAAAAGCTATAGGCACATCTCGAATCTTCTTTCTCCCACCTTATCAGTTCTAAGAAAACTTATGCTCTTGGTTTTATAACCAGAGACAATACATATGTCATAGATGTCTTTGTTCAACCTAAGCTTTGTTGAAGGTATGGGATTAAAACTCTTTAAGAAAGTGATTTACTATATCCTCTCAGTGCTGAAGTGATTAAGTTAGGTTTATGATGCTCTAGCTTCAAAAAAGAAATACAAATTTCTCTTTGGATTCCACATCAACTTCAATGTATTTCTTATTCATATAATATATTAGACATTCATTTTAGTTGCAGCAGCCCAAAGGTTTTATATTCATTTCTACAATGTAACTGGATTTTGTTTTACACTTAGTCTCTAGAGTCAAATGGTCAAGGCAGTTTGTCTCTTTTTTTTTTCTTAATAATTTCTTAAGTGCCAGCTATTTGACATGACACATTTATATTTTGTCAGCTGAGTAAAATACAAGAATTTTAGTTGACATTTGTTAGTTTCCACTTTTTACAATTTTTCTCAACTCTTTTCTTTCCTGAAACTTTATGCTTTACACTAAAAAGAAGCAATAAAAAAGAAAAATAAACAAACTGAGGTAAGAAATTAAAAGGTAACTTTATACTTTGCTTTAATGAGTGAGTTTATACCTTAATTTTATTTAACTCACTCAACAAAATCTATTGGGCACCTACTAGGTACCATGTACTGTTCACTGCTGGGGATACAGCAGCAGACAAAACATAAAATCTTGGCCCTCATGAAGCATATATTCTTCCAAAGGAGTAAGGATGAGGTCTAAGAAAAATTATTAAAATGTACTGTGGATGGAGTGATGTTAAGTATGATGGACAAAAATATGTAGGAAAAATGCAGTTGAGTGAAAGACATAAAGACAGGAGTAGAGCATGATGTATTCTTTTATGAGAAACTGGAAGGATGCAGTTGTCCTTAATAGACAGAACAAAGCACCAATAAGTCAGATTCAGAGGAAAGATCTGAAGGTGCATCTTGACATGTCAAGTTTGTGATGCTGGCTTAACGTTTAACTGGAGATGTCTGTTTTAATATATAGTTTTCACATGAAAATATGTTTTCTACAAAGCTCCAACAAGTTTAGTGATGGCTGTATGTAACAGAAAAAAATGTTGCTTATATAACTCATGCATGGGTGATTTTCTTTCTTTCAAAATTGATTCTCCTGAGGAAAAAAAAAGGTTGTGTTTTTTTTATTCAGTCTCTACTAGTGTACTGACTCCAGCTCTCCCCATGTTCATAGCAGAATTATTCACAATAGCCAATAGGTGGAAACAACCTGTGTTTTATTGACAGGTGAATGGCTAAACAAAATGTCATATATACAATACATACAATGGAATATTATCCAGTCTTAAAGAGAAAGAAAACTCTGTCATGCTACAACATGGATCAACCTTAAGGACATCATGCTGATTGAAATGAGCCAGTCACAAAAATACAAATACTGTATGGTTCTACCTAAATAGTCTATCTAGAATAGTCTATATAGAGTGAAATTTTAATAGGCATAGAATCTTGTTTTTGCAAGATGGAAATAATTTTAAAGATTGCTTGCACAGCAGTGTGAATGCACTTATGATTACTGAACCCTACCAACTTAAAAATGGTTAAGATGATAAATTTTCCATTATGTATATTTTGTCAATAAATCAACAGATAGTTCCTCTTATGTCTTGATACTGCTGATCACTTTCATCCATCTCTGAGGACTTTTCAATTCCTTTGTTCCTCTATGACCTCATTGACACAAGTTGTAGCAGACTTACCATAAAAGAGTTCAAGACCTGAATCACCTCAAGTTCAGTGTCAAGTATCACTAGTCCTAGAAAATTACCAGCCATTCTTTGGTAAACACACAACTATTATCTGATCACAGACCAATCATGGCCCTCCTTGGGCTTAGACTTCATATGATCTTTTCTAGGTTTTTTTTTTTTTTTTCCCTCCATAGATCTTTCTTCCTCATTGTAAGTCTCCTCATTCCAGTGGCCCTCATCTTCCAACTCCAAAGCTGTCCTTGGGAAATTCTAACCTCCTTTAACTTTATTTTGTAGAACGTGCCCTAGGGGCCTCAATATTTATATTCAAAGGTCCTATTAAGTACTTTCCACATGAATTATGAATTCAAATGAATATAAGTTCCCAATGAATTTCTAAATGAGAAGCATTATGTCACTTCCTTAGTATTCTGAATATGGTTCAATAGGTTTTAGCATTAAATAGTAATATTTTGTCTTCATACTTCTCATGTAAAATATTAAATCATATTATACATATTATATATCTTATAGATTGAATATTGAGGAAATCTTTTTAACCCGACTATATATCAAAAGTTATAGTAAAATTTCATATTTATTGCTCTAGGCATAAAAGAAATGCATGAAATTACCAGCTTTTTGGCAAACCTCAGCTCCTTGAAACCTCAGATTTCCTTTTTCAAAAGAAAGATTTGAGGTGGAGGTGGCCTTTGTGATCTGGAAGAAGGGATGACAAACAATGAGTGGCTGGAGATACCCGGCAAATGGTGATATAAAGAAGGAACTGGATGCCCTGATATGTGAGGAGCACGTAGTCATCATTTTTTTTTTTGGTAAAATATTAGGAAAGTTGTGATAGGAGGCATAGATGAGAAAAAATAAGAGATAATGAGAGAAGAGGAGACAGTGGTGCAGGTTAGAAATGACAAGTGTGTTTGCAAAGCTCAGGGTGTGATGAGCATTCAATATATACATAAAAGAATAAAAAATTAGCAACAGTGATACAAAAGGCAGGATAGATCTACTAGCCACAGGGGAGAAAAGTCCTGAGAAGGAGGACAGCTACATGTTCTTTAGGTCCCCTTCCTAGGGTAAACAGGTGTTTTGATTCATTTGTACATCTGCATATATTAAGGCTCTGGATTGAATGGCATTTTCCAGATGGAGGTTCCTTCTGTTGAAGCTATCCCAGCAAAGGATTAAAATAATTCCAATCAAGTGCACAGGACCACAGTGATCTAGTACTTCAAAGGTCTCATGAAGGATATGTGTGTGTGTGTGTGTGTGTGTGTGTGTGTGTGTGTGTGTTGTCATGAGGAAGAGATAAGAAATGTTCATCTGTTCCAGGATTATAAGCCCAGTAGATCCAGGATACCATTCAGAGACAGGTGCCTCTCCAGCCTGAATATTAAAACCCATGAAGTATAAAGCATGACTTGTAGTGTCCAGATTTTGTATTAACTCTAAAGGCCATTTTTGTTATTGTTTATACTTTTCTTTGTGACAAGCAAAGAAAAAATGCTGGGCTACTCTTATGAGAAAAATAAATCTCATAGTGAGCAGAGGATAAATATGAAGGAAGTTATCTTTGTCTATGGCTTGAAGTTTTAGCAGAATTGTTCTTGTGTTCCCCCCCACCCCGCCCCACTTTTTTTTTAAGAGAGAAAGAGAATTTTTAACATTTATTTTTTAGTTTTCAGCGGACACAACATCTTTATTTTATTTTGATGTGGTGCTGAGGATTGAACCCAGTGCCCAGCGCCCAGAGCATTCCAGGCGAGCGTGTTACTGCTTGAGCCACATCCCCAGCTCCCCGCCCCACTTTTGTATCATTTGAGGAGCCAACCTGGAGGAGATATGTACACTCATCTAAATTTTAGGTTCTCAGCTCATGTTCTTTCATGAATAATTCTCAGGTTAAAAAAAATATCTGAGAAGACCTTTCTTTTAAGTAGAACCTACTATCCCTAATATCACCTAGTACAAAGACAAAGAGCTTCAAGTGAGTGCATTTTTCTAAGATATAGACATTTTCAAAACAAATGTTTTTGTCATTTCAAGATAGGAAGTTGATAGGAAAAAATAGCAAACAATGACAATCAAGAAGTATGTAGTGTATTAAATATGTCTTCTGACTGCATTCCAAATCAAGAATGATTTCAATATACAGATAAAATGATCTTTTTCCTTGCCAAGTTGGCCAAATTCTCTTACAAAAGGTGACAGGCAATCAACCCCCTCTCAAGGTTTAAGGTGACAATTTTCACCAGGTGTCAATCTAAAGCCCACAAGCAAAAAATAAGACTTTAGTGTTTCAGGGCTTATATAGCCTACATTTTTAACCTTAGCTATTTTAAATAATTTAATAATTTAAATTAATTTACAAATTAATTTAAATATCTATTTTTCCTTGAAACACACATACCTAAGAAAATCACAGCTATTTATAAACATGTCATCTAGAAATAATTGTCAATATTTTGGCATTTCTCTTTATAGTCTCTTTTTATTAACCATATTAATTATACATATGAATAGGGTTCACAGAGACAGCTCAATACACACATACAGCATGAACCTTTGAGAATACGCATTCACACTTTTTTTGTTTTAGCTGAACTCCCCTGCACCCTTCCCAACCTCTCATTATTACTATTATACTTTCAGGTTGACAATTGATCTTGTTGGGATTTTTTTTTTGTTTTTAGTTTCCATGTATGAAAAGGAACATGAGATTCTTGTCTGGCTTACTTTGCTTAACATGATGTACTCCAGTTTCAAAATCCATTTTTCAACTAATGACAAAATTTCATTCTTCATCATGGCTTAATAGTACTCCATTGTGTGTGTGTATGTGTGTGTGTGTGTGTGTGTGTGTGTGTGTATCTGTGTGTGTATACACATACCATATTTTCTTTATTCGTCATTTGAGAATTAAGATCACTTACATGTTGAGTTATTAACAAAAGTTATAGATTAATGACTGCCATTTTGTTGTTGTTGTTTTTCTTGTTATTTTGAATATTATTTACTCCTTTTTTTCTCATTTATCTTTGTGGTTTGATGGTTTTCTGTATTGATAATGCCTGATTCTTTCCCACTTCCCTTTGTGTATTTTTTCCTTTAGTGTACTTTATAATTCCATATGCTATTGTGATGGTATTTATCTTTCCTCCACTTGTATATAAGATTCCCTTCAGCATCTTTTATAAGATTGGTCAGGAATTCCTTCAGTTTTTGATTGTTTTGCAAGGTCTATACTTCTTCATTTCTGAAGGATACCTTGCTGGATATTATATTCTTTATTGGCAGCAGTTTCTTTCAGGACATGAAATATATCATCCCAGACCTTACAGAAATATAGGATTTCTGATAGAGAAATATGTTTGTCTAATGTGATTAATTTTGATTGTGACTTATTATAGATTTAATTTTTTTGTCCTGTAAATTTGATAGTTTGAATGTAATATGTATTGGTGAGTGATTTTCTGTTTATTTGTCTTTGGGGTTCTATAAGCCTCCAGAATATGGATGCCTATGGCATTCCAAAGATTGGCAATGTTTTCTGCTATTATTTTATTGAATAAAAATTTTATGCCCATAACTTTGTTTGCTGATAATGCTGATGTTTGATTATTTTATGGTGTCCGAAAGACCAAGAAGGCATTTTTCATTCTTTCTCATCTTTTTTCCTTTTTGAATATAATATTTTTAAAGGCATGTCTTTATATTCTGATATTCTTGCTCCAGCTTGATCTAGTTGTATTTTTTATGCTTTCTAGTCAGTTTTTAATTTGACTTACTGAGCTCTTTATTCCCAAGATTTATCTTTTTTTTTTTTTTTTACAAATCCTATCTCTTTTCTGAATTTCTCATATATACCCTGCATTATTTTCTCAATTCCACTTACTTGTTTATTTTTATTGTTTTGTATCTCACTGAGGTTTTAAACAATCATTCTATTCAATTCTTTATCAGGCAATTTATCTACTTCTATATCTTTGGAATATGTTCCTAGAGTGTATAAACTTTATGAGGAGTTGTTTTACCATGTCTCTCTCTGTGTACATATATGTATTATATATATATATATATATATATGAATAGATAATATATATACATATATATTTGTGTTGCTATATTGAGAATTGTGCATCTGGTGGAATGGATAGTTCTATCTTTTTTATGTGATGGTTTTATTAGTGAGGAACTATCTCTTGAAGAGGTATCAATGGATATTGGTTTATTGTACAATGTTGAGTTTTCTTCCAGGCAAGCAACATAGTGTGGTTTCTGTGTAGCTTCTTTGGTTGTGGTTAGGGAGTTTGGGTGCAGTGTGTACAATATCAGAGTCAGAGAAAGACACTCTCTGTTGGTCATGCAGGAGTGGGAACTTTATAGTGGTTCAGGCAGGTGTGGTATAGATAGCAGTGTGTGGGGTATAACCTTTGTGACTACTTCCACAATGAGAGTGGTCCCCCCTTTGAGATGATGGGAGTTTCCTTATGAAATGCTAATAAAGCCTCTGTTACTTGAACGGGTCTCTGATACTGTCTGTACCAGTAGTGGTGAGGGGCCTGGAATGCTTGACCTCAAACTAGACACTGCTGTGAACCCAGCTGCTTTGAAGGGAGTGGGAGTGAATAGAAATCACAGTGTCCCTTCTATGGCACTCATTCCCAGTCCAATAAGGAGTTCATGATCAGATAAAGTGTGGTCTGACATGTGGACCTGCATGGCTGTGGTGCTAGCAGAAATAGGTAGTGTTTCTTTCTGCTGTTTCTGTTACCAAACAAAGGTTCAGAAGCTCATCCCAGAGAAAAACCAATGTCCAAGAGATAAGTATTGCAAAGAAAGAGAGGTATATATCCAATGACCAAAGAATGGTGAAGGAGTTTTGTTCACAAATAAGCTTCTCAACTCCTTGGGGTTGAGGGGTTACAGATATAGGATAGAAACAATGAAAGAGAAGAACAGGTTAATAAAGGAGAGGAATAGTCTTGTCTTTTATGGGAATAAGTTAAGATCTTTCAGGATCTCTGTGCCACCTCTTTTCACTCTTTAATAACCTATTGCTTCCAGTTATGGTGACGGATAGCTGTCTTTATCCTTGAAAGTGAGGGGCAGAGGGAGAAGAAGAAGCTAGGCAAATCTAGGTAGAGTTAACACTATATTATAGTTTGGACCAAACATTTCGTAAATGTTCAACAATAAAAACTGAATAAAATCTGACCCCAGGGTTAAGGCAACAGAGGAGACAGACAAATATGAAAACAGAGATGCCACACCTTTTCATCCCATTCCTGTCACCAATCAGACATCTGTAGACCCAATTGAAGAAGAGTCAGTGTTTAGAGCAAAATTGGCCTTCAAGTCTCTGAAGAGTAACCTAGGCAACCATTATATTATAACCCACAGTTCAGAGATGTTGCCTATGGCAAAGTTAGTGGGAGTCTAATAATGTATTGCCTAGCTGTATGTGTTAGTCAGTTTTGTTTTTTTTTTAAATTTCTGTGACCAAAAGTCTCCCAACAAGAACAAACTTTCTCTCTTAGAGGAGAAAAAGATTATTTTGGCTCATGATTTCCAAGGTTTACTTCATGATGGGCTGACTCCATTGCTCTTGTCCAAAGTGATGCAGAACATCTTGGCAGAAGGGCATGGTAGAGGAGTGTTACTCTATTTGCTGTGACCAGGAAGAAGAGAAAGGATGAGGGGAAAGGGCAACAGAGAAGTTGAACACTTCCAGGTCATGTCCCTGATACTCACCTCTTTGAGCCATACCCCACATGTCTACAGTTTTCATCCAGTCAGTCCACTCAAACTGGGATGGTGTATACTTAGGTTACAGCTTTCACAATCCAATCATTTTGCCTATAAATATTTCTGCATTAACACCAGAGCTTTTCAGGGACACCTTTATATCTAAACCATAACGCTGTCTGACTTCCAAAATTAGTGATTTCTTTAAAGTCAACTCAGGATGAGTTAAGTTAGAGTGTTTATTTAGGTTTTTTCCTAATTAACACTAGTGTGGGTGTGCCTAGCCGAAATGGGACTTCAGACCCCTCCTAGCTGTGCACACTCCTGGTTATGAGGCATCAGCATGGAGCAACCATCAGGGATTGAGAGAGAATGAGTAGCAGCTAGAGACTGCACAATTCCCTTCAGTTGAAGCACCCACTGACAAAATTTCTCCCAGCTGAGATCCTCACTGGATCCTCTCAATTGAAGTGCTCCTTAACAAAATCCCCTTCAGCTGTTCCAGGGAGTGAATGAGAATGGAATGCAGGAAGCACGAGGCAAAGTTTCTCTCCAGACCTTTTTAAGTGGTACACCCACAACTGAGCGTCCCTACTCAAGACAGCCCAGCACCTCTCTGTGGTGGGTAAGTAGTGGATCCGCAGAGTTCTTTCTCCACCTTGTTAGTAATGGGCACTGGTCTGTAGTGTTGGAGAGTGGGGTGGAGGGGATGTGTGAGAAATTGTCTTCACTCCTTGCATCACTATAAAACCAACTTCCAGTGGCTCAGCCCCTAGTCCTGTAGGTGTGGCTCCCCAACCCTCCAGTTCTAGAGGGAAGCCTCGTCTTGTCTCTGTGTGACAACACCTGCTTCCTACAGTGCAGCACTCTGAGCAGGTTTGTGTGAGTGTCACTCTACGGAGCCAAGTTTAATTTATGAGTCAGCTACCCATTGAGTCCCTGCTACCTTTGAGTCCCTGCAGTCACATGTCTGTGGGGTCCCAGGGATGAAAATATGCAGAGATTTCTTACCCAGAGAGCAGTCCAAATTCAGAAAACAGTTCCCTTTGTCAGATGGCTCCTGGCTCCAGCACCCTAAAGTTTCTCAGGGAGACCATGTGAATCCCTTTTCAAAAGTATTGCAGATTTTAGGTTATTTATCTAGTTAGGCTTTGAGGTCATTCATGTTAAACTTTCCAATAACTAGGACTAGTACTATCCATACTAATATTGTTTTGGAGACTCTCTCTTTCGCCTTTATCCCTGCAGAGAGGACAGTGTGTGCTGGGATACTCTCTTACTCTGCCCTTGTTCAAGATCTCTGTATCTTAAGGGTTTTCATTTTTCTCCTGTTATAATTTCCAGTGTTTGCCTAGGATCCCTCACCTTAGTATGCAGCTGTACTCCTGTTGCTTTGGTTCCTCTTTGTGCAAGAGTGGATGAGTGTTGGATGACTCTATTCAGCCATATTCTGTATGAGTATGTGTAAATGTGTACACATTGTTTTTTCTTAGCCAGGTTTATCCTGAATATTCACGTTTGCATTATGATCAATTATATCATGCGGTATCAATATATTTAAAAGGCATTTTGTACTCTTGTGTATGATGTTGATGTCTGTAGAGAATTCTATTATTATGACTCCACTATCATTTTTCAAAACAAACTTTTGGCTCAGTTGTGATGGTTGGTTCTGTAAACACTGTCGTGTTGAACTTATTTGTGAATACATCTGCTGTGCTACTCTAAGATTATCTAATTAGAGTAAGCTCCCCAAATTGGAATTGCTGTGTCAACATAAGAATATTTTTACATTTTTACGGGGTTTAACAAATTTCTTTTATTTATAAAAATTCTGGCAAGATATGAACATTGGGCACAGGAGTCTTGAATGATGGTCTCGTGTGAATTACAGAATAGTCCCAGCTTTAGTTGATAATTACTTGAAGTTCAACTCTGAGTGCAAAGTCCTCTTTAGGTGGTTACTGAAAGATGGTTGCTTCCTCTACCTTTCTTTACGTAATGTTCATGGGTTTTGCTTGCAGCTCAGACAGGCCATGATTTTGCATCTTTCTCATCTTTTTGATACTATGAGAGTGTGGATTATTTGCTCAACTGTTTTTGCTCTACTCTTTACTGGAGTCATTGCCCATATGTCCCCTCTACAGTAACCCTTTCTAGGGAAGGCATACACTTTCCACCCCTTCATGTGAGCCTTATGCATATGACACTCAGGCCAATGGAAATGATGCTGGCTGAGACTAAGCAAAATCTGTGTAGTCCCATCTTTGCTACTTCCCTCCAGAGAAAAGCTTATTATAGATGACATCGACATTTTTAGCCTAACTCTCTCAGTGAAGGGACACAGGGAACCCAGCAGTAATTGACTCAGCCCTATGAATGAGAAATATACTTTTTCCATTTCAAGTCACTGGGATTTTATTATAAAACTAGTGAAAGCTGACCAATAGAGATTCAGGGCTGTATCTCTATCTGGAAAGCTGTTTAGTCTTCTCCCATTACCAAATTGATGGGATGAGTTTTATTATGCTCTGGTTTTAAATAGGTGATACAAATTCCATGTTGGCTTTCACATGGACTTTAATATATTTCTTATGAATATTATATATCTTATATTTTAGACATTTATTTAGTTGCAGTAGCACAGAAACTTTATGCTTATTTTCATGCCCACCAGGCAACTGGATTTGGAAGTGAATTTATTGCTGATGGCCTAAATCACCCATTGTATGTAATAGACTCATTTATCTCCTATGTATATATAAAACTCTAATTATGTACTATTCTTGAAGTATTTAAAAATAGTCTCTGAAATGATTGGCTTCCTTGGTTGGTTCAGATAAGGAAACTTGTTAAGTTAAAGATCCTTAGTTAAGTTATTTGTGGATATAAAATAAAATCTTTGTAGAATCCTACAGTTGCATACTACCTTTAATTTACTTGAGAACCAAGGAAGGACTCCAGATTTACAAGAATCCCTTTCCTCTCCATGGGAGGTGGGGATGAGGGTTTGACAGTATCTGCCCTTGCTGTGTTGGCTGAGAATCACTGCAGTAGGTGCTCAGGAGAGTATAAGTCTTTTTGTTCCAGAGAGTACCAGAGTTCTTAATGTTAAATAAAAGAGTTTTTATGTCAATAAAATCACTATAATACACATACATGCACCCACACACACAGTGGAGTATACTCAATAAAATTGTTGAAGTGGTAAGTTAAACGAATTTAAGAAATAAAATGATCCCAAATGAGTGTGATGTATGTCTTTCCATCTCTGTCCCCTGCCTTCTCATTTTCTCAAAGTGATGAAAAGATGATTGTTTATCGCGGCTCTTCTGTCTTGTTGTGTAATCTGTTTGCCATGATCTGTTTTGGCATCTGTGACTTGGAGCTTGCAAAGGTTTGTTTTTCCTCAGTGTTGGGATGTTCTACCACGAGGCACTGTCTGTTCTTACATGGTCTTTCTCCAGGATGTTTATTTCCTGTAGATTTTCCTCCCTGTACTGTACCCCAATATGCTGTACTTACTGCTGCTGTTATTCTAAGCCTGAAATTTCCAAAAGGCATTTTCTTTTTTACATTTATATATATTTTTTCTTTTGACACTTATCTCATCTTTAAGTATTCTTGCCTGCCTATGTTCTTTTAGTCCTAGTAAAGCAACACATTTCCTGTGATTTGGCAATTCTGAAGAACATTCCTAACAGCTTGACACACTTCATTATTGGAAGTCCAGTTACTTCCAAGCTACCTCCAAACACCTCACTTTAACAAATCAACCACACATCAAACAACTCAGACAAGTGATTTTCTCAAAAGGAAATTAAAATAATAAAAAACTCTCTATGATTTCATGAGGTTTTCTTATTTTTATTATAAACCTCCCACCCACCACAGTTCTAAAGGCTATTGAGATCAGTTTATTGTCACCTCAGGTCTTCTACTTTTCAGATCTATTCTCCCTTAATTTATGTGATTCACACTTATATAGATGAATAGGTTCTAACAGGAAATATAGTTTTAGAACCAAGAGTTCTCTGAGGATAATGAAGCTAGCATGTTCTTGAAAAAGTCAGGTTACTGTTGGACAATTTATTCATTTATTGACATTAATTCAATATATTTATTCAGAGCTTAAGTTTTATTGATATTGCTCCTAGGGATCAGTGTTTTTCCTTAATTGAATTATTATTAAAATGTAATTTCATGGTAATAAGTTAGCTCATGTACATGTATATATTTGCATGTAATTTAAAATTAAAAATGTTTTAATCTTTCTCTATTTTAAAAATAATGCATAATTTGTGAAAATGTGTCCAGATTTTTATTACAAAGATGTTTTATTAAAGACAGATAAAAATTACAAAATTTCTATTATTTTCCTAAATTTTCAACATAGTTTTCAATCTTATATTTCTGTGTATTGATATTAAATTTTATCCATTTCTCCCACATAGAAGGAACAATTATTTTAGTAAATAATTATGTATTTATAACCTATTAGAGCATATCAAATTATACCAGAATTGAGTGGCTTAAATAACAAATATTTATTGTTTCATAGTTTATGTGGGCCAGGATCCCAGCAACTATGCTGGATGGTTCTAGCTTAGTCTCTTGCGTTTGCACTATTAGCTGGAGCTGTGTATCTGAATCCTTGACTAGAACTGGAGGGTCCGCTTACAAACAGCTCAGTGACATGGTGGGCGATTGGTGTTGGTTGCTGCCTGGAGTATGAGTGTGTCTGTATGGGAGAGAGGGCATAGGACAGATCCCAATTAGCCCATCACCTACTTCCCGTTATTCTGCTATATTCTACAATTAGAAGCAAGCTAGAAAGCCCACTGTTTACTCAAGGAGAATGGAAGGGTGTGAATACCAGAAGGCAAGGATCACTGAGAGACATTTTAGAGACTGTTTAATAGTCAGTTGTAAATAGTAAAAAGTCACAAAACCTTTGCTTAAATCAAAGAAGAATTTATAGAAATAAATACCTAGTTTTTTTTAGAAACCCAGCAGGAAGTATAGTTATGTTAAACAAACAAACAAAAAATATACTGGAAAGCTCCTTTATTTCTGTGGATACAGATTTTCCTCTTGGCTTCTTCTGGTGCCCAGGTGGCAAAGGGGTTCCAAAATCCCAACATAGTTTTTCAACTCGGCCATCAGCAGGGACCCACTGCAATGGCTTTGTTTTGATTTCAAATCCCCAAGAGGGAGACTCTTATTAGTATAATTGAATCTTGTTTCAATGTGTGTAATGGAGCAGGGAGAGTTAGGAGTGGCCAAGAGAATGAGAATGAGGATGAATGGTTTTACTTGGATGTAATAAATTCTTTGGCCCCAGATTTTTGAGAACCTGAATTTCTCAGAGGCGTAGTGCAGGTCTGTTAATCCATATGTTAAATGATTTGATTCCAGTGTAATTCTGAGACTTTATATTTTATATATTCAGCATAGCTAACAATTTTGATTTTTCTCAATTATAATATGATAAAAATTATCTATCTTAAATATAGAGTATGTTCATTTCTGATTCCCACTGAGTTTTATAAAGTAATGGACAAAGTAGAGTCAACTATATGCTCAGACTTTTTCTTAATGATTCTTGCACTGGCAACTGTTTTATAGTTAGCATTTTTACATTTTCTAACACATTGCAGACTTTTCCCATAAAACTAAATATAGACATATACAATTATTTTTAATGACTACACTACTGCACTTTGCATGGTGCTCCATAATGTTTCCAGATTTCTATCAATGCAAATTTCTTTTGGTTTCTAGCTATTCTCTCTTATCAATAGGATATCCTTATACTATATCTTTGAACACTTGTCTAATTAT
This sequence comes from Ictidomys tridecemlineatus, assembly GCF_052094955.1. NCBI lineage: Eukaryota > Metazoa > Chordata > Mammalia > Rodentia > Sciuridae > Ictidomys > Ictidomys tridecemlineatus. The sequence continues at coordinate 41,175,629 of NC_135490.1, forward strand.
TAGTGTGTATTTTTAGGAGTGGAATTGCTAGGTCAGTGAATATGCATTTGAAATTTTGAAACAGATTGTCAAATTACCCTCGGGGAAGGATTTTTGCAGTTTATAGTTCTATCAGAAGTCTTTAAGGGTGACTGTTTCTCTCAACCTCATTAAAGCTGACTATTATCCACGTTTTTAATCTTGGCAATGATGTACGTGAAAAGTGATATTTCATTGTTGCTTTAATTTGCATTTAAAACCTCGTCCTTAAAGCAAGAATGTTGGCTAGAGTGTATCAAGTTAGAGCCTCAGGGATCTGGGAAAGTGCAAAAATCAGGAGCTATTGAAGATTTATTTTTATACCTTTATTCATGTAATTTGCAACCACTGATACTAGGTCTACACAATTGTGTTGTTAGCCCCGTCTGGTGGGCACATTGGTAAAGAGTCAAGTTAAGGTTTTTGTCCTGTGAGATTTTTATGCTGTACATCTAGTCTCCATTCTTGACTTTGTAGTAAATCAGTGAACAGTTACTTGTCAAATTCAGTGCTGTCTCTTTCCCTTCATCTCTTATACGAGCAGGGATTATTCTCCAAACATCTCCACAACTAATTTGCCATTGAGTGAACAATGGAATGTAAAAATTAATTACTTTTTCCCTTTCCAGTGTAGCTTGGAAAGCCTGTGACCTGCAGGCTGGAGAGGACCCCCAAACACCAGCAATTGCTTCCACAAAACAGGGCATATTAACAGAGATTGAGAGAAGTTCCTCCTTTTTTTTTTTTTTTTCTTCAGTATTGTACCAGTTTCCTAAGGAGGGCAAATTCTGTTGCGTGTGCTGTGATTTTCTTTGCTTTGGTTCACACAGCAGTGCATCTGTGATGTGTGGTTGTATTACTCCTGGTTTTAGTGCTGGTGTGATTTTATTCACTGTTCTTGCTTCTCTTTGTTTTTTTCAGCCAGTTTTTTGATGGCTGTGACAGGGTGTGGAGCAAGTGGTAATATGATTCTTTCACTCTCCTCTTTCCTGGCAGTTAACATGTTGGAATTTAATCTTGTTATGGCATCCAACATCCAATTTTTGTATTAGTTTGTGTCTGAAAGTCAGTTATGAGTCAAGCATCCAGGCTTGCTTGGAGAACAAATCTCAGTATCACCTGAAAAACTCTTGAAATAAGGATGCATCTCTGTCTTCACACCTATCATTAACCATAGTGCCAGGGAAGTTCAGTGATACTGTAAATTCAGGGGTCATATTAATGAAGCAAAAATAATTGATGATTACTAGATAGAGGATAATAAGAACTACAAGAGCACAGTGACTTACGATTCCTATGCCTCCTGAGAAAACTAATTCAACCTTTGATTTCCTAATTGACTATGGAAAAATGTGGTCCTGCTATAATACCCGGCAGGTCATATAGTGGTACATTTAACTCACTTGCATGTGAAAGCAGCAAATGAACAAAAATCAAGCCTTACATCATAATTTTTCTCTTCAAAATGAATTCCATTAACCATCAGTGAATTACTTAACCTGGTGGCTTATGTGAACTTAGTGCCCATCAAGCCTTAGCTTATCCCAAACACCAATGCCCCAATTATTGATTTTATCCTCAAAAAGAGGGACTATTATTTTTTCACTTTGTTAAAAAGACATCATTGTGCATATTTTATTTTCAAAATGTTTTTATTGTAAAGAAATTAGCCAAGTTAAAAATACTTGTTTTCACATAGTCTTTGATGGGTTCCTTACCTTTGCCCTAGCTCTTGCCTTTGGCATAGGATACTTTATAATTTTCATCCAATTCAGGATCCTTGTGACAATGAAAGCACAGCAAATGTGAATTTGGACTGTAGGATCAAAGAGGGACTTTTAATTTCATTTCTTAGAACGTTAGACTCATTGTTTTGCCATAGTCCCAGAAGAATAAGTCTAACTCCATTATGATAAAGGAATAAGGCACATTTTATAATTTGTCCAGAGAATTCAGAAGCAAGTGTTTATGTTGCATTTTACATGGAAAAAATAAAGAATTCCTCAGAATTTCTTGCCTTCACACCAAAGTATCTCCCTAAGAGCAGAACTATTCTTCCCCGCAAAATCTCCCTGCTTTGGGAATCCATCTACCAGACTAGACCCAAAGGGCAGGATTTTGGGAATCCTGCCCTTTGGGTCTAGTCTGGTAGTGGGACAACCTTCTGTGGGACCTTTGTCTTAAGCATTCTCCTTGAGGGCTTTTGTGCTTTCTAGTCTTGAGTGGAATATTAACCCAGTAATAGTAACCCAGTAATGTAGGTTTAGTTAATATTTTCAGGTCAGAATGAGAAAGGTTGAGTGTACCAGGGTAAATTCTGGTTCTCAAGAGGTTTTGATGAGTCAGGTTTTATCTTATTGTTTTGCCAATAATATTAATGTCCTAGGCATGGTATTTGGATAATTAACAATAAATATATATTTTGAGTAATTTATAGTCTTAGATTTAAGTACTGGAAGGCAATTTCAAAATGATCTAGACAAAGTTCATTGACTTTCGTGTTCCAGGTTTCAATCTTTGAAAAATAAACCTTACCTTGAAAAACTCTAGGCATTTTTGCTTTTTGTGAGTCTGGGTTAGTACTTGAGATAAGGGATGGCTTATAAAGTTTCTTTTATATTGCTATGGTTTCAGCTTAATTATATTAATGATTGCCAAAAGTAATATTTATTATAATGATAAATAAGCATGCATTAATGAAAACTTTAGAGAGAATATCATACATGTGCTAATTCTCTTATAAAATTTATTTTCAAATTAATTCATATATAATTAAAAGAAAAATAGTCCTAGGATTATAATGCAAATCAGTAGCTGCTGCTTCACAACGTCTTTCCCCAAAGTTTCTTTTAACTATTTTAAAATTTTATCTTCAAATATAGAAGATAAAAGAAGCAAGCAAGCTTTAAAACTACAAAATTTAATACACTGTTTTATGACTATCTAAAATTTGACTTCCTCAAATAATTGATTAGAATTTACCTATCTTACATTTCTGATGACCGCATACCTTTTTCAGATAAAAATCCATAGTAAGCACTTATATGAGAATATTTTCATAAACATTGCATAAAATTGGGTCATTTTGTATTTTGATTACATTTTATTTGAATTATTATATATTTCTTCCCCAGAGTTAAATCTCTCTCCATATTATCATTTACATAGTTTTCTACTTTCTTCTCATTCATTTATTTCAAAATTGCTCAGAGTAAGGAAACTTCTCTCCTTTTTAGTCCCTTGCGTCCCTTCCCCAATCTGAGGACACTGAAGGAGCAGAGAGAACTGCTACTCAGTGCAGAGACCTCCTTCCTCCCACCTTTGTACTTTCTTTCTCTCGCATTCTCTTTATTCTTCTGCAATAAATGCAGTTTTAAAGCAGAGCAATGAAAATATGTGTTTAATCCTCTATGAATAACAGAGATTTATTTGCCATGCTCTTTAAATATTTCACTTCATCTTCACATCTATCTAAAGAGTTGATTTTACTATCACTATTCTCCAAGAAGTTTAGAGATGTGAAGGGACTTGAGTATTAAAATTTTTTCACATAGTAGGTCTGAGATTTCTAAGAAGTCAGTGGCATCTAGAGTCCATCCTTCCTCAGTCCACCATCACAGAATATCTTCTTTTTATAGACACACATTAATTATACACATTGGTGTGTTTCCTTGTGGTATATTGATACATGCATATGATGTTATTTCATCAACATCACTCCAATAACTCCTCTGAGATCTTTCCTTTACCCTAATGTCCTCAAAATGTCTCCTTAATGAGACAGTATTGAAAACTCCTGAGCATTTTTTTTAAATCAAGATAATATTTTAAATGTTGTGATTCTTTTTTAGAGAGAGAGAGAGAGAGAATTTTTTAATATTTATTTCTTTTTTAGTTATCGGCGGACACAATATCTTTGTTTGTATGTGGTGCTGAGTATTGAACCCAGGCCACACGCATGCCAGACGAGCGTACTACCGCTTGAGCCACATCTCTAGCCCCAAATGTTGTGATTTTTTAAAATGTTTGTTTTATCTCTGGTCTACCTGGTTTAACAATTGATTAGATATAAGTGGAAAAGGGAATATATGATGAGCATGTCTGAATTCTAGAATATTAAAGAATTAATTACAACCTTCACAGAGAAGCTAGAGAACTGCCGAGGGACAGCAGTGCTTAGGGAGTAAAGTGTTTGATCAAAAGATGTCTGGTAACTCTGTATAATGGTTGGGAAATAAAATAAAAAGAAATCTAAGCCAGGCATATTGGCTCAGGCCTGTAATCCCTGCGAATGGGGAGCTGAAGCTGGAGGATCATAATTGTGAGGCCAGCTCCAGCAATGTAGCCAGACCCTGTATCAAAATAAGAACATAGAGGGCTGGGGATGTAGCTCAGCGGTAGATTGCCCTTGTGTTCAATAGGAAGGAAGGAAGGAAGGAAGGAAGGGAGGGAGGGAGGGAGGGAGGGAGGGAGGGAAGAAGGAAAGAAGGAAATCTGTAATTACTCAACACACTCAGAGGAGAGTGATTTTTAGGGCCAAAATCACAGGAGTTTATTGTGCCAGACAAACCTTATTTCTGTTTTATAAAGTTACATAAAGAATGAAGAGGATATAAACAGCAGATGAAATCTATTAGAGTTTTAATAAAACCACAGTCTACTAGAAAATGTTAGGTAAAAAAAATTACTGTATCTTTGTATGTTATTATTGTTACTAAAAACTAACTGAAGCTAAGTATTTCTTTTAAAAGATGAATATCAACCTGCTGATATGACCAACATTTCCAAAAAACAGACTGTAGTACCACTGGTAAGCCTGCTACTTTGAAAATCTTCATTGACCTCTGTAGTGAGTTCATATTTGAGGACAAGAAACATTAATATGGGGCTGGGGATGTGGCTCAGGCGGTAGCACGCTCGCCTGGTGTGCATGAGGCCGGGTTCAATCCTCAGCACCACATACAAACAAAGTGTCCGCCGATAACTAAAAAAAAAAAACTAAAATTCTCTCTCTCTCTCTCTCTCTCTCTCTCTCTCTCTCTCTCTCTCTCTCTCTCTCTCTCTCCCCCCCCTTAGAAAAAGAAACATTAATATGTAAACCTGTAGAAATAATCACAGAAGCTTTAGAGTTCTGTTGAAAGTGTGTAGTACAGAACAAAGAGATATAGGATCCAATACACAAAAATGCATAAAATATTTTAAGACTGTCAAAAACTGTATATCTGAGGCTAGGGCTGTGGCTCAGTGGCAGAGTGCTTATCTAGCATAGGTGAGGTACTGGGTTCAATCCTTAGCACTGCATACAAAAATAAGCAAATAAAATAAAGGCATGCTGTCCATCTACCACTACAAAAAATCCTGTATATCAATATTTGTGGAATTTGATTTTTTGATTGTACAGCACCTTTTACTATGCAAACTTTAAAGTTTTGACAACTGATGTTTTGCTTTATTCAGAAAGCAGAAATAAAATGGATATTTTGCTACATCAGTAGTAAGATATACAAATACGGTGACCAGGTAATATATAAGGAAATAACACTAAAGAGATGGAAAAACTAAGCCCCAAAGAGATAGGTTAATTCTCCTATTTTCTGATATAGTGGTTATTAAATAAAATAAGTTTTTCTGTATAGTCTTATTTTAATGAGGCAAGGTTTTTAGAAAAGATTAATTTATAAGAAACAAAATTTAAAAAGCACTTAACTAATTTCCAATGATTCAACTGTCATCAATATACTCTGGAAAACTAGTGAGTCAGAATATTATAAATGCAAAATTCTCCTTCATAATTTTCTAAAGGCATTCTATTTCTTTTCCTAAGAGAACTACCTCATTTGAGACTTACAGACATTGTTATGCTTTTGTGTACTAGTGAGAACAAACATCTTTATTCCTACAACAGATACTTTATGCCTACTATGTGCAATAGTGATGCTAGACTTGGGGAGGAGAATGGTAAATTAACATATAACATCTCTTTCAGATGTGTTCTCATTGTAGTGGAGAGTTAGGCTTTATTTTATGGCTGTAGTAGCTGTTATAATTAATTTTTTCCTTATTTCTAATGTCCATGATTTATGACTTTAGTGGTAGCTATCATGTAATTATTCTGACATTATGTGCATATGGTTCTGCTAGATAGCCATGGCTATGACATTTAGTTCCTTAGCAACTGCAACTGTACCTTGGAAAGAAAAAGAAATTGTCATGAAATACTGTAGGACATTAAGTCCTTATCAAAACCTGTAGGTTAATCTGCCATATTATATTTTTGGTATGCAGTAAAAATATTTCAGATTGAAAGCATAATAGAAAGTAACATTTTTTTCTGGAGATTTCTCAAGATTGGATATTGTCATTGTTGCATAAATAAGACTGGATCTAGGTGGAGGTGGTTTACTTTATACCATCGCACAGGGTGTGTGGTGTGCCATTAACAGAGCAAGACCTGGGTGCTTTCCAGATTCACAGTATGCTACTTTAGCTTCATAGTTTTCTGAATTTAAAGGGACATTCTTTAGCCTGTAGGTGCTTTCAATTTATGAGCCTTCACCTTATATCAAATATACAAAAATATACCTGAATTCTTATTAAATATAATCAATATATAATTCTCCAAGCATTATGTTGAAAGAACAGAACTTCTCATAGGGAAATCAGAAGCCAAATCCTTCCTGCTCACTGCCTATCTAAAAACACTCTGGATTAATTCTGTCCCTATTCCTGAGAGAGTCCTTAAAACCCATCAGCTTACTTTTTTGTCAAAAGTCCTTTGGTTATTTTGTCAAAAGAATTATGTCATAATAAGTGGATCCATTCCAGTGTAATGCTCAATCCCAACTTCAGAGTCAAGATTCTGTCCCCTTACATGTATCTGGGGGCCATTCTTGCTCTTAAGGGAATTTGTCTGAATCTCTGAATCTTTGAAACACACCATCGCTGGGCTCTCCAGCTGAGTTTCCTGGATACAGTCAGTGCCTCTGGGACTGTTCCCTGATGCATGCACCTCCCTTTCTGCATCTGATAGCTCTTTTTCCTGAGGTTTTCATTTTGACCAAAACCTTCTCAGCAGCACCTTTAAAAAATATCCTGAGATAGGCATTTAGGTACCTATGTCATGCTCTTTTTGTGTCATCACTGAGAATACAGCTACTTTCTAAAACCTACCTGATGTACAACTGTAGGCAATGTCTGCTCACCACTGATGTGGACATCTTTTTTTTTTTTTTTTTTTTGGATGCAAGTTAACTACAAGTGTTCTTTTTGCCCAACTATAGGACACACATGTGATATGAGCCAGACTTCAAGAATTTTTCTTAAGGCAACTCTTCACAATATAAAGTCAACATGGAAGCAACAATCCTTACTGGGTAGAATGTGAACTGTGAAACCAGAGTTAAGTGGGTTCTAATCCATCGCTCTCTTTTTCAGGCCCTAATATTGTGTAGGTTACAGGAAAAGACAAGTATTAAAATACATTGATTCTCAAATTAGTCAATAATCTTCAACATTTTGCATGAAATATGCTAATAATGTATTTTAGATATAAGATTATACAAGTAGGGTAAAAATTAAATAAATCAAAATGTAAAGGCAAAACAACATGGGAACAGAAACTTCAAACATACCCAGTTAATTTTTGTGCACCCAGTGCAGGCCATCACAGTTTCCTCATTGGTGATCAAATCCATGACATGTAATAGTCATTCATTAATTACATGGTGGTCATTATTTCTGCAGGTATAGACACCTTGTCATGTAAATATGTATTTGTTTCCATTTTGCATTCAGTTTCAATTCTGTCAAGGTTATCATGAGAAAATAGAAATGAATGTATTTTGAAATAAGGATGGACTGAGCAGGAAGAGTGAGTTGTCTTGAAGGATAACAATAAAATTCTGCCTAAACTGAAAGCAAGCTCTCGGAACCTACTGTAGTAGCCAATGCTATAGATGGAGGAAATAAATTGATTATTTATACAAAAAGGCAAATATTTATGTAATCATTGAGGATAAGGAAAGACATTAAAAGTAAGTTATATGAATGATTTTTGGTTTCTGTTGGTACTGTTAACATTAATTGGCAGCTAACATTTTATTGAATCATTAGTACTAGCTAAACTTAATCTATGTCATCTCATTTCTTTGGGGTGAAAATAATTATTACCTTCTCAGAAACAAGGATATTGAATCTCTCTGAGGGTTAAATTTATCTAAGATGACACAAGATTCAAGACCAGGAATTATTTTAAAGTGCCTCTAGATCATTATTCTATTTGTGTTATTTTTCAAACTTTAAATAATGTGTGCAGTCAGAGCCTAGTCACTCAAGTTCATGGCATAGAAAGAGGTAAAGACACTTTTTAATACAACCTACTCTCATATGTACATTGTGTAAAGTAGATGACTTTTGAAGGTTGTTGTTAAGATGTAATATGCCACGCGGGAACTTCAGGGATTAGTCATTTCTAGGCTATCTTCAATAATAAAAACGAGGTAGTAGTGAACAATGATTATGAAGAGGGGAGAAAATGGGAAAATGTAATTCAGAGGATGCAAATAGCAGATATATAGAACAAACAGGTCTAAAAAGGTTTTTTTTGTACAATATGAGGACTATAGTTAAAAATGGCATGTCATTTGGATTTTTATTAACAAATGGCTTTTAACTGCTTTTGTCACAAAAAAGTAACTATGTGGGATACACACATGTCAATTCACTACAAGTTATCTTTTTTATTATATATAAGATATATCCTATCATATCATGTTCTAAACCTCAAACATACGTAATAAAATTAAAGCTTTGTAAAGCTAGGCTGGGATGTAACTCAGTGGTAGAGTACTTGCTTAGCATGTGCAAGGCCCTGGGTTCAGTCCCCAACACTGGGGAAAACAAAAGCAATAACAATGATAGGAATAATGATATTTTAAATATGAGTAATTAATTTATAAAAAACTATGAAAAATAACATTTCTAGGATACTTTACTGTGTTTATTGATTGATAACAGATAGTTTAGAGAGACTTTGCTGAATGCAGAAACAGTTTCAACTTTTTTTGACAAACCCCTCCCTCTCCCTTATTTGATAAATGTTGGTATTCCTAAGCCTTTTTTTTCGGAAAATTTTGGAAGCATTTCGGATATGAACTATGTTCAAAGAAGTTTTTACTGATCTTACTAAAGGAATTGGTTTTTGATGCTAATTCTCTGATAATATTTAGCAGCAGGAACTGGAGAACTGCCAAGCCCTCAGCAAAGGCATCATGTTCTGGACTGGTTAAATTGATATTCATTTACCCTATTTGTCAGGGAGGGAAAGAGAATTTATGGAAATATATGAATGAACAAAATGCTTAATCTAGGTCATGTTTAAACTCAGAATTAAATATCAGTATATTTGATTTAGTAGAACTAATATAAAACTATACAGTTTGTCTAATTAGCACTTTCTTATTTTATGGTGTAGATTTTGCTTTTCCATTTTCAACTAATTTCAGCAAGTCTTCCTTTGGGTTCTCTCTCCTGAGACACATATTGTAAATCATATGTAAACCTGGTGTTCTTCTCTAACTACCCCCCTCTGTCCCTCCCATCCCCCATTAAGAATGACATCATTGGCAGAATGTTTCATGGAGTGTGTTGGAATGATAACTGCTCTCCAGAGGAGGGCATATGGAGTCCTCCCAGTTACTGAGATGCTTCTTCAAATAGCTGAAAGCATGCATGAATCATACAAAATTCATTGTTGGGTTAGAAGAGTTGATTGAGGCAAAGAATATTTAAACAATGACAGCCATCCTAATGATCCTGAGCAGGGTAGAATATATTATCTAAACATTATTTGACCTCCACGCTAATTGAAAGACAGAGCCACAATTTGTAAGAGCCTCCAAAATTTGTGTAAGTCCACCATCATGCTATAAAGATGAAAGGGCCTTTCTTATTCAACCTGCAGTTCTTTCCACTATTAGAATTGGTAAATATTTAGAAAACAGTATACACAGATTTCTACACATTTTAATAAGATGATGAATCTTTTTGACAAGGTGACTTTGTTTTCTTCATGTAATGGGAAAATGTGAATGGAAGAATTATGGAATGTCATTTTTCATTTGACATCATTCCATAGTTCTCTGTTCAAATGAAAGGCTAGATTAAAATACAACATCAGAGAAAATTATCCAATTTAAGCAACTCTACTTTTTCTGACTTGTTTATTTGAAAGTTTTCAGCAATACTTTAGGTGGAAAATATTGTTAGAAATGGAATATTTGTCTTTAGGGTAATACATTGATCCACTTAATAGTGCAGAAAAATAAATGGTAAGTTGAATTCTCTGAACCCTAATATATCCTCAATTTGGAAAGTGTCAAAAAATAAAGGAAAAAACTCATCCATCATTTTTCTTAGTTTGAAAACTGTGGAGAACCACATGTACAGTAGTATTTTTTATGTTAGGATACCTAAATGAACCTAAATCACTCTAATGTAGCAATTGAAGAACAAAAGTACTAACCAGCTGATTGAAAACTTTTACAATAACATTTTTAAACAACATTCTTTGAAAAACTGTTGTCTGAAAAATGAAGCAGACATTCAGGGAAAATGTTATTCAAATGTGTTTTGGAGATACTATATACTCTGATCCCTTAGAGATTCAAAAGACATATATTAAAAGTTTTGATATACCTGTTTTCTCTTACATGGAGTTTTCCAAATTCATTTGCTTATTTTATCCTTTTGGAATATTTTTCAAAGACAAATATGTCATAGAAAATAACATGAGAAACCAAGTTGGACATTGTGGTAGTACTACTCATACTGAGAGGAGTTAGCTGTGTGTATTTAAACCTTGTATATTATGTAAGGAATACATGCTACATCTAGAGTTTGTCATTCCTTGCTTGTGGATCATTGTGTGTTTCTTTGCTTAAAATCATGTCTAAAATTGGAAGGATTTTATGCAAGGGAAAAAAAAACTATCTTTTAATATAGTAGAGACCGTTTCACCTTGAACATGGAGGCCATGATGGCTCATGAACATGCCTTGGGGAGATAGCTTAAATTGCCAAATGTCGTCTTTGATATAATGAGAACAACTAAGAACAGAACAGGGAGGAAGAGCAGGAGGAAAAGATTAACATTAAACAGAGACATGAGGTGGGAGGGAAAGGGAGAGAAAAGGGAAATTGCATGGAAATGGAAGGAGACCCTCATTGTTATACAAATTTACATATAAGAGATTTTGAGGGGAATGGGAATAAAAACAAAGAGAAATGAATTACAGTAGATGGGGTAGAGAGAGAAGATGGGAGGGGAGGTAAGGGGGAATAGTAGAGGATAGGAAAGGTAGTAGAATACAACAGTTACTAATAGGGCAGTATGTAAAAATGTGGATGTGTAACTGATGTGATTCTGCAATCTGTATTTGGGGTAAAAATGGGAGTTCATAACCCACTTGAATATAATGTATGAAATATGATATGTCAAGAGCTTTGTAATGTTTTGAACAACCAATAAAAAAAAGAAGTAAAAAAAAAAAAACTATTCAGTACTCCTATTGCTCAGCTGCCTTTAAATAGCACAGGTATGTTTATGAGGTGACATCATCTATGGAACTGGAGCTTTCTCAGCTGACACCAGAGTGATTTATTTTTTATTTTTAATTTTTACTGTAAAGGGAAAGGCAGTATAAGCACAAATAATAAAGCTTGATTAAAAAAGGATGCTTAAATATTTATGAAATAGCCTTACAAAGGCAAAATAGAGAATTAATTGGCCTCAGTCATCTGCCTTAATCAAGTATATTATAGAGATTAATCAGCACATACTTAAAATATAAGGCTGAGAAATCTAATATTGTTAATATTAATTTTCTAGAATAATTTTGTTTTTAATGAAAATATTAAATAACAGAAAATTGAAATAGATGTCTAATGCTAGGCCTATTAAGAAAAGTAGACTTCCTGGAAAATTAGAAAAGGAGAATTATTAAGTGGTTTCCATACTTTGAAATAAATAATCTTTCTCCCACAGATGTGAAATTAAGAATCCAGCCAGACTCCTTTCCAGCTCAGAGCTAACATAAACATTAGCCTTTAATCTCTTTGATTTTATCTGATATTTGTTTGTTATGAATCTTTTATTATGCTGTGGTTATTTTTAATATTTTTGGATGTTATTCATAAGTTAGGACAAGTGTAACAGACACCATTCTGTTGTGATTATGCAGCAAGATTTTTCTCTCCTCTACAAGTCAGATACTGCAAACAGATCTGACTACAGTATTTAGAAAAAGGCTAACTTGGAAAAATTCCAGAAAGGAGTACTTCAGAAGCTGTGAGAGGAAGAACCTTAATTTAAGGAGAAGTTAAAGTAAATAGAAGTTTTCAGCCTAAAAAGACCAAGTCTGAGAAGAGATTTCAGAAGGCTATACAACCATGACATGAAAACATAGGAAGGACATCCTAAGTTACCTGACTTGTAGACATTTGAAGAGAACCATTTTATTATTAAAAAAAAAAAAACCGAACAACTTACAAAAAATGACTTATATTCTTATTAAATCTATAATCTTAAGAAAAATTGATAAAAGCACATGTAAAAAAGTTTGGGTGGAAAATATGAATCATACATCACGAGCAGGTGACAAGGGATGTTAGGAATGTGGAGAACTTTCCTTATCTTTGTGTCAGAGCTTTATGAAGAACTGAGCAATTGCATGCTGGTTAACAAGCTTTCAAAAACAAACAAAAACAAAAACACAAAACTAAAAGCCATACGCACAAACAGAAATGTTGGTTGGTAGAATTTGCTGATTGCTGTGGTATAAATAAATGCCCAACGTGACTGATTTCAAGTTACTAATGGTTTAGCAACTGGCTTTTAAAACTCTTTAGTATTTAATAATTGCTCTCACAGCCCACTAAATATATCACATATATTTTTACAGAATCTATGAACAAAGTCACTGTCAGAAGTCTCTGATGGGTAAATTGTGAGTCAAAACTCCATATAATACCCATAACTTGATTAATTTAAAATACAATTTATTTGAATGCTTCATTTGATTTCTTTTATTTGTCCATCCAGCCATCCATCTATCTAGTCATCCATGGCTTATTGTGTCTCCATGTGACATATGAAGTTATGTCTTGGTCTGTTTTCTCTTGCTATAACTAAATGCCCCAAATGCCTTTCAAACCATAGCATATTGATTATAAAAGCAGGAAGACTTGGAGGAAGAGGAGATTGGGTCAAGATTATACATTCTAAACAATGAAGAAGAGTGGAGCCAGCAGGCAGGCATTGTGTACATAGGATCTATAGACAAGCAAAGGTGGTGTTGCTCTGGGTCTGAGGAACGTGGGTCCTGCAGAGTGCCCTTTTCCAGTTACTATGGAGACTCTTTAACTGCACCCAAGTGTTCATAGTTCTTGCTAAATAAATGGCAATGTTGAAAGAAATTATATGAAAAATAATAGCAAGACAATGACTTGTAATTAACTGAGCTAACAGCTTCATGTAAGCAAAATGAACAATTTCCAGGGGCTTTTATGTACTTCTACCAATGCACTGAAAGAATTATGATTCTATATTTGTTCTAGAAAGTCACTGGAAGGTGTTAAATTGCTTAGCTCTATTACAAATAAAAGACTTGCTTAGTAATTAGCATCAAGGCATTCATTTCATAAAAGGGTATTAGTTAATGTCTTGTCATAAAATAGGAAAGATTAAAATAAGAAAAGATGAAGAGCTAGCAGTTCTTTCAGGCAGAGCAACATCTTTCACCTTACCCCACAACATGTTTACACTTTTCTAGATGTTTTTAGCCATTCATTGTACCAGCTTCATGGCTGGCTTTTGGGATAAGCCAGAGTTTGGCCTTTGGTTGATGTACATGAAAAACAGTGCTGGTTCCAATTAGAGGACTGACCTGAGTAACTGCACTTTAACTAGGAAGAAACTTCATTGATGGAAATTTTTATCTCATTTAAAGATACTATTTATGTTTCATAAGTCAATAAAAATTCAGAGTGCAATGCTGATAGAGTCACAGAAATCAGAATCTCCTTGGGCAAAAATGTAAAAACAGTATACCTATAATATTTATAATTTCTCTTAATATAGATATGAGTAAATTGTTATGTTGTTGTACACAAAAAATACAGTTGAGACTTCTTGAGAAACATTATTTTAAGTCATTAGATAATAAAAAATAATAATGCATTCAGTTATTATTAACCAATTTTCCAACATTTGGATAATTCCTAAACTTGCATCCAGATCTCATTTCAAGAAAGAATTGTTGGGCTGGGGATGTGACTCAAGTGGTAGCGTGCTTGCCTGGCACACGCAGGGTGCTGGGTTCGATCCTCAACACCACATAAAAATAAAGATATTGTATCCACCTAAAACTAAAAAATAAATATTAACAAAAAAAGAAAGAATTGTTAACTGTTGGGAAAGTACAAGCTTCTGAATTCATTAATTTTTGTAAGCCCTATGTTAAGCAGAATGATTGGCACACAGTAAGTGCTCAATAAATGATGGCAAAATAGATGAGATATATGAGGAATATTAAGTAATAAATCATTATCTTCAACTTGATAGATTTAGTAATGATTTTGTCATTCAGATCTCTTCTGTAGTCCTGGGTGATGAATATTCAGAAAACATAAGAAATGTGATCTTAGGAAGTATGCATAATTTTGGCATATAATCACTGCTTATGGTGTTTATAATTATTTACAGTATTTGATGGTGAGGGAAAATATTTCCATCACAGTTGACATACCCACATTATATCATTTATTCATAAACTAACAGACACTGAAAGGAATTGAAGTAAATTAACCAGTGATAATTTAGCTGAAGTGAAACATTTCTTTTAAAAGGGGAATGTCACCTGGTGAAACAAGGAACATTTCCAAAAACTATCTTAGTGCAGCTCAGCTTCCTGTTGTATTTACTATTGATATAGGACATTTCCTTTTCGTGTTTTACGAAACTGTCCTTGTAACCATGTGCTTATTAATCTTTCTCACTTGCATGGCTTCTCAGTGCCTTCTTATCCCTTGCTGGAATGGGAGCACTCTGGGGATGTGAGGCATTGTACAAAGTGCTGAGGCTACATATTTCTCCCATCAAGTGGCTTCCTCTAAATTGGAGCTTTTATGATGATGGAGCATTGCATGGTGACTTCACCACCGTGTTGCAGCCTGCGCACAGCTCAGTATTCTCAGCCTGCCAGGAGCCTTAAGAAGCAGGAAGAACAGAGGTAGAGGTAGAGCTATCTCATTCAGAATCTGCCAGAACCTCTCATAGAGGAGGTCTCAAATATCATTTTAGATTGCATATACATCAGCCAAAAGATGGTACCTTATTGGGATTGGAAGAAAGAATTGTCCTTTTCAAAAAGAAATGTGATTGTGCATTTTTGCCTAGTCATATAGGATGCATCACCAATGTCACTTTAAAAATACCAAGATTACTAAATATATTCATATATATATATACACATATGTATGTATATGTGTGTGTGTGTGTGTGTGTGTGTGTGTATAAATGTGTATGTGTGTATGTGTGTATACATATAGACACAAGTCCCCACAGAGGATGTGCAGCAAAGGGGTGCTGGGGGCCTCCAGGTGGTTCTCTAAGCCATATGAGGTATATAGTTACTTCTGCAAACAAATGTCTTACAAGGAAATTAAGAACTCTAGATAGGGCAGAGGGGTTGGAGGGAAAGGGAGGGGGCATGAGGTTATTAATGATGGTGGAATGTGATGATCATTATTATCCAAAGTACAGGTAAAAAAGTACGAATTGGTGTAAATATACTGTGTATACAATAAGAGATATGAAAAATTATGCTCTATATGTGTAATAAGAATTGTAATACATTCCACTGACATATATAAATAAATTTAAAGAATAATAAAATAAAATTAGAATTACCAGAAAAAAAACAGATTTAAAAAAAAATGAAACAAAAGAATACAAAAACCCACAACATCCATCTCTGAATTTACTTGAACTAAATTAAGCTTTTACAAACTTATATTTAAACGATGTTTTCCCAATGCATGGTTGGTGATCAAGAACTTTTTTCAAGTAATAAGAACTATTTTCTTATGCTATTTCTATCTTTGTGAATTTCTCACAAGGTTTTAAAAATTCTTAAAACTCCCATTCTGAATGTGTAAAACAAAGGAAATTTGGCGGCAATGAGATTTGGGCATCTGGGTAAAGTACCAGCTTAAAAAAATGTGGTTTTTACTTTCTAAGTGTTTGACTAATAAAAGATAATTATGAGTTAAGTGAATTTAAGATGAGAAAGCAACATAATAACTTGGAGTACAAGGACTGTAAGCATTGACTATGGCAAGCTTGGAAAGAACTAGGGGATGCTCTCTCGATGTGGTTGGGAAAGCCTACCAGGAAATAGGTGCAGTTCATGGAGGAGGGGGGCAAAAACTGCTGAAGCAAGTGGAACACGTTCAGCTATTTCAGGTATTCAGGCAGAAAGCTCACTGACAGGTGTCAAACTGAAAAAACAAAACCCACAAAAACAAATTTGGACTTAAGGATGGATTATTGCAAGAGCAAGTAAAGAAAGAGACTATTGCAGTAGGGAGAAGTAAACAAGACTAGAAGACACCAGGCTTGGGAAAATGGAATAAAACCCTGGGTATTGTGATCGGGTAGTAGAGGAGAGAATGTTTTGTTCCAAGCCAGCTTATTCTTCACAGTGGCTGTTGAGGAAGCGTGTGTTGCTTCACGTTAAGGTAGGGCCAAAGTTCAGAGGACTAAAAGAAGGAAATAAAGAATCTTAACCCAAATTTGGTTAGCAAGCATTTTTTTTTTCCCTCCTGATTGATCAGCTAGTCTTTTATGAGGCCAAGAATGCAGATTTAGAAGATGAGGTTCTAGCCTTGCCATTGGAAATCAAAGACATCCATGAATCTTATCCCCTGAAGGAGGGAGTATGTGTCTTTGAAATAAGTAATTTCTAGGGATTCAGATGGTGTCACTGTTTTCTTATCTTCCCCGAGATCACAGAGCTCTGGTAAAATTCAGCAACATCACTGGCACTGAGGGGTAGTGCAGAACAGCAGTTGGTGTTTGAGCTCCAAGGAGTAATCTGAGTGTCTGCAGAGACACTCAGTCTGAGCTCAGTGGTGGGGAGTCCCAGAACAGATGGCAAGCTGTGATCAGGCAGGCAGGCCAGAAAGATGTCTGCATGAAGAATATTTATCCCTGGCAGCAGGATCTCACGCATGTGTATGGAGAGATTCCATTCCTCAGAGATCTGGTGTTAAGAGTAGGATAGGGCCCCAAATCTAGAGAATCCTAGTTTCTGGAATATGAAAGCATTTCCATTTAGAGTAACCAAGACATAAATAGAGCTGAATTAACAAATCTGATATAGGTTGGAGAGCTTTGGAAATAGTCTTCTTTTCTCCATTGGATGAGATTAATCTCAGGTTTTGCTTCAGCTCTTGTGGGTGGGAGGATATGCAAGGAAAGAGAACAGGCAGATCCTAGCACATAATATCTTTAACAAAGGGGTCTATTCTTAAAGAAAACCAATTTATTTTCAGCTTGAATAATAGCCTAGTGCATCATGAACCTCTATCATTTCCATACTCTGGACTTTGGAATTTCTTTTTGTTTTATAGGTCAGCCTCCTGAGTCTCATATGGGAAAAACATAGTTAAATTTGGGAAGAAAATAGAATATAAATAGCTATTTTAAAGGATTGTAAGTTTTGAAAAATTACATGTCAAAATTGAAAATGTAAAAGTTAGGTTGTTTTGGGTTTCTCTACTTTAAATTTCTTTTCTATTTCTCCTGTGTTGATAACATTAATGTTGAATATTGAATTATATTTTGTTCCAAATGTTGAATATAATATTTATATGCAATGTGGAGACATTTATAAATGAATTGCAAATGATTTACCATTTACTTTTCTTAGGTAATCTTAAATTTATTTAAATATCCAAGAAGAACTGGAAATATATAAATGTAAATGTAGTATGATAGAAAAGTCCTGTTTTGTTTTATTAATTCATAAGAATATTTATGAAAGTTTTATGTATAGGAGAAAACATATTATTTTCCTGACCCCATATAACACAGTTTCCAAGGATGAATTCAAATATGGCAATCACCTCAGAACTGCTCTCTATATTTGGTCCAGTAAGCCCTGAGTTATTGTATTTAAATTCCAAATGTTTATACAGGACACAGAGTGTTCCTTAACAAGATTTCTCTGCTGAATGCTGTCTCATATTGTTTAGTTTTTATTCATGCTATAATACCTATTTTGGCAGGAGTTTTTATTCATTCTATAATACCTATCTATATATCTCTATAATACTTATTTATATAAATATAGAGATATATAGATATACAGATTATAGATATAGATCTATATCTCCTGCCAAAACAGGTATTATAGCATGAAATATATATATATATATCTCCATCCTATCATTTTCCATATCAATGTAAAAAGTTTTGGAGGGTAGTAATTGTAACTTGTACATATTTAACAACTCTATAGTTCTTAAAATTGGTGTTTTAACTTTTTAAAAGTTCTTAAAATGGAGTGTTTTTCTTTTCACGCTTACGTATTTAACAATTTTGAACTCTGAAATACAGTGGTTGGAATATGTCTGGACATATATGTAGAGGTACAGAGACATGTTGAAGGCCTTTCTCCCTTGGCTCCTAAGCATAGCCTACCCTCTGCTTCCTCTCAATCCTCACACCCATCCCTAAGTTGCAGTCTGAAGAGCTTTCCTAGAATTGAGACCTTTATCTGCTTCTCTGGTGTCACCTTCTAGTTTTTCCCCATTTGTCTTCTATAGTTCAGTCATCCTTCATTGCAGGCAAGTTCCATAAGGAGCCATGGTTTTCCAGTCTCTAAGTCTAACTCTCTGCAGGTATAAAACCTATTAATTTGATGCTTTCAGTGATAGATATGAAAATTTAAAAGTTTCTTCTTTTTTTTAAATCATTGCTATGTTTTGGATATGCTGTGACTGTGTCTCTTAAAGCTTTTTTTTTTTTTTTTGAAGATTGGTTTCCAGTGTGGCAGTGCAGAGGTGGCAAAACATTTTAGAGATGAGGCCTCATAGGAGATTCTTAGGCTGTCAGAGACATCACCCTCAGAAAGAGTTAATGCAGTTCTCATGGTATCCTAGTTAGTTCCTTCAAAAGCAGATTTTCATAAAAAGAACAAGCCTTGCTCCTGTGTCCCTCTGGCTTCCTGTCTCACCACATAATCTCTCCCTGTGGCATGTGCTCCTGCTATGACGCCAACTATGACAGGTCTCACTAGAGCTCAGCAAATGCTACTACTATGTTCTCCATTCTCCAGAACTATGGTCCAAATAAGCCTTTTTATTAAGTACTCAACCTTGGGTATTTTGTTATAGTAAAAGAAAGTAAAATAATATAATCATAGTATAAATAATCACATGATTAGGATATCCATTAGGATTATTATCTTTAATTTTTATTTGTTTTAGTTATACATGAGAGTAGAATGCATTTATGCACTTTGATAGATCATACATAGATGGGGTATAATTTCTCATTTTTCTAAGTGTACATGTCGCATGTTGCAGAATCATATTGGTCATGTAGTTACACATCTACGTACAGTAATAATGTCTGTTTCATTTGACTATCTTTCCTATCTCCACATCCCTCCTCTTCCCTCCCATCACTTCCCTCTACCTAATCTAAGATAATGCTATTCTTCCCCAGCGCCCCCCACCTTTTTGTGAGTTAGCGTGTGCATATTAGAGAAAACATTTGGCCTTTGGTTTTGTGGGATTGGCTTATTTCACTTAGCATGATATTCTCCAGCTCCTACCATTTACTGGCAAATGCCATAATTTCACTCTTCTTTACAGTTGAGTGATATTCCATTCAGTATACATAACACATTTTTTTTTATCCATTCATCTATTGAAATTCATCTCCATTAACATTTTTTGAATATTAAACTATAGTATAAGCACTAGGGGTATGACAGATCATGGTAATGAATAATAATTTATTATTTTAAATTAAATGAGTTTCTATATATGTATATTAATCTAAATATTATTTCTATATGAATATATCTTTATTATATCTGTTGTCTATGAATCACCTATCTATGTAACTAATCACTGAGATCTTTTTAGAATATACTGTGAGACAGGAAAAAATACAGTAACTTAAAATATGGTATTTTCTGTTATTTATGTATGAACCTAGAAGTTGAAAACATAGCAATAATGTTTAATGAAAACATAAATAAGACAATTTTTCTTGAAAAAATCAGAGAAGTTGCATAAAGGAAACTATGTTTAATCTAGGCCTTTGATTTTGACAGATTTTTGCAGGAGGAAGGCACCATTCTCTGCAGAAATGTGATATAAACTGTGTGTGTGGAACACTGAGCCCAGGTCAGAGCGGATGTGGTCACAGACACATAAGGGGAAATTAGTGTAGAAAAGAGGAGAGAAACCAGTTTTTTGATACTTTTGCAACAACACCAAAATGAGCAATTGTACTTAGATATTCTTTCTTTGTTCAGTCTAAAGTGAAATGTTATTTTTATTTGTAATTGGATCACATTCTTCATTTTACTGATGATAGTTTTAATTTAATTGATGACAGAAGTAATTAATGTATTAAAACTGAACTGTACTTGATAAACAATGAGAATGTTAAAATAAGAAGAATAAAATGATGGCATTTGCTGGGAAATGGATGGAAACGAGAGCACTAAGTGAAATAAGCCAGATTCAGAAAGTCAAGGGTTGAATGTTTTCTCTCATATGCGGAAGCTAGACCATAATAAGGGGGAAAAAAGCAGTGGGGATTCCCATGAAGATGAAAGGGAGCTCAGTAGACAGAGGAAAGGGATTGACAGAGAGGAAGGAGGGATGGGAAAAGGAAGGTACAAAGAAATTGATGTGTGTATACTTCTGAGCCACAGTGAATTTCACCTTTATGTATACCTATTATACACTAATAAAAATAAACTAGTAATGAATAGAAGGAAGACCAATAGAGTAGAGGAAAGAGAACAGGAGTAAAAAAAGAGGGGAGGAAAAGGGGAAGTTCTGGGGGACTAAAGTGGAGCAAATTATATTCTATCCATGTGTGATTATATCAAAATGAACTCCAATATTATGGATATCTGAAATGCCCTACTAGAAACATTAAAAATAAAAATAAAAACATGAACAAAACCCAACATCTATAAAATGAATATAAATCATTGCAGATTCTTCTTAGATTAGTATTGTAATATTTTTTTTCATAATATACTTGAAATAAAAAGCTTGAATATGCTTCCTTAAAGCAACTTTTGCTATATATGTTTAAGTATTTCCTCTATTTTTAGACTCATATTGGATTTTTCAGAATTCATTGTCATAAAGTATTATGGAATGGAATAAAATTTTGTACAGATTTCTTCTAGAAGCAAAACTTACGGATTTTTTCATGTAAATGTGTACTTCATGTATTTAAAGACCATAATTGCATTCTGTTGTCTAAGTAATGGATGAATTTGAACTAAAATGCAATCACATTGTTTGATCTTATTTTCCTCTTTGGCATTTCTTGCCAGTCTTCAGACCTCATAATAATTTTAAAAAATTAGATTGGCACAGAAGCAACTGCAAAACCACAAAACTAGTCAGAACTGGCAGAGGAATCAAGAGCTTGGCTGATATTTTGGCACTTGTTTTTGCAATTGAAGAGAAAGTCTTCAAATAAATAGACTATTCCAGTATTTGGGGTTTCAAGAAGGTTTATTTTGAAATTATTTTCTATTTTGAATTAAGTCATGACTATTCATGACTAGAAGAACTGCCCTGGAATTTCAAACATGATCTACCTTGTTCTGGACTGTGCTGGTCTTCAGAACTAAAACTGAGTTCTGCTCTATCACTGGGTTGCAGCAAACCATTTTCAGAATTAAGGTTCGTAGTCTCTGTTCCCACAATGCAAGTTTTTCTTTGCCAAGGCTTATTTATTTCTCAATTTTTTTCCTTATCCAAATAATATAAATGTTATAAAGAAGGCCTACTTTCATAATCTGCGAAAAGGCTTACTTTTTTCCCAAATTGAAATCAAAGCTATAATTGCCTTTTGCATGTATTACTAAAATGATTTTTAACTAATCTGGACTTAATCATAGAAGAATCTTCTACTTCATTCATTCCACATATTACAGTCAGAGTTGTCATTCGTAAGATGCAAACTTGGTGAAGTCTTCTTTCTGCTTTATATCAGGGAATGGATAGCAGAGCACACTTGTGAACTTATTAGGATAGCCACGAAACCATTAGTGATCTGGCCTTTTAAGTCTCTTCCCTTTCTCCCTCTTACCCTACATCTCATGCCTTTCCGATTTTATGGACTGTCTTCTGCACCTCAGTGCTCCCTGTGTTAACTTTACTTCATTACTCTGTTCTCACATGACATGTATCATCCTGCAGAAAGTTCATTTGACCTTCTGAGCTTGGGATGATATTGTTTCAGTGTACTCACCATAACAGTATACTTGTCCCATTATATTTTCTATTCATTCTCTATTTGCATGCATTAGGTAGAAACTATGAGGATAGGGGTTGTTTATCTTATTTTCTTAGTAGCATTCTTGGGACTTAGATGGTAATCAGTAAATATATACTCATGAATAAGAAATGTGAGAGGCATGAGATCATTAAGACATCAAAGTTCTTGTCATCAACCAAATGAAAACTCTTTAACAACTTATTTTAACCTCTCCGAGCTTATCTCCATCCCCAACTGTAAAAAGAGGGTGTCTGGACTGCACAAAGTCTACATTCCATCTGTACTAAAATTCTATGACTCTGTTTTGATTAAGCAAAAAAAAAAAAAGACTGAGTGCATTTTTTTCTTATTATGTCAGGTGTTGTTTCCAGAATCCCCCATGGACAGCAAAATATTTTGATGCTGAAGTCTCTGATGTAAAATAGTATAGTATTTGCATATAATCTGTACACATCTCCTGTATGCTTTAAATCATCTCCAACTTGCTTATAATAAAATGCATGTATTATGTATATAGTTGTACTGTATCTTTTTGGGGAATAATTCTTTAAAAAAGTGTTTAATACAGATGAAGTATTTTTTTTCAAATATTTTTGAACTGCAATTCGTGGTATCTAGAGACCTGAAACACACAAATATGGAGAGCCAAATGAAATATGTTTTCCAAAAAGAAATTACATATAAAGCACAATGCAAAGGATACAAATGAGAATAACTAATAATATAATTATTAAAAGAAGTCCTGAATATGTTAACAGATGTAAAAGGCACAAGTCCTTATAAACCTTATAAGTCTTTATATTTGCCAAGGAAAAGGAGAAAAAGGGTGATAGCATTGTTTGGTTTTATTTTGAGAAATGCTCTTGAAAGAAATTCAGGATACTAACTAAAGTTAGAAAATACCTTAAACTGAGACTGTAGTATGAAAAATGATACCATAGTCATGCCTGTGAGCCCTCTAACAACAGAAGGGCATTAGAGCTTCACAAAATGGGGTTTTCTAGTTACAGAGCACTACTAGAATGCTGTCGGGTGACAAATCTCTGCAAGCAGGTTTTCTGAAATATCACTGGGTCAATTTAACTACACTGTAGCTATACATATTGACTCAAACCTACTCACAACAAGAGCTCAGCATTTCAAAATAATAACAAGAATTGTTGTACAGCATAACATTAGGAGAAATATGTCACTTTTGTGCAGTTGATTTTTAGGGATTAGGCTTAGTTTTTCCACATTTCCTGTATACTGTGATAGCTTTACTGGTGAAGTAGAATAAATAGGACCCACTACTTCTTGATATTTATAACTAAGTTTATTTCTAGTAGTTTCATTTTTTGTAAATATAAGGAGTTACAATTGTAAATGATTTTTAAAATTTTCCTATTGACTTTAATTTTTCAACATAATAATAATGTGCCTAACATGAAGAAAGACACATGCTAGGCATTCAGCTTAAGTATTTTCCATCACTTCATTTCTTGTTTCCTGCCTTCTTGATGAAAATGTTGGAAGCCATTAAAATACATATCTCTTCAACTCACGATTGTTTGTGCCTGTCTTTTCCCATTCAGGACTTTCCTAGATTCTAGCAGGATGTCCTTAAAAAAATCAAAATATTTCAGTTTACAGGAAATAAGATCTTTGAATGTATTTTCTAATAAGTATGCTAGAAGATATTTTTCTAGAGTGGGGATAAATGAAAAACAGTCTTATTTGTCTATTTCATTATTTTCAAGTCTTGAACATTTTAGTTTCCCATTTTACATGTAGAAATTCTTTCAATCTGTATAAGTACCTCTCACATCCTATTCAATACTTCACAATTCCCAATAAACCTTTTCTAAGTTTTCTACTTATATAAAAATATAATTTTTATCTACATTCATTGTAAATTATCTATGTGTTCTACAGGAATTTTGGTTAATGTATCCAAAACAATGTTAAGAGTTGGGAAAAATTTGGAGTTATTTTGTCTTATCTCCAAATGCAAAAATTGAGGAAACAATACCAAAGAAGTTAGGAAATTAGTCATTGTCTATTTTTTAAACAAACTTCCTCCACTTTCTTAGTTACACTTACTTTATATCCCTGCACAGCAATCTGTTCCAGTTTTCACAGCCCTATCTTGTTTGGAAGACTATCCAACTGCCTTTTATTTATTTATTTATTTTTTTGGTAGCTACTCAAAACCAAAAACCAAAAACCAAACCAAACCAAAACAAAACAAAAACCAAACTTTTTT
The DNA here is from genome assembly GCF_052094955.1 of Ictidomys tridecemlineatus. Taxonomy (NCBI): domain Eukaryota; kingdom Metazoa; phylum Chordata; class Mammalia; order Rodentia; family Sciuridae; genus Ictidomys; species Ictidomys tridecemlineatus. The sequence goes on from NC_135490.1 coordinate 41,200,500, forward strand.
AGTCAAGTGTTTTTGTTTTTCCAGAAAATGCTTTATTTTGTCCCTGTATTAGCATAAGATATGCTAATTTAAAAGTATGCTTATTAAAGTTTATAATGTCTTCTTGGTTGAGGTGATTTCCATTCATCCATCTTGCCAGCCCATCTCTGGTTCAGTTTCAAAGCCTTGACTGAGAATAACTGTAGTAAAACATTTCTTAATTTTTTTTTATCATGAAATTGTGTCTAAGTTTCTATGAATTTCTTTTCTTTTTTTTTGGTCCCGTTTGTCAAATAATGTTATTGCATTTTTAATTTTCATTTTAGGAAGATTTAATTAAGAAATTGCCATTAATATGTATGGATAGATTTGTTCACTAGTTGCCATACCTCAACAACTTGACTAGTATTGTTATCTCATGGGTGGGGATATTGCCCAGCACTGTTATCTTGAGTGTGTTCCATGGTTGCTGAATCAGTTCTGGGACTGAGTTACCTTTTGAGAAGTCCTTCAGAATATGTTATTTATGTACCTAGAGTCAGTATACTTTCTGGTCTTAAAAGAAATGTCATTTATTACAGTGAATTAGAAGCCATTGGAAAGACCTAAGAGAGAGATGGGATAATAATAGTAAATGAGATGAGTGAACAGAGATCTTTTTATGGACAATACTAGTTTTCAAAGCTTCAGATAACTTCAGATTGAGAAGATGGTTTATAGTAACTAAATAAGGGTAAGATGGAATCACATCATATACCTTCAGTGTGAATACTTATTAGCCAGTTTATATTCTGATTACAAAATCACTGTGGCAACCCACAAAAGAGCAGAGAAACTTGTTATTTCAAAGCACTTATCCATTGGCTCACTTATCCAATGTGTTCAGATAAATGAAATTTGACAGAATTCCCAGCAGGGCTGCTGTCATGGCGTTGATGCTTTTGATTAGATACCAAGGAAGCCCATCTTCAGAGGCTGTTATTTGGATTAATTCCCAAGGCTGATAGCTACCACCACAGTATCTTTAAAAAGAAATACTGTTACAAAGTATTCATATGCAAATAGGACAGTGATTTGATATTGCAAAGTTTAAGAGAATTGGGAAAAGCCACAACAAAACCCTTCTTTGAAAATTTCATGGATATGTAGTAGAAATGAAACAGATAACACTTTTGTGAGAAGAACCAAAAGCAGGTGATGGGCCTAACATGTCAGGTTTCTTTTTTTTCCCCCCCTCAGGGTATAATGGAATCTTTATAATAGTCTTTATCTATTATATCACAAGACAGGATTTCTAAGCCTCAATACCAGATTGCTAACATTATCACTGTCCTGACTATAATATCTGGTAAATTGAAAAGGAAAGATAAGATTTTTTTAAGGTAAAAGCTAGTACTAATTTAAAAGAAGCATCTTTGATAAAGATAGTATTAAACCACTTAAATTAATCAATGAATCTAGCTGGAATAGTGAGGAAAATACAGACACAAGCTGAGATATATTTGATAGTGTTGGGGTAAAATGGTACAGGTATGGAATTTTGATATAAAAGCACCTGTATAGTCTTAGAAAGAAAGCTCAATGATCATTATGTGAGATTTTTTTATAATATGCTTGATATTTAAAAAATATGCTTACATATAGTTTTTTTTTAGAATCAGATCATCCCAAACATAATCATAAGGATTTTTTAAATCAAGAAAATTTGAGTTGTCATTTATTTATTAATCTGCTTGCTCTTCATCAGGTTGGGTAAAGCAGCATTAGAGAAATATAGAAGTAGAAATGAGAGATGGAGAGAAAACAAGAGCATGGCAGTGAGGGGAGATAAAAGCAACTAAAATGAGGTTAGAAAAAGAATAAAATTTCTGCTAAGGATAGAATGCATGGTCTTTGACAGAAATGCAAAATGAACCTTATTACCAAAGGTAGAGCTAGTTGGGAGGAAACAGAGCTGTCCTCTAACCTAAAAATATTCTGACCCAATTTTATCATGCGTGGGCATTTTATAATAGAAAATTAAGAGAATTTTTAAAGGAATTATTTGCTATTTTAATCTTTTCACTACCATAAAAATACTTTTAATGTTCAGCGCTATTTCTATTAGTTGTGCTTTACCTAGAGAGTAACAAATGGTTCATTACACCCTTAAAAGATGGTAAGAACTAAAGCATAACCAAGAAATGTATCTATGAAAAAAGATTAAGTCATAATTTATTGTATGTGTAATTTCCCAATAGAGTGCCTTCTCAAATAGAGTGTATTGGGAGAATATGTTGACTTTGTAAATTAGAAGGCCCATGTCAAGAGTAAAATCTCAGAGATTTTCTCTGTATAATATGTGTGATTTCATCTGGAACACATCTATACTCCATTAAAAAGCTAGCACCATAGCAGCATGCACTACATTACTTAAAAGCATGTTTTTATAAGTCTTTGGAGCTGATCTGCAGGGCTGTCACATGGGGATAATAATCTGTCATAATATGGAAAGCCCGATTTCCTAGTGTGCCTTTCTAAAATATTTCTAATGTATCTCAGGTAGGGCAGGATAAAGGTTTTATTCCCGTTATAGTCCAAGCTGCTCCAGAGTGGGGATCCTCACCCTGTTTTTAATTGGCCTATTAACTTCATTTCAAAAAGACCCTTTGAGTTACCCATTAAAATAACTTATATTTGTATCCCACATGGACAGGTTCACATGAACTCATTCCTGGAAGAATGAAGTAAAGAAATGACTAGCCAGGTAACTGCTCCATCACAGAGGGCTGTCTCAGCAGAGCTAAGAAGTTCTGGCATCTTGTGTTTCCCACCTTATTTTCTGTATTCTGTTTTTCCTTTGCTGTTTGGAAGCCACATCCAGAGTCTCCAGTGTATACCACTAGCCCAGATTCCTTGAAGCCCCAAGATTTTTTAGTATTTAAGAAAATGCTGAAGGTCTAGAAGAGATTTCCCTCATATCTTTGCATCATTCAGAAATAGGAGAAATCACCAAGAAAGACTACTGTCTATGTTGGTTAACTATTAAAACATAAGATATGCTTCTGATTCAGCTGTTGAATCTTGCAACTAAAAATAGATATATGATTTATAAAACTTACAGCATAAGGAAACTTCAAGTGTTTTTCCCCCTGCTAAATACCAAAAAGCTACATGGAAATCTACTGAAGCAAGGAGACAAAGTATAGACAATAGGGAATTTCTATTTTTTTTTTAGATAATTCAGTATATATTTACTCATTCTAGTTGACATATATGAACAGTAGGCATAAACAAATATTTCTTTCAGGAGAAAGTACACATTTGTTTTCTTGAACATAGCAATTAATATATAAGGTAGATCTAAGTAATGTGTATTGAGTTTTGACAATTATTTTAATATATGGAGAATTTTGGTCTTAGAATAGAGACCAGTGGGTACATTGTATTGTTTATGAATGTGACAAAAAAGCCACTTATTTCCTGAGTGGTTAAATGCTAAATTTAGTAAATGGTTTTACCCAAAGGGGGGATTTGAGATATAGCAATAACTCACATTTGTGTAGCATTTTGTTACTTGTAAGTTACCCAATAGTGTGTTATCTTTTAACATTCTCAGAATGACCATGAAAGGATGGTAGAGTAAATGTTCTCTTCTGTGTTTTACACATAAAACAAAACTCAGAGAATTTACAGACTGCTCAATATCACACAACAAATAAGTATCAGATCTGAGATTTAAGTCTCACTTGTTGGCTTTTTTTTCAGATCTTTTCATCATGCTATGATTGATTAATAAATGAATAGCATTTTGATGGAGATATTATTTGCTCTAAGAAGGAATCAATGTTCATTAAATTTGGAACAAATAATATGTACTCTTACAAGTGAAATTATTGAAATACATGGTTAAAGGACAATAATGTGAAGGTTCAGTACTTATGCAGTGATATCTGTTAAAATATAGGTTAGACTTGAGTGATGGCATGGAAATTTATGAGCATGACTACTTTAGAACTACCAATCTCAAAGAAAAAATAATACAATTTATACCCCTAAAATTATACTCCTGTGGATAGTATATATCTATGATTGCCTTGAGTCTTTTCTGGAACAATGAATTCTAATATTACATGATAACAGCACTTTTGTATTACTAAGTTATTTGCAGTATTATAACCACCAAGAAATGAGTTGTGGGCATTTTAGTGATTATAAAAATGATAGAGTACCAAACAAAAATATTTTAAGGCATAGTAATCATATTGTTTCCACCAACTGTGGAAGTATAAGATTTCGTACTTTTTTTTCAATCATTCATTCTTGAAGTATACTCCACATGGATGTTGCAGTTATAACAGTATTATTAAGAAGCAATACTGGAAAGAATTTTAATAGAGTAATGCTTGTCACTCAGCCAAAATGCCCCTGACAAATCTATATTTTTAAGTTGATCCAAAGCCATTTTTATCCCATAAACTAAAATTTCATCCATTTCTCACTGAGTAGTTTTCTTATGGAAAATATCTATTCTTGAATTTGTAGTAGTGATTTGTAGAATTCTTATTCAAAGATATTAGTGCACCATTTCATGTAATATTTGAAGCAAAAAGCATATAACTTGTACTTTTGTTCTAAACTAATTTTAAGAATTAGTAAAGCTAAATATTGAGGATGACAGCAAATTGTGTATTTTGGTTCTGATTGTTTTGTATTACTTCTTATCCCCCCTAGATATTACACTCTGAAACAATGATACATAGCATCTAGCACTATTTCTGCATTGGGGAACTGGGGTTGACAAACTATTTCCTGCAGACTGAATCTGTTCTTACCAGCTTTTTGTAAATCAAATTTTATTGGAACATAGCTCCTTACTTGTTTACATATTGTTTGTGACTGCTTTTATGCCACAGGGACCAATTGAATAGATGGAACAAGCACTATATGGCCCACAAAACCTAAAATATTTGATATTAGCCTATTATAAAAAAAGACTGCTTACCTCTGTAAGAGTTTCTAGCTTGAGGTTTAACTGGTACTATTTCCTACACACATTTTTAAATTTTATCATTTTTTTAATATTTTAACCCTTCTGGAAATGTGACAGCTTTGAGCAGAAAAAATGGTTTTTAATTGGTGCATTATGATTATATATAATAGGTTCGTTGTGACATATTCATACATCCATATGACATAATTTGATCAATTTCATTCCCTAGTACTTTCCCTTGCCCTTACCTCCTCCCTCCTTCTGATTCTCTTCATCTGGCCTCCCTTCTGTTTTTAAGAGGTTCTGTTTCTAAATATTCTAAAGCTTCCACATACAAGAGAGAACATAAAACCCTTGGCTTTCTAAGTCTGGCTTATTTTGCTCAACATTATACTCTTCAATTTCATCCATTTTCTTTCAAATCAAGGTTTATATTTTATATAGCTTATATTGATTGGAAATAATAATTCACGTGGAATGACCTAAAGAGACTTTCGAATGATAGAACATCTGAATTTAGAACACACTGAACATACTTTATTTTATGTAAGCCAATATTTCTTTGCCACCCGGTATTAAACACTGAATGCATCTCTTTCTATTAATTTTGATGATATGACAAGCGTTGGTCTTGAGAGGAAAGCCTCTTTCATGTTTTTAAGTTAACAGTGTTTTTTGTAGTTAACATGTAAAGTGCATCATATGAATGACAGTTAATAAAGACTTTGTGAGTAAATATGCTTGTTTAGGATCCTGTCTCCGAGCAGGGTGAAGAGTCTTATTTTCAGGAGAGACCTTTGGTGGCTCAAGTGTACTTGGTTTGCCACTAGCCGTGTCCTCATAGGAAGGCTTCTCTTCCATGTCCATGGTGAGGTGTGCTCCTGTGAAAAGTGCCAGAGTCACATACTCGTTGCAGAGACATTTAAAAGCCAGTATGCCACTTCCACATTCTCAGAAGCTGTGCCTCAGAAGCCACGGGGAGCGATGAGAGTTCTGTAAGAGGAGGAAGCCTGAGTCTCTGAATCACTGGATGAAGGCAAGATCCTGATACCTTTGCTTAAGCTACTAAGTTTGTCAGACACTTAGATTTGGACGTATATTAGCCTTTCAATGTCATCAATTTCATCTCACTACTGTGCTCTTTATTATATCCTGTCCACAATCATTGATTAATGTTCATACATTATCCTCAATGATTTTGAAATTAAAACCCTTTTTCATTGCTAAGAAATCATTGGCCCTAGCATCAAAAGTTCAGTTTTCAAGTTTACCCTGACACTCACATAGGAAGGTCTCTTTATTACTTGCACCTCAGTGAATTAAGATAGTTAAGAAATAGAATGAAGCATACGTCCTTTGTCTTAGTGCATTTGTGCTGCTATAACAAAACACTGAGGACTAGATAATTTATAAAGAACAGAAATTTATTCTCTCATGGTAGAAGAGCTAGGAAGCCCAAGAACATGGAATCATAATCTAGAGTCAGTCCTCTTGCCATATCAATATGTGTGGAAGGCAGTAGGGCGAGAGGCGGCTGAATTTACCCTTTAATGACAGCACCAATCCAGGCAGGAAAAGGGAGTCCTCATGGACTTGTCACATCGTAATAGAGTACTGTACATTTATAAACTTCTAGTTCAGTTCTGAATATTTGTATGGCTTAAGTAACTCTTTTTCCTTCAAGTGGCAGGTCAAGATTATTCCAGCAATATAAAAAAACTCTCCACTATAGGTTTTGAAAAATAAAAATCACAAATCTTTTAATTTTGTTAATCAAATAATTTAAGTATATTGGAAAGCTTACTATTATATAGTAATTTTTATTGAATCATTGTAGAAATTAAAAATGCATTTTTAGGGGCTGGAGTTGTGGCTCAGTGGTAGAGCACTTGCCTAGCATGTGTGAGGCCCTGAGTTGGATCTTCAGCCCCACATATAAATAAATAAATAAAAGATCCATTTACAACAACAAAAAATGCATTTGTAAACAGAAAATGACTGTTTTAATTAAACATTAATTTAAAATTTGATATTAGTCACAGGATGAGATAAAGTCTGAGGTCATCTATTACCAAAATTTTATTTTGCAACACATCTCATTGAAGATTAAGGAAATAAAATGATTTGAAGCTATGTGGCTAGTGAGAGAGAAAAAAATGTCAAGAATTCAAAATTATAGGCATCCAGGACAGGATTCTTTCTACTTTTAACTACAAAACTGATATAGCCCAAGAATATTTATTTTTATCAGAAACTTTATTACCTAGAGGTAGAAATAATATGTTGATATAAATGAGAATGTCCTATTGCATGATAGTTACATTTAAGAAAGCAAATGTAAATTTTAGCAGGAAACACAAAAAAATATTTCTGCCATCTGAGTGGGAAGATGCAGTAAAAAGGAAGTAAGGGCATCTCCTTTAAAATTAGGGAGGTTTTGTGTTTGTCAAAACACAATTGAGAAGGCAAAGCCTGCAGAAGGCCTTGAAAAAGTCTTGCTCCACAGACAAAGCTAGGTTGGGGCATAGATTTGGTCCATAATGGAGCAAACATACAGAACCTATATAAAAGCAGTGAGCTCAAGAATCTGTGGTTGTAGAATTATTTTTATTGAAAAGGAGGAGAAGGAATGATAGAGAAAAGAAGATTGGAGTTGGATTATGGAGGGTCAAATTTGAAATTTAAGCAGTAACTTTAGAAGATGAGTCCAGGAAAGCTGTACGAGGAATCAAAGAGCAATTGGAAATAGGAACATAGTTGCCCTACTTTTATCACTCAGTGTTATCTCATGTGAAAGGGATATGACTTGGGTGATTATAAAAGTATTGAGATGATCATCACTGATGTCAGGGATGTTTTGAAGAAAAGGGCATTATATTTGGTTATTGGTTAGTTATTGATCAGGAGTGAGGAAGGGAGAAAATGAATGACATATAAAGCCAAGTGTGAACACAGCAGTTTACCATTAGCCAAACTGAGGATTTATAGGAGATTTACATATATATATATATATATATAGAGAGAGAGAGAGAAATATAAGGATTTTAGATGGAGTTAAATTAGAGCTTTCAGATATAAGAAGTGATTTCATTTATCTTTGCCATTTAACAAACTACCTCCAAGATCTATAACTTCAAATAACAACATTATTTATTTAGCTCATCAATCTCTAAGTAGGACAGGATGTGCTAGGGACAGGTCATCTCTGCTCCATACAGCATCAGCTGGGGTGGCTGCCTGGAGGCCAGAGGATTTACCATCAGGCATGTGGGCCAGAAATCTTATTTCTTCTCCAGCAGACAGTCTGGACTTTCCTCATGGCATTGTGGCTGGATTTCAAGAACAAATATCAAAACAGACAAGATGAGAAACTGCCTATTTATTAAGACCTGTGCCCAGAAAACGGCATAGCTTCTTTTCCAATGATTTTAGTTTTCAAGCACTCCTAGTGCCCAGATTCAAGGTGAGGGCATGTTGCCTCAATGGGAAGACTGCCAATGAATTTTAGGGCCTTGTTTTTAAAATTCCATGAGATGGAGCTGATACTCAATATCAAAGATATTGGGAGACGATATTGCTCTAGAGGCAAGATCTGAAGGCAGGGGACTAGATGACACTCTTTGAAGAGAGTAGAGCAAAGAACAAAAAGTCCACAAATAACTAATATTGAATCCATATTCATGAATAGAAGACAAAGATAATGGTAATGAAGAATGAAGGTAGTTACTTAGTAAATTGGGAAGATGTCAGGGCAGTGCCAAAGTTATATTATTTTCTCCTTATGTATGTTTTTCTTTGATTCAGGTTACACACTATCAAGATTGCAAAGCTTCCACTTATAACTAATTGTATTGCTCAACTTTGCATTACTATATAGAAGCTATTAGCTAACTCATAAAGAGAAAATGTTTATTTAGCTCACAGTTTTGAACTTTGGAGGTTCAAAGTTCAAGATTGGGCAGGTTCCATTAGTTTGGCATCTGTCAAAGGAGGTAGATGGTGGCACCTAATGGTGGGAGTGTCTGTAGAACAGTCACTTCCAAAACCAGAGTACAGAGAAAGCATGCGGGCCAGACTTCATTTGTAACCATTGTCTGTAAGAAGTCACAGGGGCCCATGAGGACTACCAAGAAGTCTCACATGACCATGATGACCTAAGCAACTCCCACGAGACCCAGTTCCTAAATGTACCACCACTATTCAATACCACCATCCTGGGGAACAAATCTTTAAGGAACACTCAGCATCCAAACTATACCACTAATATTGCAAATAAATATGAACATTTTGTGTTTTTTTCTGAAATGCTAAAACCTAATCTCACAGAAAGAGAAAGAGAAAGAGGCAGAGACAGAGAAACACAGAGATCATAAGACTGGTTGGTTGATTGTCTTAGTAACTTGATGCTCTCTAGTGCCATGCTATTTTCCACCATGGCCAAGGAATACAGGAGGCTCAAAGGAGGCTGTAGACTTGTGTATGACGTGTACACCTGCTATGCTTTCACTTTATTGAAACCTGTTGCCTCCATTCTATGGGCTGGAACACCATAATTCTGGTGAAAGGTAGCTGAAGGTCTCTGACTATCTTGAAAGAAACCTTGTATTTTAAATAATCACATATAGCACCTTTCTCTTTCTGTCAGCCCTATCCATGAACCCTTATCTGATAATCCCTGTAAACATAAATTTATGAACTGACATTTTATGTATAAGTATTCAGAGTCTAATGTATCTCTATAATAATCTTCACATAATTCTGATGTTATGAGTCTCTTTCGTGCAGTTGTGGAGTACTGAAATCATTTAAGGATCATCTACTTGATCTGCCTCCTATATTCCTTCTCAAATATCAAAATAACAGGAATGCATTATTGCACATCAAAACAGCAATTTAGCTACAACCAGAATTCTTACTAATGTGCCATTTATTTCACTATTCATTATAAATTTTCCATCTCATGCTAGATTTTTTAAAACAGTAAAATTTCCCTAAATAATTAACTAATGAAAATATTATTGTAGCCTCAAGAGAGGAGACAGAAAGAATACCCTATGCCGTACGATATTGTCTTTCTTGAAGATTATTTTATTTGATAACATAAAATGGTAAAATTTTCATGCAAATTTTTACAGATAAATATGTGTGTGTATACACACACACACACACACACACACACACATACACACACAAATGCACACATATCTTGGTTATACTATAGCAGAAAATTATCCACAAAGAGATTGCTTTCATGGGCATATAAATATGATGCTGTTATAAGAATAATCATGTCATTCCCCAAATGATACTTAGAATTTCAATATAGCAACAATGACAGTAATGATAGTGGCCAATCTGTTCACAGCACAAACTATGTGCTTTAGGTGTCTCTTGCATATTTACTTATTTAACTTACCCAACAAATGAATAGTTAGATTGATGCTGTGAGATTAATGGTGGTTTTACATATTACCAGTTTATTGTATCATTCTCAATAAATTACCTGCTCCAGTTTTTCTTATTTGATTATATTATAGAGCTGCTTGAGATAGATATAGCCTGCAAATCACTCAAATTTGCTGCTAAATCTCCTGTGCTTCATTTTCAACAAATCACTATGTTCAACAGTGTCCTGTTCTGTGGTCACTTTCGGTCTGCAGCTTTTCAGTGGATCCTCAGGTCTAATTGAAATAAGTTCTCATTCACTCTTTCTCTCTTTGGCAAATATTCATTCTCAATATTTAAAATTTATTCCCAGTGATATCCAGAAACCTATTGCCTCCACTGTGTGGAGTGCAACAAACATAAAGTTGATTTCTAAGTCAAATTTGTAACTCATGATTTGTTAACAGAGACTGAAAGAAAGTCTAAATGGGATGATGGGATTTGGAAGCTCTGGAAGAGAAGAGACATCATCTTCCTAGCAGCCCTTTCTGCAGAACTATCCACACTGTCAAGAAAAGTCAGTTTTACCAGCCATAAATTTAGGACCTTTAATTAACTTTGTGAATTGTTGTCCTAGTTAATTTTTTAAAATCCTTTCCAAGTATGAGTAATTTTAGCCAGGTTTTCTCAATTTTCCTGTAAAAAATTGCTATAGGAGTATCACGTCTCAAAAATGGAGAAAATCAAAGCCCAACTCCTTTTTATTGTTGTTTTTGAAACAGTTTTCTCAATATAATCACTTTTAATTTTTTAACCAAAACTGAGAATAGCCCAGACCTGTGGCTACATAATAATTACAATAGCTAGTTGGCTTACTTTTTGTTCTACTAAGTAAGAAATATATCTCATTGGGTATTTATTAAGCATGTGCCTGAGAGCACAGCAATATACTTGCTATCATCTTATATATTTAATATTGACATGACACATCAGTAGTAATGATCTACATTTATCTTTAATTTTCAAATATCTTCTGTATTTGTACGTGAACATTGATGACACTAAGGTACAGATATGGATCACATAAATAATATGTACAGCTCTGGGAATAGAATCTAAGCTTTCTAACCAATCCTGTGTACTTCTTAAAAATTGGTGAGATCATACTTTTATTATATTATAAATAATAAAATTTATTGAAAACTTTCTCATCCATTTTGTCATCAGAGTTCCTAGTACAGTTTTTCAGTGTTTGTTTATTGAATATATAAATGTATGCATCATAGCATTCAAGATACACTTGATTTTATTGACAGAGCTTCCCAACTACTACGCAGAAATGGATTACAGGGGTACAGATATTTATTCCCTTCAGCCCTAGGACATTCAGCAGGAAGAATGGTATTGAGTAGTGAGCAAACTTATATTTACCCCTGTGTACTATAAAAACATTACCATTTCCTGAGTGTGCCAACCATAAAAAAATTAAGAACCACATGTTAAAGACACATGTTACTAATTAAGGTAGAATTTAACAGAATTGTTTAAAATTCAAGTTAAGAAGTTATTAAGAGAACAATAAAATTAAACTGCAGAAAACAAAGAATAAATCAATGAAGATAAAAAGAAAAGTTATCAAAGCAGTAGAAGTGATAGTTAAATCCAAGACTATTTTCTCAAGGGGAGTAGTAAGAAGAAAGGAATACTAGTAAATCTAATAAAATAACATATAAGTTAGAAATGGAACTGACAGAATAATTACAACTACATAGTAAATTAAAAGACTTATAAAAGAATAGTTTGCTCAAGTTTTTAAAATACAAAATCTGAATCAATGAGTGACTTCTAAGAAAATATAAATATCCAAATTGAACTTAGAAGACATACATGATCCTGGAAGAAATGGGTAATGTTTTCAAAGATAACCTCTAAAAAGTACTAAAAAATACTTTTGAAGCAAATTCTTTAAAATTTTCAGGCATAGAGATCCTCAGTAATCAAACTATTCTAGGCTCCAGAGAGTACATAAAAGTTCTAAAATACTTTTATAGAATCAGCAGAGTGTAATAACAAAACTTCAAACTGCACGTAAAATGAAGTAAACTGAACTTGCTTATGGATATTTATAAAATTATAAAATATGAATTAGATTTGAGCAGTGCATGTATAGATAACATAAACTGATCATATGGTGCCAAGAGAGACATGTTAGAAATTCAAGCTTAGATCTGGACTGGGGATGTGGCTCAAGCCTGACGTGTGTGTGTGTGTGTGTGTGGGGGGGGGGCTGGGTTCGATCCTCAGCACCACATAAAAATAAAATAAAGATGTTTCCACCAAAAACTAAAAAACAAATATTAAAAAATTCTCTCTCTCTCAAAAAAAAAAAAAAGAAAAAAAGAAACGCAAGTTTAGATCTGGCTTCATCATCTACCAGTACAATTTACCACATTAACAGAAAAAGTAAATGCTTTTAACAACGTACAAGGAATAATGCAAAGGTCAACACTAAATCTGGAATTTTAAAAAATATGAATATAAGAGAAACTAAGAAAAATTTTCTCCTGAAACAAACTTGTGATTGATTATGATACATATTTTGCAGTAAAATTGGAAACAAGATTGATAAGTATTATCGCCACCATTCATTTAAAATTGCTAGGGATATTTTACTTCTTGATTAGGTAGGATGAAAAAAATAACTGGTATTAAAAACTTCAAATGAAAAGAAATGTTATAATTACTTGCATATGATATGCTACATATGGAAAGTCCAAGAAATGCAGCTGCCATTCAAATTAGGAAGAGATTTCAATAAAGTGATAGGTTATAAAATGAGAAAACATAAAAAATTTTAGTAGTTTCTACGTAAGAAAAGGTTATAAATATAATGGATGGAAAAGTTCCATTTATAATAGCAAATATACTTAGACTAGGCATAAACATTTAGTCTTTGTGGAAGAGGACATACAAGAGGGAGATTTAAAATTAAACTAGGGTCTATAAGTGAGGCTTTCAGTGGAAGACTTACTTGTTCACATACAGTAATGCTTAATAGTTTTAATATGTAAATTGTCCCTAAATTAATTTATAATTGCATGTATAAGGCTTGAAAATATTAAGAATTCTCATGAAATTGTTAAAAGTCACCAAGGTTATGAAGAATAATTCACATTTTGAATTTGCCATAGACTATCAAAAAAGGAACAGTATTTGTACTTGATATTGAAACATTGAAATTCCATAATAATTTACACATTTGGGATTTGCATAAGCAGACAAACGAAGATGAAACTCTTTAAAACTGTTCAGAAATCAATTCAAATAAATAGCAAATACCACTGGTTAAATATGTGGAGTAAAGTTGGAGCATTCACAAATTATTAGGGAAAAAATGGCTATTTTATTGGCAAACATTAAGGTGAAATTCTACCCAAATCCCAATACAAATTTAGTTACAAATAAAATAAATAATTCTAAAGAAAATGACACAACTGACTTATACAAAATATATTTTATGAAATTTGGTATATGTTAGGGCTATACGCCTTTTTGTGTATCATAAACTCAGAATCCATTGTTAAAGATTAGTGGAATTGGACATAATTTGCAAAAGGAAAATATTTGCATGATGTAAATCAAAGAACAGAGTCAAAATGCAAAAGTAAAACTGGAAACATACTTAGTTCTTGTTTTTCCTAATATAAAAGAACACATAGGAAATATTTAAAGCATATTAAAATAGTACAGGGTAAAAATGGGAGTTCATAACCCACTTGAATCAAAGTGTGAAATATGATATATCAAGAACTATGTAATGTTTTGAACAACCAATAAAAAAAGAAAAACAAAAAAAACAAAAAAAACAAAAAAATTTTTCAACTCTTTGATAAACCACAAGATTATAATAATAAATTAAATGCAATTTATTCTATTATTTCCTTTGTTCTTATTCTTGATGAAAATTAAAGAGAACTGTTTTGTGAAATATTATTCAATATCCAAGTTTTATTTTCTGAGTTTAAAATTTCCTATTTCACCAAATATTTTTCTCATTTAAATTTCACTCTCTGTTTTTTTTCCAAATTTTCTGTATCTCTCCATAAAAATGCAAGAAAATGTTAACAATAAAGGATTATTTAACCTTGCAAAAAAAAAAGAAAAAGAAAAATGTACAAGGACATGAACGAATATGTTTTAATAAAAGGACTATAAATGGCCATTAACCTAAAAACATCTAATTTCCCAGGAAAGGTGATAATTAAACAATCTATCAGATTAAAAAGGTTTTTAAAAATGACATGTAGTTAGGAATAATTAAATAGACTTCCCCACACACTGTTGGACTTCAGAAAAGAAGGATACAAATTCTTTGGGTGACAATTCTGTGGTACTCAACAATAATAGCAACCCAAATTGCTCATCCTTTGTGGTTCAGATATTTTAAGAGAAGTGGAAAAAGTACTCAAGTGTGTATGTTGTGTTATTTTTAATGGAAAAAGTTAAACACTATTAATAATTTAAATATCTTATGATACATCCACAATACGTTGCTCTATGAAATACAGTAAGCTTATATGTACTGCTGTAGAAATTCATTCAAGCTCAAATTGAAAGATGCCCTTAAAAGGTAGTTTAACATAAATGGTGAAAATTTAATGTTCTGATATTTTCTGATACATCATCTGTGCAAAAACATTTTTTGGAAGAGCAAACAAGAAAATTTTCATTGCTATTTCTAATGATTTAATATGTAAGAGAGGCAGCAAGAAGTATACTTTTCATATTTGAAAGTTTAAAAAAATCTGAATTATTATTAAAAATATGAATGTAAAATATTACATTCACATACATATTAGTAAAGAACTGTATTTCTTTGTGTGGTTTCCCTCTTCTGTTATTGAACTTATGCAGGACTTCAGAAGCTCTTTTGTAGCCTTCATGTAATATTCTGCATCCATCACTTCAGGCACAAATTTCCATCTTAAATTGACCCTGGATAAGAGACTGCAGTACATAATTGGTTTCTGGGTGGCTTAGATGGAAAAAGTCAGAATCCTGAGTGAGATTTTTTTTTGAGGATTACCTTAAAAAAATGAACACTGAAATGAGAACGATTTGACAAGTTGAAAAAAAGCCAAAATTCACTTCTGACAATTTCTTAATTGAGAAGTGGAACCAGTTAGTTTATCTTAGAGAAATACAAGATTAGTTTGAGAATGAAGTAAGATTGTTCAGATTTGGGGGATCATGAAAATGCCAACTCACTGTCAACTCTGTACTGCAGTACTGCAGCATAAAACGATTATTTTCATTGCCTGCAGTGTTTTATTATAGAACATTTTTGGTATAACCAGCACTTCATTTGTATGACTTTGACACTGTTTCATATTTAAATGTTTTATAGCCCCAATTTGATTTTCTATTTTCTTAGTGTGGGGGCTGTTTTCCTATCTTTTATGTTCCAATTTTCCTCACAATGCTAGGAGTTTGCTGGGTTTTTGATAGTAGCAGATTTTCTTGAGTTCATGTTTTTATTAACTTCATATTTCATAATTTTAAACTTTGATCTTGTTTGAATTCTTTTTCCTTAACTTCAAGTCTACTAATCCAGAGGTGCCCCTTGGTTCATACTCAAACCGGATTGATTTTCCTGTAATTTTGTTGACGTAGACTCCTTTATTTGTTTTAAAAATTAAAGTCCAGACTTCTTAGTGTCTCACTATATGGTCCTTGTTATTCTTCTAACTTTAACTCATTCTACAAAAAAAATTTTAAATAAACTGGTGTTTGGTATAAAAAAGTAAACAAACTGGTATTGCCATAGTCTTTTGAATAGGGCTCTGTTTTCTTAGTAAATGTTTCCCTTAAATACAGTTTTTGTATAAGCTGAGTTTCATTATTTTTGTTTTAATTTTGGTGGTGGGGGTACTGCTCCAGCTCTCATTCTGACATTCAGTATATACTACTTTGTTTTGTTATTTGATATCTGTGTTATTTACATTACATTGTATTGTTACTCAATACATTCTATTTACTTTTTATTTACACAGAAAATAGATAAGAAGAGTAAGTTAAGTACCTTAGGATAAAGAATATGATCCATGTTTTTTATTAGCAGCATCTACCATTTAGCTTTGTACAAAATAGTATTGCTCTATTAGTAGTGACTTAAATAAGATGCTAAGCTTCATTAGAAATATAAAATTTAAAAAAAAATTGGGACTATACAGTGGTATTGTACACAAATCACATTTACTTTAATGAAACTTTTAATAATTCACAAATTAGAATTTTTACCAATATAGCCATCTTCATTTAAATAGTAGACTTTGGTCTTGGTGGACAGATTTTTGAGCGGACATAATTTTTCAACTCATTTTGGGCAAATACTTTGCAGTGTGATTGTTGCATCACAAACACAAGCATACAAATACATATAGGTATATTTTATATAATTTATACATATATGTGTGTATATATACTTTTTGCTTTGTCAAAAACTGCTAAAGAGCCTCTTAAAGTAACTTTACCAATTTTCATTCCTGCCAGCACTAAGGGAGAATTTCTCTCTACCTTGTTGGTATTAGGTGTTGTGGATGTTTTGAATTTCAGATATTGTAATGAGTATGTAGTGGTGTCTCATGATGGTTTTAATTTGCAATTCCCTAAGGACATAAGATGTGGAGAATTCTTTCATATGCTTACTTATCACCTGTATGTCTTCTTTAGGGACACTCATTCACATCTTTCAGTCATTCTCAATTAGGTTGTCAGTTTCCTTATTGTTGAGTTTTAACATTTTGATTTGTATTGTAATTATGGAGACTTTTATTAGATAATGGGTTTTTAAATGTTTTTTTTTTTTTTTCCTAGCCTGTGTCTTGTCTTATTCTCTTGTCAGTGTTTCCAAACAGGATAACATTTTAATTTGAAGCATTTTTCTTTTTTAAAAAAATTTTTAATATTTTTTTGGTTGTAACTGGACACAATATCTTTATTTTATTTATTTATTTTTATGTCATGCTAAGGATCGAATCCAGGGCCTCCCACGTGCTAGGCGAGCACTCTACAGCTGAGACACAATCCCAGCCCCGGAAGCATTTTTTTTCATAGATTGTATTTTTGTTATTGTGTTTAAAAGGTCATCCCCATTCCAGTGTCACCCAGATCTTACTCTATTACCTATTAGTTGTTTTATAGTTTTGAGTTTTATTTAGGACTGTGATAAAATTTTGAGTTAATATTACTTATGGATATCATATTGTTCTAGTGTGGATAAGTCCATTTTAGTAAATTATTGCTAACTACACAGTTAGATCAGTGTTGTTATGATTTCGATGGAACTGAAGATAAGCTTAAAGACTTAGGCACATTAGATGATAATGTTTCAAATGGTCTATTGCTTCATCAAAGATATTTACAATTTACTATGCTTCATATTCCTCTGCGAAGACATAAGATATAATTTCCCAAAGGCTTCCCAAACCTGTGTTTTGTACCTAGGAGTGAAACATCCCAGTATGCTTGGGACAGTCCTTGTTCATGACTGCGATTTCTCTATTGATGTTAATAGATCCTCCTTTTAATCTCACAAGTGTTCCAGTTTCAAAGTAAATTATATGGTTTCTCTATTCATAGACCATCATGGAGTTAAAGGAGCCATTTCTTGTATGGATTAGACAAGAGTTAGTTAGGTTTTTCTCCCAAGAAAGACCTTGCTGGTGAGTTGGCGCCACTGAAAGATAGCACTGAGCCTTTCCTGTCTCTTGTGGAATATCATGGGGATAAGATTTGGTTCTTCACTCTTGTGAACCAGTTCATTGGTTTGAAAATTAGTTGACAAAGCAAATTGCTTCTTGAGAAGGCTTGGAAATCAGTCTGATTTAGGGAAAAGTGGAAATTTCAGCTGAGTTTTCCAGGGAATGTGAATTGTTGAGCTTGCAAGAATAAAGATATATTTTGTTTGATTTGTAACTCTTCAATTAAAATTCACTGAAAATCATGAAGTTTCAGAACTATGAGCTATGACTGTGTCGACCCCGTGTAATCTACTGCTGGCTCCCATCAGGTGAGTGTGCAAAAAAGATTAATTGAGTAGACAGCCAACTGTGCTTTGAACAAGGGAAATATGTTTGATAACAGGAAAGAGTTGGAAGAGTATGCAGAGTTCATATTTCTTTTAAATATTGAAGTTCTGGCATGGGGGTATGGCTCAGTAGTAGAGCACTTGCCTAGCACATGTGAGACACTGGTTTCAATCCTCAGCACCACATATAAACAAATAAATAAAATAAAGGGATTGTGTCCATCTACAATTAATTTTTTTTAAATTGAAGTCCTCATGTTTTTGGGAGATCTAATTTCATTATCATTTAAAAGAAAACTGATAATCCAGATACATTCAAATGATTAGGAAATTATTTATCGTCACCAGGAAAATATAAACATTAAAACTTACTAATAAAATAAGATATATGACCGAAGTGATAGTTTAAACACAGTCACGTAATTAAAATGTTTTCTTCAAATTTGTTCAAAAATAGAGATAATATGATTTCTCACGACTTCACCAAATACAGCTAATTGGTTTTGGTTTTCTCTTGCTCACTGTGCTGCAGCCTCACTTCTCCCTGTATTTTAAATTTGCTGCTCTGTCCCTAACTCAGAACTTTGATACTGCTGTTCTTTCTGCTATTCTCATAAGCAAATCCCTTTTGCTTTCATTCAGTTTCTAGATAAATGACTATCCGATCAAAAGGAACTTCCCTATCCCTTTCCATCCCACTGTCCTGTTTAATTCAGCCATGAAATTTATCTGGAGATTTATCATTTCATTGACTTGGTTTCTTTTCATGTATTCTTTCTCCCATTAGCAAGTATAGTCCATGAGAAGGAAGTCTTTCTTCCTCATATAATACATTGCTATAATCTAAGAAAAGACTTGATGGGCTATTGTTTGTGAATAAATGATATTGTTATATTCCTTTAAGTTGGCAGTCATATAAAAATATTGAGCATACATATAGATTGTTTAACAGATTATTGTGCAGAGTGTCGGAACTTCTGGTCTCAATTTTATAATTTACATTTTGCTTACTACATCAAATCATCACAAATCAATTAACCTTGAGAGCAAAATAATAAAATGAAAACAACTTTTTACTTTGAGGCACAATAAGCATGTGCTGATGTTCTCACATTCCTTAATGAATAGGCGCAACAACCCACTATTTAAATCATATACAAAATTGAGAAATTATGAGTCTCAATTCTTGCTATATACATTACTTTGACTCAATGAATTTTATTCCTGTTGATGTAAATGGAAAATAATTCCTGAAAGCTTTTTCAAAGCAATTATTGTACTGGTTATATTATAAAATGTGCACTTTAAACTTAAAATTTTTTTTAAATGAAATATGCCACTTTCATGGTAGAGTAGACACACTTTGGAGGAAAAACTTTATGTATCAAGATATTTTTCTTTTGAGTTTTGATAACTCAACCCCAATTCCTGATGACAAGTGTGAAATATTTAGAAGTTGGTAGAGAGGCTTATACACAAGCCTATGCACATTTGTCACATGTAAGTGTCAATCAGGCCTCCCTTAAAACATATATAAGCTTTTTAAAAATCATGTTACCTGTGCCTAAGGAAACCTAAGAACACAGTTTACAAGTCTCAGAAAGTGAGTTCATTGATTTTTTTTTTTGTTTGTTTGTTTCTATTGCTGTGTTGATGAACTACTGGAAAACTGAGCCAGCTTTGAACTTAGTGGTTTTTCTAATAATGGCCTAGTCACCTTCAGAAAACAATCTAAGGGTGCCCTGGGGGATGTGATATAAAGGCATGTATATGTCATGTGAGATTTCAAGCAAACTACAGTTTCTAAATATCTTGTATATTAAAGCTTTATTTATGCCTACACATCTGTTTTCCTCTTAGTATTATCAAGTAGCTTTAAGTTGGTCTCCTTTAAATATTTGAAAGCTTTTCCATTCTTGAAAAGTCTCAATAATGCATGTGATGATCATCTCAATTCTTTTCTATCAGGATGAATTTTATAAGCTTCATCAATGGGGAATAGGGAGATTTAAAAATATGGTTTTAAAATATTTAAAGAAGATATTTAAAATATGGTTTTCCTGGTTCTTTTGAAGTGTAAAGTTTTAAAATCATATTAAGAAGATCACCAAGGAGATTTTATAATTGGCAGGTTTCTTTGACATCTAAAGTATCCAGATGTTAATATAGAAAATAGCTTTGTAAGAATTTATTTTCCCTCTTCTGCAAATCAATGAATATTCATTCAATATATGTAAATGAGAATTTTTTCCCATCACTTTTAAGATTTAATACTCAGGGTACTTATATTTTGTTAAATTCTTTCCCATTTCCAAATTATTGTAAACACAGTGTAAGCATATTAAAAAAGAGACAGCAGTAGTAGCACATTTTCATGTAACTGTTGAGAACTGGAGCACAATAAATTACTTGTATCCTCAAATTTTAGAGTTCTGAAGACTGCTATACTTATTCAGTAGTATAGCACTAGTGTTAGAATCAGGGCATGTTAGGTCTCAGAGAGCAGTTGTTATCCCCTCAATGAAACAGCTAAATCAGTGGTTAGAAAAATTGCAAGACTTGTCTTAAGGTTACAAAGATATGGAGCTTACAGTATTTATGTTTCCAGATTCTATGTTTGATGTTTTCACTGACCATATCATGCTACGTTTTGTACAGATGTTCCTAAGGTAGTGAATGTACACAACATCACTTAAAAGGGAGGAGTTCTCATTAGCGAATCTTTGCTGCAGTGTACAGAGCAATGGGCCTCAGACTTTAAAGGTGTCTATAAGGATGGTGTCAGATGCTTATTTAGAAATAAAGATTTTTGAGCTCCAGGGCTCTGGAAGGATCCATGGTAGAATTTGGATCTGCATTTTAAACAAGTTGATGGTGATTTATTTGATAAACATTTTGAGAAATTATAGCATTTACATTCAAGCATAAGTTGTGTATATAAAATCTAAAACATGTATATGGAAAGTATAGGATATTTTATGGTGTTGGATGATTAAGTCTTCCAGAATTATGAGACTTTCTAAAGATACAATGAATGTAAAAAGTATTGTTTATAGTACTTGACCATCTTCCATCCCTCCTGGCCAAAAAGGATAAGGAAAAAATGGTTTTTTTGAGTACTCTATCAATTCAAATATGTCTATGGTAATAAAACTTATTTTAATATGAAAACAGATAATTAAATGGCTCTATTTTCTATTCTAAACATCTTTATATCTGTCAATCAAGTATATGTCACAAAATTAATGTGCAGAATTGGAGCAATCAGTCTTATTTATTCAAGGAAAAATTCAGGTCACCTATCACCCTCAATAAAGAAAGATGTCCAGATTTTATTTTGGCTACTTAGCAATTCCCGTGGAAATTTGCTATTTTAATTTTCTAGCCTCTTAAATTAACTGTGCAACCCTTCACTATTCAGATTTCTACACACCTGTTTGGCATGAAGACACAAAGGGTAAGAAGAAATGGTGTGTGCGAGATTAGTCCCAAACCAGGCCTTTTACCAACCCACGCATCATTAACCATCTGTTTGCTTCATATCAACCCTTGGCTTTATCTTCCTACTTCCCACCTGCTGGAGCCCTTCCAGGTTGAAGTCCTGATTAATCAGTTTCTCTGGCTCTTAATCTTCTACTTAATTACTAAGATGAGAGCACACTTCTTCCTTTCAGGAATATGCTTATGTTTGAATTGTACTTCTGAAGATGCTGATTTCAATTTGGATCTGATATCTCCTGTGTACTGCCCCATAGGATTCTCACTGAACAGGACCTACAATTCTTTTCTGGAGCATTATCTGAGCTTCCATACCCAGAGGTGTTACTATAGAGCAACATGATGCTCAAGTATAGAAAAAAAATCTGTATTCAAGGCTATTTGTTTTAAGACTAGGGATTATGGTTTGACCAAAATACTTGGTATTTTCTTTTCACCTTTACTGCATTGTTTGTAACCTTTGGGTCAGCAAATGAATAAATGGAACACTGTGATTGATTACATTTCTTTCTTAGTGATATTATGACCTTTGTCTGCAAATTGTAAAATTCAAACAATATTTTTCTCTGAGAAGTACATTTCCATTTTCAATGTACTCTGTCCATAATTGAAAAGTCAGCGAAATAACATGTTGACTAATCATATACAAGTCTATACTTCAAACATTAAACATTCTATTACTTTGGTGAGGTTTAAATGAATTTGAATTTAGATGACATGACAACTATATTATCTTACCCAATGTTAAGCCATGTTTGATGGGACAATGTCTACATACCTGATCTTCAAATTAGTTCTTCTCTGAATACAGCATTAACTTACTCGAAATAACTTCATCCATAAATTAAAACCACATTGCTACATTATGACAATTATATTGATAAAATAGGAGATACAACAGTAGCTAAGATTTTACCAAGTGCTTACTGTGTACATGCCACTGTTATAAGCATATTTCTGTTTTATAACTCTCAGACTTTGCAGTGTTCCTATGGGATGGGATGGTGATTGTGAAGGTATGGCCCACAGAGGTTCAGCAACTCACTCAAAGTCAAAAGTGTAAAAAGTGGTAGAACCTAATATTTGGGTGGCTTAGAATAAGAATTATTGAATATATGCATTTTACTTCTCAATTTTTAATATGAATTTGATAAAAAGTAAAATTTGCAACCGGATTCCTTATGTAAAGCATATGTAAAAGAGGATGATAAAAATTTGATGTTTAGTAAGTCCTCCCCCTTCTCCCACTTCCCCCTCCCCCCCCCAAAAAAAAAGAAAGGAGAAAAGAAATATCTACACCATATTTCAGTCTTTGGATTTTTAAAGGAAGGAATTTGAAAACTTTCACATTAATTGAATTCAAGAAATATTTTGGTTGTCTAAGTCCTAGTCTTACTGAGAAATATTGAAATTAACATTATACTCATTGGAACATATTAAAATCTACTCATAGTCTTTAATGTAATACAAACTAAAATATGCATTTTATATGCATTTTAATCAAATCATTAGATTTCAATATATGAAGATCAGTCATATGTGTTTGTAAAATCAGATTAAGCATTTATATTATAAGACAAACATCAAGTAACACACCAGAAGCATTTTAATGTCAAATTTTCAACAGGTCAAGGGCCAATTCTTCTACTATTTAGAGCAATAGAATAAATCCCAAACAAATATTTTTATATGCAAATACACTGAGACAAGGACAGTATTTACTTTCATGAGAATTAGGAGCACTTATTAATAACTGCCATTTTGAAATTCCAAGCACAAAAGAAAAATTTTAAATAGTGTATTTAAATAGTTTATTTTTAATAGTTAATTTAAATGGTTTATTTTTGTCTAGAACTCCCAAAAGGAATGTAAAAGTAAATATCAGCAGTTTGTAATTATAGTGGAAAGGCCATGTGACTTGAGCTAGTCAACCTGTTTCCTGGATCACAGTGTGTTTCATGAGGCTTCAGTGGTGTAGGCTGGTCTGTAGGATGTTATTTGTACTTGATGGCATGCAAGTCAGAAGGCTTTTATGAACACTGGTTGTGGGAGAGCTGTCTATTAGGAAATCACAGTGATGCTGTCTGGGCTGTCGTCTTTAGAGAGAAGAACTCATGTGTTCCCTAGTTTTGAGTCTTGAATACCTACTTAATGAAAACATTCTTCGTTGTAGTGAAAAAATTCTACATTCTGAAGTTTTTTCCCCCCCAAGAACTAATGTCGCCCTTTATGTAAAATAAATGCATTGTGATTGAGATTTTGAAAAAGTTGAACAAAAGGCATTTTTAGTAGAGAAATGAATTTTTTTCCCAAAATGGTTACAAAAAATGTGTTAAGAGCACATTTAGGCAGAAGTGATATAACTGGATAGCAGAAAATTGTGAGCTTCCTTTAGATGACATATTCTCATGCCATGGATAAAAGAGTTTGTCTCCCTAATTTCAGTTTCCTTAAGTAAAGCATATATAATCAGTCAAACACAAACATATTTAAAGTATCATATACAATACACAGCACATGAACACTCAAAAATAATATTATATTTTTAGATGTTTTCTATTCCAGTTAGATTGGTGATTTAAGACACATTTTAGCTACTGTACATTTATTTGTTTTCTGCTGTGTTAACATGGGATGAGGCAGAGAAATGACATGTGAGGCAAGCAGTGGCAATGGAAACTAAAAGATAACATTTTAGTTGAATGTCATAAGTAAAATAAACCCTCATGTTGATTTGTGTGATAAGCAGTAAGAAAGTTGGGTTGACAAATACATAATCTCAATTTTATTTTCTTAATTGAATGTTTTCATATGTACCATGATTTGTTGGCAGAAAAATGAATGATTACTCAGTAAATTTAAAGCTTCATTCTCTTTAGTTTTGTTCTCTAAGCCTTTGAAGCTTTAATGTCCCTACTAGCCAGCTGAATCCACATGAAAAGGAGACTTACATTAATGAATAATTATAGTATCTTAAAATCATTATCATTAAATAAACATTATTTTTGTTCAAACATTATTTAATACTCTCATGTGTAAGAGATTTGCTTCAAAAGACAGTTCACTGATCACAAGTGTATTTGAAAATACTTTGAAATTGAATGAACTTTTTTTGACTATTGGCAGAAATTCTTTAAGCTGCTCAAATTTTCAAGAGTGTGCTGAAAACAATATAGGAAGTTGACCAGTCTTTAGGTTGTTTAGAATCTATCCCATTTATGTTCTTTTAACAGGGATGTTAACAATGACATTACATGTATAAATATTCCAACATATCCAGCTGACTATGATGAGAACCATACAAGCAAGACTGGAAAAATTGCATGTCCTCTCTCGTACATCAGATTGAAATAACCCTGAGCCTTGATCTATATATTTGTGGATTCTGTTCAAAATTGACTACATTGAAAAAGGATCATGAGTTAACAGTTGTGGAGAACTGCCCATGTGTTGAGTACTTTTTTAAAAATATTTTTTCAGTCATAGATGGACACAATACCTTCATTTTTTCTTGAGAGAGAGAGAGAGAGAAAATTTTTTAATATTTATTTTTTTTAGTTATTGGCGGATACAACATCTTTGTTTGTATGTGGTGCTGAGGGATCGAACCCTGGCCGCACGCATGCCAGGCGAGTGCGCTACCTCTTGAGCCACAGCCCCAGCCCACCTTCACTTTGTTTTTATGTGGTGCTAAGAATTGAAACCAGTGCCTTCCACATGTGAGGCGAGCACTACACCACTGAGCTACAGCCCCAGCCCTTTGTTGAGTACTTTTAATCCCCGAAATAGTTCTTTAAAGTGAGTTATAACTTTATTTTACAAAGGGCAGGGGAACAAATACAGAGAGGTTAAGTCATCTACCCATGTGGTAATTTGAATATGTTTTGAGTGTGTCCCCCAAGGGTTCATATGTTGGAAACTTGATTTTAAGTATGACAGTGTTAGCAGGTGTTGAAATTTTTAAGTTGTGTAGCCCAGTAGGAGATCCTTAGGTTATGGAGGTACTGTTGTTGGAAGGAATTAAGGTATTCCTTCTGCGACCCAGAAGTAGTTATTATAAGAGGGTTTTTATACAAGAACAAGCCTATGTTCCAGCTTCTTTGCTTCTTGTTATATGATCCCTTCCCTCTTGCATGTGCTCCATCTATTGTGATGCCAACTGCCATGAGATCCTCAGCAGACTTAAGCTGATGCTCTTAAACTTTTATAGCTGTAAGATAAATAAAATCTTTAGTTTCTAAAGTTTCTCAGCTCAAGTGTTTTGTTATATTAAGGCAAACAGACTAACATGACTCAATTTCACACCCATAGCAAAAAGCTTAGTATAAAATCAAAGGAATCTCAGGTGTCAGTAAAAATCCCATGTCCTGCTGTGTCATGTTGTCTTCAAATAAGATAAGTGGATTGCTCATTTCCTTTTCACCCAAAACTTGATTTCAGACAATAAAAATTGTGCATTCCTTATAAGGAAATATACAAGGTAAGAAGTTCAGAAATTCATAGACATAGTTAAAATCACTTTTGATTTAACTTTTTATCTGGCTGTAAAATTGGGCTAAAATTAATCCAGCAAGAAAAAAATGTAAGAAAAAATGGAGTGATTTGTTTCAGTAAGTTGTAAAGTATCATTGTATTGAAAGTATTCAAGATTCACACATTTTACAGAGAGATAAAGAAATCAGTCAAGATTTGGGGTAGTAGATGTCATTTTATTTAAATTATAAGAGAAGATGGAGTAGTGATGATTAATATGATTAAAGTCTACATTACTTATATTCAAATAACTATTCTTGAAAAGGTGTTGAATTTACTTAGTGACTGAGCTGCACAAACATCTGTCTAAGGAGAGATAATTGGACAAAAGGTACTTATAGACTTTTTCCAACCTAAACTTGTGTCTTTAGCATCTACAGTATATTTTTAGGAGTATGGAAAATGTTTTCAAGATTTCTGTACATAATTATCCCAGGAGAAATTGTTAATAGTGTTCAAACATTGTTGCAATAAGCATCTTTCAATTTCCCCTAGGATATTAATATTTTACTTGTTAGAATGTGCCAATTTCAAATTACCACTATTATAAGTCTCTTCTTTTTTTTCAAGAATGCCCGAGTTTCAGTTTTATTATTTAACAACCATGGAATTTGATTGCATTTCACCAAATCACCAGGTTCTAGAAGTAGGCTTGAAAAAAATGTTTACAATGGATGTTCTTTATTATGAAAGAATGTAATTTATTTTCAGGATAGCAGGTAAATGGAACATTGCATCCTTACATTTTGGATTATTTATGAATGCTATACCCAGTGGGAGGGTTGATGAGCCTGGGTGGGAAAGATATCCACAGGAGCACACAGACAAGAACACTAGAGACTGGCTCTTATTGGGAATAAGACAAGGAAATATGTTGACCTTTTCGGAAAACAGAGAGAGGACCTCCTCATTAGAAGAATACTTAATTCACAACCAGGGAAGATGTATAGGCAGGGCAGAGAGAGGGGGTAAAAAGGAGTAACACAGTTGGTGGCTGGGATAGATGCATGCAGCAAATTTTAATGTATAGTATGATTTAGATAATTCTAGAACTAATTTTTACAGAGGGACTAGCTGCTTGCAAAGGTGTCAGGATACTTAAAGACTCTGAGCAGATGTTGACACATGACATAATCTATATCCTCCTATTTTAGCAAAGGTGTAGGGAATTAATTTTTCTTTCAATGGAAACAGAAAATAAGGTGTTTTTGTTTTTCTGATAATGGATCTGTAGTCTTAGGTTTCACCAGGTATTTCTAAACGTCTGCATAGCTATTTACTCACTTTTACCTAGTTTTGTAAATCAAATGTAGTTTATATTTAAAGTGTTAGAGATTATGAGTAATAGAAGAAAGTCCAAATAAAATGTAAAAAATGACATTATAGGATTCAGGGGTATGAAAATTTAAATATTTTGGATTTAGAAATTAAATATGCATGACTCCACATTGTCCCCCACATAAGTAGTCTGCATTTGTCTGATATTTAACCTTCTGAAATTTCATTGTCTTCAACAAAACCAAGTTTATTGATTGTATAGCTCACCTGCGGTTATTTTTGAGCATCAAATTAGTTTAATGTGTTTCTATCAAATTGGTGACTTGCTTTAATACCCATGTGCCAACCAGAATTCTACATTCTTGAAAAAAGTTGTTAATTTAAAACTTCACATAACCATGAAATATTTTATGATCTTACTCTTTTTTTGCAAGATAATCACTGAATATAAAGGGCTGGAACACAGCAATCTTAAAAGTCAAGGACCACGACACATAAGTAAGAGTTTAACTTAAAAACCTAATTTTCATTCACTGAAATGATAGAAAATAGTGATGGCTTTAAAGAAGTTTCCAACCTATTTGTTAACCAGAATCCTATCTCCTTGTTGTGTTTTGGTTTTGGTATTGGGAATATAACCCAGAGACACTTACTCACTGAGCCACATCCCAGCCCTTTTTAAAATTTTGATACAGAGTCTCCCTAAGTTGCTTAAGGCCTCACTAAGTTACCCAGGCTGATCTTAAATGTGTGATCCTGCTGCCTCAGCCACCCTAGCCACTGGGATTATAGGTATGCATCACTACACCCAGCTCAAGAATTCTGTTTTTAAAGGCCATTTTAGGAGAATAGAAAGTAAAGGAAACTTTTAATGTGGCAGATAATTTGCCTATGACATTTTTAAATTATGAAATTTTAGTTGGATGAATCATATGTGTGAAAATTAGTTCTTATTATTTCTGAAGAGAAATGATCAATTAATTTCATGTTAACCGATTTTCCAATGATTACAAGATTTATCATTTAGCTTTGATTTAGCTTTGATCACAAGAGAAATTAATAGATTTGTAAATGACCAGATAAAGTAGAAAATTGATGGGGATTTTGTAATCTGTAGTTTCGTTGCTTTCAGGGGTATACTTCAAATTTTCTCTTGATATCTATTTTGTTTGTGCTAAGATCTATCTACTTTTATTGGTAGATAGTTAATCTGGATATAATTATTAGTTTAGAGGCTATATGTATGAGA
This sequence comes from Ictidomys tridecemlineatus, assembly GCF_052094955.1. Classification (NCBI taxonomy): domain Eukaryota; kingdom Metazoa; phylum Chordata; class Mammalia; order Rodentia; family Sciuridae; genus Ictidomys; species Ictidomys tridecemlineatus. The sequence continues at coordinate 41,229,483 of NC_135490.1, forward strand.
ACACTCAAATAGTAATTGGTCCATAAAAGTAAATCAAATGAATAAATAGAGTAAAATCAGACTGTGAAATCCAGTGCTTTGATCTACAGTTTAGAGGGGAAAATGCTAGAATATTAAATACACTGTGAATAAACCTTTTGTGCATAAATGTTCTTCAAAGTCAGCCTTTCAAAGTAAGGTCATTTTCAGAAACTCGACTGAGCAATAATAAAAGAATTGTTGCTTTATTCAATTAGAGCCCCATTAATGGTTCTTTAGGTCAAATTGACTTGATAAGCAGGTAGGAAGGGAAACAATCCTGAGGAAACAAAGGTCTTCTCAGGAATAATAGATGTAAATTTTAGACAAATGCATATTGAAACTTTAATTCCAACTTTTGGTTCACCCTGTGATGACTCTGCACTGAACATTTACGTATTCTACACCATGTGTCCCAGAGTATAAGAATGAAAGCAGAGACCTCACTCTTTTGGTTTTCATGGATTTATTAATTTCTATAACTGAGTGATTTTGAGATTATCTCCTTTGTCCATTTGTCCCTTATAGTCTTGCTCCTGTCTGTGTCTCTCTTTCTCTTTGTGTATGTGATGTATATATACACACATATATATATATAACTACCTATATAGCTCTATATTTAAATGTATTATATCTACATCAGTGATATACAGATAATATGTACATATAATATACATATATAAATGTAGATATATGTTTTCTGATAGATGATTTTTGAATACCTAATAGAAACTAAGTACCATAATATGGAAGAATTAAAAAGGAGCCAAAATAAAGTAATTTGTCTTTATCTAGTATGTTGAGTATTTATTACATTGTTTGATCCCAATCACAGGGGAAAAATAAAGTACATTTTAGTTAAGGAACAAGAGTAACTAAAGCAACAAATCTCAAGAACAAAGAACTCTGCAGGATATTACAATGTCTCAACTCACTGGGAAACTTTGGTGTTCACTTTTATCCGCATTTAACTTTGGTTTCTTTGTTGTTGTTGTTATTATAATCAATAACTTGCAATGATCCCTGCCCTGATCTCAGAATGAGATCATTCTCTCTGTTGAACTTGCGTAGCAACTCCATAACTGTGTAAAAATCCAGTTACCTGCCTATTCTACCCTACTTACTTCATGGTTGCTTGAATGGAACTTGATGTTAGGAAAAATTCTAAAACAGAGCAGAATGGGATATTACTAATTTCAAATGTGTACACAATGCCTCCTGGAAATCTCACAATGTGTCTCTAATTCATTTACTCTGCTCTCCTTCTTAATAATTATTATAAAGCATTTTTTTTCTGGTTCTGCAAGCCTTCTTTCCCCACTTTATCTCTCTCATACTTAATTGAGAAGAATAGAAAGAAAATTAAAGTCATTGGATATGACCAGTTCCCAAAATGTGCTCTTCAATAGTTATCTCTGATAAAGCTAGTTATGGTCATCTATCATATGCCAGGTTTCTGTATTATAAAAAATATATTTGAACATCTAAAAATCCTTCTAATTTTAAGTTGAGAATAGGAAATAGCATCATCCCTCTTTTTTCTTTAAAAATCGTGTTGTAATTACAGAAATATAAGAAACTACCAAAAAAATCAATCTCAACAAAACTATGAGATTTTGTAGTTTCAAGACAAAGTCTAAAATTTTCAAATGCAGTGAAAGTTATATTGGGGTGTGGAGAGACCTAGACTGATGATGTAGTCTCCACAGGTCTCAGTGAATTCAAGGGAGTACAGTTTCTTAAATCAGGAAGCACCTTTTAAGAAGTATAATGAATTAATTCAGTATAATCAAGTACCATGGACTGAGGTATTCATTAATAAAAATTTATTTTCTCATGATTCTGAGACCAGAAATCCAAGAAGAAGATGCTGGCAGGTTCTTTCTTCTGAGGGTTGTCTCTTTGTCTTGCCAATGGATACCTTCTTCCCATATCTTTATGTGATATTTCCTATGAACATGTGTATGTTTTAGTCTCTTTTTATGAAACACCAGTCATATTGGATCGGGGCCACCCCAATAATAATCTCAGACCTTCATTACCTCTTTGAAGGCTCTGACTACATAACAATCACATTCTGAGGAGTCAGGACTTTAACATGAATGGTGAAGGGTACAATCCAGCCCAGAACACATACCACCAGCTGACTTTTTGGAGAAGGAGGACAAATGGCTCAGGTTGGTCTTGGGGATATTCCTGGGCTCTGTTTGATACAGGGTAAATGCAGGCAAAAATCAGGCTGTTCAGGAGACCTCAGTGAGGCATCCTGGACAGTATTAGAGTTTCTGAGAAACTAGATGCAAGAAAAGTAAAAACTGAAAAAACAAAAACAACAAACAAACCAACCCACCAAAACAAAACAAAAACAAAACCCCCACATCCATCTTGGAAGTTATACACCATAAAGAATTTCAATCAAAATTTACCTGGAACTTGGCCAGGATTCACACCTTCTCTGCCTCCATAGTAAATGTCTGGTAAGGAATCAACAATGAGAGATAATTTTAAAGGAATCTTTAAATTCCTTTAAAGAATGCACCATATGTACTCTGAGAGAAATTAACAGACAATAATTCCAACAGAGACCAGTTTAGTAAGTCTACGAAATTTTCAAGGAAAATACATTTGCCTGATCAGACACATGAAATATAAATTATCTATAATCTATAAGTCAAAAGTTAATTTTGTCTTATAGTGATTTATAATAGTCAAAACCTAAGAGAAAATGGAGCAGTTCTTATAGTCTTCAAGAAAAGATATGAGCCCAGGAGTTTAGACCAAAATAAACTCAATGCTTATCAAACATAAAGGTAGAAATAAACATTTTTTGAAGATGTATGGAATCAGAGAATATAGTTTTTATATCCTTTGATGAAATCATGATGATAAATTCTAGCCAGTAAAAAGTTTAATAAAAATAGCACTGAGTATTGAATCTAATTAAATGTAGAATAAAAGACTAAAATAAGTGTGAGAACTATGGTTACAAAAAAGTGTGAAAGTTATAAATCTTGACAATGTACAAATTACATATCTTTTAAAGGCTGGACTTGGAAGGAGGAAAGAGAAGAAAACATCAGGAGACAGGAAAGTTATGGATTTATAAAGCCAATTTCAAAGATATAATTTAAAATACATAATTTATATATTAAGATAATATGCCAATATATAGTACTCAAATACCATAAAGATAAACATTAAGAAAATAGAATAATCTGTAAAGTCAAGAGGGGATGAAAACTATATTATTTAAATTGTTATAGTGGAAAAACCAGAGAAAAGAGGATTAAAATATTACATAAAATTCATAGTTATAAATGTAGCTATAAGGACCAAAATAAACTTGTAAGAGGAAATATAAAGAAAGCAAAGAGTATGCAATATATATATATATATATATATATATATATATATATATATATATATACACACACACATACATACATACATACATACATACATACACACACAAGTGGATTTTTAAAGCTAATATCAGAGGTCATATAATCAATGAATATAGAACTAAGGTCAAACAACATATTGTGACATGTTAATAAATGGATACTGATGGAACAAACATGCTACTAAACAAAATGATTACCACTGGGATCCAAAGGCAAAATCTAACATGGTGTATATTACAGGTATCACATCCTTCTGATGGCTTTGTGGAGGGTGGATTTGAAAGAGCCAACTATGCAAATGGGCAACCAGTCAAAAAGCTACCAGTTTTTCACAGGGGAGATTATGGAGCCTTGATCTGAAACAGAGAGTGGGTTTAAAGAATTGACAAGATCCATAAGCAGAATAATTTATAAACTGGAAATGGTATGGACAGAGTTCAAATGTTAACTCCTAGGTTTCTCATGGGAGAATTATCACCTGAAAGACAAGGTAGGATAAGGATTCTGAAGAGAAAATAACTTTGTTGTACCTCTTGAATTGATCTTTGGAAGTGCTAGACAGTTTTGTATCACTGTGACCAAAATACCTGAGAAGTAAAATTTAGAGGAGGGAAAGTGTAATTTGGGGCTCATGGTTTCAGAGGTTCATCCATGGTTGACCAAGGAAAGCTGCTCAGTTTATGACAGCCTAGGAGAGTGTAAGAAGCCAGGGACAAAATATATAATCACCAAGAGCACATCCCCAGTGACCCACTTCCTCTAGCCACACACCAACTATCTGCCTACAGTGACCATCCAGTCATCTATTCAAATCATTAATCCATCAAATGAATTAATCTACTTATTATGCTAAAGCTTTCATGCTCTAATCATTTCACCTCTTATAATGCAAGAACTTTTCGGGGGGACACTTCATATCTGAATGATAATAATGGGGCATCCTAAATAGATATGTTTGACAGGTTGTATCTACATTAATCTAAAACTCGGTATACAGATATAGGGGGAAGATAGTGATTTGAAAACTTTCAACCAGAGAGAGCAAGATAAAATTCATGTCCAGTCTGTTAAGTACAAACCTAAGACAAAAACGAAAATGGAGCCTGTTCCTGGAGTTCAGTGTAGAAGGAAGATGTTATAATGATGATGGTAAATGAGAAGGGAAAAAAATTCCATTTGTCTTCCTTGTAGGAAATAATTGAGTTTGTTTGATTGGCTGCACTATGTTGGGACACACACTAATTTTTAGTATCTTAGTAAGTTAAAGGTTTTCTAATGCTATGACAATCTAATTCTTGCAGTAAGCTCTTTCTTATTTTTATTATTTTATAGTAGAAAATCTGCAAAGCACAACACTCCAAATTAGTATCATAACTGTTGTAAATACATATAATGCATTTAAATTCTAGATCCTGAATTTATTTAATGTTAATAGTTCAACTTCTCTAATTTATTTCTCATCAAATTCATGTTTTGAAATGGTTTTGTAAATGTATTTAACACTAAGCCATTGTAATGCCTATTAATGATATAGTAGAGATAGGTCAAATGTATCCTCAAAATACTCTGAATGAACTTCTGACTTCTCCTATTATTTAAGAAAAAAAATCCATTTCATTACAGCATAGAATCTCCATAAGGAACATTCCAAACAAGTAATTTAACATTTCAAGTTGTTAAAATCATTTTGCGTTTGGCTTCATAACTTACCCTACTCAAGACACACTATAATTATGTAGGAATGCACGACTTGTCAAATCTTATAGCTCTTAAACTCCCAATCAATTGAAATGAAACATATTTTATGAAAGGCTTTGCCAAAAGAATGTTCCCTATAGAGAGGTGGCACTGTAAGGAAATATCTCATATTTTGTTTTCTATGAGACCAAGGAAGAGAATGGTAAAGGAGGATGCTGGGGCTGGGGATGTGTAAGGTGGCTGGGCTTGTGTAAAAAGAGGCACATGAGTTGATGTGTACCTGAGAACTCTCCTGGTTATGAAAGGCTTTGAAGGCACAGCCTTGGAGAAAAGGTGTGGGTTGTGGTTTTAGAAGTGATGGGAGTAGCAGGAGACAAAGGGTAGCCCAAATTCTGGAAAAGAGTTACAATGGAGCTTATGGTAAGGAGTAGGAAACTAAAGCTAATAGTTTGTCTCATTGACAAACAAGAGGTGATGGTGTGCTGAGGGCAAAAGTGGATTTATTCAAGAAAGGTCAGTTCTGTAGGAATGTTGAAGAGGCTCATTTCCTCATCCTCCTCTTTCCTTGGTGCCCTTCCTACCAACTTCTGACTCTTCCTATAATCACACCCTTTTCTTTCTTTCAATGTACCCCTTTCTTTCTCTTCTCCTTTCTCCTTCCTTTGTTTCCTATTGTCCTCTGGCCTCCATATGTACCCTTATCATCTCTATCACACAGACTTTACTCTTTGTTCACCCCTTGTTATAATAATTCTCTGGTTCCCCAAAGTTTTGAAATTTTTTCTGAAAATGGCCAAAAGCAAACATTAAAAAAATTGCCAAATATTTTTGTTTTTTTTATATAATTTTTTATTTTTCTGTATTTTGGGAGATAAAAATGTACTCATTTTATGTGCTGGCTACATATATCAAGTATCTATTAGAAGTCAAAATACTACAATGCGAAAAGGACCAGGTATTTAAGGTTTATATATGTATAACACAAGTTTCAAGAGAAAGTTAATACTTAGTAAGTCTGTAAGATGTTGATTTTTTTCCCTTTTGGTCTGGGACATGTCAAATGATTTGTATTTCTGCCAAGTGCTTATCAATGATTCATTGCTGCTTAGATTGCTTTACCAAAAATTAATAGGGAACCACAAAATTATTTTAGTGAATTACACTTCTTAGCAGGAAAATGTCTCAAATTACCAGTATGTTAAAAAAATAGAAGCATACTTCTCTTTTGCATGTGATCCTAAAGGCATTTTGTATAATTACTCCTTTGAATATAAATAGCTTATTTTAGTGCCCAGAGTAATGGAGATGTCACTGATGTGAGAGTAATAGAGAGGTAACTGATAGACCTCTCCAGGGCAGGGTTCCAGTGCAGACTCTGCCACTAACTTGTTTTGTTCCTTTGGTTTCATTGAGAATCTCTAGGCTTTAGCTTCATCATTTGCAAAAACAACAACAAACAAACAAAAAAACAAAAAAAAACAAAACTGAGGGTTCTGTTCTGGAATTATAAAATCTCCGCTAGCTAGCTAGCTACCATGTTTCTTTATAAAGATATTTATAAAAGTTTTTATATTTATTTCCTTCTTAAAGTTCAGTATGCTTTTTAAAAGAACATGACCCTATAAAATGTCTGCATTTTAAAAATGAATGTCATTTTGGAATTTAAATATGTGCTGTGTCAAACTATTTAGATTTACTCTAAATCTGGGAAGTCCATTTCTTTGTCTAGAAGTATCCATCACAAAGTAGGAATGAAAAAACATATTTTGTCTGAATATTATATATCACAACTATATGTTACCTCAACCAAGTTTAAAAAAATATAAAAGATATATTTGTCTGGTTTTAACTCTGAAGACAAAGAGATATATAAAGATATAAGTTAATTCACAGAAGTTCATGTGAGATATTATGAAACTTATTTTCAAAGAAGCTGAACCAAAAAAATAAAGCTAGTGACTCTTTAACAGTTTTTTTTTTTTTTTTTAGGGTATGCTTGGTGACAGCTGATGGGTTAGGATCTGAGTTTATTCTCAGCAGTTCATAGTCTAACCAAGAAGACTGAGATGTAATGATAAGTGATGGACAATCAGATACATAGTTTCCGGGGTAGCAAGAGGGTGGAATTGCTGTACCACAGACAAGTGATGAGCTACTGCATAATTCAATTAGTGAAACTGAAAAACTATATTTCAGGCAGGTGTAAGAGGAGCAAAGCCAGAGGAAAGTTCACTGTGGAGAAATGACAGGGCTCATCAAAGACCCAGATGTGAATATAGCATAACAGTTTGGAGAAGCATTAGCAGTTATATATGGCAGAAGACATTTCATGGCAGGAGAGGAAGGTATCAAATGACTAATGCCTTATATTACTGTATTAAGGAACTTGGAATTTAGAATATAGTTTGTCTGCATCAAAGAATGAAGAGAAATTTATTCATGGAGTGCTTTTGAGACTATTGTATTAAAAAAAATAAAGGTGTGTGTGTGTGAGGGGGGATTAGTTTTATTTTAAAGAATTGGCTCACACAGTTGTGGGGGCTAGCAAGTCCAAAACTCATGATGTCAAAGGATAGGGAAAGCCAGCAGACTGGAAATGCTAAGTTTCCTTGTAATCTAAATTAAAAAATAATTTGGTTGTTGCATAGTATTTATACAGAATGGTTCCCTGTGGCATATTCAGATAGATAGATAGATAGATAGAGCTCTATCTATCTATCTATCTATCTATCTATCTATCTATCTATCTATATCTATGTGTAGTTTGTTTAATTTCATTCTCCAATACCTCCCCTTCCCTCTTCCTGATCCACTTCCCCTAGGCTAATGTCTTTCTTCTACTTTCATGGTAAGTATCTTCTGTTTTTCCCCTTCTATTATCTACTCACAAAAGAAATCATATGATACTTTTCTATGTTTGCTTCATTTTACTCAAAACAATAATCTTCAGTACCATTTATTTTCTTGCAAGTGACAAAATTGTGTTTTGATGAATAAATACAACTCCATTGCATGTGTGTGTGTGTGTGTGTGTGTGTGTGTGTATTCCACATTTTCTTTGTCCATTAATTGGTTGATGGACACTCAGACTGATAACTTGGCTTTTATTAATTGTGTTGTGATAACATGGGCATGCCTGTATCTTTAAAGTATGCTACCATTAATTCTTTTGGATTAATACTAAGAAATGGTACAGCTGGATCATATATTAGTCATATTTTTAAAATTTTTGGAAAACTTTTATAGTGGTTGCACCAACTTACATTCCAACCAATAGCGTATAAGAGTTCTTTTTTCCTGCACCCTTGTCAGCCTTAATTGTATCTTGGTGATTGCCATTCTCACTGGAGTGAGATGAAATTTCAGTGTGTAGTCTTGATTTGCATTCATCTGATGAGTAAAGATGTAGAACATCTTTTCATAAAATTCTTGGCTGTTTGCACTTCTTGCATTCTTGAGGTCAAATTCTTAAGGCAATCAGTTTTCCTCCATATCAACTGATTTAAATGTTAAGTACATTAAAAAACAAAGCAAAGCAAGCAAACAAACAACAACAACAACAGAAACCCTTCACAATAACATGCACTGCTGTATGACCAAGAAACTGAGCACCATAGACAAGTCAAGATGAAATGAACTGTCACAACTTATCAGTCTTACTCATTTCATGTGTTAACTTCATTTTGAATTGTTACCCAGGATGTACAGATTTTGGTATTTCCCCTTTTACTCCTCCCTCATACTAATTAAGAAAATTAAGTTAGCAGTAGCAAATGAAATTTTAGCCAAGCTGTATTTTCCTAATTTGTCATCTGCACATGTGAAGATAGTTTAATTATTTAAACAGTGAAAAAGGGCAGTTATCTGAATAAAAAAAAATATCACCACACCAAAAATATCCCACCATGACACAACATGATTACCACCTCCTTCCTCTGTTGTCTTGTGGGCTCAGCAGTACTGACCTTTACTTTGTATGATTCCAACATGAAACTCATGCTGGGGATGGGCTATGACAAATTTATAGTGTTGCTGCCTTCAAAATGAGTTTTCTATGCAGCAATTCTAACTTAATGCAGACTAATTTTTTAATGGTTCAGAAAATCACTCCCAGCAACATCATTGAAGCCATATCTTTGTGGGCAATCTTTCCACCTGTAGGTGTGAAGCTTTTTCTCGACCTGGAAAAGAATATCACTCAAAAAGTCATACATTTCCCTCAATATATTAGTTTTGCTTTGAGGACAGAATGAATGTTGACTTGGACTAAAAGATCATCATTTCAGGCATGGAAAATGAATCATCTCCATTACAAATATCAAATTATTTTAGGAAATTAATTAATTGTAAGACTTTTATCATAAGGAATCTTTTGGAGGCATTTTCTTCCTTCAAAGTTTCATGCTGTGACTTCTTATGCAATCTTGAGCTTCCTGGTTACAAAGGTGTCTTAAACTCCTGGCTTCTATCCCAAATTTAATGTTCTATATCCAATTTTGAACAACTTGACTAAAAGAGCAACAAAATTAAAATGTAGCAATAAATTGTAGGGCAGGGTGAAGATTAATTGATGGACTGCATATTTAAGAGTGTGTGAAAGTAATTGGACCTTTTTTGTTTTGTTTTGTTCCGAGGATTGAACCCAGGGGTTCTCAACCACTGAGCCACATCCCCAACCTTTTTTTTTTTTTAAATATTTTATTTAGAGACAGGGTCTTACTGAGTTGCTAAGTGCCTTGCTAAGTTGCTGAGGCTGGCTTTGAACTCCTGCCTCAGTCTCCTGAGTTGCTGAGATTGCAGGCATGTGCAACCAAACCCAGTTGAACTTGTTATTTTTGTAGCAAGGACACTAAAATGAAATTAAGGAAATAAATTTGCAATTCCAAAGAAATAAGATAGGGGGCAGCGACACTGGGGAGTTTCTTGGTTTTGCTATTTGGGGTATTCTTTTAATTACACTGTGGATATGTAAATAATTTCCATTACAAAACTTTAATTTCTTTAAGGTTTGGCCCCCACATTGAGGAGATGTATTTTTACATGGATGGGATCCGTCTACAAAGGCACGTTTCCTGGATTGCCACTTTGTAGGCTTATTCTAAATATTCTGGAGGGGAGATGTGTACAGCATTGAGAATGTGCCCAGAAAATAAAATCCATGCAGATGGCGAGTGTCCCATCCGTTCAGTTAGCTATTTGTGGCTGTGACAAAAGTACTGGACACGAACAACTTAGAGGGAGAAAAAGTTCATGGATTCTGAGATTTTAGTTCAGAGACAGCAGACAACATTGCTCTGGGGCCAAGGTGGGGGAAGGGCTCAATGGAAGAAAGCTGCTCCACTGGTGGAGTGATCAGGAAGCAGAGTTGGGGACTTCAGGGCAGATGCACCCTTCTGGCCACATCCCCAGTGACCCACCTCTTTCAGCCATGCCCTTCCTGCCTGCAGTTCTCTCTCAGTCAGTGCCTTCAAAGGAGCTTTATTTAACTTTTAGGTTTAAGCCCAAACATAAATTGCACTATTTAAAAAGTCATGTATATTATGAATATTAGAATTTTTATTTTTTAGAATCAAAGAAATATTTTGAATGGATAAAATGAGAATAGTTGCATCTTCCTTTCAGACTTCTCTAAAGTATTTTTATATTATTTTACTTGGTCCTCATTGGCATTCTCTGTAGACGTGGCCATTGTTTTGATCTAATTATATATAAACCTTACATCATCTTGCCTAAACTTACAGGGATGGTAAATAGAAGAGTAGTGAGGAGAACTTAGGTTTTCCAAAATCTAGTATTGTAAATTTTATAATATCTTATTCAGTATTAAGTACACTTTTCAAACTTAGCTTTTCTTCAGAGTAATTCAAGGACTTATATGCTAATTGTTCAAATTGAACAAACAGAATTCTTTAAGAAGCCTAACAGGAAGAATATGCTCCTCTCCTATTTTATAATAGCTCATTTTTTTTTCAAGTTGCTTCTGAAAAATTATGAAATCTAAAATGCATTACTGAAAATTATAGAATTGGGAACTTTAAGTAAAATACTATTTAACTAATAGCATATTTTTTAAAAAGCTTTTTTTCCCTTTTCCTTATAAAATGAAGTACCATTCACAGGAAATCAGATTTCTTCTTAGATATTTTCCAAGTAGGAAAGTTGACTAACATTTACTGAGTATTGACATACTATCTTCATATTCTCTAATTCCTGGAAAGAGAGATACATTAATATTTCTCCATTTTATTGAGCACTTAGCAGCTTATCTGATGACTTTAGTCTAAGTAGCAGATCTAAGATGGAAAACATGGTGGTTAGATAGTAAATCCTATGCTTTTTCTACTACACTACTGGATTGGTCTTCAAAACCATAAATAATGAGAAGTCTAATATACTCATTCAGCTAGAAGACTATATCATGTTTGAATTTCCAAGGAGTTAAAAGAAGTTAACTGTAAAGCTTGTAAAATATTAAATCTAAATATCACACTGAGCCTTGAATTGCTCTTTAAGTAACATCCCTGTGCTGTAAAAATCCATTTGCAATAAATTTTCATATGCAAGCTAAAGGATTTCAAAGTCTTTCTGGAAAGCCCATGGGCCCTATGCAATTTGTACTCCTTACATTCTTTTCTCTGAGTGCTTAGATATTCATTGTTAGAGGGACTCAGTGTATCACCTTAAACTAAAATCCTAGTCAATTATTGCATTTTCATTTTTATTTGTGTATGTAAATGTTTTTTCTGTACTAAAAACATTGCTATGTGTACCCAAGTGTCAGCTGCATATTTTCAGTAAAGAACAGTGAAATAAAAATGTAGATATGGAGAAATTTTGCAGTTGCTCTTCTATACAGAGAAGCCTTTGGGGAAGATGAACCTTAAAATTGAGCTTTCAGGATAAAATGCAAATGACTCTAATGTTTATAAATTTCTGAATGCTATTATTTATGTATTGCAGTGTTCCCAAAATTGTAATTATGGTGATCAGAGGAGTACTTTGAATCTTGCTGAGAGTAGCTAATAGGATCATCAAAATTTGAGGTGTCTTTCTTTTGGCTGGGTAGTGTAGAAATGACATGAAGCAGAGGAAGGAAAATATTGCATATTTCACACTGGAAGAAGGTTTATTGGATGCTGATAATTTTGCTCAGAGCTGAGAAGCAGAGAGTCTTAACATTAAATTCACATATTTTTTGTCGCAATTACTTCATCTTTTGGTCTCATTTCACAGGAGTGTATGTGCGTGCGTGTGTGCGTGTGTGTGTGTATATGTGTGTGTACGCACATTTGTATATGTATGCACACAGGCCTGTGTGCCATATCTAACAAAAATTAATTGAAACATATGCACACACACTTATGGCTTAGGAAGAATAGAGCACAGGATTTTTAAGTAGATAATAGGTAAGAAATATAGAAAGTTAAAGATATATGAGCATTGTTTGTTATTATAGTAAGTAATTTGTAATAGGGTATGGGAAATAAATTTTCTGGGTTTATAGGTGATAATAAATTTGTCATGTTACTAAAAGGCCAACATGACTATAATAAATGGCAGATGTTAGTGAAGACCAAGGTTTTGAAATAAAATAATAGTTTAATTCCATAGTGAACAAAAGTGAGGTAATATAGTTGGAAGAAAGTGGTCAGAATTGTATGCGACTGAGGATGTAGCTCTGTGGCAGAGTAGTTGCCTAGCATGCTGAGGCTCTGGATTTAATTTCTAGCATCACAAAAAAGGAAGAATGGAAGTAAGGAAGAACTGTAACAATAGGATGTCAGTGATATTAACAAGGGACACAAGAGAATAATCTGTTGGTTACTGTTCCAAAACATATAGGACCAGTAAACTGCCAAGTGACTTTAGCAAGAAAGAGCATTAGAAAGAAATGTGAAGGCAAATTCTTTCCTGATAGAGCCTTAAGGTATGTGCATGTGGGAAATACTGTCATGTATATTTCTTTGCAGTCATCTTGTAAATAAACAGCAGTATTAAACTCTAAACAATATACTTTCAAAACTGCACTGTCATAAATTATAGAATGAAATCTATGATATGTTGCTTTCTTATTCAGAGTACAGACTTTGATCAAGAAATGAAGACAGAATATTCTGGAATACTGGTAATGGTGCTGCTTGTTGGTCAATACTTGAACTTCAGCCACAGTCCATTTTTGTCCTGTAGTGTTTAACTTTTTTAACATTAGTTTTCATTGTATTTTGTGATTATTTTTTAAAATAAGCATAAAACAGAAAAATGAAAGTGGAATACCAGTGACAGAAATATAAATTTTATAAACAATGTTACAGAGAAATATTGGACCCATAGATATCAGCAACGATTTTGACTCAGTCTGTGCTTTGTGGGTTTAACTGAGTTGACTATATAATGATGACAAAAAATTTTAACATGAGAAGATTTACTAACTTAGGAAAGTATCTTAAGTGGTATTAATCTCTATGAAGATTTTAGCAAATAGGTACTTTTTTATAAAATGCACTTTCTGTTTTCAAGTCTTGATATTGACCCTCTGGTATTCTTCTAAAGAATACATTTCATGCAAGGGAATTATGAGTAATAAAAGAAAGCATGGAGAAAGCATGGGTTAAAAACTGACCCTAAGTTTCCTGTTCTAGCTATGTGACTTTCTTAGATATGAGACATTCTCCTCCCTCTTACCTTCCCCTCCTCCTCCTCCTCTTCCCCTCCTCCTCCTCTTGGTTAAACTATTTAAATTCTCTGAACATCAAAGTTCTAATCTGTAATTTGGAGACAAAATGGACTATTTCATTGTGTTGTGGTATTAAATAAAGATAACAAATATAAATACTTAGCATAATCTCTGATACTGTAAAGAGCTCAATAATTTATGGAAATTATTACATGTACTAATTCTAAATCCTAAATTCTTACCATTGTGATAAAGCATGGACAGACCTACAAATAGATATTGAAATGGGATATGGCTAAGAGGGGTGATTACTATAGATAAATCTTTTAAAATGGGAATCAGAAGCCAAGGTCAAGCATCCCAGTGACCTTGTGTTCTCTATTCACCTTGTGATGGGATGTTTGAAACATCCACTCTACTCCTTACTGTCTTTGGGATGAAATCTAACTTCCCTTACAAGGATTTTGGAGTTTATGTTGATGTTATTTTTGTTCGCATCTCCAGTTGTGAACAGGTTTTTAGGGCATGTTCTTATATTCTATGATGCAGCCATTTTAAACACTTTAAGTTAGCACCATGACTGCCTGCATGGTAGTCTTCCTGGCTAGAACATGATTTTCAATCAATTGGTTATTTCATCTTATCCTTTAGGTTTTGTCCTCTTTTGATCACTGTTCTTGTCTTCATCCCTGCTTCAATTGGATATCTCTCTAACGCATTCTGTATGATGGCACAGGGAACATAGGAATGCTTTTCAAACCACATTGCTTAATCCTTCACATCTGCCACTGGCCTGTGAGCTCTTGGTGATGGCTCATGTCTGAGTTCTTTACCTTGCACAGTGCATGGCATAGAATAGGTAGCCAATAAATATTTATAGATGAAAGAATGAATAAATGAGTTATGAAATGGGTAGGAGTAAATATAATTGTGATCAAAGAAATTAATATGAAATTATTCAGAATACTAAGAAGTAGTATAAATTAAGTATAAAAAATTTCAATAGGAGGCCTCACAAAGTCAGTGCACAGCAATGGTGTGCACTTATTTAAGTATTGCCAAAAGCACTGGGAATAGGATCAAGAGCCCTTAGTCCTCAGACACCTGACCCTCATACTCACTGGAAGACTTTATAAAGTTACTGAACTTTTTTAGCTATAGTAGTTTTATCTCTCTACAGTGAGGAGACAATTTATATACCTGAAAACAAAAGGTTATGAAAATAATTCCTTAAGTCTGTTCTAGATCTAAGACAGATGACTTTTTAGACCGGTTGCTAAGTTAAAGACAACTAGAATTTGTGTACAAAAATTTTATGTGTGTATCTAAAAAGGAATCTTAGGAGAACAGTAGAGGGTAAAGTGGAGTGTTCATACGAGAAGAAACATATGCTTTGTGCAAAGAAATAGATACATAAATAGGTGAAGATTATACAAAATTAGGAATTTTAAGCAGACACAAAAATGTTTTAGAAATTATAGGCATTTATACATAATCCTTATGTATTTTAAAGTCTCAAATGATTATGGATATGACCACATATCAGACATAGTTATTTCAATATTCTAAGGAGGTTTTACTTCTCTAGGTATTGATTATTCTTATCTTATAAAAGCCACAATGAATTCAGATGATATGTATAAAGATAGTACTTTGAGAGAGATTGCATTTTCTTGTCAGTTCAAGACAGTTTTCATATATATAAAAAAATCTTCCTGCCTCCCAACTATAATACTCTTCCATGATAATGTATCAGGCTTAGTGTCAAAAATTTTCTGTGAATAAAAATCTGAAACTAGGTGGCAGAATTTGAGAATTATGGGAATAGATATAAGCTGTTCTAAAAGCCCAATGATACACATTCTCAAAAGAAAGTCAGAAATGTATTCAATGCATAAAGATTATTTTAAATGGAAAAAGTAGAAATAATTGAATATACTTATAAAGGACACTTAAAGTTGAAGAAACTATTTCAGAGAATATAAGATAGAGCTACAAAAAATCATAAAAGTTCATTATAAAAATCTTAAAAATGGCAAGTTAAATGTAAATCTGAAAATAAAAATGTAAGTATAAAGCTTAGTCATGAGTATATTATCTTTGCAAATAAAAGTTAAAACATTTGGATTAGTTTATTAGAATAGCTACCATAATACACCACAGAGGATAAATGAGATCCTAAAAATAACTTGGAAAAAAGATAGGGAAAAATGAGGTAGCTTCCTAAGGACATTAATACAAATAGTAAAGTTACTAACAGAATTAAGACATAAATAAAAAAAGAAATGTGTTAAATAGAGATCCTATCATTCCAAAATACATTATTGCTCTTTCAGATCCTACCATGTGCTAAGTACAATAAAGTGCTGAGTTTATAGAAATAGACATGGTGACTGTCAAGGAGACAACTGCTTATTCAGAATATTAAAGAAGTAACTCCACAATTACTATACCAAGTAATAGGCAAAGCCATAAAAATTATAGCAGTATGTATAGGTTCCTAACCAGGAATCTTGAGTCAGGGGAAGAAAGTTTTAACATGGAATGAATGTTTAAAGCCAGCCTTGAAAATGAGGAAGGAATATCAAAGTGATTGGTGTAAGTTTCCTGGGTGTAGGGAAAAGAGTAGAAAAATATGGAATGAAACAAAAGCCAGAGCAAGTAAAAAGGTACAGAGGAATGGGCAACATCTGAAGCAGGTTCCATCTGGTTGGAGTGTATGTGGATGTAGAGGGCAAGGAGGGAGACCAAGAGAAGACAATCAGAGTCCACATTTAGAAGACTGACATGATTACATTTTTGAGCCTTAGCCTTTACTGTTGTTGTGTGAAATTAATTCACAAAAATGAAGCCTAGAGACATGGGGAGGGTAAAGGCAATTGAAAATAACAAAGGATAAAATAAAATGAGGACATTGTAAACAGCAGCCTAAGTCAAGTGGATACAGTGATGAAAATAAACATCAAAGAACCAATGGGGCATGATTATGCGATATGTGTGCAGGACAGTAGAAGTAAACATTAAACTAAGTTTTCAGACTGAATCATTGTGAAAATGATAGTGTCATTTATGGCGATTTGGAATTCTAGAGATGTGAGGTAGTAAGTGATGAATTCTGCTTCAGATATTTGTGGGTTTGTGCTTTTAAAATACATAATAGTTTTGTACTGTAAGCATTTAAATACATGTGTTTGAAGCTCAGAAGTATAGTATGGGTAATTTCATAGCCACAAATGAAATATCACAGGAATAAAATAAAAAGAATTTCTAGAGTGGGAAACATTGGAGAACACTGGAGTTTGAAAAGTAAGTAGATAAAAGATGGATGAAGGCAACTTTAAGTCTTAGTTGAAGACCTAGCTTATAATATGAAGACCAGAATAAAATACTAGAATAGTGGAAAATAACTTCAAGAAATAAATTTTTGTGCATGTGATATATAGAGAATACAAACCTTGAATCAAGGCAGCACTCAACTCAATGCCTTAGGCATGCAATGAAATGCAAAAGATGAAGTGGTGAAAATTCTTCTTAGGATGTAGTAAGTTACATTTTAAAAATACTAATGACTCAATTTCAAGTAGAAATATCCCATGACCTCACTTAAGTCTTGTTCCGGATGTCTTTCAAATTATGACAGCAATAACCAGTCATGCATCCTGGTTCACTGATCTTCCGTGAGGCACTCTGTGTGTAAAACTAATTTAAATCTTTGGGAAAGCAATATCCAAAGTCATTTGAGAATAATGAAGATGGTACAACTGTGGGAAATGTTGAAGTGCATTAAAGGGATCTATACTTTAAAAGAGATTTTTGAGAGATCATTGATGGTTATGAAGGAATAAATTGGACTACTTTTTCCTTGTAACTTAAATTATTACCACATGATTTTTCAGTAGAGTTTCTGAATTATTTTATCAAGCTTCAATATTGTTGCATTTTTTTCTATTATAACTTTTTTCCATATAATAAATTATGATGTAGATCCACCCTTTTAAAAACTATGAAAAATATATTATTGTAATTTTCACTGGATTTATTTTTCTCCTAGGAAATTAAAAAAAACTATTAAATATTGGGGACTCATGTATCGTACAATGAAAATCTGTTAATGTTAGACTACAGAAAAGTTTATTTTTTATTTATTCTCTAAAGGATTTTCTAGGCAAACTCAATATGTATTGAGATATGGGAAAGCAATTGAATGCCTATAAATCATCCTCAAGTACATTGAAACTAGCAGTTTTATACACAATTGATATTCTTGTTAGCATGTTTCTTGAGGACTTCAACTAGACAATATTTTGTTAGTTTAGCTGTACTTATTTAGTGCTCTAAAAATAACAAAAACTGAATGTCTGAACTTATTTCACAGTTCTCTCTTTACTAACTCAAACTGGCCAAACCAATTCACTGTATGTAGCAATATTTTAATATGAGATGATCATTTTTAAAAATTATTTGAAAAAATTTTTTAGGTGATTCAATATGTAGTATTCCTTTACAGAACAAATTATGTTATTTTTTTCAGCTTATTCTTACCAGATGCAGTCGTCTTTATGAATACATACCTATTCAAATGTGTAATAGAAGATCTCAATTTGTAGTATTTTTAATTCTTTTTAAATTTTATTTAATTGATTTTTTAAAATACATGACAGTGGAATGCATTACAATTCTTATTACACATATAGAACACAGTTTTTCATATCTTTGTATATAAAGTATGTTCATGCCAATTCATGTCTTTATGTGTGTACTTTTTTGCATTACAATTCTTATTACACATATATAGCATAGTTTTTCATATCTCTGTTTGTATATAAAGTAGATTGACACCCAATTTATGTCTTCGTACATGTACTTTGGATAATGATGTCCATCACATTCCTTCATCCTTGCTAATCCCCTGCCTCCTCCCTTTCCCTCCCACCTCTCTTCCCTATTTAGAATTTATCTATTCCTCTCATGCTCCCCCTCCCTACCCCACTATGAGTCAGCCTCCTTATATCAGAGACAACATTCTGCATTTGTTTTTTGGGGGATTGGCTAACTTCACTTAGCATTATCTTCTCCAAGGCCATCTCTTTACTTGCAAATTCCATGATTTTATTCTCTTTTATTGCTGAGTAAAATTCCATTGTGTATATATACACCACAGTTTCTTGATCCATTCATTCACTGAAGGGCATCTAGGTTGGCTCCACAGTATAGCTATTGTGAATTGTGCTGCTATAAACATTGATGTGGCTGTGTCCCTATAGTATGCTGTTTTTAAGTCCTTTGGGTATAGTCTGAAGAGAGGGATAGCCGGGTCAAATGGTATTTCCATTCCCAGATTTCCAAGGAATCTCCATACTGCTTTCCATATTGGCTGCAACAATTTGCAGTCCCACCAGCAATGTATGAGTGTACCTTTTTCCTCACATTCTGGCCAACACTTATTGTTGTTTGTCTTCTCAGCCTTTTGGCTAAAATCAAGTGTATTTTTTTAAGTCTTAAACCTAACTATTTTGCATAGAAATTTTAAAATGGAAGTAATGGGCCTCTTTTGTGTAGAAACATTTAGGAATCTGAGAATTTGGTTGAGTCAATAGTTTGATTAGAGGCTTTCAGTATCAATTTAAAAATATGTGTGTTTATTTTTACAGAAGTGAATTTATTTTAAGATTTTATTTTCACACTTAAGTCTCAATTATTTGTTGGATAAGATAATCATTTTATTTTTTACTGTTGCTGTAATAAGCAAAATTTTCCATTAAGTATTGTAAAGCCCTATAATTTTAAAATATGGTAGTGGTTCTTATAAAGTGGCATATGGAAAGTCAAGCTACAGTGTGTAAATGGATAGATGGTGACAGGAAGTTCTATAAATCTCACTTTCTCAATTCAGGTTGGAGAGCAGATACTGAATCTGGTATAGCAGAATATCTGCTATTGATATGAAGCTTTCACAGATAATTGATTTCTATTTTTTCCCCCAAAGTTTACTATCTAAAGCATCGGAGAGCTAAAGAAGTAGGCAAATACTGGGCAGCAGTCAATACTTCTAGGACAAGAATGGCATTGAACAAAATTTCCATTGTTATAGCTTTTAGCCTGAGCAACTTTAGGAAAAATATTTCTCCTTTGATGGCTTGAAGAAAACTAGAAGACCAAGCGTGGGATAGGCACAGTCACTAGAAATGGGTGTGAAAACATCAGAAAAGAAAGATCCAGAAAGTGAGAAGGAAGCCCATATTCTGTATATAAATTCTACAAAAGTTCCTGGCTAGTCTCTGAACCTCACATTTGTGGTGGATATATAAGCAATCTAGATAGAGAAAAGCTTAACAGATTTTAACTCATGCTATTGCTGAAAAGACAGATTTTTTTTTTCAGTTTGAATTTAGCTATGTTAAGTGCCTGCTAAAACAACAGAAAAAGTAATACAACTGTCTTCAGAGGAATATAAAAACTCAGAATTTCTACAACATATGGGTCACAAAGAGGATACAAGCCTGCTCTTTGTCCCCAAAGAAGACATTATCTCATCCCTCAAGATTGCTTGCTGCAGATGTATCCCTGAGAATGGCCCTGGTAAAGAGCAGACAGGGGTTTGAATTGTTGGCAGGCCTTGCAAAAACTCTGTTTAGGGACTCTCCTAGCCATGAAAATCGCTTTCTCTCAATACCTATTGTTTTATTTTACTTTCATTTCTGAAATAAGGAAGAAACTGTTCTTTATATACAAAAGAATGAAAAGACACTGGAAAGAACTGAGGACGGTAGACAGAAGTTCTTGTACTATATGAGAAATCATCTTAACTATTCATAATACACTAATTGTTTTACCAAGTCATACTTGCCCAAACTCATTCTTTGGTAAATGACACTATGTTCAGAGAATCAATGTAAACAAAAATTTAAACCTACCATTAAGTCTGGACAATTTCTTACTTTTTCATGACCTGAAAATATGGAACTAATTGGTAATTATTTTCTCAATTTAGTTTACCTAACTTTTCAGGTAATTTACAATAAATTCTCACATGTGAATATATCTTTATATGAATTATCTGAAAGAAACTATTGCTTAATGATTGGTATAAATAATCTGGCATTGGTATAAATAATCTGTCTTTTGAAAATTTATTCACTGAATATTAAATTTATTTAGAAGTCATAATAATTTATTTATTTAGATCAGCTCCTTTGGCCACTGTCAATTTGGCTTTATTTGCTCCATTGCAGGTACAATGCACTATGTCAACTTTGGCTATCACTTTTGCATATTATTTAAGAAAATAATTGTAATCACAAAAATATACAATTTTTTATTTTAATCAAAATTTTATACTGAACAAGTACAATAATACATAATTTTCATGGATGCTTTATTATCATGTTTTAAACAGGAAATATAAAGTAGCATAGGCATGTTGATCTAGCTAATATTCTTCCATAATACGAAGAAGCTATCATTTTAATGAAATAATTTCTTACATAAAACAATTAAAAACATGACCCAAAGAGAATGTCAGCCAACTTGAGTGGCAATCCTGAGAATAAAATTTAATACCGTCTGTAATCTGTGGTGAATTTTTTTTTGTTTTGATGGGGGTACCAGGGATTGAACTCGGGGGCACTCAACCACTGAACCACAACCCCAGTTTTTTTGTATTTTATTTAGAGGCCAGGGCTCATGGAGTTGTTGGTGTGATGGATTTTTTGACATAAGATTTTTTTAAAAGAAGGCATGGGATCTAAAAAACATAGTCTTACATAAAAATGATGACAGAATGTCCTAGCATCATCAATAATTTGGACAGAAGTAAGAAGATGGAAATATCTCAAAGGAAGATCTCCAAAGGAACACTCACTGGATTAACAGATTATCTGATGAATTTGATTATTTAGTCTTTAAGGGTATTTAGCAAGTGTGTGGAAATGTTAGTGAAAGTACCATTAGAGAGATCATGAATTATTAAAAACAATTTTTTTGAGGTGATGGGGATCAAACTTAGGACCTGGTACAATCTAGGTAATTATTAGTTCAGAAAAAAATCATATTTTCAGTACAACTTATTATTATACACAAAAATTTATGTCACGTTCTTTCTCTAAAGGGAGACATATTATCTTTGGTTTGCATTGACCAACAGAATGTGGTGACACATACACTGAAACAGAAACTTTTTAAGGATGTGGTACATTTGGCTCAGTTTCTGCTAATTTTACCTTCAGGGAGGCATGTTTTCCCTGGGGCCCTCTTTTATTAGAGTAAAGTATGAAAAAGGTGCATGGGGGTGACTTGAAGCCAGCCCATGGTCAACATCCCACCCCTTTATAAAGCAGAAAAACAGTAATACCGGTTCTCAACAAACATTTGTTTTTAAATATACCAAATATCTGCTTTTTTAAAAAATTAATTTGTTTTAATTAGTTATACATGACAGTAAAATGCATTTATGCACTTTGATATACATAGATGAGATATAATTTCTCATTTTTCTGAGTGTACATGTTGCAAGATCATATTAATCATGTAGTCACATACATACTCACAGTAATAATGTGTTTCATTCTTCTGTCTTTCCTATCCCCACATCCCCTCCTCCTTCTTCTCATCACTTCCCTCTATCTAATCGAAGGTAAGACTATTCTTCCCTAGTGACCCCCACCACCACCTTATTGTGAATTAGCATCCACTTATTAGAGAAAAAATTCAGCCTTTGGGTTTGTGTTATTGGCTTTTTTTGCTTAGCATCCTAGTCTCCAACTCCAACTATTGACTTGCAAATGCCATAATTTTACTCTTTTTTTCAAGCTAATAATATTCCATTGAGTATATACATCACATTTTCTTTATCCATTCATCTATTAAGGAACACCTAGGTCAGTTGCATAGTACAGGTATTGTGAATTGAGTTTCTATAAACATTGAAGTGGCTGAGTCACTATAGTATGCTGATTTTAAGTCCTTTGAGTATAAACCAAAGAGTGGGATAGCTGGCTCAAATGGTGGTTCCATTCCCAATTTTCTGAGGAATCTCCATACTGCTTTCCATAGTGGTTGCACCAATTTGCCGTCCCATCAGCAATATATGAGTGTACCTTTTTCACCACATCCTCACCAACATTTATGTTGTCTGTATTCTTGATGATTGCCATTCTTACAGGAGTGAGATAAAATCTTAGAGTAGTTTTGATTTGCATTTCTCTAATGGCTAGAGATGTTGAACACTTTGGTTAAATGTATGGGAATCAATAAACATAATGCATCATATTAACAGACTTGAAAACAAGAATCATGATCATCTCACTAGATGCAGAAAAAGCATTTAACAAAATACAGCACAACTTCATGTTCAAAACACTAGAAAAACTAGGGATGGTAGGAACATTTATTAACATTGTAAAAGCTATATATGCTAAACCCAAGCATCATTCTAAATAGAGAAAAATTGAAAGCATTCCTGCTAAAAAGTGGAACAAGACAACAATGTTCTCTTTTACCACTTCTATTCAATATCAACCTTAAAACTCTAGCCAGAGCAATTAGAAAAAAGAAATCAAAGGGATACAAATAGATAAAGAATAACTCATAATATCACTATTTGCTGATGACATGATTCTATATCTAGAGGATCCAAAAAATTCCACCAGAATGCTTCTAGAACTAATAAATGCATTAACCAAAGTAGCAGGACATAAAATCAACACCCATAAATCAAATGCATTCCTATAAATCAGTGATGAATCCACTGAAAGAGAAATTAGGAAAACTACTATATTCACAATAGTCTCAAAATAAATAAATAAACAAATACCTGGGAATTAATCTAATAAAAGACGTGAAAGACTTGTACAATGAAAACTACAGAACACTAAAGAAAGAAATTGAAGAAAACCCCAGAAGATGGAAAGATTGCCGATGCTCCTGGATAGGCAGAATTAATATTCTCAAGATGAACATACTACCAAAAGCATTATACAGATGTAAGACAAATCTTATTAAAATCTATGACATTCTTCATAGAAATAGAAAAGGCAATCATGAAACTTATTTGGAAAAATAAGAGACCTGGAGTAGCTAAAGCAATCTTTAGCAAGAAAAGTGAATCAGGACCTTAAAACTATACTATAGAGCTACAGTAACAAAAAAGGCATGGTATTGGCACCAAAATAGACTAGTAGACTAATGGTACAGAATAGAGGACACAGAGAAAAACCCACATAAATACGGCTATCTCATACTAGACAAGGGTGCCAACACTTTCACTGGAGAAAAGACAGCCTATTAAACAAATGATGCTGGCAAAACTGGAAATCCATATGTAGCAAAATGAAATTAAACCTCTATCTCTTACCCTGCACAAAAATCAAACCAAACTGGATCAAATACTTAGGCACTATAACAAAGACCCTGTACCTAATACAAAAAGAAATATGCCCAAATCTTCACATTGGCCTAGGATCTGACTTCCTTAACAAGTGTCCTAAAGCACAAGAAATAAAATCAAGACCAATAAATGGGATGGATTCAAACTAAAATCTTCTTAGCAGAAGAAACAGTAGGTGAATAGAGAGCCTGCAGAATGGGAGCAAATGTTTACCACAAGCACACCAGATAGAGCAGTAATCTCTAGGATAAATAAAGCACTCAAAAACCTTAATACCAACCCACCACCCCCCTGCAAAAAAAAAAAAAAAAAAAAGAACAGATAACTCAATCAATAAATGGGCTAAGGAACTGAACAAACATTTCACAGAAGAAGAAATATAATTGAAAAATCTGCTTTAAACAAATACATTTCATTTTTCTTTTGGGGGGGACATTACTACTATCTATGATTACATTTTAATTTATTATTATACAGGTTTTTATTGGCATATTCCCACTAAAATGTAATGGTATCTCCTACTTTGACTGTCCTAGCTAAATTAATTCACTGAGTTCCTGGATTATTTTCCTTTTGTTCATAACTTTGATGACTTCTTGACACTCTATTGTTCATTCGACTTCTTACATGTTAAAATTTATTTTGTCACACCAAGACGCAAAAGCATGGGTGTCTTATGGCCATAGTTTCTCCATGTAGAACTATGTTTGATACAAATTAGACTCTGAGATTCTTCAAGGGATCGAATGAATGACTAAATTAACTATATGACAAGAAAAATAAAGGCTATAAATTTATTTTTTTAGAGCTCAAAAGGACATCTGTAATCATGTATTTGAACATGACTAGCTCTGAGTAAGTAAATGGAGGTCCAAGAAACACAGCTAATTATTGGAAGAATTGGGACTAATTACTTAGATGACATCTCATTTACATCTTAGTGTGCCACTTTGTGTCCTTTATAAATAAATGAGTTCCTTTTTCTGATTTTCATTTTTCTGCATGCCTAGGTCCATTATCCTTTTAATATTTCTCCTGTCTTGTAGATGCTTCATAAACTTATAGGATTAATAATAGGTACCAAATAATGTATATTGGTACACCGTGTAACTTTAGATTGCTTTAACTCTACCTTCCATGGGTGAATCTTTTATTATGTCTGGTATAAATAATATCAACGTGTTCTCTTTCACTCAGAGTGATTGTGTTCTGTATGTTATGTATGCTTCAAGGACAACATAATTTTAGGGTCGTAGTGCCTAATAGGAAGATCAAGTGGGAAATCTAAAAAAAAAAAAAATCATCAAACTCTCTGAGATCATTTTTATTTGGATCCTTCCTGCATATAATTGCTCAAGTTAGGAATGATAATTCTTCAAGGAGGATTGCTGGCTGCACATGGGGTGAAGCCACCCTTTGAACATCTGCACTTCCCATATGCTCTTCCTGGGAAAGTGCTGGGCTCCAGCCTAGAGCTGATTGGCCCACACAGTACTAATCAGGACACAGCGATGCCAGAGCATGTGCACCCAATTAAGGGCACCACGGCCCACACTGCCATCATGGCTGTTGGCAGTGTGACCTCGCATTCTCAGAGTCTTGTACATGCATTATGGCAGAGGCGAGAGCTCGGCTGTGTTGCACTGTTTATACATCCATCCTCTTCACCTTCAGCTTGCCTGTCATAAACCTTGCCTGTCAGAATACTGAGCAATGGCTTAGAGAGGTGAACTGGGTCCGTGATGACTAACAGGTGCAGTATTGCTGACTCTGGCACAACCGGGAACTTCTTAAAAAATGAATTTTACACAGTCCAAGTCACTGGGAAGGTGGATTTAATGAAGTAGCACCACGTGAATATTGACATTTTTAGCTCACATTCAAAGTGTGTATACACCAAGTTTTTCAAAATATACTTTAGCCAGGTGTGGATATGACAGAACACTTTATTAGTGGGAAGACAAAATGTTTAAATTAAGGTACAGTTACAATGTAAGAAATGTAGTAGTATTATATCTGAAATTAGACACAATCATTTTTAATGTTTGTTTTTGTCACATCATTACATCAGATCACAGAAAAACAATATCCATTCTTATGTTCATTCATTTATTCATTAAATAACAAGCTTATTGTTCATCTTACAATGGTCCTGGCATTATATTTGGATGCCAAAATAAATGTTCCTTCTTTTAAGTCACAGAAAATACAATTGTGATGCATAATGAAAGATATATCATTTTTTTCCAGTTATCATTCATAAAAGAACAGAAAAATAATAGCATATTCCTCTCAGGTCTGCTTGTACTATACTCTGCAAGCACAGAGAAGAATAGGAAACTATACCCACAACAGAAAGCTCCAAAGGATACGTAGATCCAAGGATCTTGAAGGAAAAAGTTCTTGTGATTAGGGTAATAAAAAGCAAGACTTGCTAGGTGTAGTGGCACACACCTGTGATCCCAGCAGCTTGGGAGACTGAGACAGGGCAATCATGACTTCTGTTGTTAGCCTCAACAGTTTAGTGAGGCCCTAAGCAACTCAGTGAGACCCTATCTCTAAATTAAATACGAAAAAGGGCTGTGATGTGGCTCAGTGGTTGAGTGCCCCTGAGTTCAATCCCAGGTACAAAAAAAAAAGACAAGACTTGATCTTGGGTGGAAAGTAAGAGACTGTTAGGACTGTTTCACAGAAAAGACATTCTGGGTTAAGCCCTTCAGAGAGGAATTAAATTGTCTAGGAACAAAGAACTGCTTAAGTGCATTTTCTAAATAGGTTTAAAAATGGACAGCAAGAGGGCATCTTATTGCATATCTTTTATTCAACTTTACTATTAGTATATTTCACTGAAGTCAAATATCCAGTTATTGGAAAAATAAATAATGGCAAGGATTCAGACTCAAAAACAGGTCAGAGGGAGACAGACCTTTTAGGTAGGTGGAGTTGCAAGGGCTAGGACAAGTCTTTCCAAAGTGTCAGGGTGAATTTGTAGATGGAAATGTAACTCAAGGACGGTGATCAGTTCTGCTCACAGGCTTTATTGAGCATCACAAGGATATGATTGAGTTTGAAGAGCTGAGCAAGCACTGCTTCTCAAGGTCTCCCTCGTGACCCTTGTTGGTTGGCAGTAGCAGCCAGCAGCTCTTGACAAGCAGAAGTCTATGAGATCCAAGGAGCAAAGGTGTTCCTAGGCCTTGACCCTCTCAGTTCCACCATGATCATATCATTGCCTACAAATGGTTCATACTCCTATGTAAGTCATTATGCTCTATTCCTGAACCTGGCTTCTACATTTCTTCTGCAATTCTTGCACAGTCATTTATTATCTGTTCCTGATTGATTTCCTGGCATTTTCCAGTTTTATACACCCAGAAGCATGTTTGGTGAATACCTACCACAAATATGAAAATATAACAAAAACAATAACTATAAATATTAATCATTATAACAAGAGCTAACATTTTTGGAGACTTTATATGAACCAGGCACCATTTTAATAGTTCAATACCTGTATGAAGTATGGACAGTTCCTGAATTACCATGGTTCAACTTAACTATTTGTTGATTTTGCAATGATACATGAGTGATACACATTTAGCAGAAATTAGACTTTTGATATTTCCTTTGCTTAGTGATAGGTATGATTCTCTTTCATGATTCTGAGAGGTAGCAACAAGCTGCATTTCCATTCAGCCATGTGATTGGGAGGATAAGCAACTAATACTGTTCAGGGTATTGTGTTGTCAGATTGCAGTGTTCAGAAGTATTTAGGTATATTAAATGCATTCTTGATTTTTGATAGTTTCAATTCATAATGGATTTATAAGAACATAAGCCCATCATAAGTTAAGTAGCATCTGTAAATGTTACTATAATATCCAAAATTGTGGAAACTGCAATGCAGAGAGGCCAGGGACTTACCCAAGTTTGCACACAAACCTGACTGGGCCTAGGTGGAACATGAATTAAAAGAGTGGAAACCATATTATGAAAATCTCTAAATTTTCTTCCATTAGAACTATATTCTCTATATTGTGAAGACTAATTATTAGTTGTAAGCAGAGAACTCACAGGGTCATATACAAATTAGGATTTCAAGCTTTGTGAAATTGACTTTTAGAGAAGTTAAGTTATTTTGCAAATGTCTACATCTAGCAAATAACAAAGCAAACATAACCAAATATGAACATAAGGCCTAATCACTTGTAGCCTCTTTCCACTCAAAACATGGGCTATTGGTATCAAATAGGCAGGTCAATCACTCCATGCAGGGGAAAGCTGATGTATCTTACTGAAGCCTTCCAGGGGTTCCAGGGATTAGGAGATCTGAGTACCTCTGAGTGTGGGGAAGCCAGTGGCACTGACTGGCACTTATGCTATTGGTAGCCTTCATGTTGCATTCTGCCTGAGGAAAGGAGCCAGTGGATATTTTAAAGAAAAGTTAAGGACCTCAAGTGTATGGATGGGTTGAGCTGATCTTATCCATAAGAATTAAAATTAGAAGGGAAAGAGGAGAAACAACAACTTAGGTCACTAATGTTTGAAAATGTTTTTATTAATGTTCAGATGATTTTAGAAATAAGTGATTATCATTTATTATTTACCTAGAATTTCTCATATGAACAAGAGCTAAACATCACTCTCATAGATACACTTATCAATATCTGGATAATGTATAGGGCAATATAATTCTGCTTAGTTGTTGTCAAGTTACTAGATTCTGGAGCTTTGCTAAGTCTTACTCTCCTCACAGTGCATCTACTTTGCAAAGGCCATATGTGGCATGTTAATTTACCACATTAGATGTAGAATTTGCTTTTTGCTTTTAATTTGTCAAGGGAGGTAATACATTCATGATTTAGGAATGGGAATTTTTGGATCTGTGTGTCAGAATTTTCTCCAGCTTCTCATATCCATATGAGAAAAAAAAAATTTGTCATCGACTTTCTGAGTCTAGCTTGTTTCACTTAGCAGAATGTTCTCCAGTTCTATTCATTTACAGGAAAAATGACATAACTTGATTTTTCTTTTGTCTGAATGAAACTTCATTGTGCATATATATCATATCTTTTTATCCTTTCATCTGTTGAGGAACACCTAGGCTGGTTTCAACACTTGGCTTTTTAAAATTGTGCTGCTATAAATATTGGTTTGCATATATCACTATAGTATACTGATTTTGGTTCCTTTGGATAAATGCCAAGAAATAAGATAGCTGGGTCATATAATGTTCCCATTCCTAGTCTTTTGAGAAAACTCCATACTGTCTTCCAACATAGTTGCACTAATTTGCAGCCCCAACAATTCGTAAATATATGTTTTCCCTCACAATCTTACTAGCATTTATTGTCATTTATGTTCTTGGTGATTGCCATTCTAACTGGAGTTAGATGAATTCTCAGTGTAATTATGATTTTCATTTCTCTGATTTCAGAGGGTGTTGAACACTTTTTTAAATACATTTTATTCATTCATATTTTTCTCTGCGAAATGCTAATTTAGTTCATTCATCCATTTTTTTTTAATATTTAATTTTTAGTTGTAGGTAGAAACAATATTTTTATTTCATTTTTATGTGGTGCTGAGGATCGAACCCAGTAGTGCCTCACGTGTGCTAGGCGAGCACTCTACCACTGAGCCACAGCCCCAGTCCCATCCATTTATTGATTGCATTTTTATGTTAATTGTTTTAAGTTATTTTTATATTTTGAATATTAATCTCTTGTTGGAAAGTGGGTAGCAAAGATTTTTTTCTCGTATAAGTTATCTTCACACTGTTTCATTGTTGTTTTCTTTTGTTTTTGCTATGCATAAGCTTTTTAATTTGTAGTCATCCCACTTATTGAATCTTGGTTTTATTTCTAGAGTTTTAGGAGGTTTATTACCTAATCAGAGACTGTGCCAATATGTTGCAACATTGACCCTATGTTTTTTTCTAGCAGTTGCAGTGTTTCTGGTCTAATTCTCATACTTTTGATCCACTTTGATTTGATTTTTGTGTAGGATAAGAGGTAGGGATCTAATTTCATTGTTCTACCTGGGAATATCCAATTTTCCCACCACAATTTGTTAACAAGGCTCTCTTTCCTCCAACATATATATTTTGACACCTTTGTCAAGGATCATATCTGTAATTAGATGGATTTATCTCTGTGTCTTCTCTTCTATTCCATTGTTCTTTATGTCTTTTTATTTTGTGCACTGAAGAAACTAGGAACATTAAGAACTTACCTCAACATTGTAAATGTTGTATAGTACAAAACCAAAGCAAACATCATACTGAATGGAGACAAACTGAAAGCATTTCCTCTAAAATCAGGACAAGATGAAGATGTTCACTTTCACAACTCCTATTCATCATAATTATTAAAACTCTAGCTGGAGCAATTAGGCAAGGGAAAGAAATTAAAAGGATACAGATAGTAAAATAAGAACTCAACTTATCTCTGTTTGCTGATGATATAATCTTATTCTTAGGAGACACACACACACAAAAACAAAACAAAACAAAACTTTACCAGAAAACTTCTAGAACTGATAAACTCATCAAAGTAGCAGGATAAAAAAAATCAACATTCAAAAATCAATAGTAAAGCTGTTGAGAAAGAGATTAGAAAAATACCTTCATTCACAGTAGCCTCAAAATAAACAAATAAACAAACTTTGGGAATAAACAGAACCAAGAAAATTAAAGACTTCTACAATGAAAATTTTATAGACTTCAAATAAGATATTCTTATTTGAAGAATATCTTGGAAAATGGAAAGACTTCCATATTTGTGGAAAGGCAGAATTAATATTGTCAAAATGGCCATATTACCAAAAGTGATCTACAGCCTCATATCAATTTCCATTAAAATACCAATGATATTCCTCACAGAACTAGAAAAAGCAGTCCTAAATTCAGATGGAAGAATAACAGAACCAGAATAGCCAAAGAAATACTGAAGGAGAAGAATGATGCTGGAGGAATAATAATACATGATCTCAAATTATACTACAAAGCTCTAGTAACAAAAGAACGTGATATTAGCATAAAAACAGACAAGAAGACCAATATGATTAAGTATCTATGGGCCATTAGCTCATTTTCAAATTATATGCTCAGGGATAAGGGTGCAGTTCAGTATAAAAGATCATATAGATCAGACATTTGTAGCATGTAACCAAATACTCAGGTGAAATCAACAATAGAGAATGAGAGGGAACTCAGGTGGGCAGAATAGAATAGAAATTCTTTTTTTTTTTTTTTTTTGTACCTAGGGTTGAACTCAGGTGCACTCAACCACTGAGCCACATTCCCAGGCCTATTTTGTATTTTATTTAGAGACAGGATCTCACTGAGTTGCTTAGCACCTCAACTTTGCTGAGGCTGGCTTTGAACTTGTGATCCTCCTGCCTCAGCCTCCCAAGCCACTGGGATTATAGGCATGCGCCACCATGTCTGGTGAGAATAGAAATTCTTTATCAAGGAAAAATACATGACTGCTGTGTCAGAAAAAGAATAGCAAACTATGAACATTTTTAATTATGAGGGAAGCAGATGGAAAGGTTAATGGCCAACTGTAAGAATTGACATGAATATGAATTGGTTTTAAGGCTTGAATGTGCTGGAATACATGACATTACCACATAGAAAAGGGTTGACACCTGTAATTTTGTGAACTCAACACAATGACACAATCACAAGAACAACTCAGAAGTTCATTTATTGGTTTAGATGTGAAGTGAGGTGTCCCCCAAATGTTCATGTGTGAGTGTGAGAAAATGCAAGAAAGCTTAGAAGTGAAATGATTGGAGAATCTTAACCTATTTAGTGCATTAATCACCTGATAGGGATTAAGTGGGTAGTAAGTATAGGCAGGGTATAGCTGGAGGAGGGGGGGTCCATGGTGGTGTGTCCCAGGGGGTTTATATTTTGTCTACAAGGGGATCTCCCTCCCCCTCTCCCTCTCTCTCTCCCTCTCCCCCTCTCTCTCCCTCTCTTTCTCTCTTTCCCTCTCCCCCTCTCCCTCTCCCTCTCCCTCTCTCTCTCTCTTTCTCTCCCTCTCCCCCTCTCCCTCTCCCCTTTTTGTGCATTGTTCCCAGCTGCTTTTATCTACCACACACTTGTGCCATGATTTTCTGCCTCACTTTGAGCCCCATATAATGGAGTCAGCCATCTATGGACCAAGACCTCTGAAACCTCAATCCCCAAAATAAACTTTTCTTCTTCTAATTGTTCTTGTCGGATATTTTGGTCACAATAGTGAAAATATCACTGAACAAAGAAAATATTTAGATAATATAGATTTAGAGTTTTACTATTGAGCTATATTGGATATTGAAGTAGTGTTTCTTATTATTTTTTTCTGTTGGAGAGGTAGTAGGTTTATAGGTGACAGCTATGTGGGTTACAGTGAAGAAATAAACCAGATATAATAAATGTTAGGACAATGCTTCTATTTAGAGTTCAATGTAAGCCATTAGCCCTAAACAAGTTTTAAAAACAAGTATCAGAAAAAATACTGGATTGAGAAAAATTTAAATTAGAATGTTTTTAACCCTATAATTTCTCAGATAATATTGAACAGTGACTAAAAAATCTTTTTTTTTCCACATCCAAAGACACTGAATAGTCAACAGAATATTCAGCTCCAGTTCCA
Organism: Ictidomys tridecemlineatus; assembly: GCF_052094955.1. Lineage (NCBI taxonomy): Eukaryota > Metazoa > Chordata > Mammalia > Rodentia > Sciuridae > Ictidomys > Ictidomys tridecemlineatus. The sequence goes on from NC_135490.1 coordinate 41,262,306, forward strand.
GAACATCCTTCTCTCAAAACTGAACTTTTAAATTATGACTCAGATTCTTCATTCCCCATCCATATTTTGCCATGAATATTTGTCACTTCAGCATTTCACATTGATTCTACCTTTTCTTCAATGATCCATTCTTCTTTTCCACTGCAGTGTTACATTCTCAAGTTGCACCTAAATTATGCTACCTCCTCTCAGTTCTTCTTCACCTCCCTATCCTTCCAGCTCCTGTGTGTGAATACACCTCCATGTGCAATTCTTCAACTCCATGGTAAAGGAGTTAAGACAGTCATTTCCAACACAGATGAACATTATAATCATTAGGGAATTTTAAAAAAGCATTATTTCGAACAAAACTGTAGAAATCAAAGTCACAATGGAATATAATGCACATGACTGAAATTCATCAAGGTTGAAACACTCCATATTTCTAAAGTTGTTACAGGTATTTTGGAAAACTATTTATACATTGCAATAGTTAGTCTGAATTGTCCACTTAATTAGATTAAGCTGTACCAAAATTTAAAAGGCTTCTGGGTATCACAATAAGGGTATTTCTAGGAATGATTGACATGTGAGACAGCAAACTGAAGAAGACACTCACCCTAAGTGTGAGTCTAATAGGTTGAAGGATTGGATGGAACAAAAAGTTCCAAGAACAAGGAAGCAGCAGTGGATACAAGCTAAGTTCTTTAATGGGTTCTTGATTGCTGCTATGATTGCCTGAGGACATCAGATTCCAGCTCCTTCACTATTTCAAAGCAGATTCTGCCCAATGACTCCAGGCAGTTTCCAGACCTTGGGTCCCAGACAGGAGAAGCATGGTTGATTCCTCTGTTCTGAAGCTTCAGCTGCTTGGACTGTGCAGCTACTGGTTCTTCCAGCTCTCCAGGCTGCAGGTGGTCATTGTTGGACTTTCAGCTTCTGGTCCTTAAAGACAGTCTAATCAGGAATCTAATAAATTTTCTTTATAATTTTATGTATGCCCAAATTAAAATAATATACAAGTTTATTAACAGAGAATGGTTAAATAAATCATTGTGGTATTCACATTACACAACAATTTGAAAGAACTAATTAAAGATTAGTATAGCACAAAGGAAAAATATTAAGACCTGATATTGAGTGAAAGAAACCAGGTGCATGAAAAATACATATTAATACATACTATTTTCCTCTTTAGCCTCCCCAGGTTCTTTCCAAGTTTTTGCTGCTTTCTACCCCCTCTTTATACTTTTGACCTATGTGGCCAGTCACATACTTTCCACTTTGATGCATTTGAGGAGGTCTTTGAATCCCCACAGGTAAAGGAGGGACTGAAGGAGAAGAAAGGATCTGTCAGCACTGTGGTCCCAGAATAAATCATCTATATGACTATCAAACCTATTACACCACCAAGACTGAGACTCTCCTACCTGAATTTCAATGAGTTATTGGACTACAGATGTATCATGTTTCTTGATTTTGTAACACATCTCAACTGGCACTCAATGCCAGAAAAAGGCTGATGTTTACCACATACTAAGAAACAGATGACCATGGAGAAAAATTGTGCTGCAGAATTGTATTAAGTGTTCAAACTTATGCTAGTATCTTTCACCTAGAGATGAAATGAAAATTTCTTTTTATCTGCTCCTTCTAACTTTGCCTCCATTTTTTCACTTTCAATTCTCACTGTTATTGAATTAACTTATTATTTTGTAATTGTAATTGTATATGTAATTGAACTTACTATTTGGGATACATTCTCCAATTCTTCTCTTTTGATCAATTATCAGTTCACTTTAATTTGGTTTTCACTTCTAATGCTCCATTGAAAGTGCTGTTAAAGACAGCAGCAACATCCATGTTGAAAACTCTTAATGTCATTCTTTTACAAAGTTAATTATCTTCTATTTATAAGTAAACCTCTCTAGGCCTCAATTGTGCACACTCTCCTGGTTTTCTTCTTACATCATGGGTCATGCCTTAGGGTTTTTTTTTTAGTTTTGTCTTCCTCTAATCAGTTGCTGAATGTGGAAGTACTAGGAGGTCTTCTGCCTTTTTAGCTTCAGTGTTCTCTCCCAAGGTGATCCTCTTTCTCCATGGCCATGAGTAGGTTGTTTTCTTCCAATTCTATGTATAGGTCCACAAAGACCTCTCCTACAGAGCTACAGACTCATACCTTTCACATCATTTCATAATCGGCTCACAAGCATCTCAATTTTCATATGTTTGAAGTTTGCCATTGATTCCGCATGCCTGAGCACCTGGCACCATCATTTATTCAATATTTGAACTAGAAATGCTAGTTATGCTTTCTGTTATGCACCCATAAAATTTATCTGATTGTCATAATAATTTCACTGTGTGTGTGTGGAGAGGCATGTCTATTCCCTATTCCCTCCCTCCTTTTCACAAACATCAGCCATTCCTATACCCTTTGCATGCCTCACTGTGCTTGGCTGTGGTATTCAGAACATGTGTGCACAGCATAACTTGCCAACTGAATGGTAGTCATGGGTAATATACCTAATTGGTCTCCATGTTCCCAACTCCTGGTCCTAATTTCATTTTCTATTGGAAAATCAGAGAACTCTTTTAACTTTATAAATCATTGTTATTTCCCTGCTTAAAAGTCCTCATTAACCTTATTTGCCTTGAGAATAAATTCAAACCCCTTTCCATTGTCTACAGACCCTTGTTAGTTCCCCCTTGTGACTTCTTCGCATTGGTCTCATGCTATTCTTGTCTTTCCCTCTGTTATAGCCACACTAGCCTTCTGAATTTTTGAACAAAACTCCACCTGAAGGAAAGACCATCTGAAATATTAAATTTACTGTGAGAATGCTTGTTCCCATGCAGTTTACATACATGACTGCGATTTTCTTATCCTACAGGTCTTAGCTTGTCCCTTCCCTACTCTTCCTCCATTCCACTTAATATCTATCACAATATTTTATTGATTCCCTCTGAAGCTCTTCATCATCCCTTATACTTACAATTGTAACTCAACTGTCTAGCAGTGTGAATTGTGCACGGTGAAGCTTCATTAAGTAGTTATTAATCAGATTTATGAATATTTCTCAGGACACAGATATTCCACAGAAAATCGTTTGAGGAAAACTCAAATATTGCTTCTCTAACTCTCAATTTTAGTGAAGTAGTGTGCAGCCTTCATTGATTTTTTTTTATGCTAGCAAATTTTTTTTTTTAGTTTTTTTAAATATATCAAACAAACTTTTTCGGTGTGTATACATTCTTTTGCTTGTCTACTCAGTGAATTTGTTGAGATTCTCTTCTTACATCTAAAACACAACTTTCTGTTCTTCACAAATTGTAAATATTATCTTTTATCATTTGTTGCTTTAGAAGTAAGTTATAAATAGAAATTTTGGTTATTTTACTCACCTATCGTTATAAGTGAATTTGGTTTAAATTTTGAAACTGATTTCTCCTGAGATCTTTATACTCTCTCTTCATATGAGTGTTAATAATTTTAAAAATTATACTATGGCAAAAGATAAACATTCATGTGCTCACTTTGAATACGTAACTGATATTTAAAATCAGAGTTAAATACATTCTCAAATTATCATTTTTGTGCATATATATAGTATATGAATCCATTAATATGAATTTCTGCCAAAACCAAATTTGTGAAGAGAAAGTACAGAAAATGTCTTCCCATAAGGACAAGATTTTTAATTTGGAAGAGGCACGACAAAATTTTTAGGACAGTGTAAATATTAAGAATTGTGATGTTGTGTATTACATAGATAGATTAGGACATTGTCAAACTTTATCCAATATGACCTTTTTAAAATTAAAAGGAATTTTTGCTTTAAACAATAGTATATCAAATATTAATTTCATTAATTCTCATAGTTCATTGTGCTATATGGGAACATGCCATCAAAAAAATAAACATTTAAGATAGAATGATATAGAAGAAGGCCTTAGATATATTTATGAAGGGTATTGAAATATCACAGAACAGTGTCCAATAATCCTCATGTATGTCACCATTGTATATAATGTAAACTACAAACAATTATCAAGTTCTAATTAGTATTTTTTTATGTTTGGGTTGTTAAAACAGTGGTATGAATTAGCAATTCTGTATTCTTTTGGGGTATTCTCTGCTTGAGCAAATCAATTATACTAATAGGAGACATTTTTTCACTGTTTAAGAAGAGAGTTACAAATATGTCAAAGGGGAGGGATAGCATATACCTTAGAAGGTCAGGTTGTTTTTGACATTAGCAGCATTAGATGTCTCTCTATTCATATCCATATCTGTATCATCTATATTTTTTCTGTCTGCTGAGAGGGCCCCAAAGCAAAATGAGCAGGAATGAGCATATGTAGCAATCCGATCTTATTAAGCATGCAAGATGTTAGACTTCTTTAATTAGGTAGTAAAAATTTTTTTACTAAGATGGACTTGTCCAAGAAAAGACACTGTAGCTCTTGTACTATGGCACTGGAGGATCAAGGTAAGTCTACAATATCTTGTTCTACCAGAAGGCAAGAAAGTGTTCAAAGAATGACAGGAACATTGAAAAATGAGCCTGGAGCAAATGTGGAGAGGCTTCACTGGCCAAACCCAGAGCAATTTTAGCATCAGAGTAAAGAATGTTTATAATGGATTATCATTCATTGAAAAGAAGAATGCAAAGAACATATTTATATAAGTGAATAAGTAAATAAATGTGACATGATTTTGAGAATTGAATTCTCTTTTGTTGATGTTTGTTTTTCAGCTAACAAATTTGTTTTACTAATAACTCAAATACTTGTTTACCCAGCAATTACATATTACTCAATGATCCATGGAATGTATGAAAGTTATTAAGCATGCAAGATGTTAGACTTCTTTAATTAGGTAGTAAATTTTTTTTTACTTTATTTTTTTAACACTGTTCTATATTGCATTAAAAATGCTCTTTAGAACAAATACAAAAAAGAGGGAATGGCTAAAACAAAATGTTCTTCATAGTAATTAAAATCAATTAGAAAGCAAGTAGCCAAACTAGAAATTGTTAAATGTAATATATTAATCACATAATATAGGGAAAGGCAGTATATGTAATATTCATGTGTGAATAGATGTTAAAGAGTGGAAGTCTTCTGCATTCATTTTAGGACATATACTTAAATGGAAAAATGTCTATTGACAAGGATCTGTGTATTAGTTCTCATTAAAGAATGTGGTGGAGAGTGTTCTTGGGCCCTTTCTTCTAATTTGGTCTCCCTTTGACCAGTGAGAGTCTGTCTGATTGGATAGTGTCTGTGCTGAAGGGAACTGACTACTGCTTTGATTAGCCACTTTGTCAAATGTCACTTGCAATCAATTTGGCAGATGGAAGGAGCCTTCAACTCTGATCAGAGAATCTGTTTTGTCAGGATAGCTAAGCACTGAGATGCAGATCAATGCAGTCACACTTGTTCCATAACTGCAAAGGAGAGATAGCAACATAGACAAATGTGCTTTGTAAGCACAATAATAAGTGATAAGTATAACCATGATATCTCAGAATTACTTTGTCACTGGCTTCCTAAACTCAACTCAATATTAAATCCAAATTGCTATGGCTCAGTCCCAAGGAAAAAGACTTGTATATGCTGATTTAAACAAACATACACAAACATGTTTCTATCCAGATCTAAAAATATAAAGCTTTGTAAGGCCAATATGTTTGTCCTTGCAGCTGTCCACAAAGCATTATTATAATTTCTTTCCTCCAGGAGATGCACAAAAGACAATGTCATGTTCACTTGTCTTAAATTCACTTGTCAAGGAAGGCCCATTTAATAGCTATCAGTTCTACAAAAGGTTTCTGATGTCCCAATTTATCTGAATTATATCAGCTTTCTTCTGTTGTTTGACTGAATCTCTAAAATTATATTTATTGCATATTCTGCCCTGGACATTCATTATTTTCTGTGAATATTTCCTCTACTGGTTGGTTATTGTAAGTGCTTTTTGTGAGTTTTTCTCCACTTATTAACCCAAGTATAATACTTATTAATCAAAAATAAATATAAAAATTCAAAACATTTCTTGTGTACATAGTTTGTAATTCTTATATCCAAAATATATGCCAAATGTCCTCATAAATCCAACAATCAAAATATATTTTAACCTTTACTTCCTATGGTCTAAATTTACACATCTATAACCAATATAATTTACTATTATATTATTTTGTATTTGTAGTATTAGAACCATTATTTCTTATAATTGAATAGTGTCAAATAGCCTTTACAAATATATCCATACCATTTCTTGTCTTCGCTGTAGCCATGCTCTTGATAAGAGGTAGATTTCCCTAAACCCATCCAACCCTCAGTAGACCACATGGAAACTAATTAACCTCTGATTATAATTGCTTCCTAATCTTACCAATTTTTGCAATTGTCACAGCCCCTAAGTGAATAATGTTCAATAGCAAATTCTCAGTGAACAGTTTCCAAATGGAACCCAATTATGAAGGTAGTGTGTCTTAAACTCAATCCTAATAAAAGTATTTTATCCAAGACAGATTTTCAGAAATCTTTGAAATTTTACTCCCTTTATATACTCATTTCTGATTCCCTATTTATTTTTGGGGAGAATTATTTCTTTTTATCAGTTCTTGAAAATTTTTACTAAAATGCAAAGGCATAGTCTATCAAGAGGATTACAGAAAACTGCATATAGGATACCTGCCAAAGAGTTTCACCTTTCCCAGTGGGCAATTAATAAACTAATGAACCCAAATGTAAAGTGAATTTTTCTAATTGACTTAATAAGAGTGGGCAGAAGTAGAGGGTCGAATTGATGGAGAATCAGTTTAACAGTGCACTCTTGCCAGATGGACATGTGGCAAACATTTTAAATCCATTATTTGGTTTGTGTTCCATAGTACTTAGGTCTATTCAGTAGAGTTCATTTCAGTGCATGTAATATACATTCATATCAGATATGGATGAGCAAATAAATTTATTTAGAATCAAAGCTTTGTCCATAAATGAATCAATGACCAAATAATATACAAGTACAGAGATAGCAAGCAAGCTTCATTTTGCAGGATAGTATGAGAATATGGGTCAGAGTTACCTGCAGTGTTCTTTTTTTAAAATTTTATTTTTATTGATTTTTAAATAAATTACAGCAGAATGCATTATAATTCTTATTACATATATAGAGCACAATGTTTCATATCTCTGTTTGTATATAATGTATATTCACACCTCTTAGTCCACTTGCTCCCATAGGATTCTCTGTAGGAAAACCCTCCTATGGGAGCAAGTGGACTAAGAGGGGCACAGCCTGATATAATGCTGCTGACTCTCTTTCAGCTAAAAGCTATGTTGGTTTTCACGTGTAGAGAATATTGCTCCACTTATACAACAGAAGCACTGAAAGCCACAGTTTTTTGTTGCAATAGGCATTTTCTAAATTTTTTTTTGGATTCACAAACTTATTTTCTTATAAAATACAATCTCATAATGTTTCTAAAGAATTACGAAGCAATTTACTCATATTTGTATGCTATATATTTAAGAAACTTTTTCTAATTATTTTTAAATATAGAGAATATAATTATAATTTTAATGTGTATTTTATTTAGTTTTAATGTTTTAGAAACATTAAGAAAAAATGTTTCCCTATCTTTGCTTTATTTTCACTATTTAATTCAGATTCATTATGTAAGAAAAGCATGATTCATTTAAATATAGATTTAAGTGTAACCTACTCTATTATGTCTAATGTAAATGATTAATTGTATGATGAGCCATTTAAATGGACCATCATACAATTATCCAGATATACCAATATCTGGATAAATTTAATATTAACTGAACATTATATAAGGATAAAAACAACCAAGAAAATTAATATAATTGAAGCTAGTTTTTTTGCCTGAGTTTTCTAATCTCCCTGAGATACATTTGGAAATTTTCACACTGTTCTGCTTAAGGAGTAAAATTTTTTTACTTGCGGAATTAAAAAAAAAAAACACACAAAAAACAATACCCTGTACTCTTTAATAGAAAAACATGTATGATCACCAACTAGAAGGTAGAAGACAAAAAAATGTTCCTTATCCTGGACAGAGTACATTACCTGTACAGGAGTACTCCATGGGTTAAATGGTGGGGGAAAATTAGCGAACATAATAAAAACTCTAACCAAGAAGTTCTAATATGCCTTTTGTGAAACTGCTGATGACACTGGTTCTTAGAGAAGAGGCCTCTGCAGAAGAAAAATAAAGAAACTAAAATCACATTGGTTCCCACGTCAAACCAAGGCACATTCCCTCCTTTCCTCAATTGGAAAACCTGAGGTTGAGCAAAAACTCCTTGTCTGACATGGTGAAAAGAAAGCACTATAATACCAGATATCATGTCATTCGGTAATATGTAGTATTTATATTATAACAAGGTAGCTTATAACTACAAAAATAGTTGGATGTCAGGAGTATATAGATTTTGAGTAAGTAATAAAACTTTTAAGGTAGCAATGTATTTACCCACATCAGGTAATAGTCTGAGTTTGGATTTGGCCTAACCTTTATACAGTATGAGTTTGTTAGTTTGTTTTAGGTCACCTTTAAATCTTGCTAATTTAGAGGAAATATAATGAGCTATTCAAAAATGAATTACTTTGTGACACAGTGGGGTAGATGACTTTGTAGTGCTGCAGCTGACTTGGCAGCTCCCCAACCTGTGGTCTGATTTAAAGCTTGCTGAGTCTAGAAGAAATTTCAAACCAAGATGAGGAAAGACAGTGGCAGAGACAGAAGCCCTGGGTAGAGAGCACCTTTGTGAGAGTGAACTAGCTGTCAGTAGGGCTTTAGCTTTTTCTTCCTTGGGTGAAGTTAAATGGAGACAAGAATGTGGGCTTAAATGTGAGTTGTAGGTGACTTTTCTATAGGTGACTTTAGGTTTGTTTTTATGAAGTTGCTCATAATCCTAACTTGGTGCCAGAACTTACTGGTGAAAATAGAATCATCCTACAATCAAAATGACTTTGCTCATAAAATGCACATTTCGCACCCAAAACAAAAACAAATAAAAATAAGAGAATGAAGCCCAAAATAAAACCAATGAATATACATACTAATTTTTTTTTTAAAAAATTGTCTTCCTTTAGCCTTTCCCATCTGTGGCACAGCAGTAGCTTGTATGTCACAATTTATTACTTGATTGAAAAGAAAATAGGAAGGCTGACTTATTTTCAGATTTATTTTTATTTTCTATCAAGGAAAAATATAAAATATATTAAAATCCATATATGCAAATGCATATATTCTGAGTTTGACTAGGCAATATTTTTGAGGTTGATTAATCCAGTGTACTTTCATACATAACTAAAAAAATAAATTATATATTTAAGCCACATAAAATTAAAATGTAATATAAAGAAAATCATATAAAACTCATTTATTTATATAGGGTTATTTTAATCTGTACTAGAAGATAACATTCTTATACAAGTAGTAAGAAAACCAAAAGGCATTATTTTATTTATATATAATTTAAAACATGACAATTATCATTGTTAAAAAGTAATTATCTAAGTTACACATGGAATATATAATCCACGGTACCCATATATTCATAAATGTACAGATTTTATCTAGAGCATAAACAAATTCTATGAATTTACAAAATTTCTTCTTATGATACTAGATCATGATGAATTATCTAATAGAAACTAATTAAACTGAGTTCTTCAGAGAAATATAAATATCATCTCTAAGGCTTAAATTACGTAAGCCACCTCATTACTCTAAATGATGGTCAGAGGCATGAAGTGTTATTTCAAATGCATGTATACAGAAAATACATTTTTATTTGCTATTTTTTGCATCATTTATTTACTTCAATTCTAGAAAGAAATTATTAAATTTCATATGTGTCTAATTTTCATAAATATTTTTCTGAATTGGAGTCAGGGAGCATTGTAATAAGTTCCTAACAAAATATACTAGCCCACTATTTACAAATTGATTCTGACTAGCTAGGAAAACTTACAGCAATAAATTATCTTTTTATAGGCTTGAAATAAACTGCAACTTACTCTAGTCAGGTTACGTTTTTCATACTGAACAGACATTTAGTGCATTCCATTGAGAAACATTTACAATGAAAACACATTTAAAATAAAACATTAGGTTCACTAAATATACTCATTTTACTTGGGAACTAAAAATCACCAAAGGAAAAAATTCTAGGAGATTTAAGACTAACTTATTTAGTCCTAATGTATTCCTCCATATATGTTAACAATGTAGGAAAAAGAAATAAGATGAAATAGCTTAATATATAATGAATCTTTTGTTCATAGAACCAACATTATTTAAATATCTAACAAATAAAATTGGATCTATCCATGTAGCTACTTGAATAACAAATTTGCTGTTTTATGATCTTATGTAATTGCTCATTTGTGAGCCAAAATAGAGAAATCCCTTTACCAATGTAATACTAACCTTGCATTCTCAAGATATTCAATTGCTTGTTGGTTATTTATTTTTCTTGCAAATTAAGTACATCAAATATATGAAGTATAAATTATAATAGAGAAATAGGCTGCTACTTTAAATAGAATGCTAAATAGAATTAAAGGGCATTGAGATTTTGTTTCTATGAACAAAGTACTGCATATTAATTTTTCCATCCAAATAAAAATGACATACATACATATTTAAAATGGCACAAATTAATATACAAAATCCTGGTACTCAGAGATATGAAAACTTAAAAAACACAATAAACCATAATTTTCTCAATGAAGTTGAAAATATTCTTAAATTATGATTAAAATCAATGATTGAAACTGGTTCTGTGTTATTGCTAGCGAAAGTACATGGTGCTACATGTTTTGGAGCAAGTGTGACAAAACATATCAGTATTTTCAACAAAGCCACGCATACTAAAAAAAATTTATTTGAATAATATAGTCTAAATTTAGTCTGAGGAAATAAAGATTACTACAAGAATATAAGGAATATTGATTAGTATTGGAAAAAATACCTTCCACAAGCTAAACCTAGCTAATAATTTTAATGGTGATTATGGGAACCATAGTGTACACACTGTACTGTATCTTAAGGTCCTATAGTCAAGATATAAATTAAAATGAAATTACAAAGGAGGAATATATCAATTTATCAATATATTTGTATTTTATAGAAGTGACCTTGAATAAGTATACATTAGAAAATGGCCTAAATTTCAGTGTTAGTTAATAAATCAAGGACTTAAACAGAATATGAACCTACTTTCAGTGTGAGATATTTAAGGTGAAAGAGGATCTTTTGCTCTTAAAAATTTCCCTGAGTATTTGACTCATAGAAAGAAGATATAACTTCATTAAATAAAACAAAATGAGAAAATAGTATTTTTTAATATCCTAGGAAATGTTGTTAAACTATAGATAGACAATATGCAATTAAAATATAACAGGATTATTCGCATGTTAATATTGTAGCTCTGCAAAGGCAAGCCTTGTAGTAATGACAATATGATGATAGACAATATTTTTATTAATTTATAAAATAATAGTTTGAACTTAGGTGGTCCATTAACTCTGTATTTAATAGAACCTATAATATAGCAAAATTATAACTCTGATATACTACCCACTATGACATTTTTATGAATACACTAACAGTGTCAAAAATGTCAACTCTGAAAAATATATATAATATCCTTCCAAAATATTGAACATATTTTTACATAGTCATGTTATTTATTTTCTATGTGTGTATTTTATAATTATAAATAATTCTTAGAAATTTTCCAACAAATTCCTTTATTGGTCTGAAAAAGTACTTCATAAGCGAATATTTATTGATATTTGATCATATTCCTTTAAAAACATCCTACCATTCAGAAATGGAAGGGAGACTTTAATTACAAACATTTTGTACAATATTGAGTAACTATGTATTTAGCAGGTTATACAAAAATGGAAAAAGAGCACCAATATTTAAATATATTACAGCCTCAAAAACTTTACAGAACTGTATTATCTTTATGAACTTCTTCTGAAAAACCTGTACATATTAAGAAACTTTTCCTATTATTCATCAAAACTATCCATTTCTTGCAAAATTGAATGTCATGTTAGTTAATTAAAAATGGAAACTTCTAATTTATAAAGATAGATCAAATAATCTTTTATATTAAATGATTGAGTATAGAAAATTTGCACATACAGTGTGTGTGTGTGTATACACACACATTTTATATATATATATTTAAATAAGTAAAAATATAAATTTTATATTTCAAATAGTACCCTAACTGCAATGATTTGGATATGGTGTGTGTTCTAAAAGTTCATGTGCTGAAGCCTGGTCTTCAGTATGGCAGTGTTGGGAGGTGGCGTAACCTCTAAGAGGTGTATTCTGATGGAAGGTGGTTAAGTCATTGGGGAGTCACATTCATTGGAAGCAAGTAATATAGTTCTCAAGGATACCTGTTTAGTTCCTGTAAGAGCAGCTTGCTATAAAAAGAGCAAATGTACTCTCGGAATTTGTCTTATTGTCTTTCCATGGGATAGCTCTCTCTCACTCTTGTGCACACTCCTGCCATGGTGATTCCAACATAACAGTCTTCATCAAAGCAAAATAGTAGGGCTGCTCAACCTTGGACTTTAAGCCTCAAAAATTGTGAGTAAATAAGCCTTTTCTTTTTTGCCTAAATTATCTAACCTTCAGTACTTTACTATGATAACAGAAAATGGACTAAGAAATAAATATATTCATGTGTGGAAAGACACATTATAAGCAATAGCAATTAATGTAATTACCACTTGGAAAAACACACTGTATTTCAGTCACAGTGCTAAATGTTTTGGTGTTTCATTTTCATTTTACCTTATCTGGGTAAATATATGGTCTTTATGATAAAAATAATAAAATTTTACATATATTGCATAAAATGATATTTTGAAATATATATACATTGTGGGATGAATAGATTGAAGTATTTAGCATGTGCACTACCTCAATACTTATCATTTTCTTTGTGAGAACATTTAATATTAAATTGAATAAATTTATTAAATTTAATGAATTTATTTAATTTAGCTCTCAGCAAATTTTCTAAGAGAGCTTTTAGTACACTAAATAGCTGTAGTCACCATATTGTACAATACATCTCTAGAACTACCCCATCTCTCCTCCCCTTCTTTTTCTATGAGTTCAACATTTTTAGGCTCAACATATAAGTGAGATCATGCAGTATTTCTTTTTCTATACCTAACAATTGATTTTAGCATGTTGCCCTCCAGGTTTATTCACGTAGTTTAAAAAAATAAGATTTTCTTCCTTTTCAAGACTGAATATAATTTCATGGTAAATACTACTTTTTCTTCACTCATTGTTCCTGATTACATATCTTGGCTATTGTGAATGGTGCTGCAATGAGTGCAGATAACTTTGATATACTATAGTGGGAATGCTAGATCACACAATTGTATTTTTAAATTTCTGAGGAACTTCTGTTTTTCATAATGGCTGTACTAATTAATGTTACCATCACCAAAATGTAACCATTCCATTTTCTCCACATCTTTGCCGTATTCATATGTCACCTTAATGATAATAGTCATTCTAATATGTATGAGGTGATAGCTCATTGTGATTTTAACTTACAGTTTTCTAACTTTTAATGATGTTGAACATTTTTATATACCTTCTTGCTATTTAAGAAATTTGTATTTAAGTTCTTCGCCCATCTTTAAATTGAGCTATTTGTTGTCTTGGTATTGAGTTGTGTTCCATGCATATTATGGATATTAACATTTTATCAGATGTATGATTTGTAAATAATTTCTCCTCTTCTATAAGTCGTCCTTTTCCTCTTTTGATTGTTACCTTGGTTGTAAAAAGTTTTTCTTTTGGTGATTCTCTGTTTGTCTAATTTTTGCTGTCTATACTTTCGGAATCATGTCCAGAAAATGATTACCCAGAAAAATGTTGTAGACCATACCCCCTGTTTTCTCATAACACTTTTATAATTAAGATATTACATTTTAAGTTTTCAATCCATTTTAAGTTGATTTTTGGTTATAGTGTGAGATAAAATTCAATTTTCATCCTTTTGCATATGAACATCCAGTTATCCCAACATCATTTATTAATAAAACTGCCCTTTTCCCACTGTATGTTCTTATAATCATTTTAAAAAGTCTTTGACCATAACTGTCCGAATTTATATCTGGGTTCTCTATTCTGTTCCATTGTTATAGAACAATGTGTGTTTTCATAACACTGCTGTGCTATTTGGATTACTACTGCTTTTTAGTGTATTTTGAAGTCAAGGAGTATTATGCCTCCAGATTTTTTCTTTTTGCTCAAGTTTGCTTTGATTATTCCAGGTCTTTTTTTGTTCCATTCACATTTTAGAAAAAAAAAAAATTTTCCTATTTCTTTGAAAAGTGTCATTGAAATTCTGATAGGGATTACATCACATTTAGAGAATGCTTTGGGTAGAAATTGTAATATTGATTTTTCTAATTCATGAGCATGGAATCTTTCCCTTTACTTATTTTGAATTTGTTTAATAATTGTTTCATAGTTATCAGTATATGGATATTTTGTTTCTTTAATATTATTTATTCCCTAGTATTTTTTGTTGCTTTTATAAATGGATTTTTCCCCTTGGTTTATTTTTTGAGTTTATTGTTAGTGTATAGAGATACTAATTTTTATCTGCTGATTTTTGTAGAGTGTAAGTTTATTGAATTTATGATTATAACAATTTTTGATGGAATCATTAAGGTATGTACATATTTTTTCATGTCATCAGCAAGCACAGCTAACTTCTTCCTTTCCAATTTGAGTATCTTTTATTTATTTCTCTTGCATATCATCTTTGGCTAGTAATTTCAGTAATTTTTTGAAGAGAAATGGTGAGAGTGGGCATCCTTGTCTTTTTCTTGACTTCCAAGTAAAAATTTCAACTTTCACTCCTGAGTCTGATGCTAGCTGTGAGTTACTCATAAATGGCCTTTGTTTATGAGGTCCATTCCTTCTATATTAAATTTGTTGGGAGAGTTTTAATAAAAGGATGTTGAACTTTTTCACCTGTTTTATCTGTGTATATTAAGATAATCTTATTGGTTTTTGGTCTTCTTTCTGTTAATATGGTGTACCACACTTCCAAATTTCCCAATGTTAAACCATTCTTAGCATCCCTAAGAAAAATTGCACTTGAAAATGTTGAATTATCTTTTTAAAAGGCTGTTGAATTCAGCTTGCTGGTATTTTACTGATATTTTTTGCATCTATATTCAGTAGACATTTTCCTGTAGTTTTCATTTTTTGTAGTATTTGTGTTTGAGTTGGATGTCTGGATAGTTATGGGTTCAAAAAATGAATTTGGAAGTATCTTTGATTTAGGAGGAAGAGTTTTAGAAATATTGGTACTAATTATTTTTAAAATGTTTGATAGAATGCATCAATGAAGGCAACAGGCCCTGGTCTATCCTTTGAAGGGAGATAATTTATTACTCTTTATTCAATCTCTTTAATTCATTCTCTTTATTTTCTGTTGGTCCATTCAGATGTTCAATACTTTTCTTTATTGAGTCTATTAGGATATGTGTTTCTAAGAATTTATTCATTTCCTCTGTTTATAAAATTCATTGGCATATAATTATTATATATACATATATATGTATGTATGTATGTATATATATATATATATATATATATATATATATGTGACTGCATGACCAATGTAATTCTTCAACCTGTACACTCAGAAAAATGAGAAATTATATCCCATCTGATTCAATTGTATATGTCAAGATCATTGTACTGTCATGTGTAACTAATTAAAACAAATAAAAAAGAAAAATAATAATAATAAATAATAATTATTCTAAATGTTGTCTCCTGTGACCCCTTGTATTTCTCTAATGTCACTTGTTATGTCCTCTCTTTCATTTCTGATTTTACTTATTAGAATATTCTCTTTTTTTTAAGTCCAGATAAAGTTTGCCATTATTTATGCTTGCAAAAAAATCTTAGTTTTATTGATTTTTTTATTGCTTTTACAGTTTCTATTTATCTCTCCCTGATCTTTATTATTTTCTTCCTTATAATGTCTCACTAATTTTATTCTTTTTCTAGTTTCTTGAGATATAAGTTATATCTTTGACTTTCCTATAATTGAATATTTGTATTTTTCCCCAGAATTAGAAAAAATTTCTATTTCTTTAAATGAACTTTCTAACCTCTTTCATTAAAATTCTATAACTTGAACACTTGCCCTTTTGATGCTGTCTCATTAATCTTGTGAGGTTGGTTTTTTTTTCATTTATTTTCTCCCTTTGATTGTGTATTTTCAAATAATCTGTCTTTACATTCATATATTTTCTCAATCTCTTTTGGTGCTAATACTTTATATTGCATTTTTATTCTACTCATTATATTTCTCATCTCTGTTAAATTCTAATTTAGAATACTCATTATTTTCCTGATTTTATTGATTCTTTAAGTTTTGTTGAAATTTGCTGACTTTTCTTAATGTATTTATGTGAACTGTTTTTTAGACAGTTTGTATATGTCCATTTTTTCAGGGTCAGTTATTAGCATGCTGCATTCTCTTTGTGGTATTACATCTCCTTGTTTTTGCATGTATTATTTTCTTTATATTTATATCTGCCCATTTGAAGAAATATAAACTTTTTTTAGTTTTTGAAGACTGACATTGTCTTGGAAAAATCTTCTCTAATCAGCCCATTCAGAAGTTCTGGACAAGTCATCTAGCATGGTCAACATTTGGCTTATGTCAGATTCCTCTGATATGCTAGCCTGGTGTCTGAGTTGGTCCTGTTGGGCCTGAAACCTGTACCACTAAAGGTACAACTGTTGTCCTAATCTCTGGGGAGTGGGCCTGAATCTGTATCTTTAGGACTGGCCTGTAAATTTGGTTCATGGGGATTGACCTGGTGCTAGTGTAGTCTCTGGGCCTGATTATGTAGGGGCATGACATGGGAATGGACTTCGAGCCTAAGTCCATAGGCTTTGACCTGGGGTTAGGATCCACACTGTCCAGCCTGGAACCGGGCTATGCAGAGGTGTTCCTGAGAACCAAGTCTGAGAAGTTTTAACTGCTTCTAGAGTCTACCAGGGTGAAACTAGGTCTATGGGGACTTATCTGGATCCTGTATTTTTGTTATTATTATTATAGTAATTATAGTCAGTATGGTGCTAGGTCTGGTATGGAGTTTGAGACCATAGGATCAAATCTGGATCTTGAGATGTGAGATGCTTAGCCTGATACATGGAGCTATGGAATCCTATCCTGGAGTCTAGGACTGTGGGGATTAGCTGGAAGTGTGTCCATTGTTGCTTACATGCAGGCTGGGTATATGGGATATATGAATACTGGCCTGCAGGTCAATGAAGACTAGCCTGAGTCTTGCCAAGACTTCGGTTCCGTGGACATGTTCCTGGAGTCTGTGTCCGAAGGGGCCACTCAAGGGATAGAGTCTACTGGATCTCCTTAAGCAGACATGTGCATGGGTCTGCTGGAATTTCGAAACAAGGGGGCAGGCTTGGAGAATAGGTCCAAGGGGACCAACCTGGCACTGTGCAGGCCTAGATTGTGTGTCAATGGGTGATGTAAAGGTATCTGAGGTCAGGGTCACTAATGTTGACCCTAGGGAAGATTTGAAAGCAGTTAAGTACACCTAGCTGACTCTGGTCTAGTCTGTAATATGAACCTGGGCTACAGTGGCTGGCCTGGGGCTTGGGTAAGCCTGAAGTCTGGAGACGTGGGAGCCAGCCCAGAGTATGGATCACTAGAACTGTCTTGACCTTGGGACAAACCTGTAGCCTAATTCAGTGAGGTTGACCTGGCACTGGGTCAGTCTGGCATTTGGGTCATCTGCTAGCTGGGGATACAGGAGTCCATCCAGCACTGAAGTATTCCATACACCAAGTATTCTAGGCAGACATGAAATCTATGGCCATGGGATCCAACCTGGCACCAAGTCAAGTCTGAAGGCTCATTCTCCCAAAGCAGCTTGGAGTTCAGGGCTATGAAATTCTTCCTGAACCTAGATTATATTGGGAAGGATTGGTATTGGTCTCTGAAATGAAACCTGAGTCTCATTTCCTTTTCCTTTCACTACTTGGAGGGTGAATATTTGTGTATATATTTTTGTTGTTATTATTATTACTATTTATTATTATTATTATTATTATTATTATTATTTTGGTACTGGAAAATTAACCCAGGGTCACTTTACCAATGAGCTACATATCCAGCCATTTTGTCTATTCATTTTGTTTTGAGACAGGGTCTTGCTAAGTTGCTGAGTCTGTTCTCAAACTTGTGATTCTTCTGCCTCAGTCTTCCAGGTCACTGGAAATACAGATGCACTCCAATGTGCCCAGCCCTGAAGTGTATTTCTGTCAGCTGCTTGTAATTAGAGAGTTATAATGAGGTAAAATAAATCTGTCCTTCTCACATTCTTCAAAACTTCTTTTCTTACATTCATGCATCACTTAACAACAGGAATATATTCTAATAAATGCATTGTTATATGATTTTGTTACTATATATACATTATAGTGTGTATTTACATAAACCTAGAAAGCATAGATCAATCACTTTATGTGGTCTTTTGATATAATCAAGAGACATGATAAATATGAAATGTAAGAAGTTGTTACAGAATATAACATGACATACTACTTTATGATAAATTTGTTTTTATAGGCACAAGGAGTATATTCTAATGATAAAAAGTATGGTATAGTAACTACATATACTGGTAGCAGAGTCATTTGCATTTAGTATTAAGTATTATGTACTATAGATAACCATGTATGCTATACATTTATATGATTGGCAGCACAGTAGGTTTGTTTACACCAGCATCACACAAACATGTGAGAAACACATTGCAGTATGATGTTTTCAAGTCTATTGCTAAGCAACAGGAATTTTTTCAGCTCCTTTATTATCTTATGGGAACACTGTTGTGTATGTGGCCTGTCATTGACCAAAACATTGTCATTATGCAGCAATACCCAGGTGCTGTCATCTCCTACCTGGTCTCCTTACCTTTTGTAAAGATAATTTTGTACAGAGATAATTGTTCCAATGGATGTTTCTGTGCATATAAGAGGTAGGAAATCCTATTCCACTGTCTTGATGAATTTACAGAGAATGTCAGATATGGACCATTTTATTTCCATTTTAGAAATGAGGATCCTGAAATTCAAGAGAGGTTGAGTGGCTTATGCCAATTCATAAACACTGAAATTGAAATCCATGAAATTCCTAAATCGTACTCCCTTTTCCTATCTTACATTTGGGAAACACCAAAATAAACGGGATCAGAGTACAGAGCATATGTAGACTATTGAATATGTAGAATGATAGTATAGAGTATTTAGAGTATATAATAAAGATTTAGAATTAATACTATTAAAAACACCTCAGGGTAACTGCACAGAAGAGTTGTTAAAGGAAGGTTGCTTTGTCTTCATGTATCCTGTTGATGACTTAGTTGCATAGTATTTAAGTATGTATTACTACTATTTAGGAAATTACTGATATGGATGACATTGTCCTATGGATCATTTAGCATGGATAGTTCACAGGGAGGCTCTATTGTACAGCTGACATGAGCACTTCCCCTAAAGTCAAATTCCAGGTTGGGAAGCCTCACTAACTGCCTACCTTGCACATATTCCTTGATTTATTTTTGTGCTTAGTTTTCAGCTCACTAGGAAGTTTGAGAATTGAATGAATTGATACATGTGAAGTTCTTCATTGATGGAGAGCATGTTGTAAGGGCTTAATAAATGTTAGCCACGATTGATATTATGGATTTTGTTTCCATGGTTCTTGGCTTAATGCAAAATAAACAGCTTCTTAAGAGATTAGGTTCAGATTCAACACTCTTTATCCCTGAGGAGTGGCAGATACCACTAATCAAACATAGCAGTCCCTACCTCAGTGCCCTAGACCAGGCCTTGGGATCCTCACATCTCAATGCATCAACCAATACCTAAGGAGAAGTTGTGTTTGGTATGTAGTAATGCGACTATTTTGCTAATATAGGTAATAGTTTTTTTTCTTTAAGTGAGTAACTTCATGCACTAAGAATAAAAGAGCGATAGCATTCTTTCTAGAATTAAGCAAGTGCAATATATATGCTGACTTGATGATCCTTTTCCATGTGTTTTAAATGATAAAATTCACACACACATAAGTACTCTCATACAAAAAAAATATATATATATATGGCCTGATGACCTAAGATTTAAACACTCTAAAATGCCATATGAATTTTCTTCCTGGAATATTCTCCAAGAAATATGTCTCCATATCTTACATTCTTCAAAATTGCTAATGTTCAGTCTGGTCTCCAGTATCATAGCATTGGTACCTGCTATTTTCTTTACTTAAGCTGTACCTCTGTTTCTTTCATCCTTACCATCAAGTGCCCTTCTTCCATGAAGTCTTGCTTGGCCCTCCATTTCTTTGTTAGTGTCCTTACCTCTGATATTTTAGATTATCTCTGTCATAACCACATAACTATGACTAGGCAAGTTCTCTTCCTAACCACACTGCAGACTCTAAAACGAAAGAAAATGGCTTTCTTTTTGATATTCTAAGAAGTCTGAACTGGTATTTTGCATAGGTCAGATACTCAATAGATGTTTTATTTAGTTACTTTACATAAGTAGGGCCTATGGATCCTTGACACTTTTTCCTCATACTTTACATCCCTAATTATTTCTTTTTCAGATTCTCTAAGCTATTTGAACAGCTAAACTCTATTGCTTTACGTACAAATTTACCCTGAAAAACTTCACCAGCTGTCACCATGAAAATACAAAATCTTTCTAATGAGGTTAAAATGTTCACATCATTGTTTAAAATCTTTATCTAAGGATATTATAAATATTCAACTTTAATATTGCTTTCATCTGAGGATAGAAACATTTTCTCTGTGCGACTATCTGCAGACGGTATCTAAATCATAGTTATAGGAAAAATAATGTCTTTGGATTTAAGAAAACTCTCATTCATCCTTCACAAGTCATCACAGGTCTCATTTTACATCTCACTTCTTGTCTGTTCCCTCCATGGGGATCCTTCTAATCTTTGTGCTGTTGCTAAATCTTATATACAGTGATGTTGCTGCATGTGCCATTCTATAATATTGTATTTTTGATGTCCATCTTTTTAAAAGGAGCATAAAATAACAAGATGTCTGACAACAGATTTTTTTTTTAATCATTCTCACTCAGAACAGTGCCTAGCCCAGGGTAAGTATTGGGAAACTTTGTTGAATTGAAAATGTGTGACTCAGTGAATGGAACAAAAAGGCAGGCATGCACATTCCATCTCAAATCACTTGCTTGCTTTGAAAAAGACTGCATAAAGGATTTCTAATTCAGGATGATCTATTATAACCATCTCGTGGAAGCCATTATTTTCAGAAAGCATGATGATAGCTTTGCTGTGTTGAAATAGATTATAAAGGCTTTGGCTTGAAACTCTGCTACTCGAAACAGTGAAAGCATAATCAAAAATTGATAAACTTGTAAGGAAATAAAAATGAGATTCAGTACATTTTTCTTATTGTACAATGGATAAGGGTTTTCTGGATTGGTTTCTAAATCCTCAAATAACGTTTTCTTCTCATGAGTAAAAGGAAAAAAATAATAGATAGATAGATATCCTTTTTAACCATTCACTGGAAATTGTTTCAGAATTTTAGTAGTCACAGTAAGTTTCTTTGATCTGAGTTTAAAAGCCCCAGCTAATTTATCTTTAAGCATTTCACATACATACATGCATATACACCTGCCCTCACATAATGTCTAGTAAAAACTCCACAGAAATAAAAGACCATTACATATTTTTGTAATATGGAGAAAGTACAATATTATCCTAAATATATGTACAAATAGGCATTTTTTCCTAAGAATTTCCCCTCTTCAAACACTATTTCTGAGGTACTTTTAAAGACAAGGTTTTTAGAATCTTCCAAATTATTATAATCAGGTACCAAATCACATTGGATTTTTTATTTGTCTGACAAATCATTTGCTTTTAGGTTTTATTTGCAGATACATTATATATAGACTGTACAAATAAAGGCTTCTTCCATATAACTTTCGGCTTTGGTATGTTAATTATTCTATTTACCACTTGGAAAGTGATTTTAGTTCAGGAGAATGTTTTTCTATGTTTGCATATTTATATTTATTCAGAAAACATGAATTATGAAAATGCAGTCTTTTAATTTTTTTCACATTTATTTGAAATGAATAGAATTGGAGGATTTACAGACTATTAAACATCCTGAAAGTACATGATTTTATTTAAGAAATATGTGAGGAACATTGCAGTCTTCAGATTAGATGAACAGAGCCTAATCTCATAAATAAAAGTACATACCTATTGCACCTAGAAAAGGAATGATTGAAGCTATTTGTAAAAGAATCACCTGTGAGATGCATGTATTTATACCATCATTTCAGGGTTCACATTTTATCTACTTGAATAAATGCGACTGAAAAGTCCTATGAAGCAACAAGCAAGTTTATCTGATAACTTGCTCTTTAGGAAAATACCTTTGACTTGGAAAGACTTTAGAAAACAAAGAAAGCCTATGGGTTTTTAGGCCACTAAACTACTGAATCACTATAAATCAAAAGATGAAACAAAGCTTTTCATGGAGGACAATCTCATCCTGCATTCTAACAGAATTAAAATGTTCCTATAATTTATTTCCTTATTATTTGTCTAGTCAAAAATCAGCCATAATAACATACTAAGATCTCCTACAAGTTGAACAAAACTGATAGCACTGAGTAGTAATTAGATTATGGGTGCTGAAGTCCATGGGATGTGAGTTCAAACACTTCCTTTACCTTTTATGAAGAGCTATGTGTCCTTGGACAGGATACTTGACTATCTGCACCTTTGAATTAATTTATTTTAACCTAGAGGTAATAGAATTCATACTTCATAGGCTTTTGTGAACAATAAGTGTATCAATAGACATGACATGCTAAGAACAGTGCCAAACACAGGTAAAAGCTAAAAACTGGATACTAGGAATCTTACACTTCAAAGAAAAATTGTCAAGTAGTGGTTACCCCCCCTTTATTTTTTCTAAGACATATGGTAAAAAATATTAATCTGTACTTAAATAGAGGGATACTAAATGGATAAGGACAAGGAACTTAATATATTTTTGAACTTTGAAGATACTATCTGACAATAAGCATATTTGGAGTCACAACTTTATATCTTACAGTATCTTCAGATTTATTCATGGAATGCTACTTCTTGAAACATAACTTCTCTGCATCTTTAGATGTAAATATCTTTATATAATATTATAAGTTGCATACTGTAAATTTCCTTGAGAAGCAGAATTTTACTCAGAATGCATTAACCCCAATAAAATTTGTACCATGGAACACTCACTATCTTGTAGCATAGTGTCAGATATGTGGTAGAATCACAAAATTACTTTTATTCATTTGAGCCAATGCAACTTTTGATTTAAAAAAGATATTTTGCATGTGAACACCCTTAAAATCATTTTCCCACTTGTGTTACATAAAAGAGTGGGCTGTTGTTTAATAATATATAGAGAAGGATTCTATATAGAAGCAATCATCTCTAGAACAGCCATGAATGGGGTTCTTTATTTCAGAAATTTTTAGAATTTTGAAAATATGGGTGGATATTATGACTTGGTAAGAGAACGATCAGAAATATGTTCCATTGAAGATGTTCATTGAGGGGCTAGAATTTCAGAAACCCAACATTTTGGGAAAACTGCCATTTTGTGACATATTTAGACTATATCAGACAAATGAGATTTTACTTGCAAAGAATATTATGGCATACTTGCTTATTTTCGATTGTGTCTTTGGTACTACCTTTGTCACTTCAAACTATTTTTTTTGGAAAAGGGCTAAATGGATATTAACCATGAATAAAACTGGTGATTACTATAGAAAAATAAAGGACTTATGTTACAGCTCTCCATTAGTCTACTTCTCATGTCTACTCAATAGAGAACTGGAGAGTGAAAGAATATACTGTTGAACTTTATTTAAAAGCTGTAAGTATTTTTTTAACAGTATACAACCAAGTGTAATAGGGACATTCTGTAATGCCTTTAGTTGCACAATATAGGGTTGTTCTTGGAGACAATAACTGAAGCAGACACAGAGTTCCAGAAGCTTTATTAGAGAATGGCTTGGACAATGAATCTCTCAAGCCAAGCTCTGATTGGCAATCGAGTTCCTTTTATAATGTCACAGCTGTGCACCAAGCTCTAGTGGTATCTGAGCACAGCTGGGATCTCCGAGTTGACAATATATATAAATGGGAATCACTGCACTTTTGTTAAAACTTCTTCATGCCTTTCTTTGATGCACAATAGCAAACTTTTTGTCTGCAATTTTTTTTATCTTAATCTGTGATTTGTGTTCTTTTTTTTCTGGAGGGGAATAAAACATTGAACAGTTGTGACAAAATCTCCTAATGATTAAAAAATTAGGACTCTTCCCTGTTCCAGAAAATGCAAGTACTTGAAAACAAATAGAAAATTTTAGAACACTTAGAAATCATGCTCTTTCTATCAACTAAGGTAGTTTCCCCCACCCAGAAATAGATTAAACACATTTTTGAAATGTTGAAATAAAAAATCAAGTGATCTTAGAATTTCGCCTGTGTTTTTAGACAAACTAAATAGGGTTTTGATATAAATATCAAAATGCCAAGCTATTCATACAGACCTTATTGCAATACTAAGGAAGTCAAACCAGTGGAAAAATTTGTTTTTTAGTTTTTAGAATTATCTCTTCAGAGAGAAATTTTGAAATTTGATGTACTAGACTCCATAATATGCATTTTTTTCATGGTTCAAAATATCAAGTTAGGTTTACATATGCCAAAAAAAAGACTAGTAGATAAAAGTAGATATTGAATAATTCTATATAACTATTGCTATGTAGAAATTACCCATAGAATTACTTTATTTGTATAGATGATACATACAGAGTAAGATTTAAAGAAGCAGTTGTTTATGTGCCACCTGTATTTTTCTCACTAATTTCTAACCTTGAGTATCAAAGAATTGCTCCAAGATGAATTTTCTCTCCATTTCAAATGAGATACTTTTAACATTAAAATCTAAGTCCTTGCTTGGAAGTGAGATCCTACATGACTGGTTCTCAGCTCTGGAGTGGTAGCAGTTGTTTTCTCATCAAATCACTGGTGACTCCAGAGAAGAATGGGATTTCAAACTAGGAAGGCTTTGACCATTACATGATTTCTCAACTAGCTATTTCTTAGCACTATCTTTAACTTCTTTTCAGTCTCTCTGCCTCTCAGAAAGCACACACACACACACACACACAAAAAAAAAAAAAAAACTTGCTAAGGAGGGAAGGTTGTATTTTCCAGTTTTTCTGTCATGTACAACTGTTGTGGAAAGAAGAAAAGAAAAAAAGATCTAATTATGTGTCCTTGAGATCACAGCCTGAAACTCATGTGTCTCCCTTGACTCATTTTGAAAAATAAATAGTATTCCTCTGTTAAAAGATGGAGATTTGTAGCATGTATTGCTGAAACTCTTAGGCGTGTGCACACATGAAACACATTTTTAAAAAAATTTATCTGCTTAGATTCTTCTTGGTTTTAAAACTCAGTTCTTAGAGCACACTGTGAATTTCATCTCCTTCTAATAAATTCAGTTCATACATATTATATAAATTACATTCATTAAAATGAGTGCCTTTTAAGAAAATATACAGTGAAATCTGGATGGTATTATTACAAGTTATTGTCTAGTTCCAACTTTGTGTTCAAATCTTGCTCATGACTACCTGAAAACTGCATTTCAAAAAACTGCCTCAGGGGCTGGGGATGTGGCTCAAGCGGTAGCGCGCTCGCCTGACATGCGTGCGGCCCGGGTTCAATCCTCAGCACCACATACCAACAAAGATGTTGTGTCCGCCGAGAACTAAACAATAAAATATTAAAAATTCTCTCTCTCTCTCTCTCTCCTCTCTCACTCTCTCTTAAAAAAAAAAAAAACTGCCTCAGTTACCATGCTTATGCTAATACCAGGATGAACTTAATTAACTAATGTCTTTGTTTATTGTCTTCATCTCGTCTTTGCTAGAATGTGAACTCTAAAGAGCCAGACATTTTTGGTTATCTTATTCACTGGTTGATTCCAAAGCTGTATAAAACCAACACAAAACAAATCAAAATAAATAACCACCAAATTTAAGAATGTGTCAGGCCCAGCCTTCAAATTTATGCTTCTCTAAACAAATTGTGTAGCTATATTTTTTAATAATTTAGACTAAACCAAAGAAAATCTTTGTTTTACTTAAATTTTTAAATATATTTAGCATGATCAAAAGTAGAATTTGATAAACACATTTTTATGATGCCTAGTTATCTACAAAGTCCATATTTGAAATTATAGTCATATAAATCCAAAATATACTACTTATACAAACAAACAAAACTAGCTAAGGATTTATCCACCAACTGCTTTAGACTTGTAAAGTTCCATTTGAATATGATAATGAAGTTACTATTTTAATTATCTCTAATATTGTTACTTAATGGCTTAAATATGATTTATCATGGTTCCTTATAGTCCATACTTTTCAAACCTCTGTTAATTTGAACTTCTTTGACCTAATCAAAACAGACTGGGGGGGCTAGGGTTGTAGCTCAGTGGGTGCATTTGCCTCACATGTGTGAGGCACTGGGTTCGATTCTTAGCAACCATATATAAATAAATGAATAAAATAAAGGTCCATCAACAACTAAAAAAAAATTTTAAAACAACAGACTTAGAAATGTTTGATAATGCCTCAGAACTAAACAAAATAAGTGGGAGAATCAAGTCAGGTCAGTTTTTGAAAAAACGGGAAGAAAAGTTATTGTTTTGTTCTCTTGCAGGCTTATAGGCCAGAAGGATTTCTCATAATCTTTTTTGTTTATTCTTTAACACTCTACTTGTAGACCTACCAAACACTGCTCCTCAAATTCTCTCTGGAAGGGACTTAAAAAACGAACGTATATATGTATGTCAATCAGTTGCATACCAACACTTTTTAAATATATAATAAAAATGTAGCATGAGTGGCAAATTGCTAGAAATGTTTGCAAGTACTAACACTTCTTTTCTATATTTCTTTTGTTGACTGGTAACAAGAGTTCAGGCACTGGCATTGGATTGAGGCCCATGCTTTGAATAGCATGGGCAACCACACGTGGAGGGAGCAGCAGTTTGTGAGTTCATTAATGGTTCATCTGAGAAGTGGATTAAAGTATAGTGCAGGCAGAAGAGATTTATGTGGCACTAGGGGAGAAGGCACACTGTTGATATCTTATTGTTCCTCATTTGAAGGAAAAAAAATCTAAATATAGTCACAGTTCACCTGCCCAGGGACCAGATTTCAAAGCAGACCCTTCTAAAATCTGCCACAATCCAGGATCATGCTGTGGAAAGCTCATGATCCACTGTGATAGTCAGTCTTTGACTTGTGCACCAAAGCCATGAACTTGATTGACTCCGTAAAGAAGCCCTCCCTCAGATGCTGTTTAATCTGTTTCATGTCCAATTTTCAGCAAGCTTGATTATCTGATTTTCCAGCTCATAGACTAGAAACAGATGATGACAGCTGGCAGCAGGAAGAAATAACTGTTACTGTTCTCTGGCAACAAGAAGAGTTGATAGCTGACTGAATAAGCAGACAAAAGGATGAAGAAAATGGTCATAGTGGTCTAAGGCCATTTGGTGTGGAGCTGACAAATCCTGTCCAACTGTCCAGTCCAAGGCTTGCTGTCAGAACCTGTGACCCTGCCACATGCTTGCTGTGAATCTTCAGTTACTTAAACTCTAACCCTCACCTTCTGCATCTATGAAATGTGAACAATAACAACTCCTGCACAGACTTGAATGTCAAGAAATATAACATATATTAAAGTACTTTGTAATTGCTATGATTTCAAAGAAATTTATTATAAATTATTTCTATATTTCCGCCTCAAAAAATCTATGTAATTTAACATACTGGTCCCTTGTCAAGATAGTTGTCTTATGTCATCAAGACAACTTAAAATCTTTTGTATTTGTGAAATAATTGATGTGCTTGAGAAATATTGAATCTAAACTTCTTTAACTTCATTCTTAAAGAAGTGGATTTTACTGATAGATATATTGACTTAACTTATTTAGCCATTCATTTACATGAAAGACATTATTCCCCGATAGTAATAGAATTTGGAGTTGCTGATATTACCTTGATTAGGTTACTTTAGAAGTTTTGAGTCTTTCTCATTATAAATACATGTACAGTACCCTAGGGCCAGTTTATATTATTGCAAAGACCAAAAAATGAAAGGCAATTTACATATACATCTGTGTTTTTATTTTATTACTTTATTTATGTAAAGTGGGGTCATTGGTATGTTTCTTGAAAAAGTCATAGTGTGAACTGGGTCTGAAAGAGATGGTAATATTTTTGTCTTATAGAGAATTATAGAGGAAATTCTAAGTAGTGATCAAGGTGTAAGCAGAGGGTCAAGGCAGCATGAAGCTATGAAAAGATCCCAGAATATTTACTTGCAAGTTCCAGAAGTTCCTGGAATAATCAGCACAAATGCTTGACTAGAAAGCAAAAGCCATCAGCAAAAGTTAGGAATGGGGACAAATCTTAATATCTGTAAGGAAGAAGCATAAGACTTGTGAAACCAGAAGTGGATTAATGAATCATGTGTAGAGTTCTAATTATTAATTTCTTTTTCTCTTAAATCCATACAGCTTTTTAGTAGATTGGTTGAGAGATATTAATTCCTATTCAGTTGCTCTGAAGCAAGTCAGCCTTGTTAATTCATTTTTTGACTTATAAATTGGAAGTCAGAAGAGTGTACAACTTCAGATAAGCCAATATATTCTGATCTAAGTGCAATGTAATAAGTACATGATTATGGTTCTTGAACACAAGTCTGAACAAGCCTTTCCCCACATATCTATAAGATTTTCTAGCATCCAGAAGATTCCAGGCAATATTTTATCCTGTTGTAGATAATGATAAGAGGTCTGAATGCATCATCTTCTTTAGATACAACCAAATTAAATACAGAAAAATGTGAGCAGTTTTTACACTTCATGTCATAGTTTATAGAGTTGATATAAGTTCTAAATCTATCCAATCAGCAATATTTTAATTTAATACCATTATTAATACAGCTTATTTTAGAAATAAATTAGCTTCTTATGTAGGCTGTTTTCTACTATAATTTAAATCCTAAACATTTTAACCAGATAAACTTTTTAGGTTGAGACACTATGAAAGATTTATTAAATTTAATATTTCTTTAACCAAATCCTAATATATTGATAGGTTTAATTGTTGCATGAAATTCATTGAGAAAAGGAAAAAAGCAATAGTTTTAAAATTTTAGATTATGATTTTATTTTAAGAGGTCAAACTTTTTAAAAAGTACAATCTTTTTCTAAATTTGTAAATACCAAAAATTAATATAAAAAAAGATACCTTCTTTCTCTGTAATAGGACTGAGGAAAAACCTATGTTTATTTATGAGTATTTTAAACAACCGTTGTGTTGACTATTTCTCTCTGTTTATTGAGATTTATTAGTTATGAACTTGACAGATGGAACACTAATTATAATGAAAAAGAAGTATCTTATAATTAAGATAAATCATAACCTATTCTGATGGAAACCAGTATGCCAATCATTTTATTTCATATTACCCATTCATGCACAATAATTGACCACGGGTAAGGTGAAATCAAAAGTTAATATTTTCTGGGAATGAATTGACAACAGATATATTTTAATAAATAATAATGACAGCAAGGAATATTAATAGTATGCATAAGAACATCTCTTCAAATGTAAGGTTCCTCTGTCCTCAGCCTTCATCCCAGCTCAGCTCCATAAGAGGCAGTAATTTAATCAGTGTGGGAGATTAAGCTGCATAAGTCTGTTCCTGCATTGTTCTGTAGGACAGATGTCTTCAATTACTATGACAATGTGCACCTTGTGTGAGTCAGAGGTGAAGTGTGTGGGATTTTTAATTGAATTTTATCTTCATCAAATCATTTACAGTGAGCAAGCCAAGGATAAATTTCTAATGGTGGATCTGAAAGAAGTATCACTGGAAAGTCTTTTAGGGTAGCATGACTCAGCAGAGAACTTCTCAGTGATTTGGGCTGGTGACACTCAAATCTGGTTTGGAGTGTTTGATCTCTACTGTGTAAAAAGTACAGGGATATTGAGAGGTGCTGTTTTAACCCATTTTGATTCATGTTGAATATCCATGAAATATATTTCTTTAAGTAATAATGACTTACCAAAAAAGCATGTGTTTATTTTAATCATAAAGAAAAACTAACTCTCATCTCTTCCTCTCTATTCTGAAATATTCTCGGAATTTAATCTAGTTTGCATGATGGTAGTTGGAATATCCAGTTACCTATCTCTTAAATCTTACCTCTCAGGCAGAATTTTTGCTTGCAAATTTCCCCCAAATACACTAGCTTCCCAATATTTCTATAGGTTTTCTGGAGATTGAAATCTATTAAAAGAGGGATGCTGAAGTCAGATAATTGAAGGGTTTATCAAACTTAAGTTGGAGAGCATGGCTTAGTTGTAGTATG
The DNA here is from genome assembly GCF_052094955.1 of Ictidomys tridecemlineatus. Taxonomy (NCBI): domain Eukaryota; kingdom Metazoa; phylum Chordata; class Mammalia; order Rodentia; family Sciuridae; genus Ictidomys; species Ictidomys tridecemlineatus. The sequence continues at coordinate 41,293,012 of NC_135490.1, forward strand.
ACAGTGAGTTTCCTGTACCATTCCAACTCCCAGGCAAGCCTAAAGCCACACACCTTTACCCAACTTGCTTTCTGACATGAAAAGCTGAAACGAAGGAGAAGCTGCCTCCTAGCATCTTCTCCTATATTTTCCTCCTCCTTAGAGAAGAGAAATAAGGCTGAAAGAGGAAAGAGATCTACTTTAGTGAAGAGTCTTTAGTTAATTTCTCCTCCACACCTCCACATACCCTATCTCTGTAAATGGCTACAACTTCTGCTTTGGAGCATAAGCCACAAATCAACCGTGTCCTCCCTTTCTCTTTGTTTCCTGATCTGCCCACATCAAGAAATGTTCTTATCTTTAAAACATACAGGGAATTTTCACTTCTTTGAACATCAAAAAACATGGAAACCTTGTACCGACCCTGAAACTTTCATTCTTTTACCTTCATGATGGTTTTTCAGATAAGTCACATCAGTTTTAGAGTCTCTCAGTGGCCTCCAAACATCTCAGGCTTCCAAAATTCTAACCTCCAAATATTGTCACATGTGTCTTCTCTTACCTTTTCTCTGCTTTCACTGGATTCCAGCCCATTGGTCCTCTTTTAATTCCTCAAGCACATCAAAATATTCTTGTGTAGGGCCTGCTCTGCTTAGGCTGATCTTCCACCAAGCTTGCAGCTGGTCTCTGTTTACTATACATGTTTCAGTTTAACTATAGCCCCCTCAGAGAGGCATTTCCTGACTCTCTTTGTCATTTTCCATCTAGACATATTTCATCATAATACATATTCCTCACTGGTACTTTCTAGCCCATTTGTTTTTATTCATCATTTTCATTGATCTGTTAATGACTTATTTTATCTCTTTCCACTTAAAAATATTCTGCCTTGTTTACTTATCTTCTTGAAGTCATCTCAGCTCAAAACAGCATATGTGACATAATGAAAGTTTAGTAACAGGTGCTAAATGAGTAAATTCACTTTGAGAAGATGTGCTGAATGAGTATATTTTTGTACACAGGATAAAATGCTTCCAGATGATGTCGGCTATGGGCCAGCGATCTGTAGAAGAAAGGGTACAATTGATGTGATTGGCTTATGCTTAATGATTTCTCCTGTCTTGTATCATGTCAGTATTAGTATCTTGGGTGAATTCTTTGTACAAAAGTTTGAATTTTAAGGAATAAGAGCATGTATGAGAAATTGTTTTTGTCTCTAGACCTGTTACATCTAGCTCAGTGGTGCTGCAGTTTAAAAATGGAAGTCCAAATATCAGTTTGGATTTAGCCTGTGTTAACCTCTGAGATTTAGGTGTGCCTTCTGACTACAATAGGCTTTGAAAAAATTTAAATAGAGCCACGAGACATGATGAGAAAAACAACCAGTGCCCACAATTGATCAGATCAAGCTGTACACATCAGATGAATGATTGCATAGTAGTGATGGTAAAGGTGATTGCCTTTTTTTTTTTTTACTATATAACAGTTGAATTTTTCAGCTTTTTATATAAATCTCATACACACATTCTCTGTTTATGGGTTTTTTTTTTTCTTGGTTCCAGGGATTGAATCCAGGGGTATTTAACCACTAAGCCACAACCCCAGCTCTTTTTAAAATATTTTTCCTAGAGATGCTTAGCACCTGGCTGTTGATAAGGCTGGCTTTGAACACACTATTCTCTTGCTTCAGCCTCCTGAGTCACTGGAATTACAAGTGTGTGCCTCCATGAGATGCAAAATCCTGGGAGATTCTGAGAATAGAATAGGTATCTGTCTTAACAGTGCAACCCTGGTCCAACCCCAGAAAAGTGGTTGCTTTATTTATTTATGTATTTTAGCTCTCTGTCTTTTCTATTTCACCTAAGATACACTATTTTGAGATCTTGCTGAGAGTGTGGTACAAAGTCTATTTTCTAGCCCCTCCCAACCCATCTATCAGTCAACACAATGTGATTCTTCTGTAGAGCAGATGCATATGCAATAGCATCCAGGGTCTTGCATGCTGGATTAGCAGGTACTAGAGGCAGAAGGTACTCTGAGTTTCAAAGCAGCAGACAGGCAGAGAATCTGGTGGAAAAAGTAAGAAAAGAAAAAGATTGGAAGGGATGGGGCATGTGTGAGCCCTTAGAAGATGTTAACAGAAGAACCCCAGAAATGTTTGGGGGAAACTGCAGGGGAATGTAATCTTTGGGTTAACTTCTGGGAGTGAAATCCATAAGTTTTAGTTATTATGGTTAATTTGAAGTATATAATGAAAGACAATAAAATAATTTTTGCTATAAAAGGCTGTAAAATGATTAAACTAGTAGCATCTGGACATACAGAGAATTTTTGTAGTATTAGTCTCTACATACCAGAGAAGTGGAAAGAAGGAGAAGCAAAGGGAGATGTAGGAACAATAGAAACAGCAGAAAAGCAAGATAAAAGTATTTGATGGATGGAACTAGAGACCATCATGTTAAGTGAAATAAGTCAAACTCAGAGGTTAAGTGTCAGATATTTTCTCTCATATGCAGAAGCTAGAGAGGAAAAAGGAAAGCAAAGGCAGGGATGAACTTTCTAAAAAATCAAAGGAAAACCATAGAGGAAAGGGACCAAGTGGTGGGAGAGAGGAGAGCGAGGGGAAAAATGCTGGGAAGTGATAATTGGCCAAATTATACTAGTAGATTGTGGGCATATACAAATATCTACAAATAAATCCCATCAATATACACAACTATAATTCACAAATAAAAATATGGAAAAAGAGAATCATTAAAAAGATCATTAAATTACAAACAATAATTTAATAATCTGATAGAAGAGAGGGATTGGAAACTGCTAGGACTGTATTATTTATTATTTATTGCTATGCACATATTTTTCAGGTAACGATGAAATGTTATAATCAGTTATATTTATAGTATTCATTCAGAAATTCTCAAATAGTACATCTCTCAGACTTTAAAAAATTTAAATTTTACTATAAACATTTTATCCCAGTAGACTCTTTTAGAATTTTGAGGTCCATCACTAGGTCCAGGTTTGCAGAGATCTTAAGAAGCCTGCTTAGACTAGTTCTGCCTAGAGAAAATAGCCCTGTAGCAGTAACTGAGAAATCATAAATTGCTCACCTGTAATTGTCCCGAAAGAATTGTGAGACTATCCCAATGTATATATCTGCCCTGAAGGAAATGATCCTTTTATAAAATCAGTATGGACTCCTGGTCACAAAACTGTCTCCAGTTATGGTTATTATTGTGCACTGAAGAGCTAATGGAGCTTTTATCAGTTGAGGTGTCCTAGATGAAGTGTCTGTGCTGAGAGGTCAAATGCTGTGGACAACTGACCACAGGTAAGGCAGTTGGTGAACAGAGCCTGGTGTTTCTTGAGCAGAAATCTTTTGGAGTTTAAAGCCAATAAAAACCACTGTGGACTCTTCGTGTCATTTATTAAGCAACTATTTGTTAATCCCTTTGTGAAGAAATGAATAATCATCAGCCTTCACTTAGAAAGAAGCATGAAAATGAAGCCACCATTTCTGTGTAAGTAAGTAATATCATTTGGAACCTGCACCTGTGGCCACACATAAAACCCATAGTAATACTCTCAGTGCGCGCGCGCACACACACACACACACACACACACACACACACACACACACACAATGTCAGAGCTGTGGGAGCCTGACTCCATGTCCAGCACATCCTTTGGCCTCCATGGAATTTGTTTGTTTACAGAGTGGTTGCGCCCTTTTTTTTATTGAGGGCTGCATGCCAGCAGATCCTATCAACTGTGATAGTTTCTCAGCTGTCTACCTACGTGCTACAGAGCCTCAGGCTCATTTTTAGTACATCCTTGAAGAGTTTCAAGGGACCACTCACCTCTAGCCCAATTACCCTCCATCATTTAAGAAGGGAGTTATTTGAACAAACCAATAGCTTTTATTATTCCCACTAGCCATGAGAAATTGAGACTTTTGCCTTGTTTTGGATCCGGTTCCTACATGTGGCTACCTTTTATGATTTGCTCCTAGTTTTTCTATCTTGATTGTGGAAGAAAGGTTGATTTGTAGAAATAGCAGTTAACTCTGGAGACTTGTGCTGAAGGTGTCCAAGCAAAGGGCTTCCTCTCTGTGCATCCCTCAAGCATGCAGTATTTTTTATTTCTTCATAAAGCTTTCAAATGTATACATGTTTCTCCTTAATCTTATTTTTTTTAAGTTATAGCTGTGCATAATACCTTTATTTTATTTGTTTGTTTTTATGTGGTGCTGAGGATCGAACTCAGCACCTCACATGTTCCAGGTGTGCGTTCTACCGCTGAGCCACAACCCCAGCTCTATCATAAAAATTTATTTAGCATATAATATGGCAGATCCTTTTTTGCATATTACTTCTTTTCTTTGAAATAATTCTGCACGAGGAAAACTAAGAATCATTAAAATTAAGTAATTGGTTCAAATGTGTAATATTCTGAGATCTTTTCACAGCATCATGCTGCCTTTCTTGGTTTTTTCTCTTTTCTCCTTCCTTGGCACTGATTATCTCAAAAGATGCCTGTACTGCATTCACTGGACCAGGAAGGAAAGGGAGGAAAGAAGAAGGGGGCAGGGGATGGGACAGAGGGGCGAGTGCATTAGGGAAAGGAAATAGGCATTACTTAAGTAATTTCAAGTGCCTTTGAGGAACTATTGGAGGCTATATATTTCCTTGCATTATAGGTAAGGGAAAGATTAAATGCACCCCACTTCAATTCATGGGAATAAAATACATCCTCAAAGAAGCCCTTTCTATCCATAACAACTTTATGATTCCATTATTCAGATCATTTTATTTTCAATCTGCTTGCTTGTTCATAAGGGTTCAGAGCTAAGAATTTTTTTTTCCACACAGCCAAAGAGAAATATATTAGGGCAATCCAATCCACCTAGATTTTCATTTCTGGAAAGGGATATATATCTGCGAATAAAATAATCACACAGGAAAGACAAGTCTACTACATTTTCATTGAGTGAGTCATCACACGATATGTGCATTTTTCTGTAATGCACACCGGATATCATTTTTTAAATGCTACCACAAATCCATCCCTTAAAAATCAACCTATTTTTCCATTAAGATGTTGGCACCAGACACCATTTCTGCACAATAGCTTTTCAAAATATAAGCTTAAGACAAAGATGACCTTAAACATTCTAAATGTGGCCTGGTAATTTACGTATGAAAACATAACCGCATATCTTTCTTAGTCCTAACAAATGAATATAAAAATGATCACTGAATAGAAATGATAAGCAGAGAGAGAGAGAGAGAGAGAGAGAGAGAGAGAGAGAGAGAGAGAGAGAGACTTATATCTTCACCTCTAGGATTAATAATGAATTATATATAATTGAAAATTTTCTACCTAATTAATTCATTATTTTTAACGAAGATGGATTTCAAATATTTTTCAATAAGAAAGGAAAGATACATAGAGAATTGTATTTGTAGGTCCAAACACAGATGCAAAATTATGCCAAGATTACATAATATATATTTATTGATAATCACTATAGTTAAATGAATAAAAAGAATAATGAATTTACAGTATTTGTGAAACTATAATCCTGTGATTCTCCTTTATCAGCATCATTTGAGTGAATATTATCACATTTTATGCTCAATATTCAAATAATAATAATTTCATGAACAAAATCATTTGGGAAAAATACCATTAAATAATATTTTAAACATAGCATAATTTTTGCTTTTAACAGACTAGAATACATAGTTTGTCAAGTATGTAATTTTCTTTGGGAAAAATGTGTATTATAATTTAGAAGGTACTAATACATGACAGAAGCATTTATTCAAAATTAAGAAAATTTGGGATTTAGTATTAAAAAGGAGCAAGTAATTTTAGGTATTTCAATGAGAAAAATAGTATAACTGATAGTCTTCAATGTGCTAATACAGATGAAGTAAATTCTTGAATATTTATGTAAACAGTTTTGATTATTTACAGTAATATTTATTAGAATGGACCACTGACATAATAACAGTAAATATAGCAGCAAATGCCCCATCTGCAGTTTTGTTTTTTGAGCTTTCAGTTACCTTTGATCAAATTGAAAATTCCAGAAATAAAGACTTATTAAGTTTAAAATGGAAGTCTTTTTCGGAGTAACATGATGAAATATCATACTGTCCCACTTCATCCCTCCCAGGACATGAATCATCCCAGCATATCATTTCCTATATTCTACTTGCCATTAGTCATTTTGTAGCTGTCTTGATTATCAGATTGACTGTAACAGTACAGCAATGCTTATGTTCAAGTAACATTTATTTTATTTAATAATACCTCCAAAGTACAAGAATAGTAATGCTGGAATTCAGACATTTCAAAGAGGAGCTGTACAGTTTTTCCTTTAAAAGAAAAGATGAAAATTTTGAACTGAATAAGGAAAAAAATCATACCCTGATGTTGCTAAAAACTATGATAAGAATAAATCTGTATAAAATTGCAAAGAACCATATATGAATTTTTTTCTAGGTAATATTAAATGCATATAAAATGCTTAGTTAAAAGTGGAAAAGGAAAAAAAATGGAAAAAGCATTAAATCAGTGTGTGAATGAATACAAAAAATCATAGTAATTACAGGATTTGACACTATCTGTGTTTTCATGTATGCACTGGGATTTGGAATATCTCTCCCCAAAGGGAGGCTACTATACATAAATGCAGGTGGCTTCTTAATGAAGAAATGGATAAAATGAGATAATGTCTTAAAATAGTTTCAATTAAGATATCTATAAATACTAGATACATTCAAATCCAACATTTAGTAAAATTAAATGCTAATTAAATCATTAAGAGATTAAAATATCAAAGTCATAAATTAGAAATATTTAAATTAAATAAACTATTTATATTTTAAGAACTTTCTTTTTTCTTTCTACAGGAGACTTTTTATTTATTTATTTATTTATTTTTATTGGTTGTTCAAAACATTACAAAGCTCTTGACATATCATATTTCATACATTATATTCAAGTGGGTTATGAACTTCCATTTTTACCCCAAATAGAGATTGCAGAATCACATTGGTTACACATCCACATTTTTACATAATGCCATATTAGTAACTGTTGTATTCTTCTCCCTTTCCTATCCTCTACTATCCTCCCTCCCCTCCCCTCCCATCTTCTCTCTCTACCCCCATCTACTGTAATTCATTTCTCTACTTCTTTATTTTCCCATTCCCCTCACAACCTCTTATATGTAATTTAGAAAAAAAATGAGGGTATCCCTCCATTTCCATGCAATTTCCCTTTTCTCTCCCTTTCCCTCCCACCTCATGTCTCTGTTCAATGTTATTCTTTTCTTCCTGCTCTTCCTCCCTGCTGTGTTCTTAGTTGCTCTCATTATATCACAGAAGACATTTGGTATTTGTTTTTTAGGGATTGGCTAGCTTCACTAAGCATAATCTGTTCTAGTGCCATCCATTTGCCTGCAAATTCGATGATTTTGTCATTTTTTAGTGCTGTGTAATACTAATATTGGTGTATAAATGCCACATTTTTTAATCCATTCATCTATTGAAGGGCATTTGGGTTGGTTCCACAGTCTAGCAATTGTGAATTGTGCTGCTATGAACATCTATGTGGCAGTATTCCTGTAGTACGCTCTTTGAAGGTCTTCAGGGAATAGTCCAAGAAGGACAATAGCTGGGTCAAATGGTGGTTCCATTCCCAGCTTTCCCAGGAATCTCCATACTGCTTTCCAAATTGGCCGCACCAGTTTGCAGTCCCACCAGCAATGTACAAGAGTACCCTTTTCCCCACATCCTCGCCAGCACTTGTTGTTGTTTGACTTCATAATGGCTGCCAATCTTACTGGAGTGAGATGGTATCTTAGGGTGGTTTTGATTTGCATTTCTCTTACTGCTAGAGGTGGTGAGCATTTTTTCATGTACTTGTTGATTGATTGTATGTCCTCCTCTGAGAAGTGTCTGTTCAGGTCCTTGGCCCATTTGTTGATTGGGTTATTTGTTATCTTATTGTCTAATTTTTTAAGTTCTTTGTATACTCTGGATATTAGGGCTCTATCTGAAGTGTGAGGAGTAAAGATTTGTTCCCAGGATGTAGGCTCCCTATTTACCTCTCTTATTGTTTCTCTTGCTGAGAAAAAACTTTTTAGTTTAAGTAAGTCCCATTTGTTGATTCTTGTTATAAACTCTTGTGCTATGGGTGTCCTATAAAGGAATTTGGAGCCCGACCCCACAATATGTAGATCGGAGCCAACTTTTTCTTCTATCAGACACAGAGTCTCTGATTTGATATCTAGCTCCTTGATCCACTTTGAGTGAACTTTTGTGCATGGCAAGAGGAGGGGATTCAGTTTCATTTTGTTGCATATGGATTTCCAGTTTTCCCAACACCATTTGTTGAAGATGCTATCCTTCCTCCATTGCATGCTTTTAGCTCCTTTATCAAATATAAGATAGTTGTAGTTTTGTGGATTAGTCTCTGTGTCCTTTATTCTGTACCTTTGGTCCACTCGCCTGTTTTGGTACCAGTACCATGCTGTTTTTGTTACTATTGCTCTGTAATATAGTTTGAAATCTGGTATCGCTATACAATCTGATTCACACTTCCTGCTTAGAATTGCTTTTGCTATTCTGGGTCTTTTATTTTTCCATATGAATTTCATGATTGCTTTATCTATTTCTACAAGAAATGCCGTTGGGATTTTGATTAGCATTGCATTAAACCTATAGAGAACTTTTGGTAATATCGCCATTTTGATGATGTTAGTTCTGCCTATCCATGAACAGGGTATATTTTTTTATCTTCTAAGATCTTCTTCTACTTCTCTTTTTAGGGTTCTGTAGTTTTCATTGTATAACTCTTTCACCTCTTTTGTTAAGTTAATTCCCAAGTATTTTATTTTTTTTTGAGGATATTGTGAATGGAGTGTTTTTCCTCATTTCTGTTTCAGAAGTTTTGTCGCTGATATACAGAAATGCCTTTGATTTATGCGTGTTGATTTTATATCCTGCCACTTTGCTGAATTTGTTTATTAGTTCGAGTAGTTTCTTTGTAGACCTTTTTGGAACTTCTAGGTATATGATCATGTCCTCTGCAAATAGTGATAATTTAAGTTCTTCTTTTCCTATTTTTATGCCTTTAATTTCTTTCATCTGTCTAATTGCTCTGGCCAGTGTTTCCAGAACTATATTGAATAGAAGTGGTGATAGAGGGCATCCCTGTCTTGTTCCAGATTTTAGAGGGAATGCCTTCAATTTTTCTCCATTCAGAATGATGCTAGCCTGAGGCTTAGCATAGATAGCTTTTAGAATGTCAAGGTAAGTTCCTGTTATCCCTAGTTTTTTAATGTTTTGAACATAAAGGGATGGTGTACTTTGTCGAATGCTTTTTCTGCATCTATCGAGATGATTATATGGTTCTTATCTTTAAGTCTATTGATGTGGTGAATAGCATTTATTGATTTACATATATTGAACCATCCTTGCATCCCAGGGATGAATCCTAATTGATCATGGTGCACAATTTTTTTGATGTGCCTTTGTATCCAATTCGCCAGAATTTTATTGAGGATTTTTGCATCTAGGTTCATCAGAGATATTGGTCTATAGTTTTCTTTCTTTGAAGTGTCTTTGTCTGTTTTCAGAATCAGGGTGATATTGGCCTCATAGAATGAATTTGGCAGAGCTCCCTCTTTTTCTATTTCCTGAAATAACTTGAAAAGTATTGGTATTAATTCCTCTTTAAAGGTTTAGTAAAACTCCGTTGTATACCCATCCAGTCCTGGGCTTTTCTTGGTTGGTAGTCTTTTGATTGCTTCTTCTATTTCATCCATTGATATTGGTCTTTTTAAATTGTGTGTATCCTCCTTACTCAGTCTGGGCAAATCATATGACTTAAGAAATTTATCGATGATGTCTTCACTATCTTCTATTTTATTGGAATATAAGTTTTCAAAATAATTTCTAATTGTCTTCTGTATTTTTGTAGCATCTGTTGTGATATTGCCTTTTTCAGCCCGTATGTTAGTAATTTGAGTTCTCTCTCTTCTTCTCTTCATTAGCATGGCTAAGGGTCTGTCAGTCTTATTTATTTTTTCGAAGAACCAACATTTAGTTTTGTTAATTTTTTCAATAGTTTCTTTTGTTTCAGTTTCGTTGATTTCTGCTCTGATTTTAATTACTTCTTGCCTTCTGCTACATTTGCTGTTGTTTTGCTCTTCCTTTTCTAGGGCTTTGAGATGAAGTGTGACCTCATTTATTTGTTGGTTTTTCCTATTTTTGAGGAATGACCTCCAGACGATGAATTTCCCTCTTAAAACTACTTTCATTGTGTCCCATAGATTCCGATATGTTGTGTCTTTATTTTCATTTATCTCTAAGAATTTTTTGATTTCCTCATTTATGTCTTCTGTAACCCATTGATCATTCAGTAACATATTGTTCATTTTCCATGTGATGTAGGATTTTTCCTTCCTTCTTTTATCATTGATTTCCAGTTTCCTTCCATTATGATCAGATAAAATGCATGGTATTATCTCCACCCCTTTATATTTACTGAGGGTTGCCCCATGACATAATGTATTGTCTATTTTTGAGAAGGATCCATGTGCTGCTGAGAAAAATGTATATCCACTTGATGATGGTTGATATATTCTATATATGTCAGTTAAGTATAGGTTATTGATTGTGATATTGAGTTCTATAGTTTCTTTATTCAACTTTTGTTTGGAGGATCTGTCCAATGGTGAGAGAGGTGTGTTGAAGTCACCCATAATTATTGTGTTGTAGTCTGTTTGATTCTTGATCTTGAGGAGAATTTGTTTTATGAACGTCACAGCACCATTATCACTTTTGATTAACTTAGTCTTGAAGTCGGTTTTATTCGATATGAGGATGGCCACCCTTGCTTGCTTACGAGGACCTTGTGCGTGGTATATTTTTTCCCAACCTTTCACCTTCAGCCTGTGTATGTCTTTTCCAATCAGATGTGTCTCCTGGAGGCAACATATTGTTTGATTTGTTTTTTTTAATCCATGTTACCAGCCTATGTTGCTTTATTGGAGAGTTTAAGCCAATTAACGTTTAGAGTTACTATTGATATATGGTTTGTACTACCAGCCATGTTTGATTCTTTCTTTCTTTCTTTTTTTTTTTTTTAATTTAGTTTGTTTCTCCATGATTAGCTTTCCCCCAGCCCTCTGTCATTACCGAGGCACTTCCCACTGATGGTTTTGGTTGTTGTTTTTCATTTCTTCTTCCTGTAGTGTTTTGCTCAAGACGCTTTGCAATGCTGGTTTTCTGGCTGCAAATTCTTTTAGCTTTTGTTTATCATGAAAGATTTTTATTCTGTTGTCGTACCTGAAGCTTAATTTTGCTGGATACAGAATTCTTGGTTGGCATCCATTGTCTTTCAGTGTTTGAAATACATTGTTCCAGGATCTTCTTACTTTCAGCGTCTGTGATGAAAACTCCGTTGTTAACCTTATTGCTTTACCCCTGAATGTAATCTGCCTCCTTTCTCTTGTAGCTTTTAATATTTTCTCTTTGTTCTGTATATTGGATATCTTCATAACAATGGGTCTTGGCGTTGGTCTACTGTGATTTTGGGTGCTCGGTGTCCTGTATGCATCTACAACTTGTATATCCGTTTCCTTTTTTATTTCTGGAAAGTTTTCTGTAATTATTTCATTTAGCAGGTTGCTCATTCCCTTGGTTTGAATCTCTGTACCTTCATCTATCCTGATGACTCGTAAGTTTGGTTTTTTATGTCATCCAATATCTCTTGGATGTTTATCTCTTGATTTTTTACCAGCCTTTCTGAGTTGACTAGACTCTTTTCAATATGATATATTTTGTCTTCATTATCTGACGTTCTGGCTTCTACTTGCTCCACTCTGTTAGTGATACTCTCAATTGAGTTTTTAATTTCGTTTATCGTTTCCTTCATTTCTGGAATTATTGTTTGATTTTTTTTTGTAATCTCTATCTTCTGATGAAGATGCTTAACTTCTTCTTTTATCTGTTTATGTAATTCATTTTTTAGTGTGTTCTTTCATTGTTTGGATTTGCTGTCTCGTATCCTCTTTAAGGTTCCATTCCATCTGTCTAAGGTATTCCTTGAGTTCTTTATATGACCATTTTTCTGATGACTCTAGGGCCTCCTGAATATTTAGGCTGTCCTTCGTTGTTTGTACTCCTTTTCTTCCTTGCTTTTTTATGCTGCTCATGTTACTTCATGTTCTGTTTGACTGCTGAGTTACTTTTTACTCTTATAAATTTATTTGATGCTTGGGAGGAAAGATATTAGAAGGAAAGGGAAGAAATCACTAAAGAGAATGAGAGTAGGCAGGTAGAATTCAATGAAGGGGGAGTAAGAAAATTGAAAAGAAATGAGAAGACAAAAGAAAAAAAAGAAAATAAAGAAAGTAAGAAAAAATTTTAAAAAATAATAATGATAATAAAAAATTAAAATTAAAATTAAAAAATAATAATAATAAAATAAAAAATTAAAAACATGAAAAAAACATTAAAAAAAGAGTTAAAGAACAACAACAAAAAAATGAAAATGAAAGAAAAAAAATAACCCCAAATTAAGAAAAAAAAAATAATTAATGCAGTCATAAAGTTAGATTAACTTCTCTTCCAGTAGGTGGAGCTGTGCCCACTGGGCCAAGCTTCTCCTCTCAATAGGTGGAAACCAATCACTGTGCAGCAGCTCTTCCTCCCAGACTGGGTGGGTCTCCAATCCTGAGTGCCTAGGGCCTTCTCTTGTGTTTCCTCGAGCCAGGCCCGGCTCACCTGTGATGCTCACCACAATACTGGCTACATGCCAGGTCTGCTGCTCCTGGGAGCCCTGTTTTCAAGAAAGCCTGGGCACACTCTCCCTGTTTGCCTCCCTCAGACCCTAAGTTTGTAGAGCTTGCGGCTGAGAACCCCCAGCGAATTTGCTTGCCCTCCGGTAGCCACTCCCCCAGTAGCTGGTGCAAGGGACCTCAGTTGTCAGCACTGGTAGGAGCAGTAGCTGGGAGTTCTGCGCCAGGAGTCCCACGCACGTCTGATTCCCTTGGTCTGGCTATCGTGCTCAAGGGAGAGCTGGGAGGGGTCCTTAATGTTTCCCCGCTGTGTGGAGAGGGATGGCTAGGGGATTACACATCTGTTGCCGCTGGTTTCAATGAAGTTATCTCCTCTGCTGGTGACGTCAGTTCTCTGCCATGGTGGTATCCCATGCAAATGGTGTCAGTTCGTTCCCTTTGCCGGGTGACCAATGCAATGGGTGGGTCCTGACTGTATCTCCCAAGCCCTGTTTTAATCCTGTGGCCACTGCCTATGAAGGCTTGGTTGGCTTTTACTTCTGTAAGTTCAGAAGGGCCGACCAGTTATTTCAGCGGGATCGTAAGTGCTGAGTCAGGAGAAGCAGGCGAACGGGAGCTTGAATGTAGCCAATCCGGGCTCGGTGTGTGTTCCGAGAGGCCCAGGCTGTTCGCCCCCTATCCACGTCAGCTCAGCATTGCCTAGTGATCTTGAGCAAACAGCATTTAGACAGTTTACGACCCCCTATGCCCGCACAGCTGAAGGGGTCAGAGACTTGATCTCTCTGAGCCCACCACCTTGTTGGATCCATGGACCTAATATCTTGCTAGAAAAGGAGAAACACAGAGACTTCTGTCCCAGAGGCTGTGATTCTACAGGAGACTTTTTAAAAATATAATTTTTTTAGTTGTAGATGGACACAATATCTTTATTTATTTTTATGTGTTGCTGAGGATCGAACCCTGTGCCTCATATATGCAAGGCAAGTGCTCTCCACTGAGCCACAATCTTAACCCCTGTAGAACAGATGTTTAGATTTATTTCCTTTCATACAGATATTGAATTTCAAGGATAATTTTTTGTAACATTTTAACAACAGACTAGCATTATTCTTGTTGCTAGGAGGTAACTATTCATTTCTGATACAAGATCGTCTCTCTCTCTCTCTTTTTTTTTTTTACATCAAAGTTAGAAGAAAAAATATGCTAATAGGAATCTTACAAAAATTACAAATCAAAAGGTCTTTTATGCTATATTATCACATATTCTTATACTTAGGCTTGAGTGAAGGAAACAGCATAAAATTTAAAAAAGGAACTTGCTTGGTTTTGAACATGGCTATATAATTATCACTATAGAAGAAATTATTTTAAGATTGATTGTCACAATTATTTTAAAATTTTATAAAATGGGCATAGTTTCATTCACATTGGAAAAAGCAGCTTATTTAAATTTTCAATTTGATTAATATGTAGAGATATCCTAAGTAGTTATGAAGAGAATGCTGGGTACATATAAGTAATACATTTACAGGATCCTCAGAAGGATCTTCTGACCTAAAAACTTCTTGGGTCTTATTCTTTATATCATTGACAGCTGCTGAAATTATTACCTGGAGACTTTTTTATCATCCTAAGTACATAGTTGTATAGCAGTCTATGACACTTTGAGCTGTATCCATCATGTTCTTACTTTATCACAGGAAAGTTGAACTGGATCTATCTCTGAATCTTCTTACTAAAATACATTTGTAAAACTATGGTTGATATAAATGCAAGTGCATTAACCAAGTCCCAATGCAGGAGGGACAATTGCATAAGTTCAACCACGATATGTGAAATATACAGAATAGTGCTATATGACTTTGGTATTGAATGTGTACACCCAGGCAAGTCTGTGTGTGTATGGTGTGAGTATTGGCAACAAATTCACTGAGGACAGTTTTTGTCTTAAGAAGAAATTCAATTGTCAGTGAAATTGTCCATTTCATACTTTAAACTTAGTTTTTTGACCAGTTTAGTTATTGTTTATCAGTTTTTTTTTCATTTTTCATTTGAAGGTATTGGGCCAATAAAACAAATTTTCATAGACTTTAAATTGTTTTTTCTTAACTGTGTTTACACATGTCAGAGTTTTGTTGAAATTTCTAAGGAAATTCTGTTAATAAATAAAAGAGAAATCAAAAAATGAAATTATTAAAAGGATTGATAAAATAAGGCAGAAATGTAATAGAGCCATTTAGCAAAGAGCTAGAAGACTCTGCAGATTTGTGAGGGATTTCCAGAGCAAATGAAAGAAGGTTAAAAGTAAATTCAAGAGGTGGTGCCACCTGGTATGGGAGCGGGGAGCCACATGTAGGTGGGGAGATATGTAGATACAAAAAATAAGATAATATACAAAATTAATATATTTTTGATAAGAGAAGTTAGATTGAGGATCTTTTACAATACTTTTTTTTCTAGATATTTTTATAGGAAATCTGAAAATATAGGAAAAAAGACAGCATTTTTTAATACTTTAGAATTAACTTACAAATTTCCTTTCTCAAATCATATCTTGGTAGAAATATTGAACATGTTAAAAGGAAATTATGAACTCTAATAAAAGCATATTTGAATCAATTTTTAAAATTCCATTTATAGCATTATAATTATATCTGACATTTTTCTCTTATGTATATTTGTAGTAACTTTGTATTCTCCAGGAAATGCAGTAATAAATGGTGCAGTTCATTCCAAACAGCAAAGATACTTCAATTACTATTTCAAAGAGACATACTTGATGCTTTTTAGTTATTTCAGTATGAGGATGCATGTAAACTCAGGGTACTTTTTTATTTAAGCCTGTTTTTCTTCCAGATTAATAGAATTATACATAACATTTAAGCATTTCAATATATTAGACATATTAACTTTTCTTTTATGGATGAGGAAATTGAGAAACAGAGATGTGCCGTGAGGTCACACAGTCATCTATGGCAGAGCAGTACCTGGCTCATGGCTGATATATCACAGCTTTAACATTATTTTCTGTTTTGTCTCACGCAGTGTCACTATTTGTATGAAACTACAATCAGAAATTGTCAGAACTAAGTAACTGAATGTAAGCACTTAAAGACTGTAAGATAGTTTTAATAAAAATCCTGAATTTTTTCAAAAGTTAAATTTAAATATTTCACTTAAGAATGTATTCCCTATGGTCTTTTTGGAACATACTCACAAAACTTCACATACTTGCTGGAGAAAATTTATTATCTAAGTATACTTTTGTATTCAAGGTTGAAAATGCACACATTAAAAACATTTTTGACATTGTGGTTAAATATCAAATGGAGCTTTTACATTTTGTTTTTTCTTGATTGTCTTTTTGCAGATATGTTTTTGCCCTTGGAGAAGCTAATTGCTTGTCTGTGGAGGGAAAAATGTTTTCATTCAGTCCTTGAATTTTGGTGCTAATGTTGTTGCAACAATTAAATGTACCAGTCAAAGTGCTAACTTAGCACCCTACACTTCCCTCTAGTTATTTTCAAGTGTTATTATTCCCTTTCTGAAAAATAATTAATAAGTTGTTTCTTCAAATGCAAAGCACAATATTTTGTTGCTTCATATTTTTGTATGCAAAAGTCAATATTTTTGCTAACTTTCTTTACATTATAGAAATGTCCAAAGAGGTACATTTAAAATTCCCTAAAAGTATAATTTCTAATATTAACCATCTTGTCAAATGTAAATTGAAATTTTAGGATAAGCTTTCTTAGAATATTTATGAAAATATCAATTGATAGAAAAAGTTCTTGTTACAGATTTTCTTTTTTAAAGACTCTAATCTTTTGACAAATTTTACCATAGATGAACCACCAGCAGTATAAATTCCAACAGGTGTTCCAAGATTTTTCTATATATTTTTAGTGTACATTCATTAACTCTGGATATTTTGAGGAAATTTTGTACAAAACATAAATTCGTTAATTATCATTTTTTCTTCATGGAGCACACAAGGGTTAATAATCAAGCTTTCTTTTAACATCAGTGCACTTATAATTTTTAGAATAAAATTGAGTTTTGTTAAGTTTTCTGATGTAGTTATTTCAATGTTAGATGTCAAATAATATTTACCCTTTCTAAATTATAACTGGATAGTAGAATTTTCATAATTTCTTTGTTCTGCTTCAGCATCAAGAAATTTTTGTCAGTATTTCCAGATGGTACAAAATATTACTAACAATAGCAATGAGTTCATATTCTTGAGCTCTTCATACATGCCAGGCCATGTTCTAAATTATTTATATTATCTTATTTAAATCTCTCACCTCCTTATGTGACTGAGGTTCACTTTCCTTCCCAATGCCACACAAATAGTTGAGAAGCCAGGCTTCAACCCCACACAGTCCTCCATAGAGCATGTATTTTTCACCATAGACTCTCTAAATAATTCACCCCTAGAATATGACTTCATTATATGCATTACTAATTTAAAAACTTCTCAAGAAGCGAATTGAACCTTAGCTGATATTTAACCTTATTATCAAAAGACTTAACTAGTCTTTATTATGCTGACACCAATCTCCTAAAATAAAATAGTTCTGACCTTATAAGGTTTGAATGTTTCATTGTAATATGACATTTCAGATTCCTGAGAATAATTGCTGTGCTATTTTATTTTAATTGCTATGCATAACATTCAATGGAATGGGGAATTCTTATTCCATCAAAGTTGAACTATCAGCAACCGTTTGATAATGAGTCATGGAATTTTAAATATTTGGTTCTGTTTTTGTCATTGATGATACCTTGTTAACTTGTATAATTTAGTGACTCCACAGTCAATATATTTTCATATTTTAGGTTTATGTATCATGGGAAAGAGGGGTAAGGATACAAACAAAACTAATTTTAAAGTTTGTTTAAAACTATACAATATGTCAGGGTACTCTAAACATAATACTGGTGCATCAGTGATAAATATACTTCAGTCCCAAGAACAAAATAGCAATATTCCTATTTTCTCCAGTTATTCATTTGCTGCTTTACGAACTGTGTCCTTACTGGAGTGGAACTCTTTCCTACCTGATCTTGCTATCATACCACAAAATTGTAAAATATCATAGGAAACATTGTATCTTTCTTTAGAACTCTTGGTCTTGCTCAAGTTTCTCTCCTTCCTTAGCTGTAAATTGTTCCTGCCAGCTCTATATTCTGCATGACCTGCTTCTCCCCAGGGTTTTAGGAAATATTACACATTCATAGGTTCTTTTTTCTTTTTTTTTAAAATTTCTATATGATAGTGGAATGTATTATACTTCCTATTACACATATACAGCACAATTTTTCATATCTCTAGTTGTATACAAAGTATATTCACACCAATTCATGTCTTCATACATGTACTTTAGATAATAATGATCATCACATTCCACCATCATTTCTAACCCCATTCCCCCTCTCTTCCCTTCCAACCCCTCTGCCCTATCTAGAGTTGATCTATTCCACTCATGCTCCCTCTCCCTATCCCACTATTAATGAGTCTCCTTATATCAAAGAAAATATTTGGCATTTATTTTTTGGAATTGGCTAACTTTACTTAGCATTATATTCTCTAACTCCATCCATTTACCTGCAAATTCCATGATTTTATCCTCTTTTATTGCTGAGTAATATTCTATTGTGTAGATTCTTATGCAGTATGTTTATGTGGATTTAGAGTGAATTAAGGAGGCTATAAAATTAGAACAGGGACTCTTTTATTTTGAAAAACAAATGAGTAGGCACAATTATTTATAAACATAAGAAGTAATCTGAAGTTTTAAAAATTCATTACAATGATGAAATCGTCATTTGGAGAAGTACTACACCTATCATAATCGGAGATATATTATTTTCAACAAAAATATCACATGAGTGTTCCTCATAGGTAATTTCCTAATGGGTCTCATCTCTTTCCCCTGGAAGCCTATTTCCTCTGCCATACCATCTAGGGCAATCTAAAATCAAGAGCAACTTGTAACACCAAGTCTGAACCTGACTACACACAACAGGATCAACTTGGAGGACTATTTAAAGGCATGTATTTTCAGATGCTAATAAGAATTAGGGTGGAGATGGGATGCTGAGAATCACCATTTGAGCTAAATGCAAAAATGCATTTAAAAATTCTTCAGTTCATTATGATAGTTATTTGTGAATTGCTGTGACCTAATGTCAACTTAAACATCCTGTTTGGGGATCTAGTTTACTACTTAAACTGCTTCTCAGCAATTCAGTTCTTCCTTTGCAATGCATAATTTGAAAAGTTGTTTGTAGTATGAGCTACAGTAGATGTTAATTGCTTTGCACAATACTTGACTCATTAGTATTTTTTGAATCAATAACAAGTACTATTACAATTATTATCATCAACTATGGTTTTGGAGTATGAACTACAGATAATACTCATCAGACTTAGAATGAAAGGATTCTAAAGGATTCTAAAGGATTCTTGCTAAAAACTGAATCCTCTGGAACCCCTCTGGATGTTGGAGATTGAGTAATAAAGTCTTATTTCTCACTTCTACTAAACCAAAGTTTTATATATATATAAAACTTTGGTTTAGTAGAAATATATATATATATATATATATATATATATATATATATATATATATATATTATATATTCTCAAGTGTTCCAAAATCTGAGAAGTGATACACAAAAATATATTATTTTATCAATGAGTTCTACTTGATATTCTGTTTGTGCAGCTTACTCTGTTTGCTCAAGGCAAACCATTCCATTTTCCATTTTTATTGTTTGGTTTTACTAACTTATTTTGCAGTGCTTCAAACAAATGATTTGTTATACAACACAATAGCCATTTTGTATCAATTCAGCTTACAGTGTACTTGGAAAGTTCCCTATCTAACCACCAGTTATTTCAGTTAAAAGTTGTCAGTGTCATCAATGGAAGGGCTGGCACCCAGATGCAGTTTGCAAGGTAAACCCAGATGCAGTTTGCAAGGTAATTATTCTAAAATACTAAAGAATATATTGACACTGGAGTGATCAACTTTTGGTTGCTCTTTAAAATGTAGGTTGATTTAAGATGGGCAAAATGGAAAGCAAAGAGTTTTCCTGAAGGGAGCTCAGTGGCTGGGGCAAGGTGTACACATGTCCTCATGAGGGTTTTCCTTTGCTGCTGCTGTCAGTCTGGCTTCTTTCTTCCATTTTTTACTGTTTCATGCCACATACAATAGCTGTCACTTTCATCCATGGGCTGCAGGGTTCCTATTTCTAAGGTAATGACACAGCCAAAGGGATTCTTAGAAGTGATTCTGATGTTTTATTTTTATATATGATTAGGAGGCTCCAGGATCCTTATGTGTAAAGTTAAATGTACCATGTGACTAAATTCTTATTGCATCTTATCTGCTCTGGAGGTAGCAGCCCTGTAGTCATATTGAATAAATTTAAAATAGTATTTTTAAAGCATCAATTTAAAAGCTCAAGTTAATTATCATTTAGTTTCCTTCTTTTAAGTCAAATAACTATGCACTATTTTTTTTTCATTGACTTTTAAGTCAAATAACTATGCACTATTTTTTTTTCATGCTTTAAAAATACTATTTCATTAAAATAGTATTTTTAAAGCATCAATTTAAAAGCTCAAGTTAATTATCATTTAGTTTCCTTCTTTTAAGTCAAATAACTATGCACTATTTTTTTTTCATAATAGGGACTTTTGGGCTGGGGATATAATTCAATTGGTAGAGTTTTTGTCTCGCATGCACAAGGCCCTGTGTTTAATCCCCAGTACCACAAAAATAATAATTATGTTAATAATAATGACATTTTTATAAGCTAACTGTATTATAAAGTCACTCATAAAACATTGTCACTGTTTGTGGTTATTTTGTTATTCTGTGAATTGCATCTATGTGTCTAGCTATTCATTTCTTAGCACATTTATGTAAGAGCAACTCCATGCAACATTTTTGAGAAGGATAAAATTTATTTATTTTTGGTGTTCTTTTCTCTTTGCAAGGTATTTCCTTCAGACACCAGTATTCACAAATTCTCTCGACTCTATTGAACTTTAGGAAAGTGGCAGACAGAGGAAATAAACTGGCTTGGAAGCAGCCTCGTGGCTTGCTAACTGTGCAGCCAGGAACAAGGTTTTAGCTTTTATGTGCTTTAATTTGTATATTTACAAATGAAGATAAAATATGTATATCATGGAAGTGCTTGAGAGGTACTAATTATTATTCCTACCCTCAACTAGTTTAATTTGTACACTAAAATATACATGACTTCTTCAGATACCTCATGATAAATATCCTGGTACATCTGTGTGACACTTCTGCAATGCAGAGACCTCCAAATGCAGCACTTTATGCATCAAGCTGAGGCTTCAAGATGAGTCCAAAAGCTGCAGTTCAGTGTTTCCAAATCCCTGAAATCTTACTTCAAGGGATGTGATGATGCAGTTCATACTTACATTAGCAACCTTCTCTCTGTCTTGTAAAAATTGGATTGAGTTATTCTTGGCTTGATTCTAACTCATAGTTAATTTCATCTTCCCTTTCTTTGGAATTCTAAAAAACAGTTGTTCTTCTGGCACTGAGCTACACCTGCAGCATCAGCCAGCACTTGCCCTTCCTCTTGTCACAGCCTCAAATTTTGGTTTTCATCTTTTCTCACTTGTGTTACTGGAACAACCTCCAAAATGGTTATTTTTAATGGCATTACCCCTATTTCCTTAGTTTTCTAGAGCTGCCATAACAAATGACGATATTGTGGGTGTCTTAAACGAGAGAAATCTTTTCTCACAGTTCCAGAGACTAGAAGCCCAAGTTCAAGGTGTGTTCAGGGTTCTATTGACTAGCAGATGGCTATCCTCATCCTGCCTACTTACAGAGTCTGCCCTCCATCAGATGTACCTTTGATGCTTCTTTGTATGAGCAAATTTCTTCTTCTAAGCCACCAGTCTTATTGGATTAAAGCCTACCCCATCACCTAATTTAATTTTAATGACCTCTTGTAAAATTATTTGCATCTAAAAGAAAGACTATACACAAATACAGTTGTATTTTCAAGTACTGGGGTTATAGCTTCAATAAGTACATATTGGGAGCATGTGGAGGATACAGGATACTCAGCCCCTAAATATCCTTCAAATGTATTCTTCACACTTTAATCTCAATGATCTTTCTAAAACAATAGACTGATCTTGCAAATCATCTATTTTTAAACTTTCACTGTTTTTCTATTGTCTTTAGGATACTTCCATATAACTTTGTATAGCATATGTGAACTGGCCCTTATAGGTTATCTTGATAAATTGATTGAGAATGTCTGGAACATTCTTTTGAGAGTTATTAGACTGTAAGGAGGCTTAGTGAGAAAGGGTTCTACAATCTATTGATAGTCTGCCATAGCAGCAGGAGGCAGATGTGCCCCACATTGTGCATAGTGAATTTACTAACCCTCACTTTGTTTCTACAAATGCCCCAGATGTTCCTCCCCCTGTCTTTACCTTCTCTGACTCCAGTGACACTCTAGTAAGTACCCAGGCATCTTCTATTTGTGCCATTGTTTTTCTTTATCAAATATTATTTCCTTGTTTTAGAAGATAGTCTTGGACCCTCCTCTCCTTCCTCTTCCCTTGCCTGGCTGTCACTTTCAAATTTCAACTCACATTTTGCCTTTTCCAAGCAGCTTCTCTGGTCTCCTTTATTCTTACAATTGCATCTATATGTAAAAACTAGAATCTATCTCAGCAACTATTAAGATACACTACAATGGCTAGCTTACTTCTTTATATTTCCAAAGATGGCTTGGCATTGTTTAATTCAAGGAAAATGATTTGTATCTAACAGAAAGCCTATGTATTTGGGAAATGGCTTTCTTTCAAGTTACTCACAGTGGTTCATACACAACATGACTACGTGGTAACATTCACACATTATTTTTTATAACAAAGAAAGTATCAACCAGGTTTGTTAGAGGTAATCTAGAAGTTCCAGTTTTTTTATACTTCTGTCAATATCACTCAGGATAAAACAACTTAAGTATCATAAGTCCATTCACTTTATATTAAATCCAAATCTGCCCCAATTCTAGAAGCAACCAAATTCTTGCTATCATCCTAGAACACAGTCTTAGATTTGATAAATAATTTTGGTTCTGTAATGAACATTCCTGACAGAATAATTAGCATCATTGATTAAGATGATATGAAGACATTTAGAATAGCATTTTGCATAATCTTTAAAAATCAAGGCTGGACATAGTGGCATATTGCTTATAAGTTCCTGAGCAGTCTAGGCATTATAAACTCAAATAAAAAAATCAAATTACATACAGACTTTGAGTTTGAGTGTAAATCCATACTCAACATGCTGCTGCAACTAGATCTCTGTTTTATGTAAGAATTCAAATATGAACAAGACCCTAATATTAATGGACTTCAAATTGAGATTTATACTTGATAAAGATTCTAAGATGACACGTTCACTTTACTTAGTAAATGAGATTGAGACTTAATGAGAAAATTAACTTTTAAAATGCGTATCTCAATGTGGTAAATACAGGTCATTAGTGATGCTAGGCTATTGTCCTTTTTCTATTAAAAGCATGCCACTTAGGTGTTGGTTGCACATATGAACTAGATTCTTATCTCCTCACTGCAAATCTATAAGTACAAATCTAGCAGTGTATTCAGAAGTAATTTTCTTCAAGGAACATTTGTATTTTTCATGAGAAAAATGACTTAGTCTAAATTAAAGAGGCCTGTTCTATTCTGAACAGTTTTTATATTATCTTCACTGAGGAGCTTGGAGAAGGTATTTATCTACAGATATTCACTTCTTCCTGTCTTATAGGTTAGTGCTTCTAGGTCTTCAGTGTTGACAATTTTGCACTACCTACTCCATTTCTCTATTATATGCTTGAAAAGGGTGCAGTAGTTTAGTGGGTGTTTGATTCCTTTGCTGAATCTTCTTAATGTTCCTGACAAAAGAGAGGATCACAATTGGAAATTTACCTTTCTTTACTGAATATGTTGAATACAGTGACATGACGAGGACTATTTCTAACAGCACAAATCTTAAATACAATGCCACCTTATATCTTAGTGGTACAGAAAATAATGGCAAGCTGAAGCTTCTGATTAATATCATCACATATTAATAACAGCTAATTAACTTTCATTTGAAGCATTGCAGCTGGATTATATGATCTTTGCATAAATTTTACCACAATAAAAGGAAACTGCATGCTAATGTATTTTTGCTTTAATCTTTATTAGTAATTCATTCACTTACAGAAATACGCTGCTCCCTTACAAAGATCTTCTGAATGTGTCAATAAGATTTTCTTTTCAAATAAGATTATATGTGCTTTGCTGTACCATCATATAATACTTTCAGTCACTTGCCAGAAGAATCTACAAAGGAATACATAGGTTTTGTAATAGAAAAATTACATTTATCAATGATAAAATCCTAATAATTACAAAGGAACCTGGAACTGCATATTATCATACTATTAAATATGTAATTATCACATTGAGAGAGAAAAAAGATGGCTATGTGAAAGAAAAGGAAAAGATCTTAAATATTTGATCATGAAGTAAATGCTTCATTTTAAATCTGAAATTTAAGGAGAGATTCAATTAAAACACACACACACACACACACATACACACACAAACACACACAAAATGCCAGAGGTTTCAAATAAGAAAAATTCTAACACATTCCTCTCCATATCAACTGAACACAAGATAGCATTCTCCTTACCACTTAGAGCAATAATAAGACTTGTCTATTGACCCCTGTATAACTGAGGGTACACTGGAAAGAACAAAATTCTAGAAGCCAGGAAAGAAGTTTAGTGCCTCTCAGTTTGCTATGGGTCTGGGTTTTAAAAAACTACCATGTGCAAGTAATGGTACCTAAGCAAACCATTGCTTACCACAGAACATTTTTTGGCTCAGGTGTCCTTATGGGGCCTTGAATGAGCAGGACATGGAGAGGAGATCCAGAATCTCTGGAGTTTTCTCTCTTGTACCTTCTATAAACATAACTTTGAGAAATTCCAGATGAATGCACAGCTTTTGGGTTGTAAAGATAGAATCCATTCTAATTTTCTCCATCTGACTTCTTGTAATAACAGTTAGAACCATCATTAGGCAATTACAAGAATTATCACTTCATTCAACTTAACATGAGCCAGTTGTCTAACTGCATGTTTAAGGAATTATACTTTTGAAATATTTCTAAGTGGATTTTTGTCCTAATCAAAAGATTGATGTATTGCATAGATTAGTGCTTCTCAGAAATGACTACTGATATAAAAGAATTAACTCCAATCCTCCTTAAATTATTCCACAAAATAGAAAAGAATGGAACCCTTTCAAACTCATTCTGTGAAGCTCGTTTTACCCTGATATCAAAACCAGACCAAGACACATCAAGGAAAGAAAATTTCAGACCACTATCCCTGAATATAGATGTAAAAACTCTTAATGAAATATTGGCAAATTGCATACAAAACACATTAAAAAGATAGTGCACCATGATCAAGTGGGTTTCATCCTATGGATGAAAGGTTGGTTCAACATATGGAAATCAATAATTGTAATCCACCACATAAATAGACTTAAAAGAATCACATGATTGTCTCAATAGATGTAGAAAAAGCATTTGACAAAATATAGCATGCATTCAGGTTCAAAACAGTATAGAAACCAGCGATTGTAGGAACACACCTCCACATTGTAAAAGCTATATATGACAAACATAGGCGAACATCATTCTAAAAGGAGAAAAGAAACTGAAAGAATTCCCTCTAAAATCTGAAAAAAGACAAGAATGGCCTCTTTCAACATTTCTACTTAACACAGTCTGTGAAACTCTAGCCAGAGCAATAAGGTAAAAGAAGGAAATTAAAGGTTGAAAAGAATAGAAAAAGAAGAGCTCAAACTATCTCTACTTGCTGGTGACATTTAGAAGACACCAAAAACTCCATCAGAAAGCTTCTAGAACTCACAAATCAATTCAGCAAAGTAGCAAGATACAATATTGACACCCATAAATCAGTGGTACCTATCTTATCATTTAATATTTAAAACTATTAGATATATAATATAATTAGTTTGCTTATAGTATAATCATTTTATTTTACATGTGAAGAACGTGAATTGAAAAAAAGCTAAGGGATTGTCTAGGTCAACATCAGCTGAAGACATTGTTCTTCTCTCTTCACTGAAATTTCCTCTGAGGGCTAGCCGAGCTCCCCTGCATGTTTCTCATTGTTTTATGACAATATAGATAGTTTCCTACTTGGATGGACTCCAAAATTCATATGTCCAAAAACGATCTCCATAACTTACTGTGTTACCCACTTTAGATTTTTACTCAAATTACTGCCATGCCCCTAGCTATCCCTGTGTCTCAGTGGACAGTTTTTAAGTTAGGTTAACTTTAGGATATCTCTTGCCCTAAACTCCCCTAGAATTTCAATTGATATTCTGATTTCTCACTCTAAGCATGGTGTTTTATTTTTGCAATGTGTTGTGCTAACTGCCACTGCTTTGATTCTTTCCAATTTTTTAAATTACCAAAAGGCAAGGCTGTGAGACTGAAATCTGAGGATGGAACTAAGAATAGAGGACTTTGGTCATCAGCAAATGAGAAAGAGTTTAAGAAATAGGTAGTTGCCTTATAATAGTGCTTTAGTCATCTCTGTTTCCCAGAGCTTTGCAGCAGCCCTTCCTGTATAGAGGAGGCATTGTTGCTGAACCATGGTAGCTCACATCCTGTGCTACTTACTCAGCTTCCTCATCTCTTCTCTGTAATCATTTATCCAGAATACCAAATAATTGATTATTTTCACCATGAGCATGGATGCTTTGCTTATGAAAAACAGAGTAGGAAAAAAGGGAAGCTATTTCTCTTATTTTCTTTCTGTTTCTGCTAAGGAATACATACACATTGCTAATCTTAACAGAAAATACAGCCTTGATAGTCAAGTAATCCCCTTAGTCATTTGGGGATTGATACATAATTATTTCAGAGCCTTTCTTAGTCAATTTGAGGTTACCTTAGGATTCCTGCTTCCTGGGTAGACAGAAGCTCCCAGAGGCTTTCCACTTGGTGCACTTTGCTTACCTATCTTCCTACTCCCTGGGGGCACAGGAAACTCAGGACTTCTTTCTTACATGTTGGTGGGGGCACAGCACACTGCTAAGGGCAACGTAGGGGTCATCCTATTCTATAATTTCTTCAATTATTACTAAGTACCATTCAAACATGGTTTCTAATATGTGTTCCCTACCACTTTTTTTTTTTTTTTAATTTCTCCAGTTACTACCCCAAACCAGGACACAAACCCATTTTTTCTGGGAATCCCTTAAACTTTTCTGATATTCTTTGCTCTGAAAAGTTTTGGTTCCCTAACTAATATTAAAAAAAACAAATTCTGTGCTTCAAGTGTAACTGATGTAACTCCACAATCTGACCACAAAAGAGCATTTTGTTCTTAAGAGTCTGTGTAATAGCAAAATTGCTTTGGAAACTTTACATTGAAAAATTACTAGTTTTTTTTTCTAGACTTTATATACCACTCTACCCCCAAATTTTATTAATTCTTTTAGTATAGGACCAAATAGCAACTTCAAATATTCAGCAGTAAATGAGGATTAAATTTTTCTCTGTTACTATTCCAAAAAGGATTTTTTTCCTCTATATATTTCTAAAAAATAAAGGTTATATCTCTCTTTCACAATCTAGCAAATGTTATTTTCACAGTGAACTATTTATATTAAAACACATTAAAAATCATAAAAATATTTCTCAGCAATTCTAATGGCCAACTATTAGAATAACCACTTTTTGTTTTGTTTTGCATTTGTCAGGCAACATTTAAAACATAAAAATAACTTTATCAGCTACCTAGAAACTAAAGGTGGTTTGAAATGCAATCAGTTCTATCTTAGACTAAAAGGAAAGAAAACACTACTCTTAATCCATATTTAAGTCAGTAATGGACTCTATAATACAGGGAAAAGCATGTTTGTCAAGATAGCTAATGCAAATATGTTTCCATAGGAACTATAAGGAGGAGATATTGCAATTGTTAGTTTTGTCTAAATTGATATTGACTTTAGAAAGCATATTTTATATTAGGGGTATATAGGTAAATTTGTTAGCACTCTATCCTTTAGGACACAGCGTATCCTGAGTTTATATTAGTATCACTAGATAAACTGGTTTCGCTATTCATACCATAGACTCTGTATTTTTCTGGAGAATGAGATGTACATCCTACATATCCCCCTAATAATAGATTTTTAAAGCACTATTTTATATTTAGAAAAATTAGTATATTCCAGGATGTTTGTAGTTATAACTTAAAAATTAGGATGGAAGACTCGAATAAGAAATGTTAAATAGAAACACAATTATATTCTTAGTGATTATTGTAATTAAATTCATTCTGTGTTTTACTTGTGAATTACTTGACATTGAGACGACACTGATGAAATTTCTGCTGCTCTGAAAGTTTGAGAACAAATTAATTTTTCAAAACACTACTGGCAATTTAATACACATATTAATTGATATTTAACTTTATGCACTGAAATTGTTTCCTGAAAAATTAATTACCTTATCCTCCATTTGGGTTAATTATGAAGCAATACAATTTCAAATTAAAAGTGTAAATGGTTTTGATTTAATTACATTGTGATAATTAATAATGTAGGTAAGTTTCTTCCAGTAAAGATACCCATGATCAAAGAATATTTTCCCCAAAGATTCTTAGAATATTTTATTATATTTTGTAGAGGGATGCCTGGGTACGTAAGTGGAAGATGAAAGTGTATTAATAAGAAAAGTTACCAGTGGGATTCCTGTGCAGAGTCTAAATAAAAAATTTAACAACATTCTCAGTATTTGCTTAATACAATGAGTACAATATTTAGGAGTGGAAAGATCATCAGTTTAGCTGGTGAGTACCAATTATTAGTAGAAAAGTTGAAAAAATGATTTCATAAAATGCATCATGCACAAAAAGTGAAATATGTAGAGGGACATCTATTATTTTCCTCTGAGTGAGAGAGATATTTTAATACTTAAAATGCTTTCTTTTGTTTTTTTTTTTGAATATTTTCTTTCCTGTGTAAGTTTATTTGTAAATTTTCAGTTTTGACAAAATACAACATTAACACTTCTTTTAAAAAGTCAATTTAATTTTTATCTCTAAAAAAATTTCTTGCAATAAAATAAACCTCAAGTAACTAGAGAGATAACTTCAAAAATTGTAGAAACACTGTGAATGACAGTTGGCTAATTACAGTAATTTTCACTAATTTTTCTTTAATATACTTTATGCAGAACAAGACAGATTTGACCTTCAACATTGAGATGTGTTAATAAATTTAAATTCATTTAATTCCCATTTTAGAAATTTTACTTCTGATGATTCATCAACAAATATTTATAAATGTTCATTTTTATCCCTGTTTTGGTGTTTTGCACAATTATGTTCTCAAGAAGTTTTTCCACTCTATTCTTCATTCAGTTGATCTCCTTAGTACTTTTATGAGATCCCCCTTTTTTCCTCTCTTTCTTTTTAGCTTTCAAATATGAGAGAAAACATTTGAAGCTTGATTTCCTGAGTCATGAATGATATTCTCCAGTTTCATCCATTTATCAGAAAATGATATAATTTCATTCTTCTTTCGGGCTGATTAAAACTCCTTTGTGTACAGACACCACATTTTCTTTATCCATATGTCTGTTGATGGGCACCTGAACTGCTTTCATAACTCAGTATTTGTGAATTGTCTTGCCATAAACATTGGTATGTATGTATCACTGTAGTATGTTGCTTTTAGTTCTTTTTTATAAATACATAAGAAGTGGGATATCTGGGTTATACATTGGTTTCATATCTAGTCTTTTGAGGAATCTTGATACTGCTTTCCAAATTAGTCCTACTAACTTAACGTCTACCAAGAGTGTACCTTTACCACATATCCTAGACAGCATTTAGTTTTATTTCTATTCTTGACTGGCATTATAACTGGAGTGAGGTGAACTCTAAGTATAGTTTTGATTTGCATTTCCCAGTTTGCTAGGGTTGTTGAACATTTTTTTCATATATTTTCTAGTCACTTGTGTTTCTTTCCTTTTTTTTTTCTTTGAAAAATGTCCATATATTTCATTTACCAGTTTATTTATTAGGTTATTTGTTTTTCTGGAGTTAAGTTTTTGAGTCTTTCACATATTCTGGATATAAATAACCCATCAGAGGAGGAGATGCCAAAGATTTTCTCCCATTTTGTATATTCTCTGAACACTCTTGTTTCTTTTGTTGTGAAGAAGCTTTTTAATTAGATGCCATCCCACTTATTGATTCTTGGTTTTATTTCTTGAACTTTAGAAGTCTTGTTAAGGAAATCAGTTACTGCCCTAATATACTGGAGAATTGAATTTAAGTTTCTTTCTTTTTGGTTCTAGCAATTAGGTGTTAACTCCTAGATCTTTGATCTACTTCGAGTTGATTTTATATGTAAGGTGAAAGATAGCGATCTAGTTTCCTTCTTCTATGTGTGGATAGCCAGGTTTTTCCAGCACCATTTGTTAAAAAGTCTCTTTTCTCCACTTACATTTTTGGCATCTTTGTCAAGAATAAGATGACTGTATCTAGGTGGATTTATCTCTGTGTCTTCTATTCCATTGGTTTTCATGCCAATACCATGTTGTCTTTGTTACTATAGCTCTATAGTATAATGTCACATCAGTTATTGTGAAGTTCTCAGCATCACTCTTACTGCTCAGAATTGCTTTGGCTATAGTGGTTCATTTAATTCTTCATATGATTTTTAGGACTGTTTTTTCTACTTCTGTGAAGAATAAATGGAATTTTGATGGGGATTATGGTTAATCTGTATATTGTTTTTGGTAATATAGCCATTTTGACAATATTAATTCTGCCAATCCAAGAACACGAGAGATATTACTGTCTTCTAAGTTCTCCTTCAATTTGTTTTCTTCAGTGATAATATTTACTGCACAGGTCTTTTCCCTCCGTAGTTAGATTTATTCCAAGTATTTTATTTTTTTTGAGTCTATTGTGAATGGAATTGTTTTCCTGATTTTTTTTTCCTCAGCAGAATCATTATTGGAGTATAGAAAAGCTATTGATTTTTGTGTGTTGGTCTTATATCCTGATACTTTCCTGAGTTTATTTATCAGAAGACAGATAAATCCACCTAGATACAGTCTTCTGGTGGTGTTTGTTGGGTCTTTTATAGTATCATGTCATTAACAAACAGAAATAACTTGATGACTGCTTTTCCTATTGGTGTTCCTTTAATTTCTTTCTTTCTCTTGCCTGATTGCTCTGCTAGTTCCAAGAACAATATTGAATAAGAATGGTGAGCGCGGACATACTTGTTTTGTTCTTTATTTTAGGTAAAATGCTTTGTTTTTCTCCATTCATTATGATGATAATTTTTGTTTTTTTCATATATAGCCTTTATGATATTGAGGGGACTTTACATTGCATTAAGCAAAATATCAGTAGCAATAATAGAATTTAATCCATTATTCCACATATAAAAGGAAGGAATGTAACAATTAATGAACAAATAAAATTGATTACTGGAAATTTTATTATTAAGTTGATATATAATGAAAATTTGCCTAGGGCTTTTCTAGCATAATCCTATAGGAGAAGAGTCAGGTCATGAGCAATTATCTTGCACTTAAAACATGTTTTCTAATTAAGTTTTAACCTTCCAATCTCTAAAAAAAAGTCTAGAATTTAGAAACATTGAATGTTATAGACCTCAGCCTAAATGTAAAATTGGCAAATGTATGAAATTAATCATTGAAATAATATTCCAAGTTTCCATATATTTGGAAGGAAATTATAATTTTTCTAAGGTCTCATATTTCATTAACAGAAAATCACTGTAGATTCAATTATTATTAAGGATCTGAGTGTGATGACCAAAAGTGGTAAAGGAATTAGGTACCATAGTCAGTGGTGACCATCCTGTATAAATATCACTCCGATGGATGGCTTTACATTTATTAATGATGTTTTTAGAAATATTTTGTAGCGTATGTAAACGTTTTCAGATATTTAGCATAAGAACATCAATGTTGCCTATGTTTGTGTTACTATATTAATAATACTGTTTATTTTCTATATTTACAATATAGAATAGAAAATGTTTTCTAATTGTTTATGTGTTTATGTTTAGTGTGAGTAGATTCTGATTTAATAACCACACCTCTGGTTAATTCGTGCCTCCACCAAAGAGAAAAGCATCTGAATGTTTTCATTCACCTCTGCTACATGTATTCCCATTCGGAACAAGGCATTTGTTGTATCACTTAAAACTTTATTGTTAGAAAAGTCCTAGTTCTAAAATAATCCTAAATACTCAACAGTAAAGTTTAGGTTTTCATTGGAGTTTCACAAAATGTGATTCAGCTACCTGGCCTTGAAGACATGGCTGGGGTTGTTTTTCTGATGCCTAAATGAACTACTGTGATGCCCTCTGCTTAAGCGCATCCTTGAGTCACTCCTGGATGCTTTAACGAACACACAATGCAACAATTCATTTCTGGCAGTGAACTGAATGGAATACATTAAGCACACATCCTGCATGCTGAACTGCTTTCTGTTTACTTTGAATTGTAATTCAAGGCATTGAGGTCAGGCTGTAAATTGCTGGAAATTTTAGCCCCTAGTTTTCTGTTAAATTTTTAGTCCCCTTTGTTCTGTCATGGTGGAAAGTTCCCTGAGATAAGGTGACTCCATGTGTGCGATTTGGGTGTTAGAAAGAGAGCAATGTGCATCTTTCTCCCTTTCTCAGAGAAACCATGAAAATATGCCTTCTCATACATGAAGCAGGACTTGAGAGCATGCCAGTACTGTTGCCAGCTCCAGTGAAACTCTCTCACTCCCAAGGGAAAATATAGGAAAAGGAACTAGATATGGTTTTCTTCCAGTTTTAATGTTTGCCTGTCTAGTGTGTAGAGAGGTAAAAATAAGCACCCAAATATATTTCTTCCATACTCCAAATTCCTTAAGAGTGTTAATCTCCTTCTTTCATAGTTAACCATTTAGTATTTACTTGTCTTCAAATAAACAGAGCTTGGGACTATAGAAAACAGTGAGTAGTGAATTTAGTAAAGAACAATGGTACTTTGTAAAAGAAGAGAGATTAATACTGTTCTTGCTGGAATATGTATGTGATATACAAAGAAAAATTCACAAGTGGATCATGAGGGAGACACAGGTGACATAGAATATGAAAATTTCTTTAATTAAATATCATACTGATGAAAACAACCCCAAATGCAGAATCCTGAATTACTCCAAACAGAAAGCTAAAAAATATAAAAAAACATCTTGCTAAATAAAAGTAATTTAATTTTAGTTCAATTCAAAATTACTCTGGGCAGCATTAGATAAATTATAAATCAACATTATAATATTACGTTATTAAAAAGATATTTCTTATGAAAAAAATCAAACCTGAATATAATCAAGAATCTAGGTTGAATGGCTAAGTTTTCAAGCTACCCAATGCTCAGAAAACTAATTAATTGAGACTGGAATTGCAGTGAAAATGTAAGATAAAAAATTCAGAATATAGGACATTTTCAAAACAAAAATTTCTACTTTCATACTAAGAAATGAAAGGGAAAATATAGGTAGGTTAAATGAAACTAATCTCTAAAAATGGATTTTTCTATATGTGGCATAAAACAAATATTTTAAAATTATGTAAGACCATCAGGGAAATGTGGATACTGACTTGTAATTTTTTTATAACAATGCAGTTTTTATTGTTTTATGCATGATATTGGAACTGCACTATTTCATATTGAAATTATTATGGGTGAAATGCTATCTGAAATTTACCTCAAAAATAATTTGAAAGGTCTGGAGAATATGGGTAAATCAATATTGGCTATAAGTTGATAATTGCCCATGTGAGTCCATTATACTATTCTGTATATTTCTGAATACTATTGAAGTTTTGGTGATAAAAAGAGAAAAGTGTATCTTAAAGCTAATTCTTATGAGAACGGCATTTCCATTAGGCTCCATATTCAAATTTTACTCTTCTTCTTATATATAATGGTAGATACTGATCTGGTGTGTCAATCAGCTTTCCATTATTTTAGCATATGCCTTTGATAAGTAAAAAAAGGAGGAAGGTACACAGATTTGGAGGGTTCAGCCTTTGGTTCACTGGTTCATTGCTTTGGAGCCTGGGGCAAGCTAGCATATCATGGTGGGGAGTATATAGCTAAGGAAGCTGCTCACCTCATTGTGGCAGAGAGAGGAAACAGATGGGATTCCCATGATCCCCTTTACAACATAACCTCAGTGACCTAACTTTCTCCCATTAAGTACCACCTCTTAAAGCTTCCACCACCTCTCATAGCTGCACAGTCTGGCAAGGAACCTTTAACACATAGGCCTTTAGGTACACTTATCCAAACTGTGTCATGTGGTATGAACCTGAATTAAGAGTATTAATAAAGATAACCTTAGCTAATAAGGACTTTGAGACATATTTACAATAAAACATAATTTTGTATAGTTGAATATAGAGGGTTATTCAGGAATAAAATGCACAATAGATAAGAGTATAGATCAGGTTTTATTATAATAAATATGAAGAAATTTAGGTGATTGACTAACCAGGCTCTGAAGTCTCCTTTGCTAATTGTCTGGGTTTATAAAACCTACTAAAGTTCCTGAGCTTCAAATACCTCACCATGAAAAATGGTGGTGGGAGTACTTGCTTCAAAGGAATATTGTGAAAATTTAACAATTTATGTAGTATTTAGTTCTAGGAAATAAGTATCCACAAACAATACCTAGTATGTTATTAACATGAAATAATTTATTTAATCCTCACAACAACTACCCTTTGAGATAAGAATTTTATTATCAGGTTTTACTGATGAGGAAACAATGGCACAATATTACATAGATTGTTCAAGATCATCCAGCCAGTGAGTGGCTGAGTTGGGATATTCTTTTCTATTTGTCTTCAGAATCTGTGCTCTTCAAGCAAGTATATGGAATGCAGCAAACTGTCAAACAGTAAATGGTTAATAAAGTTTTAAGGGCTGTGATCGTACTTCAGTAGTAGAGCATTTGCCTAGCAAAAGTGTGGCACTGTGTTTGATCCTCAGCACCATATAAAAAAAGATTCAAAAATAAATAAATTAAGTAAAGCTATTTTGTTCCATCTACAACAACAACACAAAAAAATTAAGAATAATAGCCCTTGTGCCTTTAATGGTAGAATCTGCATCAAAGAAATGAATTTTTATATTATACTCATAAA
Source organism: Ictidomys tridecemlineatus (assembly GCF_052094955.1). NCBI lineage: Eukaryota > Metazoa > Chordata > Mammalia > Rodentia > Sciuridae > Ictidomys > Ictidomys tridecemlineatus. The sequence continues at coordinate 41,328,186 of NC_135490.1, forward strand.
CCTTACACTCTTCCAGAATTATTATATCTTGAATTTGAAAAACAAAAACAAAGATTAAAGAAAGTTTTTCATAGTAATTTCTAATTTAGTTTCCCTTTAGCAATGGAAAAATTGGTTTCTGAGCATTTACAATATCACAATCACTGTACTTAACATTTTCCTTAGAACAGTATCCACAAGCCACCAGAGGGTAGGAAATCTTGAATAAAGAAGAAAAATGAACTTTTCTTAGTGTCTCCAAGAAGGGATGAGAAAGTAGCAATCAATATGCATCTATTATACTGAAAATATTAATGAATAATACTATTCCAAGCTCTCATTACAATCTTGAGACAGGCATTATTATCTCATTTTCCTATATGACAAGTTGAAATCAGGGTTTACAGGAATTAATTACTTCACTTAAAATCACAAACCAATAAATTATTAAGCAAGTATTTAAACCTAGTTTGGCCTATCTTCAAAGTCCATGTACTTGGCTATGTATCAAATATTGGCTTTTTTTTTTCGTTAACTTGAGACAGTAAACCCCAGTCCTAGTGTGCAGCAAAATTTCATTTATTTTGGTTTTATTTATATTTTCACATGATATCCTTCCCTTTTGAAATGATATTTTCTTGAATAGAAAATAAATTTCATCAAGCAGTCAGATTTCCAAGAAGAAAATGCATTATAATTAAAATGTTTGGTGGGTCTTAATCAGTAAGTTTTATAAACACAGCTTATTAATTGCCATGCTTATTTATTTTGTCTATATTTGTGCATATACTGTTCACTGAGTCATATATACTCTCTGTGGTAAATTGGTAGTATTAAATTTTCCAACCATATGAACAAAAAGGTCGATATATTTTCTTCATATAAAGAAGAAAATATAAAGCATTATTATTCTGATGTTAAGACACTCTTTGAATACTTAAGGCATTTTAAAGCTGAGGGTTTTTCTTTATAGAAATATATGCCCAGGGTTTTCCTTGCTGTTTCACAAAGAAAGCATGTAGAATTGACTCAGTTTATTTCAGTAGGCATCAAAGTTTATCCAGGTGATTTCTCTGTGAGACACAGAAGTGAATCTAAAATAAATCTAAATAGTCATTGCCTTTATTTAGGCAGCATCTTAACACAGGTGGAAAGACAAAAGTAATGTTGTCAAATACCTATGGAGGATAATATGATATATGAAATCTTAAGAAACAAATTTAATTAGGGACTGATGTAGTTGGGCATGATTTGAGAGAAGAGATGATATTTTGAACTGAGTGGCTAAGAGAAAGTTAAAGTAAAGGATAGAAAAGCTGGCCCTTAAGGGGATGGAAGTGTGGTTCAGTGGTGGAGCGCACACCTAGCATGTCAGAGGTCTTGGGTTCAATCCTCAGCACCACATAATAATGGATAGAAAAAAAGAGATATTGTGTCCAGTTATAACTGAAAAATAAATTTGAAATCAAGAACTATGTAATGGAGGGGTAAGACAAGATAATACAAATGGAAGAAATGATTTACAGTAGAAGGGGTAGAGAGAAAAGGGGAGGGGAGGGGAGGGGAGGGGGGATAGTAGAGAATAGGACTGACAGCAGAATACATCAGACACTAGAAAGGCAATATGTCAATCAATGGAAGGGTAACTGATGTGATACAGCAATCTGTATACGGGGTAAAGTTGGGAGTTCATAACCCGCTTGAATCAAACTGTGAAATATGATGTATTAAGAACTGTGTAAGGTTTTGAATGACCAACAATAAAAAAATAAATAAAAAAAAAAGATCACCATAATAAAAAAAAAAAAAAAAAAAAAAGAAAAGCTGGCCCTTAAGATTAGAAGCCTTTTCAGCTTTTTTTTTCCAGAGCATATATGAGTTAATAATAGACTACTAAGCAAGAGAAATAATTTTATACATACAACATTTGAGTAAGATTTACTATGGTGGCTTTATTTCTGGTGAATTCTGTCAAAGTTTTGTGAACAAAGGGAATGCTATTGTAGCCAACAAGTAATAAAATATGATGAGGAGTAAGTGACAGAATTGAGAAGGAAAATAGACCAAGGATGGGAATGGTAGAGAATGCATGGATAGATAGACAGACAACAAGAGAGACAGGGCAGACAGAGAGATAGGTACCTTGAAAGGGTAAGAAATAATTTCTGATATCATGCCCACACTCTGGGCATCTATGAATAGTAGTTTCTTTTTCTTTTCTGGGTGGTTCCTCTGTTTCTTCAGAGTCATATCTTAGCCAATTTTTGTCCTTAGATTGGGGAAACAGGCATGACCAGGCTAGGAAACATTATCTTAAGCAAGTGAGAATGTTCATTTAATTGTGTCTACCACAGTATACAGGTAAACAGGCCACCATATGGCCATGCCTAGCTGACAGAAAGCCCCTCTGCACCAGTGTGGTCTCTATCATTTTCTTCTCAAAATCTTGTAATCTGTATTGTTCAATCAGTGGTTATATATTTCTTAAGTTTCTTGTGAGGAATACTGAATATATTTATTTTGAAGATGATTTTTAAAATGTAAAATTAATTCAAGTTAATTTCTAAAATTTAAAATCTAAATGTTGTACAAATATATTATTACTAATGTGTAAAACAGTGAGTAAAAAAAATAAAAGGAAACAGATTTATACTATGTACTATTCCAAAAAATGATAAAGCAAAACTGTTTTTTAGATCATATGCCTCATTTAAGGGATATTTGTCATAATCTGCCCCACGTTATCACTACTTATTCATAGCCTAATAATCCATCTAACTTATTTAGGAATGTATAAATGAAGAACTTCTACAGGGAAGAATGTTAGTTGATACAAAAGACATGGCTTTGAATTTTAGGTGCTGAAATCAATGACAGAGCCTTTGATTCAAGTTGCACTTAGCAAACATCTTCTAAAATGCCATCTATATCTAAGGTTGGCCTCATTCTCTTCTTTAAGTGAAATTGTTTCAGGGGGAATTATGAGTTAGCAGTTAACATTAAAAAGCAACACTCAATAACTATAGCAGAAAGGATATAAAAAAGGCATATCCATTTAAATTTCCAAAAGGGATTTTCTAAACTTCTTGCATTATCTCCCCAGTACAACTTGTAGTAGATCATTTAATTTTTATTGACTATGAATTTTTTGGATCCTACTGCTTGAAATATGAATGTATATCATTTCATACAAATATATTGGAAATGGAATTTAGCAATTCCAAAAGAAACTCTTTAAATTAAATATGTGTGTCTGTATTATGAGTATACATATTTACTTTTTAATGGGTCAATCATGAAAGGTTATTTTTGAAGTTAGACAGCAGTTTTGATTATCTTCAGATTAGTTCCATTTTAATATATTTAACATTTTCAATAGTTTTTATTTATTTTGAACTTATGTCTTGTCTTTTTCAGAAAATATAACACTGATGGCAGGAAATGGTTAATAAATTTGTTGGTCTTCCTCAGTGTTTAGGAAATAATAGATGTCCCATAAAGCCTTTATTTATTAAAGAGGGAGTTCAGAGAATGCTGAAGAAATAGATTTGGGGCCTTGCTTCAGGCCCTCTTTAAATCCGGGTGAAAATATAAGATCCACAAAAAGCTAAGTAGTGATCGAAGGTATTATACACAATTACTAAAGCCATTGAGGGTTTAGAGGAAAAGACAACTCAGGCAAGCAGATTCAATTTAAAATAAATAAATAAATAAATAAATAAAATTTTCAAAAAATAACTTTATATGCTAAGGTTAAAATTTAAATAATAGAGGGGTTGAGGCGGCATATGAGAAGAGGATAAATCTTATCTGATAATAACAGAAAAGGAATTTTATAAATATTAAGACAACACCTATTGGAAAAACTGGGGGCATGAAATAATTCACAAGTTTTAAAGAAAGACAACTAAGAAAATTTAAAATAAAAAAATGACAATATGTATTATATATATATATATATATATATATATATATATATAGAGAGAGAGAGAGAGAGAGAGAAGAGAGAGAGAGAGAGAGAGAGCTATGTATTTTTTTAATGTATAATTTTGCCTGATTTCTTTTATTTATTTATTTACTTACTTACTTACTTATTTTGGGTACCAGGGATTGAACCCTGGAGGACTTAGCCACTGGGCCAAACTCCCAACCCTTTTTACATTTTATTTTAAGATAGGTCTCACTGAGTTGCGTAGGGCCTCTGTATGTTGCTGAGGCCAATTTTGAACTTCTGATCTTCCTGCTTCAATTTTGCCTGATTTTAAAACATAGAAATCAGCTTCTGATATCACTTAGGATCACACAGAGGTGTTTGGTTTCAAAAATGAGCAGGGGGAAGGTTTAAGTTTTAGGATTGACCTGCTTCAACCATGTGAGCTCTATGATAGTGTGCTGATTGTTTAGCCTCAGGCAAGGATTCTCATATTTCTGTTTTTTATTTTCCTCTATTGTATTTTTTTGTAATATCAGGAATAGAACTCAAACACCCTACCACTGAACCATGTTCCAGTCCTTGATTTATTGATGTATTTGATTTTTTTTTTTTTTTTTGAGACAAGGTCTCACTAAATTGCAGAGACTGGCCTCAAATTTCTAATCCTTCTACCTCTGCCTCCTGAATTGCTGGGATAAAAAGGGTATGCCAGAGCATGTGGGCATTTTTCTCTATTTTAAAGATAAAGGATGTTTTCATTAGGTTTAAATAAGGTGACATGTAAAGTATGGAACTCTGTGTTGGTCACATAATAAACTCTCAGTGTTAATATGTATGAAAATATTGTGATGATGATTTGGATGAAAAAAAGAGTAATGTAGTTTGGAAAATAAGACACTATTGCTTAAAACTGGTGATAAAGTAAATGTTCATCAGTATAGTAAGTAAATGTGAAATAGCTGTTTAGTGTTGGGTACAGGGATTGCCTAATTATTCATTCAGTATCAACTTATTTAGTACTTACTTTCTATCATGACCATTCTTTATGAGGATGACACAGCAGCCAGAAAGAAAAGTCCCCATCCTTAGGAAATATGTGGCCAGGGTCTCTGGAGGCTTAGCTATGAAAAAGACAGCAACTGACCTGTGAGTTGTCAAAAAAAAAAAAAAAAACACTCTTTCATATGTGTCTGTACCTGAGTTTATCAGGGAAACTACATTTTAAAATTTTCTTTTTTTTTATTAGTTGCTCAAGACAATACAATGATCTTGACATATCATACATTTGATTCAAATAAGGTATGAATTCTCATTTTTCCACATGTACAGATTGCAGTTCATATACCACAACTTCTTTGAAACACAAAGAAAATGATTATTGAAGCTAATATTAAATAATTCTAATTTTAAATTCATCAATATACTTCACCCAAATTTTCAACAAATTAGTCCAGAACTTAAACCACTATGTATGACAGTTTAAGTGCTAAACCAGTCTTTCTGCACTGTTTTTCAGTTCTTAACATTCTGTGTGGGAGCAATATAAGTGTTCTATAATTCATAAGTTTTAGAGAAGGATCAGCATTTGACTCCAAGATTAACACTGGGAAGAGATGACGTAAGTTTTTCATCTTACTTACTCATATTTTTACAGTATATTCAATACTCTTCAATGAATACTTCAAGTACTCTCTGGTTAACTTGAGAATGACACATAAGTGAAAATGTGCTTTAACCTTATTTTTGTTGTCAGAAACTTTACCACTAGGGATATTGCAAAGAACATAGGCATAAATTTCTATAAACATATTTATAAGAAATAAGGTAGTTTATAAATGCATACAATAAATTAAGAGACCAGGGTATGTAAACCTAAGTAAATTACTAAAAAAAGAACACCAATGAAGGCCCAACTTTCCGGTGTAAACATACCAGAAAGTGTATTACAGAAAAAAATGCATTACAGAAATTATATTGCCAGTAAGGTAAAAATGTACCACTTTCTTACATAAAAGGCATAACATTTCTTTACCCCAGATCTGTGCCTATTATCTCCGAAACACTGAGTCCTGTAAAGTCAACAAAGTATGCTACAGATATTTCCTACAGCACCTTTTGAAAGAGGCTAAAAGCCCCATGTTAAAATGCAATTCAGTGAAAACAACCCTATAGGGTTTGAAGTGTAAGTGGCCAGTTCTCCTCAAGTAGGGGAAATCTAGACTCACAAACATGGAAGGGTACATACTTTCAGGTCATTGTTTATGACATTATATACCCAAGCTTTTAACAAGAATGAGATTTTTCTTTTCAACATGCTTTGATGAACCATTGCAAAAGCCCCCTTTACTGCTAGATGTGGTAGAGCACACTTGGTTTCTAATCCCAGCTACTCAGGATGCTGCTGGAGAATTGCAAGTTGGAGACTGGCCTTGGCAGTTTAGTGGTACCCAGTCTCAAAATAATAAAAAACATTGTGAAGATGTAGTCCAGTGATTAAATCCCCAGTACTACAAAAAAAGCAGAACAAAACAATTGCCTTTTAGATGAGTGGGATCCTCTATACCTATTTCTTTTTGCACGTTGGCATAACCTAGATCTTGGAGAGGTACTAGGCAAATAATCTGAGTTCTCTTTTCCTGTGTCAGATAACTGGGATTTTCGAATTTTCCTCAATTGCTTCAGATAGTGAGTCATCTACAGAGCATAGATGATGTGCCTATATTTTTCTGTTCATTGAGTTTCCTTCCCATTTATCTTCTTTTGTCACCCAGTTGAATTTGTTAGGGTCGTTTTGTTTTCAGGTACTTTTGTTCATTATAGTCTTTATAGACTATAGCTTCCGAGAAGATGTGTACCTCTCCTGGTGATTGTGAGAAATACCATGAAATCATGCACACATTCTCAGCATAGAGCCTAGCATAGTGTTTCTTTCCTAAGTTTGCACTTCTGAATAATCCAGAGTTCCAGAAAGGACTAAGGTGTGTTTGGTCTTGACAGTTCATAGGCTGATTTAATCAATACAGACTGTGACCTGGGCTTTGAAAGTATGAAAAGACCTCTTGGTAATTTTAAATTGCATAGGAATTTGGAAATTGCTGATGTAGTAATTAGTAAATGCTCATCAGGTTAGCTACTGTTCTTTCCAGATGTACTTTGATGAAAGCTCTGTTGCTACAGAAATCATGCAGTTATTTTAAGTTCCCAGAAAGATATTCGATATTATCACATATGCCATGCAAAACACTTATTTTGTTGTTTCTATTCAGGTGAGAACTTAAATTGAAACATACCCCTTTTTTAAAAATGCCATGCAATGTATTGTACAACTTATACTACTAATCATATCCTTTTCTATATTGAAATTTAAAAAAAAAAGAAAGAAAACCATGAGCCCAACAATTACAGGCAGTTCGAGAGCTGACTTTGCACAATGTCAACAAGTAAAAAGATGTGCTGAAGCATTCACTAATGATTTGCAAGTCAGCAAGTGGTGATAGCAGCTGCTTTGTAGATGGAGGAAAATCGCACCTCATTTTCACCCTCAGGGAATATATGTGTTTAACTCATTTCCTGTTGTAAATGTGAAAATGTTCATTAGATTGAAAAAAGCATAGTCTCATATCATATACATAAAACTGATATGAATTAACTGATCAAAACATGGTTAGTCTAAATAACAAGTATTCCAGCAAGAATAGCATCCAAGAGGATTCAGAATCCAAAGGCAAACTAAGAGGTCACCTTACCCAAGCTTCTCATTTTTTGAAGTAGGAAACTCTTTAGTGACAATATTACCAACACCTCTAAGGTAAAAAGGCAATCTAATTGGTTTAGATTGCCTTATTACCTTAGCTGATTTCTCCCATATTCCAACCCATGGAGCTTCTGATTGTGTGACGGTGACCTCCTAGGAAAACGAGTTGCATTGGATACCTGTTCTTAAGAGTTTCAAATCTAGGTTCCTTTAGATCAGAAAAGAAAGCAGATTCCTTAAAGTGGTGCCAAAGCGAAACTTGCACTGGAAACAAAGAAGGGAAACCTCAAGGCGATTGTAATGGGAGACAGAGATCAGGAGTAATATGAGCTCAACTCCTCCTTGAAATATGGTGAATGGGTGGGGAGCAGAGGGGTGTTAAGTAACTTAAGTTGTGTGTTAAGGAAGAGAACAAGGACCATCTATATTTGCTAACTTGCTTTACCCCAAGGACATGTAAATTACTCTGGCAGCTTTGCAGATCTAGCAAAGTTTCTGCCAGGAGCTCTTACTCTCCTTGAGACCACTGGAGATGTGAGAGGGGCATTATCTTCCTTGATGATTACATGTGAAAGGGATGATGCCTATGTTTTCAGAAAAATTCCTAAACTGCAAAACTGGCAACAGTTATACAAATTTACATATCAAAGGACAGAAAAATGAATGGATAATTGTAAGTTTTCTAAAATAAATTCTCTCAGGGCAAGATAGGTCAAGGTTCTAGAGTCAGGAAGAAGCCAACCTAAAGTTTGGTTAAGTGGAGAAAAAGTTAGGCCATTGTTCTTCATCCAAGAAAGTTTCTATTTGAATTCTAGATACTATCTTATATTTGTTAACCCTTTAAGTATTCCCTTTTCTCATTTCATTTTCACAACATATGTTGAATTTGAAGCAACAGACATTATACTTCCTTAGTGTGTTGGGATATTGAGGCACAGGGATATCAGCAACTTTAATATTATCAAAATTGACAAGTGATAGATCTAAGATCAATGAACCTCCCCCTTCCAAGTCCAAAGTCTAGATGTTCTCAAAATCGCCTTACTACCAATGGTTGTTGGTGTAAAACTGTAAAACTGTAAAAACAATAAAACTGACTACATATGTTTAATGAAGCAACAAGGTTATTATGTCTGACAGAAATTTAAATAACTGTTTGTTTGGTATAAATTTATTGAGATCCACCATTTGATCTTACTTTGAGCATTTACTACCGTTGGTATATGAGTAAAATGTGCTTTATTAGTATGCTAAGATAATCAAATCCCTCATTTTAGTGCAGTTGTTTACTTTAAATCATTATCTATATCTAGTTAATACAATATGGAGCCACTGGAAAAGTGGCTAGTATGAGTGGCTAGTATGAGTGAGATGCATTATAAATATGAAATATGCATGGATGACTAGTGATGTGGCTCAGTGATAGAGTATCTGCTTAGCATGCATGATGCCAGGGTTTATTCCCTGCTAGCAAACATAAAACAATAAAACAAAAGCACTAAAATTTGAAGTCTTAGTATGTAGTCTTATTAACTACATTTTACAATGATTGTGTTTTGCATTTATTGAGCCAAAGAAAATATAATATTAAAACCATCATCATTTGATTTTACACTTTTAATTTTCTTTATATTTCTGTTGAACAACATTCAATTCAAATAACATTTAAAATGTAAATAAGATTTGTCATAAAATATCACTTGGTATTTAGGTAACAGATCATCTCCTGAATATTTTGGAAGCTTTTAAACTGGGAGACCATTTACATGAAATGACACTTTACATTTTTAATTAAAAAAAAACCTATGCAAAAGATATAGCTAATTTGAAATGTTTGGATGTTTTATGATTGATTTTTTTAAAAATCAAAGTGTTTGGAAAAAATTTATAAAGCATGACATGGGTGAAAAGAGACTTGGGGAAAGGATTGTAGGGTGGCACAGATGCATAGCATACAAAGCCACAATTCAGGATGGCATTACACAAGTAGAATAGCTGTCTTAAGTGTGCCTGGAAACAGTCTTTCGCACTCAATGTGAACAAGGTACTTTGAAATATCACATGGGTGGTGAAAATATGAAAAATGCATAGTCTATGTTACTCTGAAATTTTTAAATTCTTGTAACAGGCATGAAGTTTTAACTAGGACAAGGGGGAGACCAAAACATGTGAATGTCAAATAATGTGTACCTAATACATCAGTCATTAACATCTGTTAGATATTATAATCTTTTATATTGTTCCATTAGAAAATATGTCTATAAAATTTATAATATTGACTCCATCTTCAATGAGAAAGTGAAAAATTAACTCTATCTTCAAATCATACTCAATATAGGGTAACATAGACTAGATTTACCTGTCACTTAAAATGAAAATAATGGAGAGATACAGGAAACAATAGTTTTCAAGTCACGAGATAGCAGGCAAAAAAAGACCCATTCCTAAGAGATGGGAGAGCAAAGAAGTAAGCCTTATGATCTACTCAACTTAGTTCATTCAAAGAGTTCTCAGGCCATGGAGTTGGGCATTGAGTATTGAGAGACGAGTCTGACTCCCTGGATTGAGCATCTGGGGCACTGACTACAGGAGAATCAAAATGACAAGAATTTGCAGCACATAATTCAAGAAGGCAGGGTTGACTTATGCAAAGAGAAATGTTGAAACTGTGTTGGGGATCTCCCTCAATTTTTTATTCGATCAAGACATATGTATGCAGAATTGGGGAAAAGGAAAAATCAGAATGGTGAAAGATAACAGTGTCCACAACTCACACAGAGCTAGGAATTGTACCGTCTCACCTTTTACATAGGAAAATGTTATGACTTATTGTACCTTGAATGGAGTGCACAAAAGTTCTATCACTCAGTGGTGAGGAATCAATATCTGTAGTCTCAGCATTACCCCACTCTCCCTTAACAACACTTAAAAGGATAAATGTCTTTCTAAGTAACTTATTTGCATTCTAGAACAAAGATAATTTATAGGTACATTCAAATATCTGACTGCTGGGTTTCTGTTCTCGAGACTAAAAGGCTCAGGGGTCACTCCAGTTGAACTGGGCTAACTGGGCTGCACGAAGTAACCACACAAGAGACACAAATACCTTTTTCTTTGGGGTTGCTGTGACAGCTCCTCTGACCTTAAGGGTCCGCAGAAAGAGAGAGAGCGAGAGCACGCGCTGACCCCTTTTATTGAGGAGAAGCTATTCAAATGAGGCAAGGGGTCAGGTTTCAGGGGGCTGAGTCTATCTTCATGATGTCCACTGTCAGCAGGTTGACTGACACCTGGGTAGGCCACACCCAAGGGCACAGTAAGAGAAGGGGACACACACAAGGCACTTCCATGGAAGATTCTATGGTAAACAGGGCAAGGGTTGTATTACAAAGGAACAGGTGAGCATAGCTTCACCCATGGGGCTGTAGCAAGACACACCCATGCACAAGACACCAACCCTTGGACCCAAGAAGGGTGGGGAAAGCTCTGCCACATTTCTGTGACTGAGCGCCTCAGCACCCAGCCAGGGAGTGTAACCCAGTCACGTGTAAGGTTGGTCTCCCACATCTGACACAAAATGAATTAGCATTCACAACTTTGGAATCCAATTAAAATGACCAAGCATGCAAAGAAGCAGGAAGAACACTAACAGCAGCTGGAAAGGTGCATCTACAAAAAGGAATAACCACTGGAAATGACAAATGAGTGAATGTATAGGATATTTTCTTAGTATTAAATTTCTATAAATGATAGTTGACTGAAAATTTTTTAAAAAGGAATGTTTAAAGAAAGTAAATTGTCTGAAAGAATGTAGAAAAAACTAATAAGAACACTAGTTGAGAATCAAAATATATTTCAGGGATAAAGTTTTAAGAAAATATGAAAATGCAAAATGCAATGAGAGAGAAAAAGATACCAAAATAGTGGAAAGATATACAGTATTGATGAGTAGGAAGACTCAATATTGGTAGCAGCCTATTCTCTCCAAATTGATCTACAGTTTCAATGCAGCGTCAATCAGTCTAATGGCAGATTTTTTGTGTGTGAAAATTAACAGAAATTTACATGGAAATAGTAACTAAAGTAATAAAAATTAATTGGAAAGGAACTAAATTGGAGGATTAATGCTATACTATTTCAAGACATAAACATATGACAATAAGCTTGGTTCAGCATTAACACAATTATTTATCAATAGAACAGAATCTACAAATGAGAACATGCATACATGAACAACTGATTTTCAACAGAGAAGCAAAGGATATTCCATGAAGAAATGATCTTTTCAAGGAATGGTGCAAATAAATGAACCAAGTTATACTGCATATCATATAAAATTAGCATGGATCATAGACTTAAATGTGAAATGTAAATTTATAAACCTTCTGGAAGAAAATAAAGTTTAAAATGTTTTTGTGCTCTAAAGATTTTTTTTAACACAGAAAGCATAATCTATCAAAGAACAAATTGGGTAAAATTTCTGCCTTTTCAGCATTCTAGAGGAAAAAAAAAACAAGCTAAAGTAGGTGAAAATATTTGAGTTACATGCAAGTTTAAAGATTTATATCTAGAGTATGTAAAGAATTCTTAGAAGTTAATAATAGCATAAACAGTCCAGTTAAAAATGAGCAAATACTTTGAGTAAGTCACTTTACTAAAGAAGATATTTGGATGGCAAACAATCTAGTGAAAATGTGATCATTTAACTGGGGTGATGACCAATGCCTCATTGGAGAATTCTTTTTCCTGCTAAGGAAGGTGTAAGCCACCTGGAAACTTAAAGTCTCAAATAGTGAAGAAAAAAATACAAATAGTAATAAATATATTTATATAAAGCAGAGCCCCTGATGGATCTGGTCCACATGGGTGCTGGAACTAGTCAAAGGAAAGATGGCTCTGGTGGTTTATTTAAGGGGGTACATCAAAGGCAGTGAAGAGGTTTCAAGGGCAGAGTCTTGCTTCATGATGTCTTGAATTAAGCAGGTTGGTTGGAAGCGGATCACACCTATCTCAGGTGCTGTGTGGGCCACAGCAGAGTGAGATAGAAATTCACTTTGTTCCTGGGCAATTGACCAGAGAATATGTTCACTAGTCATTCCTAGACACCAGATGTTTCTATTCACTAGGCTTCCATGTGCAGTGACCAACATGCAACCCATAGATGGCTCTTGACAATCATTAGTTATTAAAGACAAGAATGAAAACTGAAATAAGGTATCAGTACACAGTTATTGTGATGAATAAAATTAAAATGACTTATATTAGCCAGTATTAGGGTATGGATAGCCAGGCACAGTGGTGTATGTCTGTAATCCCAGTAATTTGGGAGGCTAAGGCAGAAATTTTACTAGGTCAAAGCCAACCTCAGTAATTTTATGAGGCCCTAAGTAACTTAGTGAAAACCTGTTTCAAAATAAAAAATAAAAAGGGCTGGAGGTGTTGCTTAGTGATTAAGAGTCCCTGGGTTAAATCCCCAGAATCATACGCGCGCGCGCACACACACGAATCATATACCATGGGATAAAAAAGGGTACAACAATTTTGGAATGTAGATTTTATTCCAGTCCACTCTAGAAGATGGATGTCAATCCAGAAGATAGAATTATCTCCACATAAAGATTTGTATGTGAATTTCCATTTCAGCTTTTTTTGGTAATAGCTGTAAAGGAAACAACTCAAATGTCCATCCGCAGGTGAATGGGGGAAAATAACTGGCACATCACACAATGGAATATTGTTTACTGGTAAAAATGAACAATTGATATGTGGGACCTTATTTATTAATCACAAAAAAATCATCCTGACTGAAAGAATCAGATCCCCCAGAACATACATACTATATGATTCCATTTGCATAAAGCTAAAAATAAAAAAAGAATCTACAGTGCTATAAAGTAGGTCAGAGTTAGGTTGTAGACAAAGATTGGGAACTGGAAAGAAGAGACAGGGAGTACAAAGAAGCAAGAAAGAATATTTTGGGATGATGGATTCATCATCTAGGCTGTAGTGATAATGTTATAATTGCATATATAGATATATGTCAAAAATTATCAAATTATGCACTTTAAATATGTGCTGTTTATTTACATCAGTCATAACTCAACAAAGCTTAAAAAATGAGGGTAGCTGAATGCGAACCAGTGAGTGCTTGATGTGGCCGAGATATTACAATCACTGTAATGACCTAGAAACTTAATATCTCCAAGACACCCACATTTAATAACGTGACTTAACAATAAGCATGCATTAAAAAATGTAGAATAAACATTACATTTTAAACTACAGTCTAATATTTTTATTTTAAAGAGAGCAGGCAATCTAACTTTATTAGATAGGAGAGTGTCATGTTAATTGAGCTATAGTTCTCCATAGTTTCACACATTTCTCAATCCTGTCCTGTTTGCCAAAATATACAGAAGTATTAGGAGCATAATAATTTTTTTTATTTTTATTGATTTAAAAAAATGATAGTGGAATGCACATATATACCACAATTTTTTTTTCATATCTCTGTTTGTATATAAAGTACATTGACAGCCAGTTGTCTTCATACATGTACTTTGGATAATGATGTCTATCACATTCCACCATCCTTGCTAATCCCCTGCGTCCACCCTTTCCTTCCCTCTCCTCTTCCCTATCTAGAATTCATCTATTACTCCCATTCTCCCCCTCCCCACCCCACTATGAGTCAGCCTCCTTATATCAGAGAAAACATTCAGCTTTTGGTTTTTGGGATTGGATAACTTCACATAGCATGATAATTTAAATGTGATGATGTAGACTGTAGGGTTAAAGAAAAGTCCTTCTGTCCCTCACAATTCCATCTTATATTTGAACTGGAAGAAGATTATTTGTAAGAATAAAAAAGCACAAGTAAAAAGTTGTCTGGGTCCTTAAAAGAATTTATTCACAACTTCATCAAATTTGATAGCCTTGACTGCCAGCTACTGCCATAGTATATACAAGTTAAATCATAAAACATGTTTCCTCTGCCAGTACACTTTCTACTTCACCACCACTAAGAAGTTATTTTCTCCCAGTTTTTAAACATTGAACTTAGGGAAGACTTTTGCTAGGCAGGTATATGTAAGCTTCCTTTCTGTATCAATGTCACTTTCCTAAACCAATTATTATTCACTTCTCTTTGTATTTGCTTGATCATCTGTACCAACTTACTCCATGACACTGAGATGCTCCATATTAGTTATCCACTGACTGGTCTGTTGCTCTTTAGATTTTTTAATATCTTTAGAGAATGGAGCATGATATTTTTATCTTGTCTGAGTCTAGGATCTGATATAGTATAAATATTTAATGGACTATTAACTACATTGATCAGTTTGGAGGTATTTCCCTAGTTTATAGCAAATCCTGACAAATCCCTCTTTTATCGCTATGTCTGCACTATAAATCTAAGTTAGTAAGCCTCCATAAAATGCTGTGGTTCTAAATGCTCCCAGTGGATCTATTCAAGTGATTTTAATCAATCTGTCACAAAATATCATAATACAAACTGCAATTATGTCATATACTATGTGTTTGATAGGATCAAGATGAGATACTACAAATTGCTAGGATAAATCAAATGAAAGAGCCATATGGAGTGTGGATTCTGATAGTAATTCAATCTCTAAACTAGAGTCACACAATCATTTTAACCAATCTGATGAGATAACAAAATTGCTACATTTTATTCTTATGCTTATTATACAACCTTGTCCAGATTGGGTTCAATAAATTCTAGTTGCTTTAAATTTGGTTCTGCACTGGGAAATAAAATTGATCAAAGTAGGTTATGTGCATGGACAAATATGCCACAATGAAATTCACTATCCATATAATTATTATACATCAATACAAAAGAAAAAAATATTCTGTACAAGATGGGTGCATTTCATTGCTTAGTCATTGAATTCAAACAACTTCTTATTTGACACTTTATATTTGCAAAAACTTTGCTGATGATATAATAGGAGGGAATGGCCTTAGAGTAAGACTGCTAGACTCCTGGGGTTGCCTGAGCCCATGCAGATTGAATCACAGAGTAATTTTTGATCAAAATTTTACTCTGAATTTTTCTTGCGTATCAACTTTGTTCAAAAGCTGTTAATAAATGGCAGATAAAATCAGGCAGTCTGTTTCTTTATGGAGTTTTAGATGTCATTCAGATAGTAAAAAAAATCAGAAACTGAATTGAGATATATGGCACAAAGAATCATAAAACTACTAAGAGAGCCTGTGAGAGAAGTATTTAATCTAGTATTCAAAAAGTCAGAAAAGGATTTTCTTGTGGAAGAAGAGATACAAATTAAGTAGGAAAGGAGGAGGAAAGAATATGCCTGGAAAAAGCAATGGAATATGTTGGGGCAGAAGGAAGGCCTGTGAGTGGGATGTAGAGAAAGCCCATGTGTCTGTATCTGACATGCAACATGATACGGAGTGGTGCTGGAAAAAGTTCCCAAAGTGTTAATAAAGAACAAGGCAGACCTTTGGACAGAGTTTTTGTTGCTCAAGTTTGAAAAATAGATTGGGGAAGATGAAATGGAGGCCAATTTGTGAGACCATTGTTACAATGTAGTCAGAGATGACTAGATATTGAGTGAAGCTAGTAGGAGTAGAGGTGGAGAGAATGGCTGAAATACAAGTAAATTTAAATTGACATTTCTTGGTGAGGGATTGGATGAGGTGGTAGAGGAGAGGTTTCAAGATTTTTAATATGCATTATTAAGAAAAGTATATTTGATTTACTGGGAGAAGAAATGCTTGATTGAAATGGTTAGTATTTTCTGAGTGATTTGGGGTGGTGTGAGAAAGTATAAAGCGTTGGTTTTAGACATGTTGAATTTGAGAAGTCTTTGAGAATTACAGAGCTGGAAGGGCTAGCACCTGGTAGGAGATGCTGGAGGTAGAAAAGCATTAGAAATGGAAGTTGATCCTCAGGGTTATACAAAATTACATATAAGAGGAAAGGAGGGGTAAGAGAAGAATAATACAAGTGGAAGAAATGATTTACAGTAGAGGGGATAGAGAGAGAAGAGAGGAAGGGAGGGGAGGGGAGGAGAGGGGGGATCGCAGAGAATTGAATAGACAGCAGAATACATCAGACACTAGAATGACAATATGTAAATCAATGGAAGTGTAACTGATTTGATACAGCAATCTGTATACTGGGTAAAAATGGGAGTTCATAACCCACTTGAATCAAACTGTGAAATATGATATATTAAGAACTGTGTAATGTTTTGAACTACCAACAATAAAAATTTAAAAAAAGCAAAAAAATAAAAAAAAAGAAAAGCGTTAGATAAATTGTGAGCCTTCTTTACCAAAGTCATGATTGAGGAGTGGATCAGATCAGCAGAGGAGAAAGTAAGAATGAAGGTAGAAATGGGAAATTGGATGGAAAGTTGTGTACTTGGGCAGGTACACTGGTGAAAGAGCACTAGAGAGAAGCTGTATGACATTGCACCTCAACTAACTGTTGTTAGTGAACCAGCAATTTTCATTAGCAATGCTGTATCTGGTTAGCACAGACCCTAGTATACATTAAATTCTTAATTGACCCTAGCATACATTAAATTCTTAGTAACTATGTAATGAATGATCTTATGGGGCAGAATTTGTTTTTATTTTTCTAATTCAAAATTATAAAATTATTATTATTAGTCTTAAATTTACTGCATTGAATTTTGAAGTTGTATGTTGATGTCTTTTTGTTAGAAATTATCAAGTTTAAATTGTGGCCTGGTTAAGGATAAGTTTGATACTACTATTCTTTGAGAATTATACAAATAAGCCCTTTTACTGTTTAAAAGTAAAATATTATCAGTAGACAGTTTGGCATTTGTTTTGATTTCGATCTTAAATGTCTCCCAAAGGGTCTGTGTTGAAAGCTTGGTCTCTAACCTGTGGTAGTTTTGGGAGATGGTGGAAATTTTAAGAGGTGGGGCCAAGTGGAAGAGAGGCCACTGCAGGGTGCACCCTTAAAGGGAATGTTGCTACCCCTTTCCTTTCCTCTATCTTTCTGCTTCCCACCTGCCATTAGATAAGCAGCTCTCTCCCTATGCATTCTCCACCATGTTGTCTTTACTTGCTACAGGCCAAGACACTGATACTGAAACCACTAACAACTTCAGCAAAAATAAGTCTTTCCTCCATTTAAGATGATTTTCTCAGGAATTTTTTTTTTCACAGTGACAGAAATCAATTGAGCTAGCATTACTACAGATTATCAAAAATTGTTGGGAATATTAATCAATTTCTCTTCCAATTTCTTCTCTATTTAGTCTACTTTTTATAGAAAGGCATGTTTGTATCTCTGTTTAAGACTGCTGGACTTTATATCCTTCTCTGTATTGCTGGCCACTTTTATTTTAAAGAGAATTCGTTAGGCATATAAAGGTTTGTGAACATTTTATAATATATCACTTGTTCCTAATTAATCTTTTGGATTATAATCAATAGTTTTTAAAAAGAACTGCGTATCATTCTTTGCATTTTCTTAATCATCTCTGGCTATTTTTTTTTTTTTTGATTTTTGTCTTTTCTTGTCATTTTTCTCAGGTGTTTCCACTCAGGCCCCTATACAAAATAGCATGTAGCCCTGAGAATTTTATTCCAGGAAAAACTCAAAGATAGAGGTTGAACATCTTACCTAGCATTTTGAGCAGATCAGGTTTGAATGACATCATTGAGGAGAAGCTATCAAACCAAGTAGATCCATAAACAGGTCAACTTATAATTATCAACTAGCTTTGTCTTAAATTCCGGGAACTAAGCCCAGGGGGAGAGTTGCCCTTAATGGATCACCCACATCCAGAGTGTTTAGATGATCCTGAGAGGCTGTTATTTCTGCATTCCCATAAAGCAAGTGTTGTGACTTGTAGTATATACAAGGGATATCTGAGGAAGAGTAGATACAGGTGAGTATCCTTTTGGGTGGATTAGAGTTCAGTGGAGGTAAATTGTCCATCCACCTGAGGACACATAGGTTGGTTCAGTGGCACTGGTTTTAACAAGCTCTATTCAGCTGAAGGGACACTGAATGATGGTGAACAGTAGAAGGGCTGCCATTGCTTTCTACATGTACCTCAGTAGTGAACACTGTGGTACACGAAGATCTCACTTAGTGCTGGGAAAACACATTCCTATGGGTTTGGGAGTGCTAGAACTTGATAGTTCCTAGCTCAATTCTTCTGTGAGAATTGCGCTGGACTTCAGGGAGCTGATTTTTCTGGAGACAACCTATATATCCAATAACTATTCAAAGTAGGGTCATAAAGAATCATTCTCCTTGCTTGCATTCATAAACACTTTTCAGGGTCATCTCACTCCAGAGTTTCACTTGGCATTGACTAAATTCAAATTTTCTGTCTGCCCAGTACTGCTTTTAATATTCTGTGGTGGGTAGTGGTTTTGAGAGTTTGCCCTAAGAAAATTCCTGCATGCAAATCTCTATCTTGGAGTCTGTTTCTCAGGGAACCTAAATGGCAACACCATTCCCACAGAAATATGAAGCTATAAAGGTTTAGGTAGGATTTCTCTCAGATTTCTAGTGGTGGTCAACTTTCTATCTGCATTTTGAGGCATCTGAGTAAAGAAAGAGAGATGAACGATAGTTAAATTTTACTAGGCTAAATTACCATCTTGCTTAAGTCTCATGAGATGATAAAAATCATAAAATTTCATCTGTGTGTATTGTAATGATTTATGGGTTGTGTGCTATAACCTTGAAAATAAAAGCTAAATCCTGAAAGATTTAGCTGTTATGATATGATCATGATGGAATCACTGAAAGTACCGAGTAGAGGAGACTTTCATTAAACCAAACCTTTCCATTTACAAATATTATTCTTTTTTAAATTTTTCTTTTTGGTATGTGCTTATAAATGAGTTAGGTTTTACTCCTGTAACTTTTGCATACACATTAAAGGATAAGGTTTTATGTGCTCTTTAAACTTTATAGCATCCATTTTAAGCACTATATTGAACAACTTAAAAAGTTTTCTTTCTGGGATAAAAAAAAGTGAAAATTTTGACTTTAGAAAGCACTGGAAAAAAAACAAATCGATTTAAAGAAAAATGTAAAATGTTAACCCTGCAATGAGTACTGTCTCCTACAAAGGGATAAATGGTAATATATGTAGTGGAATTTGAGTAAAGATGCAAGGGATGGGCGGCATAGAAGTATTTTTCTCTACATTTCCTTAAAATTTTAACATAATTGCTTTTTTTGAACTACCTTGAATTTTAAAACATTTTAAGAATTAGAAAATGAATTCATACCTCATTGGCTAGCTCCTATTTTTTGGAATTGCTACATTTGGCAAATCTTCTTTGAAATTTTCATGCATTTACTCATTTACTCAGTATATATTCATTGAGTTCCTAGTATATAACACCTACCTGATTAATTTACTACTTTTTCAGGAATATTAACCTTTAGTTCATGAAATTTGTGGGCTTTTGCTTTAATAAAAGAATATAAGGGAAATATTTTTATGGCAATGCCACAATATGAAACATTCTTGTAATTATGGATTGAACATTGTAGCAAGGGATACTAAGCAGCTGTAACAAAATACCTTGAGGTTGATGATAACTGAAAATTAAAAAGGATGATCAACTTACCTGCATATAGTGGAAAGAGCTATGTGAATTGGTAGAAATCAAAGGGAGATAAACTTACAATTATAGGTTTCTATAATTACTTCTAAGGGAATTCAGAAATACTTATTTTCATGGATAATCAAAACTAAGATATAAAGGAATTAAGAGATTTAGACAAATACATATTGCCATTTTTTAAATTCAAAGAAATTAAAATTTTAGTCCAAGAATTTTTTTTACTCTATTAACTGGATCCTCCTATTTCACAATTTTGCCTAGAGCCAGCCCTGAGGAGACCTACTTTCTATGAGAACAGGGCTAATCCCCTATTGCCAGTGACATTTTATATGGATTTTCTGGGTTTTTTTTTTCATGTCTGCAGTGGAAAAGAACAAACTGTTCTCACAATATATGGCAGAAATTCTTCAAGTTCTTATTCTGCATCTTATCTGACAAATTTGTTTATGTGGGGCACTTTCCTGAACAAAACCATTGTTTGTTGCATTGACCCTTTTATTATTTTTAAACCTACTGTTAAAACAATTATTTATGTACCAATATTTCCCATAAAATCTAATTGATCCAGCATTTAAAAATAACTTGTGTTTATTTAACTATTATCATTCAGTTACTATGTCAAATATACCAAATGAATTTTCTATATGTTCAAATTGAAAAATATTTTTTCTAATAAAGTAGAGAGAAAACAGTAAATGGTTACATGGGATAATACTGTGTATTCTTCTATATCATTGAAGAACTATGATGTTTAATGCATATCTAAATAAAAATAGTTACACTTATTCCATGTTTTGTGCTCATGATAGATCATAAATTTTAGAGACGTATATGTGATTGATCACCTGGATATGATTTTTTCTTTATTTCTTTTGTGTTCCTTGTGGGGAAGTGTAATGGCTATTAATTTTGAGGTATTATGTCTTATACTCCTGGTGTAACATATTTAGGTATTACAATGTATGTATAAACTGTGGTCTATATAAGAAGTATTATCCCCTTGAGGAAAGTAGATACTGGGAGAAATAAATAAAAAAACTAATAGAGATAATTATTCATAGACCATTTAGGGAATTCTTGGACAATTGATATTGAAAGAAGCACAAAGATAAACCTTCTTTCTTCTTTGCCCTTTTTCTTATTCTTCTTCTGTTCTATATTTATTGAATGCTTGTTACCTGGTCTTGAAATTTTTCAGATTAATTGAAGAGGGAGATACACTATAAAATAATTAAATAATGATATAATAAATGCTCTACAAAAAGGGATAAGAAAAGGATACTGAACATTAGTATGTTATGTAACAGATTGGTATACACTCTTGTCACCAGGAATAGGATATATGCTGTTTTCCTACCTCCATAATCATGGAGGGCAGCTTCCATGATCTCCAATGGCCAATCCTGAAGTACCTAACCATTTGTACTATTTTGGGGTTTCTAATGAATCTCTGCATCAACTCTTCTCTGTGCTTCTGTCTTTGATGACATTTGTATTATACATCCTGTTCCTCCAGATTCTCCCCATAATTTTCATCACTTGCACTATGAATTCAACATATTTTCCAACGTGTCCGAGAAATTTACTATTCCTACAGTCAACAACAGGTTATTGGCACTCAATTTAAACCTAGGCTAGTTCTTGGAAACTAGGCTAGGACTTGGAATTACCAACTGATAAAAATATTGATGAAAGGAAACTGATGGAGCTGGAAAGGTCAGCAGATTGTTTAAGCTCATTAGCAGACAAAAAGTACCCACAGATTAAAAGGCATAATTCAGTGCACTTCAGGCACCATTGAAACATTGATTCAGACCCTGCTGCCAAGCAGCTTATAGTTAAAATGGTAAGCACGTAAAAGGACATCCACAGATAGACAATAATGCACTCTTCTTTGGTAAAATCTTAAATGGGCTTTCATTTTATGGGATTTTTTTTTTGTGTGTGTGTGTGTGTGTGCATGTGTGTACCATTTTTTCTGAATAGAAAAATAACCTTTTTTCTAAGAGGATATATTTCAATGCCCTCATTATTTTCCATTCATAGCACTAAACTAGCTGCAGGGTGTGTAAAATATTATTGTTAATTTCTTTAATTGACACAATACACAACAATAACTACTGATTGATGCTGTATAAATAAGCTTCTTTGCCTGTTTCTTTGATAATATAAAAGCAGTACAATATTTATGGCTAGTGATTAATCATATACCATATAATGTTATGACTTGAGTATTATACATTGATATCTCAGAACTATCTAAGCTTCTAAGACAGGGATAGATTAGCTTTGTGTACGTTTCTGCTACTGCAGACTACCTACCCCAAAACTGTGACAGCTATAACTGTTCAAGAACAAATAAAACTGCTCAAGATTGAAACATGAAGACTGTGTTCTCCTCCTGATTTTAGTTGAGATTTTCAACAGAAATTCAAATTTTGTGGTACTTCTAGACAATAAAAAGCTAACTGCCAATATTTTCTTCAAATGTTTGCATCCTGCTTTCAGAGGTGTTCCTTTGGGATGATTCTGAAAGCTACCAAATAGAAATGTTAGAAGCAAATTATATTTTATGATATCACCACTCATGAACAAAAATAAAATGCTTAAGACAAGGAAATCATGGAATTAGTTGTAATAACTGAACCAGGGTCACAATAAATAGTCTATGTGGTTGTGCAGTTTACAGGAAAAAAAAAAGAATTTGTATTCGTTCTGAAATTGCTCTGGTAAAAATTCTTATTTATGGATATGTAAGTTGATATCCTAAAAAGATCTTTACCAAGAAATTTCATCATATTTTGGTTTTGCACATGTATTTCAGTTTCACCTTTATAATCTGGACAATAACTTTGCTTCTCAGTTGTTGTGTGACTGATTCAGCAACAAGAGAAAACTGAAGAATGTTCAAGTGGCAGCATGAGCTCTGTAATGCAAGAGTTTGGGGAAACTTTTGATTGGTTTCTCAGTTCCACATTCATCAGTTAAAACTGAAATTTCTTCAGGGCATAAGGTAAAGTCAGGAAAAGCTTATTACCTACCCCCTACATTTTGGCTACATCCCCCTTTTTTCTAAACACAAGATAGTGACTTTCCACATTTCTACTAAAAACTACTTAAAACACAAACAGCCAAAAGTTGAAAGGAATGATACAACTAGTAGAATTATAAAGTAAAAAATCATATAGATATTTGATCTGCTCATTTTGAATGCACCAGATTTGCTCTGGAGTATATATGTATGATAATGAGCACATGTGTTCAGTGAAAGTGGTCATTTGCTAAAAACAAAGAAACAAAAAAAACACCCTATATGTTGATATCAGATTTTAAGTAAATAGATATTTAGCATCAGGTATTATTAAATGATTTGTTTTGTGTTTGTATCATTTAAAATAAATTCATTCTATGTTATTAAATACTATGGTTTGACTGTGTCCCCCAAAGTTTTATATACTATAAGTTTAGTCCCCAGTGTGGCCATGTTAAAGATAGTAGAACCTTTAATAGGTGAAGTCCATTGAGAGCATTCAGGATACTGGGGGCATCATGCAAGGAAGAGAGCAATGTTGTACTCGCTAGACCACAATTAGTTCTCCATAGAGTGATACGTGATAAAAAAATAAAAAGTGTGACCTTAACCCCTGAATTTCTCTTGCTTCCTGTACTGCACTCATACTACTCTTCCTCTCTCACAAGGACTTCCTCCCAAGATGCCATCTACCATGTTGTGATGAATTGAATAAAAAAATGCCTTAGACCAAGTGATTTACAAAGAATAGAAAATTATTTGGCTCAAGTTCTGGAGGCTGGGAAGTCTAAGAGCTAACATCTGGTGAGGGCCTCCTTGCTCTATAATAGCATGGCAAAGGGGAGAGAAGTCTGCTGGCTCCTAGACTTCCTTAGCTCCACACTCTTAGAGAATCCTTACTGCCACAGTTGGGCCCACCATCATGATCTCATGTAATCCCAATCACCTACCAAAGGCCCTATCTACAAATATTACCAATATATGAATTTGGGAATTGAGTTTCCAATAGAGGAGCCTTTTGAAGACACATTCAAACTATAGGATGCCTCTTCCTTCACCTTAGGAAACTATTGTTCTCATTTATTCCCCATTATACATTAATTTTTTATGTTCTAGAATTTCATGTAAATAACAACATACAGAATATATTTGGGGAAGGGAGCTAGGATTCTTTATTCAGCATAATGTCTGTTAGGTTTATCATGTTACCTACTGTATCAGCATTGTATTTTCTTCAATTGTGAAGTTTCCATTGGAGGAACACATGACAAATAATTTCATCCATTCACCATATCCTTTTATTTATTTACAGAATTGAGTATTATGAATAAAGTTACTATGAGTCATTTCTGATAACCATTTATATGGATAAATATTTTTGTTATTCTTGGAGAAAAACAAATGAGTGGAATTCTGGAGTCCTTTTCAACTTTTACTAGATGAAATAAATAAAATGAATTATATTCCTTTTATTCATAAAAATATAAGAACAAAACTTTCAAAATGAATGATCCATTTAATGGTGCATATTACAGAATTTATTTAATGATAATCATAATGAATAATGTGCATTTTTTCATGAGTAACACATAAAATACATACAAATGTTATGTGATATTTTAATGTTATTGTTCATTTCCTAAAAATATTGTGCATTGACATTTAAAAGTACTTACTTCAGATTCTCAGATTTTCACATAGGAAGTTTCTCCTGTAAGTGTTAGTAATTACTAAATGAATAAACATAAACCATATAAGCACTACATACATCTTCTAAAGTTGCTGGCATAGCAAAAGCCAGAATTTTTTGCATCTCTTCAAATATACTACCCAATAAGAAGAAAAATTGAATTCACATTGCATAAATATTTATTTACTATATTTAAATTGAATTTATAGGATAAATATTGAATTAAATTTATAGCAAAAACTATTTTTACAAAGAGATTATAAATAATTCCTCTGAACACTACTGATCCCCAAATAGCTTTATCTCCATATACCTACATATCATTATATATATATATGTATATATATATATATATATGAAAGCTTAACAGTTTACCTCAAGTAAAACAGGATAAGTAAGATAATTTTATCTTATTGAAAAATATATGATTTGTAAAATTCACAATTGAGAACTATACGTGTATATAAGATTAAAAATGTTTTGCTTTGTCAAAATAAACCTCTTTAAAATTCAACAATTAGATCAAGTGATTGGAAATGAAAATATTAATATATTTTACTGTAAGTTCTATAAAAATATATCTAGTAATATAAATAGCTATACATGTCCCACAAATATGCTGTAGTTAGTCCAAATACATTTAGCATTGAAGTTTTATGTGAACCATTAAATTTAAAGGAAGATGAAAATTTATATTTGTAAAATAAATTTGAATACATATGTTAATACATATTCATTTAAGTGAATAATCTCACCATCTGCTTCCATATTTACATTATTATTTGCATAGGAAAGATAAAGCAAAATGGTGCATATTACAGAATTTATTTAATGATAATCATAATGAATAAGTACAATTTAATGATGATGAGACAGCTTTTCTTATAGCCAAGGAAGCAATTTTAACATTATTTTTCAAATTAATTTAACTATAAAAGATCATTAATATTATAGTTTGCCTTATATATATAAAGTTTCAGGGTATTTTTTCTTAACACTAGGACACAAGTGTGTGTGTGTGTGTGTGTGTGTGTGTGTGTGTGTACACAGAACCATTTTTCTTTTTGCTTGAAAAAAAGTAGACTTTTAATTAAGATGGAATGGAAATTGAATAAATCTTACAAATTATTAAACTCAGTGCCCTTTCTATAAAACAGAAGAGTAATAGAAATATATATTATTATGAGCAATTTTAGTATGAATAAAATAAATTGATAATTCTTGCCTAAGCATAGATTCTAGAAATAGTTTTATTGCCAAAACCTTAAAATCAATGAAATGTGAATTTTGTTCTGAGATGAGTTTCATATCTGTAACTTAATTATTTAAGAACAGTTTTCTACCATAAGGTTACTTTTTGTTATAAAAATTTATTCTACCTCTAACAAAGTATTCTATTAGGAAATATAGAGACTGTTTATTTCTATTGGATTCCTAGAAAGCAATCATTAATAACATGTAAAATATAACTGTAATATGTAAAATGAATAAATGTCTTATATAGTATAGAATTGATATTGCAGGTTAGTTATAAAAGGATAAACCTTTTTAGTAGTTGATGCTGAAACTTTGATAAAACTGTGATTAAACCACTACCTCATATTAAACACTAAGAATTCCAAATAGATTAAAAACCTAAGGTAAAGGTAAAATTATAATTTTTTTTATGTAAGGTATAACCATACAGGAAACTTAGATATATTTAATATCATTAAAATTAAAAACTCCTAATTAATCAATATACCATAAAGGGTAGATAGAGGCACAGCTCATGCCTAGCATGTGCAAAGTTGAGTTTCATCTACAGCAGTACAAAAAGAAAAAAAAGATACAAGAATCAAGAAGATAACTTCTAAAGTTGCTCATCACATGGCAGCCACTTCCAAAATTGATAAAATATATTTTTTGATTGTGCATAATTCAAAATTTAAATTTGAATTATATCCAAAATATTTAGAAAGCTTTTGTAAATGAAAGTGAATAGTCTTAACAATAAATAGGAAAATATAGTAAAAGTAAAAATCCACAAGTCAAACATTATTTCTTAGTAATCAGGAAAATAAAAATTAAATCATTATTTAATACCATTACATATCCAAAAAATTTACCAAACTAAAGAATGCTAACAATACTAAGTATTAGTTATAATATGGTAGAGTGATATTGTGTGTGTATGCACACAAAAAACAGCCTGTTATTATCTACTAATACTGAACTGCACATCCCTGCCACTGAGCAATTTCACACTTGAAAATATGCACAAGGAGAAAGAAACAACAATGCTTGTAGCATAAGCCTTGGATATATGAGCCCTGAAACAAACTGACCTCTAGAGCTATTTGGAATGACAAATTGATAGTCCATTCAATGAACTAAAGTAATGCAGTGAAAACACAGTATAACTATGCACATAACCATACCTAGGTTTCACAAAATAATCTTGAGATGGAGGAAGTCACAAATAGATAGAAATTCTTATACTTTTTAAAAGTCACTAGATGATATTGTTTACAGATGAATGCATTCCTGATAAAACTGCTAAGAAAACAAAGGAATGGTTATCAATAGGAGAAAGGGGATTGTTGTTCTGGAGGAGCACAGAGAAGAGTTCTAAGGTTCCAAGAATGTTAATTTAACCTAAAATAAAACTACATAAAGGAAAATTTCTTTGTGGTATTTGAATATATGATAACATTATATCCCAGTACCTGTTAGAGTGACACCATTGCTTATAACCTGTTAAAAATCTTTATTAATTTCCTATTGTCACGTTATAAATCACCACAAAAGTGACTTAAAATAACACAAATTGATTATTTTCAGTTTCTGTGGTCAGGAATCTGAATGTGGATTAGCTGGGTCCATTTCAGATTTTACAATCTGCACTCAATATTTCGGCCTTGCCTGAGGGTCCATGAGAGCAAGCCATTCTCAAACTCACTTAGGGCTTGACAGGATTTAATTCCTACAGGAAGTTAAGATGAAAGCCTTTGTCCCTTTTGGGCTGTTGGTTGGAGGCTGCCTGTAGTTTGTTTGCTGGTCTCTCACATGGCAGCTTGCCTCATCAAAACCAGTAGGGGGAACAGCAAGATTCTACCATAAAGGAAGATGGAATTTTTAACCATAATCACAGAAAGTTGTATCACCTATCTTCACCATCCAAAGGTTATAACAAGTCACAGTTCCTATCCCTACTGGGTGGGAAAAATATATCAGCCTGTGAATACCACCAGTTGGAGGTCATTTTGGACCACTGGAGTACCTGTGTGCCCCATCTTTTATAACTATTCATAATTTCAAAGTTATGGTCAATTTTTATTTCGTTTTAAAATTTATACTATAAACTTGCTATGTCCTACAAATCTAGCACTGTGCTTTTCAAATATTGACAGACCAAAGAAAACTCATATAATAAATGAATCTTTTTGTTGTTCGTGGTTGTGGTGCTGGGGATTGAACTCAGGACCGTGGATGCTAGGAAAGCACTCTACCACTGAGTTACATTAACAAGCCCTTGTGAATCTTTTTATATTCGAAGAATATACAACAAGATCACATTTTTCTTCTTTGGAAGTATCAAATTATTTTTACTATAATATCATTTTATCATTTGCTAGAGAATGAGGAAAAAAGAAGAAAATTTTTTAAAAAATAAAATTTGTAAAAAATAAAAAATAATCAATTTGTTACAAATTTTATTTTTTTTTAATTTTCTTCTTTTTTTCCTCATCAAACCAAGATCATCTCAATTATACAGACCTTTTTGATGCTGGATACAGAGCTGGATGTTTACCTAAAATACTCATTATTACCACTAAATCAGAAATACCTAGAAGAATTGAAAAAGCTAATACTACAATTTTACGTATAGTTTCAATGTTGTTTTAAAATAAACAAAGCCAGAGTGATGTTGTCTTATCTATAAGCCAAAAATTATTTTGGTGAAATGATAAAAATATAATAATAATTCAGGTTATGGTTAGCAATAACTTGTACTTTAGAAAAAAACTATAATGTGGTTACTTATTTAAATCCAACAATATAATTTACTCTAGAATTATTTCTTCTATTTTAGATAAATATTAATATTTTGAAAACACTGTGCTCAAGATAGTGACTTTGTAATGAAACATAAAGAATGGTCTTAACTTTTCAAATCAGATGAATTCACAAATTAGGATAGGAAGGACACTGCATGTTTAAGAACACCCATTAGACAAGCAAAGGTTGTTTTTCAAAATAAAAATAGTTTCCTTTTTAGAGCGGATTTAAAATTTAAAAACAAATTTATTAATTTAAAAACCAATTTTCTTTGTTTTTCTGCTATACCTGAACAGTTTATGGAAGTGACCAATTTGCAAAGTTTTGTTTTTACACACATGAATGGTGAGTTCTCATGTTCTTAATATGATTTAGGAATTTGAGGAGGTATAATGTTTTAAGGCATATGATTTCAATCATTTGACCATCATAAATTGTAAACTATCCTTTAGTTATATTTACAGTGGTAATTAATCATATATTTTTAATACTGAACTAACTATAATGTCAGATTGACAGTATTTAAGCCATAAATTCAATTTTTTTCAGATAAAATGACACAATTATGACTATAAGAATTGTTTAATGTTAAGACTAGATAATATATTACTATATAATCTTTTAAAATTATAGATAATGTTTAGTATGTAAAAATATTCTCCTTTTTATTCTCTTTCCAAAGACAATGAATTTGACATACATTGTAAATATTTAAATTCATTGTTTTGACATATTAAGTTAATGTGACACAAAAAGTACAATAACATCGTAGAAAAATATTCTTAATGCTACATTTTTTGTACCTTATTACTAGAACTGTTTGTATAATCATTTTACATGAAATTAACAATTCTTATTCAGCATAATATGTAGGATTGAGGAATAACTGTAAATTAATCTGTGCATAGTCCAACTTTTGAGACAGTTGTAACCCTTTATGATTATATTAGGACCATTTGTTGAAACAGCCTTCAATATAATAACACCCAGATTATAAAAAGCAATGTTGATTCTTCATCTGATTTTCTCCACAAATTGACACAAAGGAAACTATTATTCATTTACTTATGTACTATAACATCTTACTCTCCAATTTGACTTATTTTCATCTATACTTGAACATTTTATTTTTAGCCTAGGAGAGTCAATAACTTTTTTGTCCTTTCCATTTAAATTTAAGACTTATAATTATTTCTGTTATCAGGTCTTTAACCTCTCTTTTACATTTTCATTAGACTACTTCTAACCCAATTTCACTATGGATATTATTAATAACAGAGATTAATTTGAATTATTTAGACTGTATGCCCTCATATATTCAAACCTCATTTCTTGCTTATGTTTTACTTTTGTTTACCACATCTGCATTTCCAAATAATATTGCTTCTACATGGCCTGTGTTTTCAGAAATGTTTTTCTGGATATAAAAATTTTATTATTAATAGCCTAACTGTAAAATATACTGTTTCTAGCTTCAAATTGAAAATATAAATTCATTTAAACTTACCCAGTGTAGTTGCCATCTAAGATGATTGCTAATAAAATTACTATGTTAACAGTGATTGTTACAGGGTGAAGTTATTAACTCTTGCCACTTACAGCACTTCTGATGACAGGAGAAAAAAGGGGCAGGAGAGGGTAGAAATGAACAAAGATAAAAGATGGGAAAGAGAAAATGAGGAGAAGTAAAGGGAAAGAGGGATGAAGGAAGGTATGTGAAAAAGTCTCACAAGTCTGGCAAGACAGTACCTTGTCATTTGCCCATATCTACTTATTATTTCCTTTTATTACTCTCTGACCCATCTTTTATTTCCTCTGCAAAATAGACCTGAGAGTGGTCATTTACTTACTTGATGTACCAAAAGATCATTCCTCTTGCATAAAAGAATCAAGTACTCCTGGAGTGAGGATAGTTTCAGTGTTTCAGGAATGGTGTAGAATTACTCAGATTCTTATTGTTTTTAAAATCTGTTATGAAAGCCTTTAACAGGGAACCAAATAACAGTATTGGAAAAGGATGAAATATAAGAAAAGTCATGGGTTCTCATTTATTGTTACTCTCAGGAATGAGATTTGTTTTTCTTATTTATATTAAAAACATCAGTTTTAAATATGAATTAACTATCTTTTGATAAACTCTCTTATACTTTCTTTTGATGAAAAGTTCTTTGTTCTGGAATTACTACAGACTATAAGCCTTTATTAGTTCATTTCTCATTTGCCTTGGTTTTATTGATCACAGTTATAGAACAAAACAAAACTATGTCATCAACTATATTACTACACACTGTTAAAAACTATGTCATCAACTGTATTACTACACACTGTTAAAATATTCAACAGAAATAATCCAAAAGGATACTTTGCTTTTCGTTATTTAAACCAAAATTAAATTAATAATGCCAGTAAGATGACCTCCATAATTCACCAAAATATGAATGCCCTGATGCTCCAGTAAAATATCCAGCCTTCAGTGCTCAATTCATGCTATGATTTTATGATCTCTAAAGTATTGATTTCATCTTTAATTTCCTTAAATAATAACTTTTATAATCATAAATTTTCATGCTCTGGACAAATCAGTCATATGTAGCAAAATCAATCTTCTCTTTACACAGTAACTTCTTTTGGGTCCATATGTTAAATTTTTTTTTGTTGTTGTTGTTGTTTTAAAGGAATAGGTGCCTATTTCAGACTCTAATTGTCTTTCTTTTTAATTCAGTGTGCATATATTAGACCAAAGTCAAAAGTGCAGTAATATTTTTACTCATTATTTTATAAAGTATATTAAGCATCTTAAAATGTGAAATATTTCATAACTAGTATTATGTTTATCCAGATTTATCATGTACTAATTAGGTAGACTACCATAATAAAAAGAGAAATGTGAAAACACAGCTTCTACCTAAAATATTTAACACATATATAATATCTTTGTGGTTTTGTTAGGTTGCTTCTTGTATTTCTGGTAGGGAACATGACAGCAAATTCTGGGAAGTGCCACCTTCAGAGGCAACTTGCTGGGCATATTGTGGATATGATGAGTTGGGGGAATGTGAGAGGAATCTTCCAAGATATGTCTGTATTTAACATCATCCAGTGTAGAGGAGAAGCAAAAGAGAAAGGGAAAGACAGAAAAGAGGAAGGAAGTCAAATTACAACTTTGAAGGGTAACTGCAATATGGGAAGACTAAAACTGAGTCAGGAGACGATTATACAGGAAGATACAAGTTCAAAACAAAAACAAATAAAACCAACAGAATACCTTGATGTGGGAGTCAGAAGAGAAAAAAGTTCCAGTGGGATGTGAAGGTGAGTGAAATGTGGCTGACAGTGGAAGTCACATTAGGATTAAAGCATCCAGAGTTGGCAAAAGAGATAGGAGTTAGGGACCTTGTTAGGGGTCCTGAAGAGGAGAAATGAAAACCAAACAGCGTAATGTGAGGAAATCAAGATGACCAGCCTAGGCTCTGCTTTTAAATAGCTTGACTGTGAACAGAAGAAGGGTAGTGAAAACTCAGGGAAGAGCTCAAGGATGGCTCTGGATTGTTTTTGTTTTCAGACAAGAAAGTTGGGCTTGAGGACAGTCTTTTCAGAATATCTTTTCATTTACACAGTATTAAGAATTTCTCTTTTTCTTAGTATGAAAATTAAATTTTAGAATTTAAGTGCCTCAGGTTATAGTTATTAAGTCTTCCTGTGGCCACTGTGTTAGCAGGAAAGATACTCACTACCTAATCATGATGGGAAGCTCTTTTCTACAGTTTCTATTTCAATCAATGAAGAAATATGGACTATCACATTTCACATGTTATCACTCTAAAATTTAAATCTTGATTGATCAATCTTTGGGTAAACCTCAGTAAGAGAATAAAATACAACAATTCTGCTTACAGAAATGATGAGTTGGTTCTCTCTATAATCCTATACTTCCTGTGGTCTGTGATAACTTCTCCCCTTCTCCCCTCTTTCATGATAGATGTATCTCAGAAGCTGTGCCTTCTTCAAACTTTGCAAAAATACCTTCTAAATAATATCTGCTATTATTAGATACAGTTTTGGTGGAGAGAGGTAGGACAAAGATAATTGGATCAACTCTAATCATCAGGTTTTAAAATTCAATATGATGAATTTTATAAAGAAATTCTTCTTCCTCAGTGGCTGCCTGGAAGGCAGACCAAATGGCTTATTAAAACATTAATGCTGTGCTTGCAGTCAAAAGTTATGTGAAACGAGACGCCCTAATGTCTCATATATTAAAATTATAGGATTCTTGTGAGGTGGTATCACATTTGATTCTTTTCGTCCAAGTGTCATCTATAAAGTTTTAAACACAGTGAATAAAATTTTTAATGATATTTTTTCTTGCTCACCTCCTAAAACTGATTATTTGCATTGCAGAGTTACTATGACTTTACTAGTATAAAAATTTATATTCATTGCAGTTATAAAGCAAGGCTGAATCTTTGGCACTCCTCCTATCCCACACCACTTTTCCGGTAAAAAACATCTTTTCTAAAGGATCAGATACCTGAGAAGTTTTAAATCTTGTAAAGATTATCTACATCAGGGCAAAGAAAGAGTTATAAAGGAAAAAAAAAACTAAATATAAAAGGTCCAATCAATTGGCTCTAGAGCACTGTAATGCCTGGATTGATCTCACTGTTTGATTTCAGCCACTGATCAAAACAGTGCCATCCAACCAAATCCGGAGCTTGACTTCACTGTGTGTTTGCTAATGGTCCATTAAGGAACTTGAATTACTTCCAGGATACTTTTCTTTTGTCCCTGATGTCCTTTCTTTTCCCTGTGGTAAGATCTTTGTCCTTCTCCAAATACTCACATGGTTACTGACATGATAGATGGGACCATTTCTACACAAAGTTAAACTATTTTGATGTAGCTGATTTTTTTTTTCAAGAGGGAATGTGATTAAGGAATACAGAGGTTTTTTTGCTTTGTTTTCTCAAAGTTCATTTTATGTTCTTAAACCTTAATATAGAAAGGGAAATAAATTTGATTTTCTAACAAATCTTAGATTTGAGTATGAACTAGTGCTAATATCATATTGAAATGATATATGTGAATGCTGTCTAAATAAGAGCATGCATTGTCCCAGATGCTCAGCAGAGCATAAAAGTGAGACAAGATTTAGTCCCTGACTGGTGGTTCACAGGTTAGATGGAGGAATCAATAACATAGGTGGAAATACCAGAAGCACATCACAAAGGGACCCTGCTGTGATTGGCTATGACACTGTCAGCATTCCCAAATTAGTGGCAGAAGATACCCTGAGCCTTAGGGGTCAGATTCTTGGTTTGTCTGACTTAGAGTCTACATTCTACTGAACTATATTGACCACTGGGAAGAGCTAGGAAGGTTCAAAGATCTGCAAGTACTCACTGTGACAGTGTTGCCAACATTCTTTACTCTACTTGCTGTTCATTCAGTTATAAACCAACATGAATGTGGTTGTATTAGTCAGGGTTTTCCACAGAGACAGAAACAGTAGGATATAGACACATAGAAAAATAGATAGATCAGAGATACATGAGAGGGAGAACTTATTGTGGGAATTGGCTCAAATGATTCTGGAGACTGAGAACACCTTTCACAGGCTATCTGTAAACTGGAGAACCAGGGAGGTCAATAGCAAGTTTTAGTTCAAGCATAAAAGACTCAGAACCAGGATGCCCATAATGGAATTCTGAGTCTGTGGATAAAAGCTTGATGTATTGCTGGTACAAGTTCTGTCCAAAGGCCAGAGAGCATGAGGATCTCATATCCCAAGACAGAAAAGAAGGTGTCTCAACTCCAGGAGGGGCGGGGGAGGGTATGGGGGAGAAAAAGAGAGAAAGATTGATGATTGATTTTTTTGGATTTACTTTCATTTTTCTTGGGTCCCCAGATCATTGGATTGTGCCCACCAACACTGATAACAGTTCTTCTCTACTTGGTCCATGTATCACATACCAAATCTCCTCAGAAAACAACTTCACAGACACACCTAGAAATTATGCTTTACCTGGTCTCTAGGTATTTATTAATCCAGTTAAGTTGATACCTAATATTAATCTCATAGTAGTCCTGAACCAAAATTTGAATTGTCATTCTCACCCAACATTAAAATTTCACCAACTCTTTGTGATATTATCTCAAATAATTCCAAGCACAGAGACCTTAAAGAATAGAATACACAACTTTAAAAATCAAAATTATGCCAAATATGAGATAATTAATTTGGAATGACTAATTTGTGCAGAGGTTATTAGCAAATGGGAAAATCAACATACAAATTGTTTCTATATATTTTTTTTGAATCAGTTTGTCTCATTTATAATTTTGCCTCCCCACAAATTCATCTCATAAAAGTATAAGAGTGATTTTTCTAGCCTCCCTAAAATACGCCCTTTTGATGTCAGCTCCTATTGTAACTAAATCATTTTCATGGGTTCTTCTTCTTCTTCTTCTTCTTCTTCTTCTTCTTCTTCTTCTTCTTCTTCTTCTTCTTCTTCTCTCCTCCTCCTCCTCCTCCTCCTCCTCCTCCTCCTCCTCCTCCTCCTCCTCCTCCTCCTCCTCCTCCTCCTCCTCCTCCTTTCTTCTCCATCTCCTCCTCCTCCTCCTCCTCCTTATTCCTCCTCCTCCTCTTCCTCCTCCTCCTTCTCCTCTTTTTCTTCTTGTATTTTGCTTGGAGTAGGTGTCTCTCTAGCACAAGATTTCACAGGCTAGAAATGGGATTTCTGTGGTTCCAAAGACAGATGGTTATGTCTTATAATTATGAAAGCATATACTGTTTGCTGCCCACCATGAACTTTCAGTAGTAGAGCTCATGTACCTTGACTTTCATGTCAATAGTATCTTAGTAAGGACTTACATGTGGAAAGATGCATTGATATTTATATTTTCCATATAATTTAATAATTTGTTCACATTAATTAATGATAATGAAATATTGGCTTATTGTTTTACCAGTAACCTATGTTCTATGACATAATTTTTACTTGTTCCTCTTGCAAGTTAATGTATCTACCTATACTTAATTTTCCATGATGTATCTTAAAATTTTCCAATGTACTAAATAAAAATTCACATATTCTGGTCATTATTGTTAAAAATCACATTCCAACAGTGAAAGGATAGGTTGTGTTGTTATTCAGAAAATGTGAACATCAATTCAGCCTTGTGCGAATATTTTGAATGGAAAGGGCATTTAGTGTTTTGTCTCCTATACATGGTTAGCTGGTGTGTGGCCCCATTAGACTATGAAGTAATATACTTCTTGGTTTTGAGTAATTATTTGACTAACACAGTTCATTATATGAGAATAGGATTTGTCCTCTTAACCCCAAGTTGACAACAGCTAGGTTGGAGAACTGAGGGTTAAAATGTGCATAAGATGTGCCAAATCACAATGCAACATGCTCTAGAAATTACCATGAGGAAGAAGAGCCAGTCATCTTCAACCTGAGCCCCTACCCTCTTTATTCTATAAGATGAAAATAAAGAGGAGAAAGAACTGCTAAGTCAGTCTTAAATTTTCATTTAAATAGGAAATGCATTGACCCCATCCCCTTCTCCTGGTAAGGAGGAGGGTGAGAGAAAGCTGATTGTCTTCTCTTTGGACTATGCAGCATGGGAGACCAGCAAATTTGGAAGGAGTCAATAACTTTTTGTTGTTGTTCTAAATATTAGTGACTGTACTTAGAATGAGAAGTACCTAGTGGCTTTTTGACCCTATTTTATAGATTTGGGGCAACAGAAGTGTTTTAACTGACATCTTGATACATGTTTAAAGTGGAAGACTAAAATAATAACAATTTTATTTCTTTAAAGTATAGCTATAATATTAGAATGCTGTCTGCATCCTCATACACAGGCTCTGTTTTATAACTTTAAAAATGGGAGTTTTGCTGACATTTAAATAGTCTAGATTTAGAGAGTTAGAGGAACAGTACAAATACTTTGAATGTAACGTTGTGAATCACTTATTGAATATTCTGTAAATATAGTGACGTGTTATTCATTGTAAATAATGTTTATTTTCACAGTAAGAAGATATAAGAGCTGAATGTATCTGAATAAGGCTGGCATGATTCAGATCAATCTAAAACTATGGGTGCATATGTTAAACAATACTAGCTGAAGAGTAGCAATATAATCTATTTTCAACAATACAGTGCCTTTTAGAATCGTAAAATGAGGAATATAGAATGGCTTTTGCATTAAAACTTCCAAATAAATGCCTAATCAAGAAAGTGGATAGATGAAATCATCTAACCAAGGACAGATGGTTCCAGCCTTGGCAACACTGGACTATATCATGATTGACTGTATTAGCATATTTCTACAGTGTGAGGAACAGAATTGGGAAATCCTGGAAATGTGGGAAAATGGATATTACAGAGGCAAAAAATAAATTCATTAAAATGCTGCCAAACATAAGGCATCTTTATCACAAGACAGATACATGTAGATTTATTTAAATATTGGATAATTTAACTGGCCTTAAATATTTATTATTTAGATGTTAAGCAATCTTTTAATATGCTTTATTTTTACTTTATGTCATTCTTTAGGAAACTTATTAATTTCAATTTTTTAGTTTATTAAAATAACTACTTAATTGTTGACATCTACTAATAAATAATTATTCTAGTAATCTAATTTCTTCACAAAATAAAAAAATAGTTACTATTATTTTTATGATAAATACATTAGTGCTTTGATTTTATTCTGATTAAAATTGTATTTTAAATATGTGTATTAGCATTCTAATTTCATCTTCCTTAGTATAATATGAACCCTCCCACAAGGGATGAGTCCTTATCTGCACAGGGACTGAGTCAGGTTGATGTGTACTCAAGATCTAGGACCAGACTCTGGAGCAGATAATGCTCATCAGCCAGAGAGGTTTCTAGAGAAATAGCCTAGGTACAGAGAATGACTGGCTACAGGGAATTCCTAGTGATTCTATGAACCAATTTCCAGGGTTTTAAACAATTCTTTTCAGGCTATTAACAAAATTCCTACATAATATAATATAATGCTTAGAGAAAAATATTTAATCATCTCTTCAGACTCATGAATTAAAACTTCTATTTTTTTCTTATCCTACTTTAACTTATGTGGATTTTGTTAAAGAATGTATACATATACACATACACAAACATATATATATTTACATACACATGCATATATACTATATTAATGTGTGTGTGTATGTATGTGTGTGTATATGTATGTATGTATATGTGTGTGTGTGTGTGTGTGTGTGTGTGTGTGTGTGTGTATTCCACACTCCAGGAGCATTTAGACTCCTTTTTTGCACATACAAATTATAGCATCACTACTCTTTGATTAATAAAATAAGGAGTACTTCACTTACATACAACAACTGTGGTACCACAATAGTTGATCTGGTAGCCAAGATGGTACTAAGGTATTTGAGAAAGAGGGACAGGGAATATGGTTACACAACTGTCATTATAATGAATATATTTTATTATGATATTTTAATCTCTTATTTTACTTAATTTATAAATTAAGCATTATCATAGTCATATATGTAGAGGAAAAATGTCATATAATATAGTTTTAGTTCTGAAATTTCAAGCATCTACTTAGAATATACTTTCTACAGATAATGGGGGAAGGTATACATACATTTCATTCACACACAGTCAAGTATGCTTTTTGGCTGCAGAATTTATACTTTATTTAGAAAGATCCGCTGTCCCACAGTGAGTTATACAATATTTTTATAAATTTTGTATAATATTTTAATTTGTTATTTTTTACATTTAAATATTTTAGTGCATTCCTACCTAATAAGATGCTTTGACTTAAGATAAAAATTTGTTTCCTTGTAATACATGCATTTTGCTTAGGAAATATGTGAGCTTTGGTGATGAAATTAAGATGGAAATTCCTTTCTGCATATTGGTATAGCATTGAGGGCACAACTATAGAAATAATGTATACTTACTTATTATGTAAGTAAGTCTACCTAGATTATTGGCCCTTAAGGTGGAGGGTGTGCTGTAGTTATTTTATGGGATGATCAAGTGCAGTAGGAAAACAATAAGCTTTTTTTGTGGTTCTACTATATTATCATCCCCATATGTGTTTGCTGTTATGTTGCTGCTTTCCAGTTAATGAAATCTATGAACATTTTGACTTGTCAATTATGAACCCCAAATTTGGGTTTCTATACTATATTGAGTTTTGGTTATTACCAATTTCATAAAATATATAGATGGGTTCAAAGGAAACGTTTTTTCCCTGACTTAAGAATGGGCCTTAAGAACATTTTCTGTTTAAAGATAAGCATAGCATGTAAGCTGTTACCTAACTGAATTAATTCTACTGATGCTGTTATAATACCTAAGCATTGAAGTAGATATGTCAATGAAAGAACTACCCCATTCATAACTATTTGATTAAATTTGGAAGATATGGAGTGATAAGTACATGAGTTGAAATCAATATGGTTTTAATTATTTTAATTGTGGAAAAGTAGGATGAGGGCTAGAGTGGAGAGGAAATAAAGAACATGATGGTAAATATGAATGGAAATCTCAAAGGCTACTTTCCTTGAGTAAATACTGTCTGCATAAGTCATCTGGGAGTTCCTATGTTTACATGTCAAATATATCTGTGGACTGGTGATGAATTTTTACCAACTCTTAGTAAAATAAATATTTATATGGGTACTATTCTGCCAGTTATCCAATATTGTGAGATGATGTTATTTTTTCATATTAAAATATAATTTTCTTTACAAAAGCATAAGGATAATTTTTGTTGCTAAACAAGTTTGAATTTATTTATGTGGAATTTTTCTGCCTTATTTTTCATTAAATTTGTTTTGGGGAGTATGTGAATTTTGGGTGTGTGTTTTAATCTATGAGATGCAAAACTTAGAAACCCATCACTTTGAAAGTATTATGTTGCAATGTATGTCAATATTGACTATATTTTGAAGATGTAAAGAGCAAGGTAGGTACCTAGCAAAATCAACAGTTTTTAATTTTGACTTACATACACAGCACCTCAAGGTTACTTTAGTTACTTTACAGCATAAATTGAGATTGAAGTGGCTTTAGTTAGGAAATCTTACCTGGTAGTTATTTTGAGGAAGTTAGGTTTAACTAAATTTTCAAATGCTATCTCTAACTTCCAGTGCTCAGTGGAATTTGATCTGAACTTGCTAAAAGCACTCAAGATTGATGTAGCCATCATCAGGAATCTTGGAAAAGATTGAAGTACCTAGAAGGGGCTTAGATCTTGCTCCAATTTTGCTAGGGCTGAGACACTACCTGGGAGACACAAAGGCATCAGTTCAGTTGGAAAGAATATGATAGTCTATTAGATATGCTTCCTCTGAGCATAACTGGAAGGAGTTACAAGTAAATAATCCAGGTACTTGTCATTCCTGTTTCAGTTTATTTCTCTAGCAAAGCTGATATAGCAAAATGAATTATTTTGCATTATAATAAACATGAGTTAAATGTTACATTTATAACTGACAGGTTGTATATCTATATAATAAATTGAAAGAAACATAATAGTAACTATAAATTAATTATCAGAAGCTAGTTCAATTTTTGTAATTTCTGTCAGTTTTAATCACAATTACATATAAATATTCAAAAGATAAATTTTACTTAGTTGTTTCAAATCATAGAAGAATAGCAGTTGTACCTCTATTGTTGTTTCTAAAGGAGTACACTTAAAGATCTATTATTATTGATAGAAGTTCAAAGTGAATTAAATTTGATAGTAAATACTAAAAATGTTTATTTCCAGTAATTTTATAACTTGGTTCTTTAAAATCCTGACCATACAAAAAGGCACTTTTACATATTAAATCATACTTAATGACTTACAAATATGTTTATTTTTGGACCCATATCCTCTGTAATTTACATATCTAATTTGCTGTATCTAAAACTCTAATTTTGGCAATACTATAAAATATGATGAATCTATGTTATTTCAACTTGTGAAGTCTAGCTAATACAATGTAAAACAGTGAATAAAGAAATATTTTACAGATGAAATGCATCTGTAAAATATATACATTGTGTGTGTATTTGTTTGTGTTAGTTTATTTATGCTTTTCTAAAAGTACAAGAATCATAGAGCTTAATTTTGAGTATTCATTAAGTAATATCATGGCACTTCTTTAGCTGCAATCAAAGTATGATGTAGTAAACTCAAGAATGCTGGCCTTTCACTAGATTGCTAGTTAAATGTATTATTTTATTAATTGATTAGTGAATTTGTTAAAAATCTGATTTTACTTATGATAGGCTGCATTCATTTCTAGATTTGTTACCTGACATTGAAAATTAAAACTGAGGGCTATGTGTGTAGCTTAGAGGTAGAGTACTTGCCTTGTGTGCACAAGACTCTGGGTTTCATTCTCAGCTGGCCAAAACAATAAAATGGATAAAAATAAAACTAAAAATACTCACTAGACAAAAATGAACAAAAAAGCCTGCCTTTAATAGGACACAAGCTATTGTGTTAGTCATCTTTCTATCTTCTAGACAAAATACCTGAGAAAAATGAGCTTAAAAGGAAGAAAGACTTATTTTGGCTAATGGTTTTAGAGGTCTCAGTTCATGGTCACTTGGCTCTATTATATTCAGGCCTGTGGTGAGGCAAACGTCATGGTATAAGAGTGTGGTGTAGGAAAGCTGCTCATCTCATGACAGCCAGGAAGAAGGGAGAGGGAAAGGAGAGATTGAGGACTAAATATAACCTTTTAGGACATGCTCCAAATAACCCACTTTGTCCATCTATACCCAAATCCTCAAATTCCCATCACCTCCCAATAGCCCATTTAGCCATGGTCGAAGTCCTTATTATCTAGTCACCTCCCCAGGATCCCAACTCTGGACAATAATGTCTTGGGGTCCAAGACTTCAACATATGAGCTTCTTTGGGACATTTCGGGTCCAAACCATAACACATATATCAAATAAATTTATTACTTGGAGACTACAATCCAATCCAATATTATTTACTATTATGGTGAAAGAGATATCTACAATAAAAGTTAAATTATATCATTGCTCTTGTCCTTGTATACATATGTGCTCATTGAGTTTGTTTATTTTTTTCTCTTATTATTTTCTGATTTAGCTTATGTAACAAAATGATAACTTCACAAAATAAGCTGTAGCATTTTTGCAGATATTTCCAAATTTTATTTCTTACAAATAAATTGGTGTAAGTTTGGAATTTTCTGTATCTTGATATTTGTTAACAATGACCTGAAAAACCATCTGGGCTAATTTTTTTTCTTAGTTGTGGGTCATGATGGGAAGATATGTGTGTGTGTGTGTGTGTGTGTGTGTGTGTGTGTGTGTGTATATGTTTATATATATAAACATATTTAACTAAAGTTTTAATATTGCTAATGTTCATGACATATATACTCAGTTTTCCCATGTCTTCATTGTTCAGTATAAGTTACTTGTATTATTTAACAAATTTGTAAGTTATCAAATTTAATGGAATGCAATCTAGAATTTATACAATCATTTTAAGCCCACATATATAATTTGGATCTGTTTTTATCCTACTATTTTGATTTTTTACTATTTCTCCTTTTCTCTTGAACAATCTTGCCAAAAGATTTTTTCATTAAATTTATTAGTGTATTTAGATAATCAGTATTTTGCTAGTTTAATATTTTTATTTTATGTTGTTTTCTTTTTCTTTAATTCCTGCTCTTAAGCATTCTTTGGTTAATATTATGTTTGACTTTTTAACTTTTAATTTGAAAGCATAAATTTTTAATTTTTAACATTTATCTTAACATTTATCATATATATATTTGTGTGTGTGTGGTGTACTGGGATTGAAATCACAACGTGTATCATATTAGGCAAGTATTTTACCACTGGGATGATATATTTTAAAATAAGTAAAATTTTGTCATATACTACAAGTTTGAATATTTATTTTCATTAAAATTGTGTTGAATGTTTCATTTTTTTCTTGGCTTATTTTTTGAAGCATAAGATATTTACATTCCCTTTTCTAATATCTATTCCAAATTTTTAAAAATTGTTTTTAAGTGATAATTTGATTGCTTTAACAACAAAAAATATGTCATGTAAGGTTCAATCTTTGAATATTTATTTGGTACTTTTGTGGACTACTTTTATTCATATGAACTAGAAAATTATATGTATCCTATAATTAGTGAGTTTATAATATATTTTCATTAAATTATGCTTCATATTCATGTTGTTTAAATATCATGTAGACTTATTGGATATTTTTCAACAGATTTGCCAATTATTGAATTATAGATAGAAAATCTTGAATTATAATGGGGAGAATTCATCCATTTTTTCCTATAGTCAGGCTGATTTTTGCTTATCATGTAAATCTAGCTACATTAAAGTTTAGAATAATTATATTCTCCTAGTAAACAGCACCTTTAATCATATGGAATCTCTCTTCTTTATTTCAGTCATATGTATTTGCTTTAATTTCTTGTCTGATATTAATAAAGCAATTAAGCTTTCTTTCTGCATTTTTTTTTCCTGTTTTCTAGCATTCTCCTTTAGCACTTGGTATGTTTGTGATTTTAAAGAGCCTTTTGTGGATGTATTTTTCTGGCTTTATATTTATTCTTCCTAACCGTCTTTGTTTTTTTAATTGGAAAATTCATTTCACTTACAATTATTGGAGTAACCAATATATTGACTGCAATTTTTCCAATTTAATTTGTCATATTTTGAATTGATTAGAATTTTGTTTTACTTATTCCATTTTTCTATGACTATGGATTGCTTTTAGAATTTTATATGTACTCTTAACCTAAAAATTTTCTGAATTTAACAGTACTTTTGCCCTTATCCCAAATAATTCAAGGATCTTTGAACACTACACCCACTGTTACGGTTTTGTACCTTATAATAAGATGTTAACATTTCCTTTTAAAAAATAAAACCAGCATATTTAACATTATCATTTCTTCTTATACCTTCCATGTTTCTAATCTGCTTTCATTATCACTTCCTTTAAATAA
This sequence comes from Ictidomys tridecemlineatus, assembly GCF_052094955.1. NCBI lineage: Eukaryota > Metazoa > Chordata > Mammalia > Rodentia > Sciuridae > Ictidomys > Ictidomys tridecemlineatus. The sequence continues at coordinate 41,372,297 of NC_135490.1, forward strand.
AATATGATTTTTAGAAATTATGTCCATTTTTGCATCTATAATATTGTCCTTTTTATTTTCCTTTTGTTTTTCCTCTTTATGCACTCCTTTTTCCATATTAACCATTCTCAATTTAGAGTTTTTGTATTTGTTAGTACTATAAAGTAATTATTCCCTGGTTTGGAACATTGTTGTTCTTGCTAAGGAGACACCTGCCAGCCTAGCTGTTGTTTTTTTGCCTGTAACATTTTCATATGCATTTAGACATTGTCATTATTTTTCTTTCAGTGTATATATTTTAATTTTACCTTGATGTGTATTTATTTAAGTTTCTAGAATTTATCAATTTATAACATTTTTAAAAAATTTTCTGCAACATTATCGTTAATATATGGTTTCATACTCATTTTGTATTTTCCTTCTAAAAATGTAGGAAATTCCCTATTCTCTAGTGTCTTGACCTCCTTATATTTCTTTACTTCTTATTTCTTTGGGATTCAGTCTGGATACTTTCTTCAGCTCTACTTTCTGCTTTGCTAATTCTTCATCTATGGTTAGTCTACTTTTTAAATCACTCATTTAATTATAACTTATAATTATTCCGCCTTTTTATTTGCCAGAAGTATTCTTTATTCTTTGCTAAATAATATTGATCATTTTATGTTTTCTTCATCCCTTATACACATGTTCAATTCAGGCACATACTATATATTTTTAGCATAAATTTATTAATCGCACACACAAAAGTATATATATATTTCGTACATGATATTTCCAGTACCTATAATTTGTACAAATGTTCTGCTTTCTGTTGTTTTTTGTGATTTCCATATGGCAGTACACTGTTCCATTTTCTGTTTGGTGACTTTTGATTATGATTATATATTCTTTAGAAATTTATCTGTAAGACTGATTTCAAATTTGTTTTTCCAGAAAGGATATGCTATTATTTATAATATTATATTATATGTAATATAATATTATATTTTATTATTTATAATTTAGGACATTTAATAGAATTTACTTGCTATTCATTTTCAGGAAAATGCTGATAGCGAGAACTTGAGAAGCACAGGAATGAAGGGGCCTATTGAATTTGAGATTTTTAGGAATTTGATTTTTCCTTCTCCATCCAGTGTAAGGATAAAGAAAACAGTATATTTTTTGTATGCTTTGTTACAATGCATCTTTGAATATACACCTCTGTTTTAAAAAATGAAAGTTATTAGATATATTTAACAAATGGTATGGTATGAACATTTTTGTTAGACTACATGTTGGCCATAGCTTTTGGCAGAACTCCATCAGTGTATAATACTTCAGCATCATCATTTCAATGATAAATATTCAAGAAATTAGGAATGAAATCCTCTGAGGTTCCATTTATCCACAGAGATCTCTCAAAGCTTCCATCTAGGAGAAACCACAGGTTCTGAGTCCTTTTGCTATGTCTAGTGTGCCTTCCAAAAGGAGGCTTGAATTTCTACACATTGGCAGATATTCAAGGACTGCATGCCAGATTCTATGCTTTCTCACCACTAGATGCACACTTCTCAATTTCAGATACCAGTCTTTAAATTTTTTCCTTGTTTTAGTTCAAGCTCTGCAATACACTTTTAAAAGTTTTTTTTTAAAAAAAATGTTATCAAGAAAGGTTAGTTGTTTTGGATTGAGAGGTTCATTTAAGCTGTTATTTTTTTAAATAAGTGTATGTTTAAAATAAATGTGTATTCTGCTGGATACACAATTGTGCACTACTAGCATGATACTCACATTTCTCTTTGTTGTGTTTTTATTGACTGGTAGGTACTCTGAGGATCATGATTCCCCGGGTAAAATGTTTCATAATTTTAACAGCTAATGTGTAATAGTGATTCTCTAATTGCCCTTTCCTTCCATTTTCTTATAATTAAGGAGAGGAAAATTTGGAGTGCTAAAATCTTTACACAAAATGAATATACCAATTTTACTTCATAGAGCATGAAGTAAGAGTCATTTTTTATTGCATCCCTTGAAGCATGATGGAAAAGACATTTTGCTGTTCTTCCAGTTTTGAAATGAAAGGAAATTGCTATAGAATTTGCCAGAAGCCACTTAGGAACAAATGGATGATTTTTGTAACAGGTGGCTTTGTGTTATTTTGAAACATGCACACTCTAATTTAAACATACACCTTTTATTATTTGGGAAGACATATTTTTTTATAATCATAAGGTAAATGTGTATTATATAATGTTCTTTCCCCACATTTACAAATTTCAAAATGTAGAAATCAAAGAAGCCAGAATCTATTTTCAGGATTAAGGTAATAATGATGATTTCATTTCAATGATAAATACTCCAGAAAATCTTCATATATTTTATATTTAAGATTTATGTTTAAGTCAGCTTTTTTGCCACTGTGACTAAAAGACCTAACAAGAACAATTTTAGAGGAGAAAAGTTTATTTGGCACTCATTATTTCAGAGGTTTCAGTCCACATAGAGCCAGAAAGCTAACTCCATTGCTTTGTGCCAGAGATGAGGTAATACATCATAATGCGAGTGTATGGAGAAGGAAAGCTGTTCAGAACATGGCAAAATCAACAAAAGGAGTGGGGAGGGGGAGAGAAAGAACTCGCACACTCTGCTCACCAGGGACAAAATACAAATCCCAAATGCTCACCCCCTAGTGACCCACCTCCCCAGCCATACCATATCTGCCTATATTTATAGCTCAATTAATCCATATCATTGGATTAATCCACTGATAAGGTTAAGACTCTCTTAACCCAATAATATCATCTCTGAAAATTCTTGCAGTGTTTACCAAATGATCCCTTGGATGACACCTCATATCTAAACCACAATACTAATCCTCAACCATCTGATATAGGGCTCATCTTTAACATTGTACAAGCTGTGCCTATAAAAAGACACATTGTTAAATTTTCTTAGTGATTGGTCAAAATGTTTTAGATGGAGTCACAGTATTTTTTTAATTTTTTATTTTTTTTATTGGTTGTTCACAACATTACAAAGCTCTTGACATATCATATTTCATACATTAGATTGAAGTGGATTATGAACTCCCAATTTTACCCCAAATGCAAATTGCAGAATCACGTTGGTTACACATCCACAATTTTACATAATGCCCAATTAGTAATTGTTGTATTCTGCTGAGTCACAGTATTTTAACTTTAAAACAGAAGTGAATAATAAATAACAAGCAATATAAAATAGTTTATTTAAAAAAGTGAAGTAGGACTTTTGGTGATCATTTACTAAGAATTTCCATGAAATATTCACATCATCAAAGTAATTTTTAAGAACTTTGTAAACAGACTTAATGTGAGAAGAAAGAATGTCAGATGTATTAAATTTATGCTGTTTCATAATTCACACATGTAACAAAATGTATTCAATATTTTCACTGCATTATCTGAAAATTATCTAAATGGTTTTTCACCTCACTTTGAAAAATGAGATTCTAATGAGATTTCTTGTGAACTTCTACCAGGTTCCTAAAATTTTAAGGTTATGCCATGGGTCATTTTATTGTTGATCTTGGTTTTTGCAGTGACACCAATGAAGGGATTGAAAGTATCTATAAACTGGTTACTAAAACCATTACAAAATATACTCAAAGTGCAAAATGAGTATTTTCTGGAATACTACATACTACCTCTTATTCATTATTTGAATAGAAATAATAAAGAAGAAATATGGTAGATAGAAACAATTGAAATTTGGCCACAAAATTTGTAAAATGACTAGGAAATTTTGTCACTAGGAAAGTAAAAATAATTATAAGTAAATAAAGTGAGTCTCTCTTCAGTAGTGTAATTCAGATTAAAAGGTCCATGTACAATATGTGATGAAGAATATTTCAAGGAAATTTGTAAAAATTAATGTGAAATAGCAAAGGAAGGTTATGCAGTCAAAATATTTAAGACAGATAACTGAAAACCCTAAAACAGAATTTGGATCTGAGAAAAGTAAGCAAAAGCTTTTTTCAAGCAAATTGCATCTAATTCAATCTTATCTGATTCATAAATAATTTCCAGATTAATAAAGAACAGATCTTAGTTTTCTAAATGTCTGTTAGAACTTTAAAGCTGACTCTCTCATAGTCCAGGAATTATAGGATTTATCTCTGATACCAGGAAATAGTACTAAAATTCAAGTTCAAAGCAGTGAGGAAAGTAATTATTTTAAAAATTCAATAATTAGGTTCTTGGCTATAATTATTTGTTAAATGACAGTCATCAACTTTAAGTCATATCCTGTGCTTGGCATTCTGTTGAAATGATGACTAGGGACTTCTTCTGCCAAATCCCATATCCTCATAAAATTAAAGTACTGTTACCGGACACTGAAGATATTAATTAACCATGAAAACCTGAGTTCAATCCCTCAAAGTCAGCTGTGGATGTCATACATGGCTTGTTTCTCCTCATACCAACAAATCTTATACAAAGTGATCTGAAATATGGATTCAGTGAATGATGGGGGTTGGCTGGATACTTTCATTCTTCAGAAAGTTAAGAATAGTTTACCAAAATAATTTTCTTTGGGTTCAATTCGTCCTCCTATAATTATAGTCCTATAATAAATTTGTTGGGCTGCCTGAGCATCAGATTCAGTAATGTATATAATGCATTTATTTTCCAGGCATTGTGTAAAGTACATTCATGATAGTGTATCTGGATAAGAATCTAAGTTTGACACTTAGATTTTTGTAGCACAATAACAATTCTCATATCTAAACGTATACCTCTCACTGTAGAGCTGAACAGAGTATCCATACCAGGGGAACATATAAGAAGTCAATCAGGAATTTAATATAATCATCCTCCTGTTAAAGACAGGCATTTGATAATTTAAGAAATATAATATTTGGGAGGTAGACTAATAGGCATGTTATTTATCTATTTCTGTATAATAAAAAAATATTTTGTCTCTCTATTAAATCTAAATTAAATTAGATTTACAGGAAGAAAAATGTGTAAACTAACTTGTTAGAATTCCCATCTGTGGAAGTATCTTTAAAGTTTTTATGCCTTTAGAATTTATAGTGATTCTATATTGTAAAATAGCAATTTGAATCACAATTATTTTCTTAGCTATGATGGAATGCTTTCTATTATTATTATTACTTTTTTGCCAGTGAGGACACAATTTTTCCCCATAAGTTAAATTTAGTAAAATGAAACGGTTTAAAACATTTAGTTTTCATCTACTATCTTAATTATCAGCACAATTACAGCCAAATTTAGAGACGAAATTGTGATAATCAGCAAATATCTTTTGTCTGGTAATATATAATTCCTCTATTTTCATCAGACAGTTTCTGTTTTATTTTATTTTAATCTCCTCTTATGGTACTGTTAACCTTCATACAATTATTTAATTAGTTTAAAGATATCTAGGATATAAGAATAGTTATTACATTTTTTCTCATTGAGCGTAGACATATTCATGAGAACAACAGGCTAGAATATATGAGGGTGAGACTGGATTAGGAATTCTAAGACATATGATCATCATAATTATAAGAGACAATATTCAGTTTTGGATATTTGATGTGGTCAGTTTTCATTCCTGAGTGATGTCATTGATGTTAATTTCCTTATTACTCAGGGAAAATTCTGGCAAGAGATAAATTTATCTGAAACATGGCTTTCATAAATATTTTCACTCAGCATGGAGGGCAGTGTGACAAGATGGCCAGGAGGGACTGGGACCTCATACTGCATAAAGGCAGAGACATCTGGCAGATGCTGGTCAAGCAGTTAAATTCCTGCCTGTCAGCTGAGGCCAGAAGGAAGGAGTTGATTATGACTGGACATTAGTCAATAATATTCAGGTTCCTGGGATGTTCAAAAGTGATCAAATGTGGTACTAATGAGGATGGCTGAACTCCATGGCAGCTGTCTCACTCCATTATGTTTTGTTTGGGGAAATCTTGGTATTATTTATATTGTTGACAGAAAGTACATTGAATCAGAGTGGAATTTAACCCTTTATTGGAGCAAAAACTATGCTAAATTATTTTACTTTAAAATCAAAATGCATGTATTAATTTTCTTGATATTGTAATATATTACAAAAACTGTACAACAATTATTTCAGTAATATCCTCAATTATTTTAAATTTTTTATTTGTTTTACTTAGTTACACATGACATTGATATATCATACGTAGATGGGATATAATTTCTCATTTTTCTGAGTATACATATTGTAGAATCACATTGGTTATACAGTCACATACATACATAAAGAGTATACATATTGTAGAATCACATTGGTTATACAGTCACATACATACATAAAGCAGTAATGTCTGTTTCATTCTACTATCTTTCTTATCCCCACATTCCCTGCCTTCCCCTCCTTTCACTTTCCTCTACCTAAACTAAGGTAAAGCTATTCTTTTTTTTTACATTACAATTCTTAATACACATATATGCCACAATTTTTGTATCTCTGTTTGTATATAAAGTATGTTGACACCCAATTCAAGTCTTCATACATGTACTTTGTATAATGATGTCCAACACATTCCACCATCCTTGCTAATCCCATGCCTCCTCCCTTTCCCACCCACCCTTCTTCCCTATCTAGAATTCATCTATTCTTTCCATGCTCTCCCTCCTAATCTCACTATGAATCAACCTCCTTATATCAGAGAAAACTTTCCTTATTTGTTTTTTGGAATTGGCTGACTTCACTTAGCATTATCTTCTCCAATGCCATCCATTTACCTGCAAATGCCATGGTTTTGTTCTTTTTTAATGCTGAGGAAAATTCCATTATGTATAAATGCCACATTTTTTTAATCTATTCATCCACTGAAGGACATCTAATTTTTTCCTGACTCTGCATTCTTTCTCCTGTCTCCCTACCACCCTTCCTATGCTTCCTTCTTTCTTCCCTTTCTTCTTTCTTCCTCGTCCTCTTCTTTTCCTTCTCCTCTTCTTCTTCCTCATCCTTTCTCTTCTTTATACTCTCTCACCCTTATATTTTATATCCTATAATTGAAAAGTACTCTTGAGTGTTTTCTTTTTCTTTTTTATTTATGTATGCCAGCAGAATGCATTACAATTCTTATTACATATATAGTGCACAATTTTTCATATCTCTGGTTGTATACACAGTATATTCACACAAATTCGTGTCTTCATACCTGTCCTTTGGATAATAATGATCATCACATTCCACCATCATTAATAACCCCGTGCTCCTTCCCTTCCCCTCCCACCCCTCTGCCCTATCTAGCATTTGTCTATTCCTCCCATGCTCCCTCTCCCCAACAATTAACAGTAGCTAAACTGTGGAGCCAACCTAGATGCCCTTCAATAGATGAATGGATAAAAAATGTGGCATATATACACAATGGAATATTAATCAACAATTGTTGTTTTCTTTTTTTAAGAATCAGATTCCTTTCATAGCATGTGTTTAAATTAAATTTGTTATAAAAAATACACTGATATGGTAAGACCATCTTATGGTGTGTACATAGAACTGTGAAACTCTCTAAGTTTAAGAAATTACTGGGATGCTCACTTCGCCCTCAAAATCAAAGTATCTACTGAGTTCAGCCATTAATTCTATTAGATCAGGACAATGAAACATTGTCTTTTCAACATTTCTTTAGCATTAAGAGAAGAAACAGTGCATCCAAAATGATCAGGTCATAGTTATGCATGCTCCAATAAGGTTTTAATAGGAATGATGCCTACCTGGATCTAAGAAATAAAGTCAAAGAATAAGAGTTTTGATCATAATGATTTTATGTACACTTACCTAATCAATATAATTTAATAATCTGGACTAGATATATCAATTTGTATGAGTGAAAAAATTGCCCAAATCCTTCCTTATGAACTTTCATTGTTTTATATGCTTATTTTATATAAAATTGTATGACATTTTAATAAATAAATAGTTAAAATATCATATATATGTTATTTAAAAGACTCTTTAATATCTCTGTTGGTGAAAATGTGAAATATTTTCATTGAAATCAGGGTTTGAATTTAATGAATAAGATGTTCATCTGAGTGATTGTACTATACATTAATCCTGATTTATCTTTCCCCTTTTGTGAATTAGTTTACATTTCTTCACATAATTAACTTTAAGACTCACTGAGATAATCTGCACTTCAGCTATCTGCTTGCAGATCAGATCCTTGCTGTTCAACAGTATAAAAAAAATCTTCTTCGCTCTATTGTAATTATCTTGTCCATAAATGTGTCCAAAATAGGTATATCTCCTTTGATATCCCCTGTTATTGAACCTGGTATTTTGTCTCTGGTATTTACAGTAAAGAAAAGCCAAAGAACTAATTTTTTTTAACTTCTTTCCCTGTGCATCTGGGTTCACATGGAAAAGTGAAGGCAAGGCCAACCAAACCCTGGAAAAATAGAAGAACTGTAATGTAGGAAGTGCTCAAAATTTTCCATCTTATCCTGGAGTACTGAGGTATTATCTGATCCTGGAATACTTAGGGACTTCTGTCTTTTCAAAAAACTTTAGGCAAACTGTCAGTCCCAGCAATTTCTGCTCATCTATTCCTAGACATGTATTTATTTGAGGGACTATTTAGCCTTTGAGAAGAAAAATTTTATAAATTGTTCTTCCCACTATGTCACTTTTTAAATACTTGGGTTCTTGGTACATGAAAATAAAGGATAAAATTCTGCAATTTTCTTTCCCTTTGACTGGAATTGACATATGACTATAGTAAAATTAATGATATTAATAAATTAATACAATAAAAAATGCCATAAAACTTAAGTAGTGTTTTGTTCAAAAGAGAATTTTGTCTTCAAAAGTGATATATAGGCTATATTAAACTGTGAGTGTACATAAATATGTATTGAAAAAGAAAATCAGCTTTAACTGTTTAAGTACAGTAAATGTCTTAAATTTGTAGAACATATGAGAGTATACTTATAATAAACAATACAATAATGATAATATATTAACAAGTTCAGATTTTAACATTTTGGGTAGGTTTAGCCTTTAATTCAATTTACTTTAATGAAAAAGAGTTGAGAAACCTATTCTACTTAATTACCACCTTTCTGAAGTTTATATATTTGTAAAATGCTAAGGAAAGGTTGTCACCAACAAATACATGTTCAATATGGGCACTACTTTTTTGTGTTTAAAGAATCTAAAAATGTATAAGCCTCTTTTTATGTAATTTGGCAGTCATACTTTCTTAAATACTTATTCTTGATTATTTGAATAGTCTTCCTTAAAGAACACTGTGCTATACAAATCCCCTTAATGGCTTTTAACAATACTTTTATTTTTTCCCCAATATCCTTAAAGCTGATACTTTAGATGCCTTAATTGCTAGTGTCAGGGAGAAAAACCTTCCTTTACCCTCTTGAGTTTTGAATCTATATGCCTGCAAATTAGACAGTAGATAGGAAAAAAATAGATGTTTACATTTATATGAAAGATATCTAAAAATGGGCTAGCTTATTGACATAAAGTTGGAAGTTTAACATTTACTATACTCTAGCAGTTAAAGTTGATTTTTTAATACATATGTATATATACTCACACAGTTTGAATACAGCCTATATATCACTTTTGAAGACAAAATTCCCTTTTGAAAAGGGGAAAATGAGGAGGTAGAAATCATTCTATGGGAAGAAATTCTGAGTTTATTTAAGAAGGGCTAAACTTGTTTTCAGAGCCAACAATTCCCAAGGTTTGTGAAAATGTTTGCCAGTGTAGGTATGAGTGGACTAAGTGCCCTTTTCATGGCCCTGGAACTCCTCTAGGGAGAAGATTTTTGGTAGATTTAACTTTGATCTTTCTCCTGGGAATAATTTATGAAAATTATATTTTCAGAAGTTGTTGCTTTTTGTTAGATAAGATAAGGAAAGCTTTGAGAAGGCTTGTTTTTTGAAATTGTAGCATCTTAAATGTCTTCAGCTTAAAATGATCTTTGGACCAACCCTGGGGTTCAGAGAGGGTACCTAAACTCAAGACACTCTAATTCCATTTTAGCTGCCTTTGTAGCAAAAATCTTACTGATGAATATAAAATAAATTTTGCAATCATGAATTAAAAAAGAACTCACAACACTAAGCATATGGCAGAAACTGAGCTCTTGATAAAACAGCCATAATTGTTCTCTTGTGACATAATTTACCATGCAACTTTATGTTTTCAATGGATGTAAAATTGTTCCTTCCATTTAAATTCTTTCCCACATACAGTGAAGTAAAGAAAGAAGTAATTTTAAATGAATTGAACAGATAGGGGCACAATTAATATAAGCCTGGGAATTTTGTCTAGCATCAAAAAAGAAATGACTTCTTTTTCTCAATTCATAACCTGCCATCTCAAAACTATAGAAAAATTTCATGTAAAGAGAAAACACTGTGAAAACAATTTTAGTTTATTTAGCTGCTATCATATCTACATTTAGTCTCTGCATATTCAACTTCTGTTATCTAAATGATTTGGGGCAAATATACAACAAGATTTGTCTCTTTTTCTCTGAATATTGAGGAAGCTAATTTCACACATTTTTTAGTAAAAAATATACTGAATGAAGAAATTTTCAATGTGTATTAAAAACAACATAGTATATAACAGCACCCATTCCACCAAGACAAGCCAGATTAAAAGATTATGTAGAGTAAGGTCTTATAGAAGTGGAATCTATTTTGCCTCCCCCCCCCAAAAAAATAACTGGGTTTAAACAAACCAGTGCTCTGAAGTTATCAATTTTAACTTTAATTTTAGCTTTATTTTTCCTGTCAAAAATTAACCTTTCAATCACAACTTTTAAAATTTCAGTGAAGAAAAACCTGTATTTTCTTTTTTAAAGGTTCAAATCCATGTAAAAACAAAGATATAGGTAAGATATAGGAAGTGGAACTTGTGATAATGAGATTAATGCAAAAAGTGTTTGAAACTGGTGAAGAGGCCTCACTTCCTCTCCTGTGGTTGTTTAAAATACATAAACAACATGTAAGCAAGGAAACTTCTCCTAAGAAACATTCCTGAGCTTCCCTGCCTCTTGGCAGTTGAACCTTTGTTTCCTGTGTGGTGCATTTTGTTTCATGTTCTCTGTACTTAAAGAATACGTGTTGCCTTTGAATTATTTTATGTTGGGTCAAGCAGTCCATAGTTCAGTTAGACTGCCCCTCCAGTCAGGAATTTTTACTGTAAGCCTCAGGGAGACATGTGGTATTCAGGCTGTTTGATTCTGGGTAGCTGAACTAAGAGAAATTCTGCCTTGCAACGATTCTTTCATCTTTTATCTTGAATATATGCAATATTCTGCCATCTTTTATCTTGAATATGTGCAAAAAAAGTTATGCTTTAGGAGATTAGAGTCATGTATTATTTTATGTCCCTATATCTATAAAATACTGCCAAACTATCCCATGTATAAATTATTTTGTATCTGTAGGTTTTGAAGGCAAAGTTCTAAACATCTTATTTTGGGGAATCTCAAATACAAATTAGAAATATGTAATTTATATTCACTTAAATCACTTATATTTGTATTCTCAAATTACACTCATTTAGTGAAAATTTTTGTGCTGAAAACATATTTGATGGTGTAAGTTGTGATATTTTAAGTTAAAAGGCCTGATTGCTGAATGTCTATCTTGATTTAATCTCTTTGAATAATATATGCTTAAGGCTTGGTGAACACCAGCCTCATTGGAGAGTCCAGTAACAATTTCTTTTGTGAGCAGCCCTTTTGCACTTGGCACTTCTCTAGCTGCTAATGCTTCATTTCTTACACACCTGATCTCCCAGGGTCCAAGGCTGCTGAATGGATATTTAAATAAAGCAGCCAAAGTAGGGATTAAGTATCACTTCACTTGGCTTCAAGTTTCATCCACATCTTGATAGCAAGGAAACTAAAGCTAAGGGGATTCAGATGAATAAAAAGAGATTTGAGTGTTCTTAGAACACCAGGAATTTCACTGTTCCTAAGCATTGTATAAAATATATTTCCTTGGATTAATATTGCTTACAATGTAAAAAAAAGCATGCAATTTATTAATGTCATTTTTGTTTTCTAACCTAATCTTTTAGTTGTTCAACATATCCCTTACATTTTCCTTAATTGAAAAAAAAATGGAGTCCTGCAAAAAGTCATCTTTTAGTAAATTGTTATAAAATCTAGGGAAAGGAGAATACAAAGTCATCATTACAGTGGTTGTTCAATTTTTTGAATATGGCTAATTTTTCATCCATAAAATGATGTTAGAGACTTGCACAATTTTTTGGAAACAAATTATAGCTGAAACATTTATACTTGAAACATTCCAATGGCAGGTTGCAGTTGTTTATCTAGGAGAGCAAATGTCCAATGGATGTCTCTTTCATTTAGATATCAGAATTGGGAGAAGCACAGATATTAACATTAACTATATAATAATGCCTGATGTTAATTGAATATTTATTAAGCACTTATATTACACATATACTTATTGTTCTATTTATATCTCACCTTTCAACACCTCGTTATGTAGATGTCATTGTTCTCCTGTTCTCCCCACTTTGGAATGGAGAACTTGCCTGAGATCACACAGATTGTTAGTGAAAAATGAACTCTGGAACTCATGTACATCTGACTTCAGAGTTAAGAACTGCCCACTACACTGATCAGGAGGACTTCTCCCTCTTCGCAGATTATCTGAGGTCCAAAAGAGAGGCTCTTGAGATTTGAATGCAGGGACATTTTTGGGGAGTCCTCTTGGGAAACTTCTTAAGGGAATGGAAAAAAAACTGAACTAGACAGGTTCCTTACTTAGTTCAATGGAAGCTCTGGAGCTGGGGTGCCCTTTCAGGATTGACTTTAATTAAGGTAAAGGAGCTGGACCTCTTTACTTGATACCAATAGAAATTGAATGAGAGCCACTCTGGCAAAAACAGCAAGTGAATATGGGTTTTCCTGGCATGATCTGGGGTGGAGCAACTCCCTTCAGCCATCAATAACATGAATCTTTACCGCAAACATCCTAGGATAAGCTCTCAACTACTGACATTATATTGAGTTAAAGACTACAGTTAGACACAAGGAAGTATCCTCATGATAGCTAGCTGTATAACAGTTCATGATGTAAGATTTTAAACTGTTCTGATTTCCCAGGGAAAGTCCATAATGAACTCAGAACTCCTTCCTCTTCATCTATCTTTATGTAGTCTATTCAAAACTGTTAATAACCTCTTCCACATTATGTTCTTATTCTGTCATTGTCCTATCTTTTTTGCCTCAAGTACCTTTGACCTTCTTCCAGGCCAGTACACTTTCTTTCTGTCTTTTTTTTTCCTCAATGAATTATTATTTAAAAAATTGGAAGACTAGGGAAGTAGCTCATTGGTAGAGCACTTGGCTGTCATGAGAGAAGCCTTGGGTTCCATCCCCAGGACCACAAATAATAAAATAAAGAAAATTGAAAGTATATTCACCTGACCTCCAGTTTATTCATGATTCCACCTCTAGTGGATGTGCCCTCCCTTTTTAATGCAGTCTTTGCACAGAGTATAGAACATTTTATAAAAGTCAGTACATTTGAGCAAGGTTGCTCAGCTTTCTTTATAATACAGAATGCAGACAGTAATATCTGAAGTGACAGATTTTCTGGCATGTGATCCATGAATCATTAACTGCCACTCTCATGTCTTATTATAGCACCACTTCAGTTTGGGTTATGATGATTTTCTGAGGCTCTTCCCTGAATGCCTGGCAGCCTGGTCCAATAGAAAGCAACCTCAACTGTGCACAGTCATATGCTACAGTGCACTCCAGGTTATTGTTTAGTTTATTCAAATTTGAAACTATAAATAATCTACCCAAAGCAGCCCAGATAAGTGACAGTTCATCTTATCTCTACCATTTACTGGCATATGGCATAAATTTTCTCATCTCCAAAAATGAGAAAATAAGCTCTTCTCAAAAGATTATGTTGAGGTTAAATAAAGGATGTTAAAATAAACCCACCACATTAAAATTACTGTGAGGGTAGTAATAACAAAATTGAACTTAATGGCTCAAACAAGTTCTGTATTTTAACCTTTTTCAACTTAGTCTGCTTATGTGCTCTCTAAGAGGAGAACAAGGAACACCATGTATCTCATTGATTTCTGGAATATTTTTATTTGTTTCAACAACATAACATTACTAACTTGTGACATAGACTCTCTAAATACTATTTAAACATTAACCTTTTGAATCATGGCAATAATTTAAAAATATTGTGATTATTTTTACAGGCATGTAAATAAATCAAAGGTTAGTAGTAGTACTAGACTCCGAGGGAGAAGTTTATATATCACTTGGTCTTCATTCTTAATCTATGCTGTTAAATAGAGCATATGCTACCTCCAGATTGATTAGTCATATTTATGTATCAGATTATAGTTGTCATAATATTTCATAAAATTTATCTAGGATGTTTTTTTGGCACCAAACCTGCAATGAATGCTGGTCAATGTTGCTGTACTTAAAATGGTGAAAATCGCTTTGATTTCTGAAGACAACTGGACATTCTTAAGTTGCACACAATTAGATCACTCAGATGTGGCAGGAACTTCAGAAGCTTAGTGTTAGGCTGCTTATTACCTCCCAAACATTAATGAAGTCTTCCAGAAATATGTTAAGAACTAAAATTACTAGTGGTTTAGTTTGAGGAAATAATCTTAAAATTTCCATGAGCATGAAATATATTGAGTTGCTTCCTGCTTTAATATCTTGTGTATCTTGTTGACCAAAAGATCAACAAGGACAATTTATAGGAAGAAAAATTTATTTTTGGCCTATGATTTCAGTAGTTTAGTCCATAGATGGTCGACTCCACTGCTCTAAACAAAATGTGAGGCAGAATTTCAAGACTGAAGGACTTGGCAGACTAAAGCTGCTCACTTCCTCACATTCTAGAAGCAGAGAGGGAGCTCTGCTCACCAGAGACAAAACATAACCCCCAAAGGCATGCCCCAAGTGACCTACTTTCTTCAGCCAGAATCTGCCTGTCCATGTAGTTACCACCCTGTTAATCCAAATAAGTACATTAATCCACTGATTATATTATAGCTTTCAGACTCATAATTTTACCTCAGACCATTCTTGCATTGTCTCACAGATGAGCTTTTGGGGGACAACTCCTATCAAAACCATAACACTTCCATTATGAGAAATTATTCCATTTAATTGATTTAGTCACTTTTTGTATCATTCGTTTTATTTCTATTGCTATATCCCTGGACTTCAAATTAGTATTCCACATTTCTAATGAATGGAATGGACCTTCTGATTAGAGAATTTTGATTTTTAAAGGGGCTAAGATTTGTTGAAAGCAGAAATTCTAGATTTTACTCAAAATTTGATATTTTGAGAGACCCTAAGAATATTACCTCAGAGAGGTATGTTTAATGACACACACTCCTCATGAAGACAAAAATGTTCTTAACTCACACCATCCAGAAACTGGGGACCTAGTTCTGAGAAGTAAAAGGATGAAGCCAGCAGGTGTAACCATGGTGATATTTACTTTGAATGCAGCCAGTATAATAATCTGAATTGTTGCTATAGGAATAAGTAAAAAACAACAACAAAAAAAAAATTGAGAAGGATGTGCAAAGATGTTCAATCTCATTTGCCCCCAAGAAGATTGCATAGTATCTTCCTGAATTTCCAATACAAAATTAGACAATCATTTTAAAAGATTATTTGGCTTTGCTGCTGTTCATATGTCTTTCCAAAAATATTTTTAAAAATATTTTTCATAGATAAATGAAGTAATAGTAGGCATAATAATAATTATCCAAATATATTTCAGAAATTGAATATGGGTAATAAAAGAATTGAAAGCACCCCAAAATGTCAAATCAGACAAATATTCTGTACTATCAGTCTATATTTTATACTAAAATCCTAATAAATATGTAAGAAAGATACTATTTGTACAAAATGGGAAAGAAAAAAAATCATTGAGTTTCTTCTTTTCAAGTGCAATCAGACAGCAAAGTATACACTTAAAAGTACATACTATCTCTTATACCTGTCTTTCAGTTCAGCCGACTGAGAGTGTCTTGGAAGTTCATATGTGTAGAAATAGGATGCAGCATCAGTGGTGTGTTAACACACAGTTCGAGCTGACAGAGACTACCTTTGTTTGGTCAATTTACAATAAGTAGCATTTGCTATGGGTCAACCAGTCACAATGGAACGTCTAAACAATGGAAGAATTGAAAATTCAAATGTTGAATTACTAGAAAATATTAGGACAGTTTCTTTTGCCTGATAATTTTATTTATTCAGTTTCATAGGCAGTTTGGATTTAGCAATGAATTTAATGTTCAGGACACCCTCAATAAATTTTTCTTCCACTTGGTTAAAATTATAAGGAGAAAAAAAGAATAGTCATAGGTCAGCCAATTAAAAAACTCATGCTTTAAGTTACCTGGGGTCACAGAAATTTTCAATGTTTTTTCATTTTTCATGATTATTACTGGAATTATATGAAATTAATTATAGTGATCAAATTGCAGTGAGCCCTGTTGACCTTATAAAGCTAATAAATTATGACTGATGAGTCATACAGTGAGAGATTTTTGTTGGCAATCTATATGTTGATTAGCTAATAGCTGTACCTGCTGAGTATTTCAGAACAAATGTATGGTCAAAATTTCCATTTGAAAATATGTGACTACTTCCAAAATTATTGCTTAATTGAAAGTTATACTTTGAGAGTGGCTATTTTTCCTTATACTGAATGAAGGTATCATACAAAACCTAGCAGTAGATTCATGCCATAAAGGAAAAAAAAAAAGTAACCAAGGACCAACATATTGGTCTTTGGGAAATAATTGTGCATCAGTTGTTATATGCATAGGTGGGCATACCTACACATTAATGATTAATTATAGATTAATGTCACTTTTGTGCACAAGAACTCATCACTTTTCAAAGAGGAACTTCAATCATGACAAAACAGGAACCAGATATGGTACCATCACACGGAATGAGAAGTTAGGCATAAAACAGCAAAAGGTAAAGCTGAGTTGCATTTTTTTTGCCTTTTAAAAGCAAGAACAGTGACATATGCAAATTTTAGCTAACATTGATGGAGAACAACGTATTATTTCTTGGACCTTACTATTAAACGATTTCCCTCCTTTCTTCATGTTATATGTTTCCTGATGGAACCACTATCAAATATTCAGCATAAATATTTCTTTGTTCTTTGGGATGCCAATACTGTAGGCCTGTATGAAATGTCTGTGCTATACTTATGCTGTCTAAACAGCAGGACTACTGCTGTATTTATAGCTATTCACAGTTCATCATCATAAAGTATGTAGAAAATCAGAGATTTAGTAGAAATCTGATAGGATGTTTATTTACCAATATCTCAATGTTTAATTTTAAAAATTAATTTTTGAACTTTATGAGATCATTTACGAAAAAATGATTTTGATCCTTAGAGATATATAGATAGCACCTATTCTTTAAATCTATATACATATGGACATATTGTGTTTTTAGATTTAAATGCAAAAGCTAGCTGCAACTTAAAAAAATCAAAGTATTTCTTTATTAGTTTATTAGAACACATTTAAAATGGCTAATATTTATTAGGAATGCTAGACTTCACTTTTTTTTTCCCCTAGAGCACTCAATCTCTCAAGTTAAATTATTTCAATACATATTCAAGTAGTTACTTTTCAAACAAAGGCTTAATATAGAACTTACAGGTATTTTTCTATGTGAGTATCTTGATACATGAAAACTTGGGATATTTGTAAAACAATGGCAGATAATCATACTTTGAATATCTTTGAACTTTCCTCAGAAAAAGAAGGGGAAAGCAGTAGGATAGATGTGAAAGAGCTTTTACTGGCTGAAAAAAAATTTTACTGGGGCAAGAAATACAAATGAGATGTAGCAAATATGTGTCATGCTCAGTTCCAAATGATGCCACCCTGCCAGTCTGCCTTTTGTCTGCAGAGGCTTTACAGTGTTAACAACCTAATAGGAATCCTCTGGGGCTATTGGGCTGGCTCCCAGCAAAGCAACAAATTCTAAAATGTGAGGGTTTCTGAAGTGCATGTTTAACAGCAGTTCCCAAAAATAGCTCCCCAGCATGCAGAAAGGAATAATGCATTTTTCAAAAGAATACCAAAAAAAAGCTTATTTATGGAAATCTTTTTCTAGTTTGCATATTTATTTAATAAGATTGTTGGAACAATTTGAAAGAATATTTATAATTATCTTAAGTGCCTTTCTTATTTAAAGTTTCCTCATTTAGATTTTAAAGTATTTCTCTGGTAGGTGTTATTTTTGGAATTTATATACTGTGACTAAAGGAATTCTTGATATACTTTAGGTTACGCATTTTTTTTAACTGTAGCTAACCTGTTTCCAAACAGCCTTTGCCAAATAATATTTCTCTGTTGGCTGGGAAACTAGGGAACAGAAAATTCCCCTGACATAAGAGTCTTCAGAATTAACCAAGAGTATGAATACAGGATGATTGGAAGAAATCTCTTGCAATTGTAAGAAGGAATTAAGAGGAAGCTGAGGAATGCGGACAGGTTATAGATATAAAATGGAAACTGAGATAATCATGCTTCTGATATCTCACTTTGCTTTTCTGTGACATCAATTCATTCTCATTATACATACACACTTAAATATATATGTTTAAATATACATATGCACAATTGCAGGCTACATATTTTCCCTGAATACACTTTACCCTTTGAAGTGCTTATCTTTGAATTAATTTATCTATCAGATCCTTTTAAAAATGTAGCAGTGATCATCCCTTTATCTTCTATTTTACAGGCTTGTTATTAAAAATGTGAATTTTGTGAGTACTTTTTCTAAGCTAGAAAATATTTGTTTATTCTTCAACAAACTTGATTTTTCCCCTCTTCTAAGGGAACTACCTGTTGTAGACTTTTGTTGCAGAGACACCTTAGTATATTCTTCTAGGGAAACACTAAACTTTTCCGGCTCATATGATGAAAGTTTGTCATGAACAAAGTTATTATAAGATCAATAGTGTTAAACTATTATTGTTATATTTTGCTCTCAGCCTACAGCATACAAAGGTGGACTGTGAATCTTTGAGAATGTAATTTTCCCAAACTTATTTAACTCAAGACTTTCTTTTCAAGACTATATAGTTTTCAGAGCACAGTTTAGGAAATATCGGTCTGGAAATTTAGAGTTTTAATATAGTGGTACACAATTATTTTTCTGTACACTGTCAGCATTTATTAAATAATTACATTTGACTTTTAAATTTATGTGAATGTCTTTAAAATTTGTGTTAATTAATGTCAAACTCTTAACTTTTAAAAAACACACTAAAATTATGCAGGGAAATTTCTTTATTTTCCATTAAATTAAAATATGAATCATGAATATTTGCATATACATGTTTTTATAGCTTTTCACATTATTTTTATTTTTGCTCACTCTTCCAAATTGGGCATACATATTTATGACAACATGTATTATTTATATTTATCTTAATGTTTTTATAAAATAGGGCAAATGAAATAAATCTTCAGATTACACCAAACAAGAATGATTAAATAAGCATGTAACTACTCCATTTATCCTCTGGCTAAAGGGTGTTAGGCTTTTCTGTTTTGGAGCCCAAACAAGAATTGGAAGTAGATCTATTGAAAGAAGACACTGTTGGTAGTCCTCCAAGAGACAGAAAGATGGATTTCTTTTCCTATTGAGATCATATTTAACTCACAGTTCTGTTTTTTTATCAATTTTGGAAACTTTTGGGTTTTGGCAGAAGAATGTTTTGTCAAACATCAGCCAAGATCTGTATATATGTCGTCATTTTTGACATTTATATTTTGGCCTTCTCAGGTGAGTATTGACTTCCAGTTTTGCTGTGCTGTTCTACTGCTGACAGCCATGGTGTGTGAGTTGGAAATATGATTTGACAAGCAAGTAACCATGACAACTTGGAAACATCACTACTGTATTCCATATAATGTGATCTTCATTTGAAGCTTACACTTTCTTAAAATCTTCCTATAAAAATGAAATAACATATTAGACTCTATATTCTAAATATATGTAGTTCTAAATATTTAGTGTAAAGTAATATTTAATCATTTCTATGCTAAGGGAAGAGGATTTTATTTTCTTCCAAATGAACATTTTATGAACTGTGTCCATATGGAAACCTTTTCATATTGGAGATTTATATTATTTCTTATAGGATTCATGTTCATTTAAAAACTCCACAAACTATGAATGATAACTTTGCTTTTAAGTCAAGTCAAGCAAAAGCAAGGCAGGTCTGTCTCTTGATGTGTGTAATCTTTAGGAAAACAGAAGAGTAATGTCTTCTTGATATATCTCTAGTTTCCACGCAATTTGTTTATTATTTAAAACAGCATTTTGTTCATTTTATTGTTTTGATAGTGAGATGTCTTTAACTAAGAAAAAAGATGAATGTAACTAAAATAAAAGTAAGTAGTTTATTACCATTAGTGCAGCTATTCTTGCTCTTGAATAAAAGGATTGAGAATCAGAAATAGCTTACCTGATAATTTATTAGAATAGGGCTAATATTTTTAAATCCTTTGACTTGTACAGAATACTTTCATCCTTTCAATATGGAGATAAAACGTTATTTTCTATTAATTTTTACATAGCTTTCCAAGGTTTTATTTGAATATCATGGAGAAGATAAGATATATCTAGTTTATGAAACTAATTAATTCTTTAGAAAGTAATGAAAGTGATAGATTGACAGATTAACATAAAAATAATATTTATACACATTTAAAAGTTTCAAACTATGCAATATAGTTCTATGTGTCTTTTTTGGATAAATTATCACTGTAACAAATGACTTCATTAATCAGTGGAGCAATTCTGTAACCAGGTTTTGTTACGAGAATTGATGATACATTTCTCAGTAGAAGTATTTATCACTTCTGAAATTTTATTTCTACAAAAATATTACCTCTGATGTTTACATGAAAATGATTGGTAGTAAAATTTTGCTACCCAGGATATATGGCTGACAAATGCTGCTCTTATTATGGGACTGCTTTTCATTCAATGGCTCTCTTGGTGTGCTGGATCTTGACTGATGCTCCCTTTTTCCCAGGAAGAATAGGCATAGGCATTGGTGTTGGCATTTTCCAAGGAGACACGGAGATCAGCAGCAGATCAGTCAGCAGCCACTGACTTTGTTGGGATTTGTCAGACTGGAGCTGGGTTAGAAATGATAGCCACTAGTTCAGCAGATCCAGATCAGACACCATGGGATCACTCTGACAATCTGAATGATACCTGCTGCCACTGCGATTTTCTGCTCACTCTGTTACCTTTCAGAAGGTAGAGAAATGAACCTGAAGTGTGTCAGAAAATTCAGAATACCTCTAATCTGGTGAAGATGAGTGTAATTAGTTTTATCAACTACTTATTAAAAAAATAAAATTAAACCAATATGTAGGAATGTCCAGTTAATATATGATAGCAAGCACAATGAAATTCAAAATATTGTATCAATGAACAAATTAGTGATCTAAATTGTTAGAAATTTGAGGTAATTGTTCTGGCATATATTGCCAAATATTTTTGTTATATGTACTTTAATGTTAGTAATCAAGCTTACATACCTACCATGATGTATTCTTCTATTTTTCACGTCTGAAAAAAATATGACTTGATTTTTAAATATGAACATGAAAACACAACATAAGAAAAGCTCAGTAACTTTACAAATAATTATTAGGCATATCATGACATCATTCTTGCCTATTTTGTAGTAATAATTATCATGACATGAGACATAAAATTCATAATTGGCCAGGTGCTCTGAAGGAATCAACAGCTCAGCCTATTTTTAACTTACCAGTGTCTTCTGAAATGTCTATCATAAAATACCTATATGCTCACAATATATGGACTCGGGCTTTAGATTCAAATATCAAGACAAAGAGATTTATTAACCTTAACCAAAATTTTGAAAATGTTATTAAACAAAAGATTTGTGTGTACTTAGAAATAAATCAGTAAGATTGCAAATTGTCTAAAAATAAGTTTTAGTGAAATACTATCAAAACAGAGTCGAACAAATTATTTCATAAGTTGTTCCCTAATTTCTTATGTATGAAATGACAATATGAACAATGAGTTTTAACTAACTAAACATATTCCTAATGTGTTTCGATGAAAATCATTGTATTTTGGAGGATTCCATCTTCTCCATTGGAAGTTATCTTTACCAACTTTTATCAGTGATTGAGTATATGGAGAAACATTGGTTTTGAATATGAGACAAGCTTGTAAAGACTAAATAGGATCATAACTTTTGTAGAACACCATACTTAAGTATAATTATCATAAATATAAAACTTTATATTTGGATATGGCACCTGATAGAAATGAACTTGGTAGAATTTTTTTTTTAATGGAGAAATTAGGGCTGGGGATGTGGCTCAAGCAGTAGCACGCTCGCCTGGCATGCGTGCATCCCGGGGTTGATCCTCAGCACCACATACAAAGATGTTGTGTCCGCCGAAAACTAAAAAATAAATATTAAAAAAAATTCTCTCTCTCTCTTTCTCTCTAAAAAAATGGAGAAGCTAATTGAGTAAAAATTTCTTATGGGCATGAAGTTCAATGATTATTATAAGTAGCATTTAATTTTTGGCCAATATCATAAGTAGATATCTAAAATATGTGTCTATTTATCTACACTGCTCAAAGAAAATTATATATTATATATTAATGTATGCTGTATGCTAGTAAGAATCAGACTGATTCATTTATTAGAATCATGTCTTATAATTAAAATTCTTGTGTTTCAAGTAAAAAATTAGACTTACTTTCTGAGAAAAATCTCCTCAAATTTAAATATGCATGTGAACAGTATTAAAGTCTTCACAGTTAAATTATATAAACTCATAAAATTTATTAAAACAGTATTTCATAAAATTAACACCTGTGAATATTTAGCAATTAAAAAACAGTTGAAAGAACAGTAAAATAATTTCTTCAGAGTTTGAAATAAAAGCAGACAGAATTTATAATGAGAGATTTCTATTCAATTTTAAAGGTACTACAACATTAAAATATTGAATGGCTTTGCTTTATAGTGAATTATACATCAAGAAAATAGACATTTCTTAAAAGGACTAATCTAAAAGGAATTTATTGAGTAAGAGATAGTTGTATTCAAGGAATTCTTAGATAGCTTTCAGTATCTAACAATTATGCTTCGTGGATAGGTAGATAAATATATCAAGTCTTATTTAATCTGGTCTCTGCTAATTGAGAGTTGTAATAATTGACCTCAGGAGTGGACTGAAAGGCAGAGTAAAATGCTTAACTGAATGGATTACTAATGTAAAGCGAATGAGATACTTAATTAACATGGTAAAAATGATTTATAAATCTCTTCTTAATAATTTTGGAAAAAAATCAGCTCATCACT
The DNA here is from genome assembly GCF_052094955.1 of Ictidomys tridecemlineatus. NCBI lineage: Eukaryota > Metazoa > Chordata > Mammalia > Rodentia > Sciuridae > Ictidomys > Ictidomys tridecemlineatus. Next base: position 41,395,756 of record NC_135490.1, read on the forward strand.
TTGTCCCTATTTTACATCAAGTATTGTCCTAAATATTGTCAGAAATGATGACAAAAATATATAGACTATCATCAGATTCTTACAGAATAACTAAAGTGATAAACTTAATCTGCAATAAAATTTTTGGATAACATGAAACAATGTACTTAGAAGTTAAACAACAAGATTTTGGTCTCATTATAATGTAATAAGAATTCTAGGAATTCAGAATATCTGAAATTTTGTGTTCTTAATTTATACTGATGTTTTCCAACAGTGTGACTCAAACAGTGAACAGTATTCTTGGAATTCTGAGAAAAATATGTAACATGTCCATTCTTATATTCTTTTTTATCAAATTCCTCAATAAAATGCAGCTTCACTACCTTCTATACAATGGCCACTAGGCATATATTTGTTGAATAAATGAACCACCCATGCTCATTTTCAAAATAGGAACTATACCTATCTTTCTAAGCTTGTTGAGCATTTTTGAGGACCAATTTAGGTAGCTTAGATAAAAGTAATTTAAATAAAGTTGCCATATACACAAATATGCAATCGTTACAAATTATTTCCATTAACACATCAAAGAGATGTTAATAGTTCTGTTAGTAATATTTTGGGGCCTGACTTCAGATACCATGGATAGCAATAAATTGTTACTTACCAGAATTTTTTCTTTTCATTGGTCCCTAATTATCTGTTTTGATATAAAAAAAAAAAAAAGAAGTGGAAAGAAAAAAAAAAAAAAAGCTTGCCCATTTCACTTAGTTCAACCTAAGATTTTTTTTCCTGGTACAAACTGTCTTTTCCAAAAGTACTAAAAAATGATTCTGCATTATTAATATATTGTTCTTACCCCCAAACTATTTGTATTTGCCCTTAATAGCTACAGAATGAATATTATTTTTAAATATTAGTGTGGTTTGATAATGCAGGTGGAAGAGGTGGATTAGAAACCTCATTGCAGAAACATTAGTGAACTGTGGTTCATTTCCATCCATGCAGGTCATGTCGATCCTAGTGCAGGAGGAGAGACAGAAGACATGACCTTAACGGAATAATGAATTTTCATTATTCATTAAGAACAAAGTATATTAGCATGTTCAAATTATTTATTTGAGATACCTGGCTCATCTTTGAAGCAATATTTTAAAGTAATTATCTATAAACCAAATAAAGCGCTTTGACAAATAGTGGACTCTATATTATGGAGGTGTCTCAACAAACTAAATTATTACAACTTTATAGACAATAATCCACTTTATGATTAATGACCCACTAACATGTACAAAGCTAACGTCATGCTTTCAGAGAATATACAAATAAAGGAATGTTTTATGGTAACATTTTAAGCTATTTATGAGACATAATTTAGGTTTATTGAGTTGTTATAAATTCTCTGAGTAGCAGAAAGAACGACTTTTATTTAAAATTGTATGTATTTTAAAACACAGCAACTCAAAGACGATGGAATAGTTTAATCTACTGCCACATATACTGCTCACAATGAAATGGGCAAAAGATAGGTTTTAAAGGTAAACTAAGCTGCGCAAGTCTGAGAGGGTCCAGTTGATGTCACAGGAACATCCAGGCATCACGCAGAACTCTGTGGTTTAATCTTCCTTCTTGTAGTTCCTCCTTGGTTGATTTTAGCATGGATGAGAGGAGAATGAGGGAAGTATAGGTTTAGTACAAGTATCCTACTGAGTAGTTCCATTCTAGAACAATTCTCAAACATCTTAGAAGCCAAATGTTTCCCTTTACATTAAATTTAATGTGACAACAATTTAAATGTTCATTGTTTGTTACAAAAGAAAATAAACTTTTTAAATTATAGATAATCTTATCTGCATAATACTTGAGAGTGTTCCAGCATATGGTTTGAAGCCATTGGTTTAGTGTACACTGAAACCCTTCCTGGACTTTTAATCCGTTATAAACTTTGCAGCTATTTATATTAAACTAGTCTGTTTTTAAGAATGTTTAAAAAGCCAAATAAATATTCACATTGTTTCTGATGTCATTTGAATATGCACATATTATTATCTTCAGATGTTCCATAGATGTTTATATAAAATATAGGAAACCTTTTTTTTTAAATTAGTATGAGAATGTGACTCTTATAGTATGTGATTCACAGTTAATTTCTTCAATATACAATTAACTTTTTTCTTCATATTATGAGTCTAAAACACACAGAAGTTCATTAATCTTCCTGAATGGCAATACATAAGCACAGATGTTGGAAAGTTTCTTTTAGTTGTTTTTTTTCCATATTTTTATTTGTGCATTATAACCATACATAATGGTGGGAACTGTTGTAACATATTTGTGCATGCACATAGTATAACCTTATAATTTGCAATCTAGTTTTTGATATTTCAACTAGATCACTAATATTACCGCTTCTTCATAGGCATATCCTTTATTATAACTTTTAATGTATTCCCAATGATTGTTTGCTACATATAGTTGTGTATGTATAAATATGTACCATCTGTACAAATGATTTGAAATTTTAAAATTCATTCTCTTTGCATTAACTTTTCTTATTCGTTGTTTTTCTTTTTCTTTTAATTTTTTCACTTTTTAAATTTTTGATTAATTTGATAATCATACATATTAAATAGTGCAGTGTGACATTTCAATACATACATAGTGTGCACTGATCAAATCACTGTAAATAGCATTTCTTTCTCCTTATTTCTTTGTTTAATTGAACATCTGTCCATGCTGCTTTCCACCTGCTTCACAGCTTCTCACAGATGCTATACATTTATATCTTACTTATGAATATTCGTAGATAGATTTCTTGGTTGGTTCCAACTATTTGACACGATGATTAACACTGTGATTAATTTAATTATCCCACTGAATTTCAGTTTGTATGTGAGTTTTCCTAGTATATATTTGCAGAAATTTCTGCATGATACTTTATATGTGTACTCAGTTTTACTGAATGCTGGGGTTTGTTTTCTAGACTGACTGGCTGTGTGGTTTCCAACCAGCTTAGATGAGGTTCTTAGTCTACCTATTTACCTAAAATAATGTTGCTATTATATTATTACTATTAACTGTAGTGACATGTTTCCATTTTTCTCAGTTTTCATTTATCTACTAATAATATAAACTATCTCTTTGCTATGAACCATTAATCAATTTATCTTTGCAAAAATTTTTTTTCTAAGAGCTCTTGTCCATTTTCCTGTTTGGATAAAAGATTTATTTTATGATTAAAGAAATGTCTGGTGTGTTCAATTTAGTAAACTCATCTATTTCACTTGTCTGTGAAATTATTGACTGCTAAAAATATTTAATTTTGAAGAAATAGAATCCATCAATTTTTATCTTTTACATTTTGTGATTTGGAACTGAGAGCATGCTAGTGCTAAGAAATATTTCCTAACCCAGGAGTTACATGTATATTTATCTTATATTTTTTTAGTTTTATGATTTAGTTTTTATAGTCAGGAAAGATTAAAAATTTTAATAATAAAGATGAATTACATTAATGATAATTAATGACTTGATTTTAAAAATATCAAAGGAAGATTAAATTTAAAGGAATAGTTTTCTAAAGAAAACTAAATATTCAGTGAAAAATTGTAAATGAATGACATTATAGAAAAAAATAAGGCAGTTTGTAGAAGGAAGAATTATTGGTAAAAAGATTAACAATAATAATTCAAAAGCCAGATGCCCTTAGAAGAATAACACAGACTATAACATCTAATTATAAAATACATAGCATATTGTCAAACATTCTATAATGCTCTAATTATTCTCTCCATAGCATAGAGGAATCTCTTTGATTATAAACCTTAATAAATTATGTGATTCACCAAATTAATAAATCATTATAATTTTACCCTAATATGAACATATAATTTCATACAGAAATTTAAAAATTTAATTTTGAGAAAAAAATTTATACTGGGTTTAGGATATAAATAAAGTTAAATTTATGCTTTTACTTCATAGGAAAATTTTATATATTCTTTGAAAATGAGATATTTTTCTGGTCATTTTGTATCATATCTAAGCTACTTTATTTCTGTAAAGGATTAAAATATTTTGGAATAGAACTGATATACCAAAACATCATGCCATATTTTCTGTACTTGAAAGGAGTGTTGTTTTCAGGAACGACCATAAGGGGTGTATACATTCAAGTGTGTTTCCCACAAAAACAAGGTCAGGCTAGGAGGCGAATTTGTGTAAAAGCTGAGGGTAGCAATTCAAGCTGTGTTTTACCCCCCTTATTAAGTACATCTAAATATATTTTTAGCAAAACATGTTTTATAAACAATGCTAAGGTACATAATAATGTAAAGTTAGAAATTGAGGACAACTGTTACTATTTTTACTTCAAAGTTCATAAATTATTAACTTTGGTTAGCTATTTTTTAAACTATTTTATTCCCTGATTAGACATTTTACTATTGGCAACTATAGAATAATCCAGAATTTCCTGCTATAAAATATTACTGATCATCAGAAAATAAAATAAGCAACTTGGGCTTATGTATTAATCCTCTTTCTGTAACCCTCCCATGGTTTTTTTCCCTGAATTTCTTTGTATTTCTTTTACTTAAACCTCTTTACTTTTGCCTGTCAATGTGCCTACTTCTTATTCTAAAGGTTCTAAATAATTTCAATGACCTGTTGAGATAATTAGTTGTACTCTGTCTAGTCTGTAATATACTCCTAGTGACTCTGTACACTGCTCTTAATAGGAAAAATAATAATAATCAATAATCCCTGCTCCAGTTTGGACATGAAGTATCCTCCAAAGGCCCATGTGGTAAAGGCTCAGTGCCCAGCTTTGAACTGATGGGAGGTGGTGGAACTTTTATGAGGTGGGGCCCATGGTGAGTGCCCTTGAAGGGGAACATAGATCTTCAGTCTTTTCCCCTATTTCCCAGTCTGCTCCTTGAGGTGATTGATTTTTGCTTCTTCATGCCTTCCCTACCATGATGAATTGCCTTTTCATCGGTCCAAAGGCAAGAGGGGCAACAGACCATGGAATGAAACCTCCAAAACAACAAGCAGAAATAAACTTTTCTATGAGTTGATTTGTCTCAGGTATTTTTCACAACAACAGAAAGCAAACATACTCTACCATGTTCATCTTTCCAAAATCTGAGTTTCCCAGGACATTGTTAGTATTTTGTATGACTAATTCCAACTTCTCTAATTTTATAACCTTAATGAATAGTAGTATCTAACCATTATCCCTGTTTACTTAATTACTTTTTTGCTTACGTATTTATTCTTCAACAAATAGACCCATATACTTAGAGAAAACCTTAATAATTGTGAGTTACCATAATGACTCATTTCCATTTACTTTTTTTTTGTTTTCTCAGGATTTTAAGATTTATATGGCATCTCAGAATAGCCTAAGCCAATGTTTAAAGTATTTTAAAATATATAATTCCTGTATATGTCAGTGGTTAGAAGTGAGAATCATTAGTTTTGTCAGCTGATACATCAGTACTAGGTATAAGAGAAAATCTCAGGAAGAATTCTGTACACACATTTTAATGTATTTATCATTAGTTATGATAATGTCATTTTAGTTCTCTGTCCTTATAAGTATTTTGAGTGCATGTTACAAGAAAAGGTCATTGAGGCAAGAGCTACAATAAATGTTTTAGGTAGGACTTAAAACCTATTATGAGCATAAGGAAACCAGAACTCTCTGCCTTTATAGCTGGATATAGAATACTGTTGAAATCAAGCCTGGCACCATCACAAGAGCAATGATGAGGGGCTCTACAACTATTAACAACCTGTTTATGCAAGATTTGTTGGTACTTTGGAATATTTAGAGTTAATTCACATTTTGCATATTGATGATTTTTGCCAAAATATTTTTTCTAGCATACATTCTGTTAATCAAAAACTTAAAAAATGTATTTTTACTTGTAGATTTCACAATACCTTTATTTTGTTTATTTAATAATTTTGTTTTATGTGGTGCTGGGGAACGAATCCAGTGCCTCATGCAGGCTAGGCAAGTGCTCTAACACTAAGCCACAACCTCAGCCCCTAATCAAAAACTTTTGATATTTATTAAAGACAAATAGTATTAAATGAATATATAATTAGCAAATGCAAAGGTAGACTTCTGAGTAAGTGCTAGCAAACTACTATGATGCATGTATTACTGATTAAGGCAACCAAGTTTGACAGATAATTAGAACATTTTCCCAAGCTTTTGTTTCATGCTTTATTTTTACTGTAGATGGAACACTTCCTTCTGTTTCACAGTTTATTAACATTTATGTGACAATTCATGAACATGAAAATATAAAAGAAAATTAATTTCTATAATCTGTTAAGTCCAATTTGTATGAATACTTTATCTGGTAATTCACTTGACACAGCTTTATGTACCCTCCTCCCAGATATATGCAGTCCTTATAACACTGTGCATATACAATGTTCAATAAGTTTAATTTTGATTAACAAGTTTTGAATCTGATATCAGCTATACTTTCACTGCTCCATTTTCAAAGGACAGTTTTTAGATCCCTATATTTTATTCTAATAATGTCTTGTCTTCATATCAATACAGAAACATTATTCAGGTCCAGAATAGCCAATGACCTGTGTGTAGTGAGCTACACTTGTAAATATAGCCAGATCCATTTTTTTCCTTTAATTCACCATGAAACCACTGTCACCAATGAGTCATCAAGGGAGAATTTTACAGACCAAATTTTTCTTAAGTACACTCACCTAATATAGGATTTATTAAGGGTGATAGAAGTGTATCCCAAGTTGAAGTTGTAAGTTGCTCCAAAGATCTATAGTCTATATGTGTAATTGTATTAATAATTATGCTGAAAATGTGCAAATTTTAAAAGTAATAAGAATCACAAACTTTTTCACTGAGAAAGCATGATTTTCTCTCTCTCTCTCTCTCTCTCTCTCTCTCTCTCTCTCTCTCTCTCTCTCTCACACACACACACACACACACACACACACACACACACAAACACACACACACTCACACACACACACATGTATCTCACCTAAAACCTTATTCTACCTTCTGTTTACTCTCATGGGTTTATTTATTGAAAGGGAAACGATTCCACATTTAATTAATGAATTTAGTTATCAAATATCAAAGCCTATGCTATGTAAAGTTTTCCAGAGGAAAAAATATTATATTTTCTAGGTAAAGTTTTCAATTCAGTGTAGAAATCACAAAACAAAAATTAAAACTTTTAATTTTCAGTATTTCTACATTGTGTTAATATGGGAAGTGCCTTTTTTATAAAAAAAAAAAAGAGAGAGAGATTCTGAATTTTGACTTATGCTACCTTTGAAAATACAGATATTAGGCAATGATGTTCATGAATATTAAGTGAATTCAATTTGATTTTATCTTTATCTGACATCCATAATATAATATCTTTTAGATTAACTATTGTTATCTAAAAATGAGAGCACGTTTAACATAAGTTTAACTGATGACTAAATTTAAATCAAACCTGGTATCAGTCTATGATGATAGGTCTTCAGTGATTTTTAGCATTAATGAGTAAACTGAGATTTTATATGTGAGTTGATGGGGACAATCATTCATTGTCATTCATCCAGGACAGGCTATACAGTTGGTTGTTTGATGGGGATATTGAATGTTGACTTTCGTGCCCTTCAGGCTAATAATAAATAATACATTTAGGTAAAAACTTCTTGCCTAATAATTGACTATAGTGTGATTTTTAACATCACTGAGTTGCCAGATGAATGAAGAAATGGTAGGAAGTAGAGCCACTGGAGATTTATTCAATTATTAGTTAGGAAAAGTGATTTTTATTAAATTTTTTTCTTGTGTCACACTGCCTTTTTGCTTCTATGACATATTCAGTATTTATAATTCAATGCCCTTTAATTTTATTTTTTAAAAATTCCACCTATAATCTAGCAGATGTTATTTATACAAATAAAATTTTCTTGGAAAGATCTCAATGATTGTTCTAATTGCTCAGAAGAGTTCATAGTATTTATACAATTCCCACTACCAGACAGTAATGAGTGAAAAACCTGGCTCATTGAAGGCTCTCCTCTTAGAGAATGAGGATGATGCTCCATATGATATATTTTCACTAGTATTTCATTGCATTTACCTCTTTCCTATGGTTTCATTGCTAAATATTTTTCTCTTCTCCTCTTCATTTTTTTTTTGTTTTTTACCCTTTCTTTCCTTTCCTTCCTTATTCCAAGACTATAGTCTATTAGACTCCTGCACTCCTTTCTCATGCTCAGCATCCTCAAGCTGAAGTCACTAGATTGCATCACTTAACCCAGAATGCACCCTGGATGAGGTACTGACTCTGGCACAGCCATTTACAGTAGACCTCAATATACAGAAGCTTCTCTGTGCAAGGGAAGAGAGAAGGGCAGGCTTTCTCTAGTGTGTCATTGTACTTCTTTTGTTAAGGAAATAGTCACTTACTTATTTTCAAAGATCAGCAGTTTGCAGAGCCAATGGCCCTTCTTTAACTTATTTTCCGTGCTCCTTTTTTTAAAATAGCAATTTAAAAATACATTTTAACTATACAGTAAAATCTTTAAGAGCAGGAAATTCATTTTAGGTAAACTGCAGTAGTTATAAAAATATTTGGAGGATGGAGTAAGAAAGAGGGAAAGAAGGAAGGGAGGAGAAAGGGAGGGAAGAAGGAAGGAAGTAGATATTATGACTATTAGAATTATGAAACATTTAACTCACAATGTTGTCCAAAACATGTGCATTGAACCTACTTTTTTTCCCCACTCTGGTAGCAATCAAACTCAGGACTTCCTGTATATTACAGAAGTGCTATACCTCTGAGCTACTAAGCTACCTTAACAACTCTCTATAAATTATGGTTGATTCACAGAACATAATTGAAATTCATTTCTAAAGAAAATGGCTTTCCTTTAACAAAAACCACAAAAAACACTAAAATTAGATGTGGTTAAAATGCTTCTGTCTAAATAGATCCAATCATCTTGGAAACTTTTCTTATTATCCTACCTTCTCTTTACTCTCATGGGTTTATTTATTGAAAGATAAACTATTCCACATTTGATTCTTCAGAACAAGTTTCCTCTTTAACTCAATTATTCATGTGCATACACAAAATCATCACTGGATTCATAACATACAGACTTCTTCACAGAAAATATCAGACACGGAATTACTCTTTCACGTATCCAAAGCTACTTCTGACCATCTACATGCTGAGGAGAGGAAAAAATTGTGTGAGAACAGAATAAACTAACCATCATAATTTATAGGATATAACTCCAAGGAAACTCTACAGAAAGCTTCAGGAGGAGCTGCTACATGCTACAAACCATCCCGAGGAAAGACTCAGTACCAGATTGTTATAACTCTTATTCCTTAAGCTAGATTTTTTTCTGGCAAGAACTTTCTGGAAAGGACAAAAAATCTTATAATGAGTAATTTATGTGCATCATTATACCCATGGACCACCTAGTTTTAAATAGGTATTATATTAATTGAAATATTTAAAGCATCTCAGAGATACCAATGTGCAATCTCAGTTGAGAACAACTGCCACCTGCCACTTTAAGTTTACTATTTGAATTTTATCACATGTTTAAAAACTTCAGAGCAAAGTGCTTCATACACAGTAATATTTCAGCAGTGGTTGATGATTATTAATATTATTGGGCTAAAGTCATTTCTCTTATATTCTTTTTGATAAAAAGAAACTACTCCCCCCTTTTCACCTTCTCTCCAATATGCATGGTCTTCCAAATTCAACATGACCTTTTCTAGAAGTCTTTATTATTTTGATGTTATTGAGAAAAATGTTACAATAAGGTATTTTATCATGACTTTGAATTTCTTACAACATTAGTATAATTATTGAATTCTCCTACCTATCCAATTTTAACCCCAATTTGTAGATGAACACAGAATCATAAGAGTTAGTGATTTATCCAAGATAACAGGGTAGAGGCAAATTTGAACCTTTTAGAGTTCCTGCACTGAACTGTCACTCCAAATGATATAATTAATTGGGAAGATATGTTGTTAACAAAATCAATAATTATTTCATTGAAAAAATTATTTAATTATATAAATTAATAATAAAAATTATTTTAATGATTAACCATTTTTAATTTGAATTCTGTGTAGCAACTCCTTCTGTAATCTAAATTACTGTTTTTATGCCAAATAAAATTGGAACTAATGTATGAGTGTAAGATAGCCTTTGTTTTGGCATGGCCATGCACTCCCAAGTTTTAGCTTTGTATATGAAAACTATAAACATTTATTTGGATTAAGTATAGAGTTGCTTTTAAGTCTTCTTGTTTCACAGACTGTATTTTTTATATAATACCCCTTCATTCTATAGCTTGAATTGTCATGAAACTGAAGAAAAATAAAATATTTATGTTTGTGAGTGGTTTCTACAAAGGGGAGATGATGTCATTTATTCATTCATTTATGGCAAACAAGATAACAAACTTTTTACCTGAAGTAGTTTCAACACTCGTGAGACAACATACTTGAGAAAGTTGGTTTTGGTTCCTCTGGAACTGTAAATAATTTTCCAATGAGATCAGTAACTCCTCTCTTGGGGAAATGTAACAACTGACAATACTACCAATGTGAGAGGCCAGGTACCATCTCTAAGACATGTGCATTGTGATCTGAAGAAAGACTTTTGAGGAGCATATTAGAAGAATCTTTATCCTTTTCTCTTGAGAGATCATCAAGGGGACCTGACAAACCTATTTTTTTTTACTATTATCATTATTATTATTAAAGTAACAAAAATAAAATCAGGACTTTCATTCAAGTTTGCACCATTGGTAATCAGTGGTCTTTAGCATATAGAAGTGCATGGATGTTTGTGTATATATGTGTTTGAAGTCTTCAAAAGTCAACTGAGAATCTGGGGTTGTAGCTCAGTGGTAGAGTGCTTGCTTCACATGCGTGAGGCACTGGGTTCTATCCTCAGCACCACGTAAAAATAAGTAAGTAAAATAAAAATATTATGTCCATCTACAACTGAAAAAATATTTTTTAAAAAGTCAACTTAGGGAAATTATGAGAGTGCCATTCATCTCTTTAACTATAATTGCTTAGCATCATTTCTGAGAATAGTTCTTATTTGAAAGTACACACAAAACACATGGTTTTAAAAGCAAAGCCAAAGAAATATTGGGCAGTTTCACATCTGTATTTACTGAATTTTCTTACTCAAAACTTTTTAGAATCATAAAACTAAGCAGTGTGTCATGAGTTTAAGCTTTATAAATCTACATTTATTAATTAAATATTTCTCATATTTTCTGTGAGGAGACTTGAGTCCTATTTAAAGGAAAATTGATACAGATATAAGTTATGCTGAAGAGTGATATATTAGCTATGGTGAAGAGTGTTGACAATAGCATAGAAATAAAATTATGGGAACTGTCACATGCTAGAATAATAAACCTGAGTAAAGGCAAAGGTAGTAATGGAAATTGGCGCTTTAGACTTTCATCATCTTATAAGAATACCATAGTCTTGTTAAGAAATGATTATCAGTTATGTTTTTTCTATTCTAGCAAAAATAGGGACATTAAAATATTTGACATGCTATTGAAGATTTTCTGTGACATTGGTTGTTAAACTATTATTTGTCATCATTAAAAAGTCATGAGCCCTTATCTGCATAGTTTCTAGTATTTCTTTTCTGGGACTCAGTATTGAATCCATGATGAATAACTACAGTATTTATAAAAGTTATAAGAAATTTGTACAGTTATGGAATCAGATGAAAGTGGATTGCCAATTATTCATTCTAGCTTAAATACTGCAAAAGTATAATTCAGTTTCTTCTAAAAGGGAAAAATCCTCTTGTCACTTTATTGGCCTGAATTAATTCCTATTTCTGTTGCAATAATTTTCAAACTTAGTGGTTTAAGAAAACACACATTTATCAACTTTCTCTCTCTCCATCTATCATCATCCTTCATCTTTGAATGAAGCAGTGTAGCATCACTCTGACCCTACTCCTGTGAACTTGGGCTGGAAAGGTCCTCTACTTTTAGGACTCAATTGATTAGATTGCATGCTCATGGATAATACAGGCATACCTCCTTAAGGTCCTCACTTAATCATGTTTGAAAATTCCCTTTTGCCAAGTAAGTAGCATATTCACAGGGCTAGCAGGTCTATCTATGTCTGCCATTATTTTTTGGACCATGTGGCCCAAATGGAAGAAATGGCATTATAATTGGCCCTTGTTTCAGTAGTTTCTGTTGTGCTGAGAAAACATCTTGTTATGATAACCATCCAATCATATCCTGATGTTAAAAACATGAATGTTAGATTTGAAAGTGAATATAGAGGTCATCTTGTTCGAGATTTCCTTTGAGGGTAAGACAGATAAAATTCATGTGTAAAAGTCATTGATTCACATGCTTTGATTCCTTGAGAATACTGTGTTTTCTAATTTACTAAGTTCTATGAAAGTTTTTTTTTTTTTTGTGGAAACCATCTCCGTTTTTTTCTCCTGTAATATTATTATTGTTCTTTAATACGTATATGTCATTCATATATGAATGATAAACTTTAATTAAAACAAGCATTTAACTTTGATTTTGCAAGAAAAGAGAATTGCAGGTTGCCATTATCCAAAGATGAGTGATGTTATAAGTTTTTCCTGCTTTCCAGACTTCCCAGATCATCCCTCTTTAATGTTACAGAACTTGCTTTTATTACAATCATATCTCACAGAAATCAGTTGCACAATATAGGCATCCTGATTGCAATGCAGTAAACTCCCTTTTATTTGCATACATGTATCTTGCTTTTGAATGAGAGAAATATTAGGGGAAAAACAGAGTTGTACCATTTGTTGTACCATGCTCAACAGATGGATCCTAAAGATACTGGAAGACCTAAGTTTTTATGATATTGTGGCCTAAGAAAGGAGAGGGACTTGGAAAAGCTAGGATATGATCTTTCAAGTGTTTTGAAACTGGGAGCCATAAGACAAAATGAAATGAAACAGTTTGTGATAAATTTTGATTGGAAATATGCTCAGACAAAATGACTATGTTAATGGTTTATGTGAACATATATCATGAGAGCATTTTCACAAATTTTTCTGAGTCAACATTCACACCTAAAATATATAATAGTGGGGCTGATATTATTCTTACTGCTCTTTAGATAAGAATGCCGAGGTCAGGGCACTTGCCCAAAATTCTATCCTTCAACTACTCTCCAGCTTTCCATGTCTTTTTCTGATTGGATTATGCATATGAAGTTTTATTGACATAATTAATTAATATAAAAGAAATAACTTGAACTCTCCAACTTGTTTCAGAATCTCTCATTAGAATGTTTTTTTTTCTCTAAAAAGGATTAAGAGAATATTATCTAAACAATTTTTTTAAAGTTTTAGGTGAAAGCAAAATACTTTTTATAGAATGTTCATCAATTTATATTTTTTTATTGTCAATCCTCCCTAAATAAAGCTGAGCTAAGATTAAGAAAGCTGAGTGGCTAAAATTCAAAAATACCACACGTTGATATTATGATAATATAATGTACTGTTGCCATTTTTCCTTGAATTAGAGGTGATAAGAAATTGAAGAGTTTAAATAGAAACAGAAGAACGTACAAGAGATTCCAGGAGTACTATGCTGATTACAAGCATTCTAAGGAAAATTATTGGGTTAGGGAGAAGGATAGGTTAAATCAGGAAAGTAATGCAAATTTGAGCACAGCTTGATAGAAAAATGTGCTAAATATTATTTCGGATCCTATTAGATGATTGATTGAAATGCACACCAAGTTATATTAAAGAGGAAAGATATTGTATGGATATACCATATCATTTAAAACAATACAATAAGCCATATCCATCACACTTTTTAAAAATATTTATTTGTTTATTTATTTTAGTTGTAGTTGGACACAGTACCTTTATTTTTTTATTTTTATGTGGTGCTGAGGATTGAACCCTCAACCTTACATGTGCTAGGTGAGCACACTACCACTGACCCACAACCCCAGGCTTCCATCACACTTTTAAAAATAGATCTAAATGGTAAAATAGTGCTTGTTTCCTAATCACATGAGGCACTGGATTAGATTTGTTTGTTTTTGAGAAAAACAAATGAAAAAATAGAGACAATGGGTTTCAGTAGAAGATGAAGGCATGATGGTTTATAAAATGAAGAGGAATTGATACTTTAGTATTTTAAAAAATTTATTTATTTGAATGAGTTATATATGACAGCAGAATGCATTCTGATTCTTTGTACACAATTGCAGGCAGCTTTTCATTTCTCTGTATACGATGTAGGGTCACACTGTATGTGTAGTCATACATGTACCTAGGGTAATAATGTCATTTACATTCCACCATCTTTCCTACCCCTTTTCCCACTCCCCACTCCTCCCTCCCCTTTGCCCAATCAAAGTTCCTTCATTTTTCCCATACACTCGCCCACTGTGGATCAGCATTCACTTACCAGAGAGAACATTCTGCCTTTGTTTATTTGGGATTGGTTTACTTCACTTAGCAAGATATTCTCCAACTCCATCCATCTACCTGCAAATGCCATAATTTTATTCTCTTTAAATGCTGAGTAATATTCCATAGTCTAGATATACCACAGTTTCTTTATTCATTCATCTATTGAAGGGCATCTAGGTTTCTTCCACGGTTAAGCTATTGTGAATTGAGCTGCTATAAACATCAGTGTGACCTTGTTACTCTGGTATGCTAATTTTAAGTCCTTTGGATATAAACCTAGGAGTGGGATAGCTGGGTCAAATGGTTGTTCTATTCCAGGTGTTCCAAGGAATCTCAATACTGATTTTCATATTGGCTGCATTATTTTGCAGTCCCACCAGCAATGTATGAGTGTGACTTTTTTCCCATATCCTCACCAGTACTTATTGATATTTGTATTCTTTTTTTTCTTTAATTTTTATTGTTGGTTGTTCAAAACATTACATAGTTCTTGACATATCATATTTCACACTTTGATTCAAGTGGGTTATGAACTCCCATTTTTACCCCGTATACAGAATGCAGCATCACATCGGTTACACATCCACTGTTTTACATATTGCTATACTAGTGTCTGTTGTATTCTGCTGCCTTCCCTATCCTCTACTATCCCCCATCCCCTCCCCTCCCCTCCCATCTTCTCTCTCTACCCCATCTACTGTAATTCATTTCTCCCCCTTGTTTTTTTCCCCCTTTCCCCTCACTTCCTCTTGTATGTAATTTTGTATAACCATGAGGGTCTCCTTCCATTTCCATGCAATTTCCCTTCTCTCTCCTTTTCCCTCCTACCTCTCGTCCCTGTTTAATGTTAATCTTCTTCTCATGCTCTTCCTCCCAACTCTATTCTTAGTTACTCTCCTTATATCAAAGAAAACATTTGACATTTTTTTAGGGATTGGCTAGCTTCACTTAGCATAATCTGCTCTAATGCCATCCATTTCCCTGCAAATTCTATGATTTTGTCATTTTTTAATGCAGAGTAATACTCCATTGTGTATAAATGCCACATTTTTTTTTATCCATTCGTCTATTGAAGGGCACCTAGGTTGGTTCCACAGTCTTGCTATTGTGAATTGTGCTGCTATGAACATCGATGTCGCAGTGTCCCTGTAGCATGCTCTTTTTAGGTCTTTAGGGAATAGACCGAGAAGGGGAATAGCTGGGTCAAACGGTGGTTCCATTCCCAGCTTTCCAAGAAATCTCCATACTGCTTTCCAAATTGGCTGCACCAATTTACAGTCCCATCAGCAATGTACAAGAGTACCCTTTTCCCCACATCCTCGCCAGCACTTGTTATTGTTTGACTTCATAATGGCTGCCAATCTTACTGGAGTGAGATGGTGTCTTAGGGTGGTTTTGATTTGCATTTCTCTGACTGCTAGACATGGTGAGCATTTTTTCATGTACTTGTTGATTGATTGTATGTCCTCCTCTGAGAAGTGTCTGTTCAGGTCCTTGGCCCATTTCATGATGTTTGTATTCTTAATAGCTGCCATTCTGACTGGAGTGAGAAGAAATCTTAGAGTAGTTTTTATTTGCATTTCTCTAATTACTAGAGATGTTGAGCATTTCTTCATATATTTGTTGATCAATTGTATATATTCTTCTAAGAAATGTCTGTTCAGCTTCTTAACCCATTTATTGATTGAGCTGTTTGGTTTTTTTTGGTGTTAGGCTTTTTGAGTGCTTTCATATATCCTGGAGATTAGTGCTCTATCTGACAGACCTGTGGCAAAAATTTGCTCCCAAAATCACCTCATTGATTGTTTCTTTTGCTTAGAAGAAGCTGCTTAGTTTGAATCCATCCCATTTATTAATTCAGATTTTATTTCTTATGCTTTTGGAGTGTTGTTAAGGAAGTCAGAACTTAATCTCACATGATGAAGATTTGGGCCTACTTTTTCTTCTATTAGGTGCAGGGTTTCTGGTCTAATTCCTAGGTCCTTAATCCATTTTGAATTGAGTTTTGTGCATGGTGAGAGATAGGATTTTAGTTTCATCTTGCTCTATATGGATTTCCAGTTCTCCCAACACTATTTGTTGAAGAGGCTATCTTTTCTCCAATGTATATTTTTGGCACCCTTGTCTAGTATGAGATAACTTTATTTATGTGGGTTTGTCTCTTTGTCTCCTGTTCTGTACCAATGGTTTACATGTCTATTTTGGTGCCAATTCCATGCTATTTTTGTTACTATAGCTTTGCAGTATAGTTTAAGTTCTGGTATTGAGATGCCTTCTGCTTCACTCTTTTTTCTAAGGATTTCTTTGGCTATTCTGAGTCTCATTTTTCCAAATGAATTACATGATTGCTTTTTCTATTTCTATAATGTATGACATTGGAATCACATTGCATCTATATAGCACTTTGGGTAGTATGGTCAGTTTGACAATATTAGTTTTGCCTATCCAAGAACATGGGAGATCTTTTCATCTTGTGAAGTCTTCTTCAATTTCTTTGAGGCTATTGTGAATGTGGTATTTCTCTTTCAGAGGATTTATCACTGATATATAGAAATGCATTTGATTTATGGGTATTAATTTTATATCCTGTTACTTTGCTAAATTTATCAATTAATTCTAGAAGTTTCTGGTGGAGTTTTTTGTATTCTCTAAGTATAGAATCATGTCAGCAAATAATGATAGTTTGAGTTCTTCTTTTCTCTTTTCATATCCCTTTAATTTCTTTTCTCTAATTGTTTTGGTTAGAATTTCAAGGACTATGTTGAATAGAAGTGGTGAAAGAGGGCTTCCTTGTCTTGTTCCAGTTTTTAGAGGGAATTATTTCAATTTTTTTCCATTTAAAATGATGTTGGCCTTGGATTTAGCACAGATAGCTTTTACAATGTTGAGGTATGTTCCTACTATCTCTATTTTTTTGTACACAAATGGGTGCTATATTTTGTGAAATGCTTTCTCTGCCTCAATTGACATATTCATATGATTCTTATCTTTAAGTTTATTGATGTGATGAATTATATTTATTGATTTCCATATGTGGAACCAACCTTGTGTCTGGAATGAACCCCTTTTGATCATGGTGCACTATTTTTCAAATATATTTTTGTATGCGATTTGCAGAATTTTGTTGAGAATTTTTGTATTAATGTTTATCAGGAATGTTAGTCTAAAATTTTCTTTCCTTGATGTGTCTCTGCCTGGTTTTGGTATCAGGATGATGCTAGCTTCATAGAATGTGTATGTTCTCTTGACAAAGTTTGGGTTGACCATATTCCTCTAGAAAATTTTCAGTGTCTTTGAGGTTTTCTATTTTACTGTTGTATAAATTTTCAAAATAGTTTCTAATTATCTTCTGTATTTCAATAGTGTCTGTCATGATGTTTCCTTTTTCATCATGAATTTTATTTATTTGAGTTTTCTCTCTCCTATTTTTCATTAGGGTGGCTAAGCATTTCTTGATTTTATTTTTTTTTCACAGAACCAGCTTTTTGTTTTGCCAACTTTTTGAATTGTTTCTTTTGTTTCAGTTTCATTGTTTTCAGCCCTGATTTTGATTATTTCCTGTTTTCTACTACTTTTGGTGTTGGTTTGTTCCTAGGGCTTTGAGGTGTAATGTCAGGTCATTTATTTGTTGATTTTTTCTCCTTTTAATGAATGAGCTTATTACAGTGAACTTTCCTCTTGACACTGCCTTCATAGTGTCCCATAGATTTTGATAAGTTGTTTTGGAGTTCTCACTTACCTCTAAGAATTTTATTTTTATCTCCTCCCTGATGCCTTCTGTTATCATCATTCAATAGCAGATTGTTTAGTCTCCATGTGTTGGAGTAGCTTCTATTTCTTATTTTATCATTACTTCTAATCATTCCAGTCTGGTAAAATAGAATTAATGCAGTGTAGTATCTCTATTTTTTGTATTTGCTAAGACTTGCTTTGTCACATAACATATGGTCTATTTTGGAGAAAGATCCATGTGCTGCTCAGAAGAAAGTGTGTTCATGCATTGATGGATTGGATATTCTATATGTGTCTGTTAAGTCTAAATTATTGATTATATTATTGAATTCTATAATGTCTTTGTTTAGTTTTTGTTTGGAGAATCTATCTAGTGAGGAGAGAGGTGTGTTAAAGTCACCCAGTATTATTGTGTTGTGGTCTATTTGGTTCCTCTGGTTGAGAAGGGTTTGTTCAATGTACATAGGTGCCCTACAGTTTGGGGCATAGATATTTATGATTGTTCTATCTTGTTTATGTATGAATTCTTTAAGCAGTATGAAATGCCCTTCTTTATCACTTTTCACTAGCTTTGGTTTGAAGTCTACTTTATCTGATATTAGGATGGAAATCTCTTCTTGTTTCCTGGTCCATGTGATGGTTTAGCATTCTTTTGCCTCACATATATAATGAAGCAACTTTTGATACACTAAATAATTACTTCTTTTAAAGGAATCAATATTTTCTTTAGCTCCTAGATTAATAATTTATATTAAATTGTGTCTTTCAGAATTGCAATAAGGATTTCTTTCTTTCTTTCTTTCTTTCTTTCTTTCTTTCTTTCTTTCTTTCTTTCTTTCTTTCTTTTTTTTTTTTTTAGTACCAGGGATTGAACCCAGGGGCACTTAACCACTGAGCCACATCCCCAGCCCTTTTTATTTTGTATTTTGAGAGGTTCTTGCTAAGTTGCTTAGGGCCTTGCTAAGTTGCTTAGGGCCTCATTAAGTTTCTGAGGCTCGCTTTGAACTTGTGATCCTCCTGCCTCAGCCTCCCAAGCTGCTGGGATTACAGGTGTGTGCCACCACACCCAGCTATAATAAGGAATTTTGTCCTTTGCTTCTTTATTTTCATTTGCTTCTAATGCAATTATGTGTAATTTCTATGTTAATTTTCACTCATGTTTCTTCATCCTAATTGACTCTTATCATTCAATTATGTAACAACAGAGAATCACTAAATATGAGAAAGGGGGTTGATAAATGGTGACAAAGTTACTCAGATTTTTATCTAACAAAATGAGAGCTACAGATGCTGATGAAATTATGGTTGTTGAATGTCTACTTTCTGCTTCTCAGCTCAGTCTGCTGTCAGACCTAAGAGGTACTATCAGTTTAACATCTTTCTCATTTGAGGACAAAGGTCACAATATGTGACTTTTTTAGAAAAATAATCATGATCTCCAGTTTATAATCTTATCATTTTCATTTTTATCTTATTGAATACTGTCTAGATATAATTATGTATACTTATGAGGCCCAAAGTGATATTATATATGTATCATGTGGAATGGCAGAGTCAAGCCAATTAACAATATCTATTAATTCAAATACTTGTTTCTCCCGTCATATGGACTTTCACCATTATCATCCTATTCTACTGCCTCTCTCAGCCTCTGGTTACCACAAAGGAATATTTTTCAGCCTTCAAAAAGAAGAAAATCCTGTCATTTGCAACAACACAGGGGACATTATGTGACATGAAATAAGCCAGGCCCAGAAATGCAAAGGCCCTCTGTTTCTTTTAAGGGCCTTCATGCTTTTCTAGTAGATTTATGTGTATTGACATCAATGTTAACATCACTTTACTTTCATTCTGTCACAACTATTTCCTACTTCTTACTGACTATTTAATATTGCTCTCACTTTTACATGTGGAACATTTTTCATTTTTAAATAGCTCTATTCTGTTATGTTTATATACTTATTTCCTAAAGTGATACATTTGCAGTAAGGTGCATAAATAAGGAATTTGGGGGTGTGTTTATGTGTGTATGTTGGGGAAGAGAGATGAAATTAATAGAAGTCACCAAGTCAGGCACATAATTATTCCTACTACATGATTCAAATTACCTAAAATTCTAAAAATAGGCAAAACATGGCTGTAATATTTAAAGATAAACACTTAGAAACAAAAGGAAAAGGAAAAATGGGAATGGTTAACATAGAACGTAGGAAGTGGTTTCCTTTGAGGGAAAGAGAGGTGGTAGTGACTGGGAGGGGTTTGAAGGAGCCCTGGGAAATCCTTGGAATGTTCTGTTCCTTAGCTAACCAGCTGATTGTCCGATGGACTTTTGTGTTGATATGTGTAGCTGTGTGTACCTTGTATACTTTGTATACTTCTCTTTTTGTATTCTATTTCTTAAAAAGGTAATAAAATTATGATATCTAAAGGAAAAACAAAAACAAAAAATGAAACATTTTTCCTAAGTACAAATTAGAAAATGTTCTTCAAGTTTTTACTAGTTGTTATTTCAAATACAATTAGAGTTTTACATGTTACTTATATAATGTATATTCACCAGAATGAAGATTTTTTTTCCTAAATAGAGTAGCAATTAATGCATTACAGTGTATCCTGATATCCATCTCTCTCTCTTTCTCTGTCTCTCTCTGTTTCTCTCTCTCTCCACTTTATGATACCTTCTTTATTATATGTTAATTTAAATAAATACAGTGTGCTGTCTGTAAATTTGTTTTTCTGGGGGCCAGTACTATAATAATTAAATTATTTTAGCTATTAAATATAATTAAATACAAACAGCAATATTCTAATACTCTTCAGTATTTTTTGTCTATTTATTTTTTTCCAAACTCAAAGTATTCTAAATTGTACAAAGCTTTTTATGTGAATTAGTTTTGAAATTAACATAAACTGTATATTCATATTAAAGCAATTAGTATTTATCAGAATTTTCCACATATTCAGAACATCATTTCTCTGTCCCAATAAAAACATGAACTTGCCTCTGTAAATTGCATCTAGTTACCAATTATTCTGTTTATGATTGATTGCCTATTTGATTGCCTATTTTTGTATATATATATGTCCATAATTTATGTATTTGTAGATTTTGCTGCATTTGATAAAATCCTGTTTCTATGTTCATTTCTAACCAAATATATTGTCATCATTCATCCAAAGTAATGCACAATGAAGGTAAAAAAGTGTATGCATCTTTGTAATTTTTTATGTCTTCAATTAGCATGTCCAAAGACACAAAATGACGATGCATACATAAAGCTTTAATGGGTACAATATTGTGGGAAAATAATTTATATGTATAAATCAGAAAATTCCAAATCCATTACCTCATGTATTCTAAGCTGTGGAAAGCACATGATAAAAAATACA
Source organism: Ictidomys tridecemlineatus (assembly GCF_052094955.1). Lineage (NCBI taxonomy): Eukaryota > Metazoa > Chordata > Mammalia > Rodentia > Sciuridae > Ictidomys > Ictidomys tridecemlineatus. The sequence goes on from NC_135490.1 coordinate 41,417,382, forward strand.
AATTAGGATGGATCCATGAGAATAAATTTATTGAAAATATAATCTTTATGCTGAGCAATCCAAAATTTTTACCTCAGAACTTCTTGAATTCTAGTTCTGTACCTGCCATTGCCTCTTAGGCACCAAACTTCAAGAAGTGGAAAATGGAAAACATCATTGTCTTCTATCTGCTCCTCTTGAGTCTGCTCCACCTCAAAAATGCAAATTCTTTCTTCCAGCTACTCAAGCCAAAGCACATGACATCAGTCTAGACCCTTTTATTCTCCTATACTCTACATTTGATCTAATAACATATTCGGTGTCAACTAGTTTTGTTCAACTCCATGCCATTCTCTGGCCTTACTCATTATGTCCTCACTGCTCTTATTGTAGTCACTCCTCAACTGCATCCCTGTTTCCGACTTGTCTCTTTGGGCTATTTGAACTCTGAACCCAGAGCAATTTGGCCAAAACACTAGTTCTACCCTGGTGCACTTCTGCTTAAAGCCCTTTGAGTGGCTTCCCAACTCACCAAGAGCAGAAGCCATTGAGTGACCATGGCCTGGAAGGCCTGCAGAATCTGTCCTTCTGGAACGGCTCTGATCTCTCTTACTTCCCTCCCTCCCAGTCAGTGTGGCCTCGTAGGGCTCCTTCAGGGGGCCAGGTACACATTTCTCAGGACTTGGTTATACCTTCTATGGAGTGTTTTCTCTACTTTCCTGCCAACTCCTCCAAAGGATGATTCATTCCTTGACCAAGTCTTTGAGATTTTGATTCAAATATGTCCTCACTGAAGCCTTCTTTGGTCACTTCAGTCTAAATGTGTGACCAAACTCAGACACTACTACTTTTTTCTGTTGTATTTTCTATACTCTCAATTTAGTCTGTAGCTAATGTCACATGATATTTTGTCAGGCATATATTTTTTTTCTTTTTGCCTTTTGAAGTAGGATATAAGTTCTCTGAGGGCAGGAATTTTTGCTTTTCTTTTCTGTTATATCCCATGGTACAAAACAATAAGACTCAATACATGAAAGGTGCTCAGTAATTATTCATTGACATAAAGACTGCAACAAGGATAATATAGTTTTATATTAAGTGGAAAAACTGAATATGAAAAAAAAAAAAATATATATATATATACAACATAATGCCCTCGGTGTTTTGAAGAAAACAGACTGGATAGAAAAATGTTCATGTTACAACAGATTTATTCGGTTAGTAAAGGTGAATTTAATTCTTTTTATTTTTGTGTTCCTTCTGAATTTTCTGCAGTGAGTTGGACTACTTTTTATAATCAGAAAAATGTCACAACAACAAAACCCTCAAAAGAGTCTGCAATTATTTAAAAACACTGATTAAAACAAACAAAATAACCCTGACATTTGCTTGGCCTTTTTTAAATCATCTATCAATTCAGTTCTACAATCGCCTGGTCTACTTCTTGTGGCAGATACTGTGGGAAATAAATGCAAGGAAGAAAAAGTCCCTCTTCTGCCTTCAAGACACCAGGCAATAGAGCAAGGGCACATTTCATCAGGGACAAGGGATCTTAATGCCAGTTATGATAGAGGTTCCAGCAGGTGTCAGAGGATTAGTGAGCAACTGAGACAGAGATCATTCCTCTTATTTTAAAAATTTTCCAAAAAAGGTTCCAACCTAATTAAATGCATTTTTAAAATAAATAACAGCGTGCGTTTGATGGATCACACTGAAAAATCACATTTAAAAGCCCTGAAATTATAGGCAAAAGTGGTGTCAGCACATAGGCATAACAAATAGGTAGGAAATATACTACTTTAACCAGAACCATATGGGCATTAATTAATTCCCAAACACCTATTGTAAATCAAACACTATGCTGGTGCCAAGGATACAACAGAGGGTGAAACTCGTCATTTTCCCCAGGGGAACAATGATTTGAAACAAATCAGCACATGAACATATTAAGTAGAGAGTGGGATGTGTCACAAAGAAAATATATTTAGAAAGATGTATAGTTATGAAAACCCATGGGAAAAACAACCCACTTGGGATGGGGTTTTCAGTGACGGATATGGGTAAGGATTTCCAGAGAAGGTGACATTTGAATGGAGAAAGAAAATATAACTAGGAATTTACTAACACCAGGGATGTGTCATGACAAGGGATGGGGATTCTGTAGACTCTCAGGAAAGAAGGGTCATGCAGAAGGCACAATGGAGAGAGAAAGCCTCTGTGAATTTAGTATTGTGGGAACAAAGAGAACTGGAGGGTTGATAAGAGGAAGGACATGTAGGAAGGGCTCTCTGGTGCTTTCTTTTGCTATTAAATACATTGCAATATTGATAATTTTTAACATAAACAATAATATGTAATGATATGGTTGACAATGGGATACTAAATATCTAATTATCTTTTTTTTTGAAGTAAGTGAACTCCAAGTATTTATCTTTTTGGTATTATATATATTTAAGATTTCCTCATCACATATGTATATATATATTTTTTGCAATAGAGCAACCTTCGTAAACCATGAATGCGGTTATATTTCTAATCTTGACTTAGGTTTACTTTGTGAGGGTCTTAAATATAATGTAGTCATTGCCATCCATCCACCCACCAAGGGAATTGCATAAGAATAAAACCCCTATTTATTTATAGCCTGTTATTCAAATAAATGGTTCATTTATCATACACTAATATTGAAATAGCTATTTGTGAATTTATTAACAGAGATTATGTGACATTAGCCCTTCACTTGATACCTTTCTAAATATTGCAAAATACTCAGCCCACTAAGGTGAATCACAAACATGACAGGTGGGGAAAGCACTTTGACATTAAGGGAGGGGTGTGCATTCATATATGCAGGGCTTTGCACGCTAAAGAAGACATTTATATTTAGAATTAATCAGACTTAGAGAAACAGTGATTGTTTATGCAACCTGATGCTTCAAATTACTCTTTTCATAGTCTTTGAAATCAATCTGTCAAATGATCAAGAGTAATTAGTTTATGCTAAACTCCCCATTTGAAATTTAAGTATGGCAAAACAAATGATTGGCTACAGTACAATTCAGTTTCTTATTACTTGACTGCTAATCTGTAAATATATTGCAAGGAGATAATGGCACTGGCATAAGCAGAAACCAAGACCAGGACACCAGCAAGGATAGTTATGAGGCATGGGTCTGGGTTCCAGACCAGGTCAAATCTCTGACCTTGTTTAGTGGTAGTAGAAGTCTAGAAAACACGCCCAGGCCAAATGTGAGAAGACACAGGGCTGTTAAACTAACAACTAAACCTGTATTGGTTACCCTACCCAAAAGATGAAAGGCTAAAATATGAAATGCGGAACATTATTTCATCTTGGACAAGTGTACTGTGCTCCAGGCCTGTGTAATTATGAAATTTTGAATTAGTTTCCTGTTCCTCTATACCTTTCTTCTTCTTTTTTTAGCAATGAAATTTATTTTACAAACTAAATATTATGTGCATTTAATTCATGATATTGCCTATGGTTAAAGCATTAAAAGATATGGCTATAGAGTCCTGTTTTCTCTGTAGCCACCTCACTCACAGTGGCCCCAGACACCTTTTGGTAACCCAGCATTCCAGGTAACACAAGAGTTGGTTCCCATTTGTGTTTTGTGGTTTATAAGTAAGTCACTGCTGGGGCAAGGAGGTTCACAGCGTTCCTTCTTTTTAAATGAGATAGTTTTAAAATACAGTTTAAAATGGTAAGGAGTTGACCTCTCAAATAGGAAAAGAGAAAACAGGATAAGAGATCAGATAAGTATGTATCTTCTTCCAAAAATAGTATATACAATTTTTCCCAAACAATTTAGGATTGTTTTATAATCCTATTCATTTGGAATTAAATGTTATGACAGACAGAAAGTTAACTACAATCAATATAATATGAAATATTAAAAATTAAAAAGCAACAATTGTGTGCACTTGACACCAAACCGTAGTTGGGAATCTTCTGGAGTAAAGAATTTATAAGTTAGTTCATTTCTCTCCTTCCTCTTATATGTAATTTGAATCAAATGTATGAAATATGATATGTCAAGAGCTATGTAATATTTTGAACAACTAATAATAAAAAAAAGAATTTATAAGGTGAATCTGACTCCAGATGTTGCTCATATTCCTGTGTCTAAGGCAATTAGGGAGCATAAAAAGCCAAGACAAATGAGAACTGGAGATATAAGATAGGATGGTCGAATGCAGGTATGGGGAGGAGCTGTATTGCTATCAGGAATGAAGTTGACCCAATCAGACAGGTGGGGTTTAGAAAAAAAGACAAGTGTAGAGTGGCAGCACTCAGGAGTGGCAGGATTCCATCTGAATGATTCATTAATTTGTTCTGAGAATCTAACCAGTGTGCATAAAAGAAGCTAGTCTTTCTTTCTTTCTTTCTTTCTTTCTTTCTTTCTTTCTTTCTTTCTTTCGCACAGCAATGATAAATGTATTGGTATTAAGTTCATTCTAATACATAGAAGAAAATATGGGAAAGAATTTTGTATTAACCATGGATACAACTGTTATGATAAGGAACAAAATATAAAACATATGTCTTTATTTTTTTTTAAACTTTTTTTTAAGAGAGAGTGAGAGAGGAGAGAGGGAGGGAGAGAGAGAGAGAATTTTTAATATTTATTTTTTAGTTCTCCATGGACACAACATCTTTGTTGGTATGTGGTGCTGAGGATGGAACCTGGGCCGCACGCATGACAGGCGAGCGCGCTACCGCTTGAGCCAAATCCCTAGCCCAAACATATGTCTTTATATATTTAAATATATAAGATTTGAAGCCAGTGGTGAATACTGTGATTTGCTGCTCAAATGTCCCTTCAAGGAAGAACATTATTCTCCAGCTTCTGGAAATGTTAGGAGCAGGCAGCCTCTCAATGTCAGATCCTTCAGGTATCACTGCCTCAGCTAGAGAAAGCCACCAAGACCTCTCATACAATGACAGAGACTGAGGCATAGCCTCAGCCACTTGGCTAGGAGTCACTTCAGTGGTCTAATGGGCCATCGGAAACTATACAGTTCCTCCTAAGGTTGGCTGAGGCTGATGTAGGTGGCTCACAGCTGGACTTCTTTGTTCAAAACTGCTTTCTTCCAGTCCCTTCCATTGGATATCCTTTCTAAATATCATGTCCATTAAGTTCTGTCTGCTTTCAGGAGAATTCAACCAGTATTGGAGGCATGAAGGAGAAATGGAGGAGGCCTGGGGATAGGAACAAAGAAGAAAATAAGTGAAACCTATGTAAATTAAATGCAACTTAGAGGCTCCATCTAATAATTCATACCATGTGACTTAATGATGATTATTAATTAATTTAAAGACCTTGCTCTAGTTTGAATGTTAAACATCCCCTCAGAGGTCCATGTGTTAGAAACATATCTTCTAAGGTCATCCTATTGGGAGTAGCTGTGGACTTTTGCAAGGTTTATGGGATGACCTTAGGTGTTGGGGCATGCCCTTGAATGGAACTGTGAGCCTCTGATGTCCTCCTCTTCCTTACTGTGCTTCCTGGCTCATGAAGTGAGCGGTTTGTTTTACCAGACATTCTCACCACCATGTGCTGCTTTGTCATAGGCCAAAAATTGTGAAGCCACTAGATGTTAGACTGGAGCTTCCAAAATTATGAGCCAAAATAGACCCTTTTTCTTTATAAGCTAATTATCTTAGCTATTTAATTACAGTAACAGTAAGCTGAGTAACACCATAAGAGAAACTAGTTGTTATTAGGATTAGTATTAACCAACTTGCACATAATAATATCATAAAAATTATATTTTCTTTTAAGTTTTCTCATGAGAAATAAGTTGTGATATTGTTATTTTATTAAATATAATAATAAAAGTTAGGTTATAATACTTAAGAAATATGCCAAGGTCACATAGTTAATAAATTATCAAACTTGATCTAAGACTTAACAGACTTTATATTTTGTGTTTTTACTACATCGTCTATAAGATATTTCCAAACTGGCAAGCAGGACATGAATAGCATAAAAGAGGGAATTGAAGTTTGAATCCAATGCAGGTTTGGTAATCTATATCAATACAGTTACACACTTAAGTATGAATCTAACTGAAGGTGACCAAAGAAGGACATAGAAGAAAGCAGCTAACTGGAAAGTCAGTTTTCATGTGAGTGCTACCCATAAAACAACCAGAAACTGCTTAAGCAGTGAGCTTGTATTCATGGCATATGCAGGCATACACACACACACACACACACACACACACACACACACTTCCTTGCACTAACACTAACATGGCACCTGACAGTCAGTATATGATATTTAAGATGACATTTAAGAAACTTGTAGACCCCATCCATGGACTGAATCAGGAAAGCCTTTGTGGGGTATTGTTTCAGATTTAAAATATGAAAGAGCTTGACTAGGTATGTATATTTTGGCACAAATTTCATTGTGTACCATTTTCTAATTCTGTCATTAGTATTTAAAGAAAGGGATCTCTTTTAGCCTGGACTGCTTTAATTTCTTAACTACAAGTTTGAGCAGTTCAAAACCCAGCCTCTCACCTTTATAGAGAGATGTAAATCCACTGTAAGAATCCATGGACCTTCCATAGTACTGCTTCCACTAATATATGGCCATGAGCTCTGAAGCTATCTCATGAAACTGTTTTCCCTCTTGCTGAAGTAGAAGCCACCCTCTTTTCTCATTACTCCTGTTTTCTCTGGGAGCTGGGTGATTTGCTTCCTTGCCTTTGCCATTCTTTATTTAGTGCTTGCCTCTTAGACAACATGGAAATCATTCTCATTAGCAACTTCGTTTGCTCTGTTCCTCTTATAGATTTTAACATCACTGTCCTGAAATCATTCCATATGCATACATTTCTTAAGTCAACAGTATCCTTAACACTGCTGCACCCTTTTGGAGAATATTAACACTCAACATCAACCTACCTCATCCCATTTCCAGCCTACCAGACATGAGAGAATGCAGGCCAAGGGCAAGGTATACTAGAACTCCTGGGATACTTATTTTCCCCTTCTGGGTCATAGAACATATGTACTTTTCTTTTTTTCCCAAATGACTATCTTCCTTTTTTTTTTCCTTTGGTCACAGTTGTTAATTACAATTTAACTTGAATAATATATCCCACAAAATGTGGGGAAATTATAGACAGCATTTGTCTAAACCCTGGCAGGTTCTTAAAATAGGCAACTTTTAGAAAAGATTCTGAATGGTAAGCATAGATTATGTCTTCTAATGGTAGCATTAAGAAAAAGAGAAGACAGCTTTAGCTTTCAAGTGGAAATGTGTGTCTACCCTGTAAGTGCTGTAAAGTTTGTCCTGATTTACTCTCATATGAAGAGGGTACTGCCCTTGGGCTGCAGCTCTTCTGCGAAGGGCATGGAGCACCCAAGTCATTCACTTGGGAAGAAAGAGCATCCTCACCCTTGTTCTCAGAGATTTTTACAAAAGAATATTCACTATCGTTTTCAATTCAGTGAAAACCCACAATTCCATATTTACATTGGAAAAAATGTGCAAGAATAATAAAAACAGAAATAGAGATGAAAATTAATTGGAATCATTGCAACTTACCAAAATTTGGATCTTCCTTATCATTTCTTCCATATGAGTTGATCTATTTGACTTTTGGAAAAAAGTGAATGCTGTGGAAGGTTTAATTGTGAAATCAATTTGATCTTATCTTAAAACTCCTATGGGTAAGTAAAAGAGAATGTATACATCTGAGCAACATGGAAAAAATATAATTAATTTCTTGTATCATTAAAATCTTAACACTGCCATGTGCAATGACTCATGCCTGGAATTCCTATGGCTTGAGAAACTGAGGCAGGAAGATCAGCCTCAACAACTTTGTGAGACCCTGCCTCAAAATGAAAAGCAAAACAAGCAAAAAACGACCAGGGACATGGCTCAGTGATAAAGCACCCTGGGCTCAATCCCCAGTACAAAAAATAATAATAAATAAATAAAATTTTAAGAATCCAAACACTATTATCTCAAAAAAGATTAAGCATACATAATAAATGAAAGAAATATATTCAGGGAAGCGATATTTGATCGAATACAAAACAAATGTTTGCCTGGAAATAAAGTCAAAGCAATAATCACAACTTAGAGGCAATGAGATTTTTAGTAAGATAGATAAGTGCTTAGGCCATAGTAACAAATTAGACAATACACTTTAGATACTGAAATGCAATTATTCTATTATTAAAAATATTTTTTCAGTGATATAATATGGAGTAGCTTAAGTCTTTATACTAAACAAATAGAAACATAGATAATTTAAGGCTTGTGGACTTGGTGTAAACTGCCCATTAGTGATCTCAGGAACCTCAGTGGAGCCTCTCGGTGCTCTGTGCTTGGTCCATATTCTATTGCAGGGCAGGGTTTTATGGTTAGGGAAGCCTGAAGAACAGTAGAAGTTAATGAGTGTTACCTGTTGGTTCTTACTTGCCCACTGGTGTATATAGTTGTTTTCTAATTCTTGGTATTTTCTCTTCTCTCTCTCTCTCAATTTTGTTTCAGCCAGCTATTTTTAAACAAATAAAAGCTACTCGATATTTGTGTCAATAAATTCACTATACTATTATATCACTCTCTTAAAAATTATTTTAAGTGTCCAGTACTAATATTACATTGGTATGTAGCTTTGTTCATGTATATTTCATGTAATATAACATTCACCCATTTACAGTGTACAGTTGACTAGGTCTTAGTATATTCACAGAACTGCATTAGCATCACTGACAATGTATTTTCATTCTCCACAGATTTGCCTATTCTGAACATGGATTTGTGCAATAGGTGGCCTTTCAGGACTGCTTTATCTCACTTAGATTAATATTTTTCTAGGTTCATCCATGTTGTAGCGCATATCAGTGCTACACCTATTTTTATGCTTTTATATATTGATGTAGTCAATTTATTTTTTATTTTTTCTCTTATTCTTTAAGTGTGATATCTAAAAAATGTTGCTAAATTTAATGCAGATTTATTTATTTGTGAGTTATGTAGTTTTCAATTTTGCAATTAAATCTGGGATCCATGTTAAAGTTTTTTTTAAAGTCTTTTTTTTTGAGAGAGAGAATTTTTTAATGTTTATTTTTCAGTTTTTGGTGGACATAACATCTTTATTTTATTTTTATATGGTGCTGAGGATCAAACCCAGCACCCAGCGAATGCCAGGCAAGCGCGCTACCTCTTGAGCCACATCCCCAGCCCCAGCTGCTGTTCTTTTAGTTTTGATTTTGTGTTTTGTAGGATGTGAGGTAAAGCTTCAGATTTATTTTAGTACTTGTAGATATACACTTAACATTTCTTGAAAGACAATACTTTCCTTATTGAACTGTCCTTATTGAACCCGTGTTCAAATTATTTGACCCTAATTTAGGATTGATTTCTAGATTCTTTGTTCTAGTCTGTTGATCTCTTTCTGTATTCTAATGTTAGTACCACAATGTCTTGGTTACTATAGTTTTGCACTGGGGTTTGAAATAGAGAAATATAGTTTTTTATAGTTTTCCAACTTTCTTCTTTTTCAAGAAAATTTTAGTTACTTTGTGTATTCCTAAATGCATTTTTATAAATTAATTTATAAAATATAATTTTTTATAAATTAAGTTGATAAATTTCTGCCTACAAAAAAGAAGAAGAAGCTGGGATATTCAAAGTGATTGTATTGAGTCTATAAATCAATTTGTTTAAGGAGTACTTCCATCTTAACAATTTTAAGTTCTATGCTCCATGTCTGTGTATGTATTTCCAAAAATTAGCATCTTTTAAATTTTATTTCAACAATATTTTTTTGTTTTCAACAAAATGTGTATAAGTGTATTCAAGATCATTTAAGTATAAATTATATTGAAAACTATTATTTTAAAAAGTATAATGTTGCTGGGTGTGGTAGCTCATGCTTATAATCCCAGTGGCTCAGGAGGCTGAGCCAGGAAGAACAGGAGTTCAAAGCCAGATTCAGCAAAAGCAAAATGCTAAGTCAGTGAGACCCTGTCTCTAAATAAAATACAAAATAGGGCTAGGGATGTGGCTCAGTGGTCGAGTGTCCCTGAGTTCGATCCCTAGTACCTCCCCTGCCAAAAAAGTATAATGTTGTTTATCATTGTCTTAACTTCTTTTGTAAATTCATTCTTGTGTATTTTTTTTTCATTTTTATTTTTAAAGTAATTGTTTTGTAAATTTAATTTTCGGCTTGTTCATTGCTAATGTAATGTGTAGAAAGTTTGATGTTTTTATGAAAAGTAGACTTTTTATTTTTATTTTCTCTATCATTTGCCCATGTTTTATTTCATTTATGTCTAGTCTAGTCTTTGTTACTTTCTTGATTCTACTTCTTTTAAGTTTGCTATGCTGTTCTTTTTATAGTTCTTTATGTTAGGTGATTTGAGATTTTCCTATTTTTTCTTTTTCTTTTTGGTACTGGGGATTGAACACAAGGGCAATTTGTCACTGAGTTACATCCCCAGCCCTTTTTATTTTTTCATTTTCAGACAGGGTCTGGCTAAGTTGCTTAGGGCCTCGCTAAATTGCTGAAGCTGACCTAGAAATTGCAATCCTCCTGTCTCAGTTTTCTGAGTTGCTGGGATTATAGGCATGCACCACTGTGCCTGACCAGATTTTTCTTCTTTCTTAAAATTGACATTTATAGCGATAATTTTTTCCACTTGTACACTTTATCTATATCCCATAAGTTTTGTAATACTTGTTTTTGTTTATCTTGAAGTATTTCCTATTTCCCTGTTTTTTTTTTTTTTGACTCATTGTTTACTTAGTAAAGTGTTGTTTAATTCCTACATATTTCTGAACTTCCTAAGGAATTCAAAGTTTGGGCATAGTATCAAGTGTTCTCTTGGGATGGTGGTTTTAAAATTCAGAGATAGTCAGTTCTCTCCATTGTCTGCAGTGCTGCCACATTTGGTTACCACACTGGCAAATGAGAAAATTTTACGAATTATTTTTTTAATTTGTTCTATGACTTGTGTTAGTTATAAGAGGTCTGAAATTCTTCATGTTAGCTCACTAGTCTATGTTTCTTTGTTTGAGAAAATGCGAGAATTTATTACTCTGCCCTTCTTCAAGTCAATTCCCCCAAATATCTTTTTGTTTTAGATAGTAAGAATTTTTATTGTTGCCAGGCATGATGGCACATGTCTGTAATCCCAGTGACTCTGGAGGCTGAAACAGGAGGATCATGAGTTCAAAGCCATCCTCAGCAAAAGCAAGGTGCTCAGCAACTCAATGAGACCCTGTCTCTAAATAAAATACAAAATAAGGCTGAGGATGAGGGTCAGAGGCATGTACCCCTGAATTCAATCCCTGGTATACCCTCCCCCCAAAATTAAGAACTGTTTTTGTGGTTAAAAAAACAAGAGATCATTTCAGAAGATACAAGTAAATTAATGTTTCTGACAATTTTAGACTCCAAGGATTCCCTATGAGAATTATTTATAAAAAAATACTACACCAAACAAACAGCAACTATCTGACACAGTGTTCAAGAAAATGAACATGTATACAGTGAGGAAAAATTAAGGCAGTTTATTTATTTGCCTCAATAAGAAATATGTTGCATAAAAGAATGAGGCTCATCTTTTGGTGAAAAATACTTTCATTATAGAAAAATTCTGAATTTTTCCATCATTCTTCCAAAAATTTTCAGGGTCTGAGCTAGACAAAGAAATCAAAATAAGGTGACATTGGGCTGGGGTTGTGGCTCTTAGGCAGAGTGCTTGCCTAGCATGTGTGAGGCAATGGGTTCAATCCTCAGCACCACATAAAAATAAAATAAAGATATTGTGTCCACCTATAACTAAAAAATAAATATTAAAAAAGTGACATTTATTTCACATGAACCTCAAGTCTGTAATCTAACTGTACTTACCATTTTCTTCACTGTAAAATTTTAACATCCAGGGGCTTGGGATGTAGCTCAGTGGTAAAGCACTTGCCTACATGCCCAAGGCCTTAGTTTCAATCCCCAGCACCCCTTTCCCCCAAAAAAAGCAAAATGAAACTTAACATTCATTTATCAATATGCAAGACTAGTGTTTGTTCTGTGACATGTGAAAGACAAGCATCCCTCTAACAGCAGTGACCCAAGAGATACTAAGAGGCATGAAAAACTGGCTATAGGACAAGGCCATCCCCATCACATTGACCAGAAAACAAGGAGAATCTAGTTTCAGTCTAGAAATAGTTAATACCCAAGTTTGACTGTTAACTGTATGTAGACCCCAAATAAGTCTTAGGTTCTCCTAACAGAGCGTGAACACAGGACCAGCAGGGTCAAGAAGGTCAAAGGCACCCAAACATGTCTCTGCCAGGTACCTCTATGCCATGATGGATCACTGGTTACACTGATGTTGGTAAAAAGAATCAGGAAGCCTAGTTTTGGGGAATAGCATAAATATTATTACCTAGTTAAACAGTGATCAAATTTCTAGTGTAGGGCAAAGGATACAAAAATAGGTAATAAAGTTCCCCATACATAACTGCTGAGATTTTCCAATCTGACTTTAAAAGAATACAAAAGGATTTCTTCCATACCACAAGGACAAGTTTATACCAGTGTTTCTCAGAATCAGTAATATCTCCAGCTCTAGCATCAGTTTAACAGATTTTATTAAATATATCATTGCTATGTCAGAGCCAAAGTGAAAGCAGAGTGAGGGGCAAGAAACCTCCCCATCCAGAATCACTGGTATAAATATCCCTCTAGAAGACAGTGAGTGTGAGCACATTCAAGTCACAGGATCTAAGGATGGATCTGTGGCAGTTGCTTCTTCCCTTCTGTCACTGGGACATACCTCTTGGGTGACTTGAAGGTTGGGTAACTTTAAGGTTGGTGTGTGTTTAGCCATCTGGGTGGTGTGGGCACAGATCAGCTCCATAGAGATGCACTTCTTCATGAGTCTAATTGGCTAAACCTCCAGAATCAGATTTGTGAAAGGGTCTTGGTCCAAAAAGGTTCCATTTGTTGATAAGAATCTGTCCTTATCCCCACTTCCAGGGTCCATGGTGCTAGAATTTGGGTCGGGTAAGGCTGCAGAGGACCCAGATTTAAACCATTCCCTAGGCCTTTGCTTAAGAGAACACTGAGGCATGCTACTTAGGGTAGAGGAGGCTGATGCAGGCTGCTTTCCTCTTTTGTTATCTCTGCACTCTGCAGCTTTAATTTGTGACATGCTTCTGCACTTAGAGTTGCTTGGCCTCTTCAGTGGTAGGCCCTTGTGGGTTGTTACATAGCCAGTCTCTCTCAGCCCTGTCTGTTGCTCAAAATGCTGAATGTTCTCCTGGGTCTGTTTTGTGATCAGAGTATTCATGATGACATGAATAGATTTAGCCTTCACCAGTATAGTCAGTGACCTTTGATAGGGTCACGGCATTTGGGGATGTTCTGTCCTTCCTCTTCCCTGTCAAGGTGCTGATACTTGTGCTCTGGAATTACTGGCTTCCAGGGGATGCTGCCCATATCTGATGGGGTTGGCGTCATGGGCATAGCAGCACATACTGCCCATGGGACAGAGACATCTTGCTGAGAGACCCAGGAGTCTCAAGAGCAGGCACTTCTGGTATTCTTGAAATCATCAAAAGAGTGGGATTCAGGTCATTTTCTATCTATAATTTGAACTTGAGTCCCTACCACCACAGTGAAATGATTTCCCAACTTTGCTGACAGACAGGTGTTAATGAGGAACACTGTCCAACTGCTGCAAATTAGCAAAGCTTTCCAGGAACAGTCCATCCAGAAATTCTATTTTTCTATTTCCTCTAAAATACCTGCAGCCCAAATTCTGGCACTAAAGAGACCCTGAAGACCAACATCTCCAGAGAGGCTGTGGCACAGCCCAGAGCCAAGCCATCCTGAGAGCAGTGGTAACACTGACTCTTCACCCCCCCCCCATTACAGAACACCAAACAACTCCTTTACTCTTTACAAAGAGCTTTGTGTTAGAGTAATGTCATTCCTATTTTTCAAAAAACTGAATTAAAGCCCAGATATGAAATAGTTCACTCAAGATTATGCTGCTTTGTTTATTACATAGCAAGAAATTTACCTGTCTTTTTTTTTTCTATAGTTTTTTCTACCTTATCACAGCTCATACACTCTATTGCCATTTACTTAAACTTAAGATAACTTGACCTTCAAGGAATCTCAGAGAGACAGGGCATAGCCTCTCATTTCACAGATGAAGAAACTGCAGTCTAAAGTGATAAGGCACCTCACTCAAGATTTTATTACTAGCTGCTCTAACACACGCTCTTTATAATGTGTGCCTGTGGACTCCAATCAGACAGTGAGTTAATTAAGATGTTTATTATAATTTACATTGTAAGGATACAATTACAAACTTCACATAATTTTTTTTCTGATTTTTGTCTCAGTAAAGCCTCACAATTTTCTTTTATCTAAAATATTTGTTCTTTATTTAGCTATAGTATACATGTGTTAGATTTATATTAGTGAATAGCAAAGCACCACAAATTCAGCAGATTGAATTAAAATATCTCTATTAGCTCATTGTTCTTGAAGTCAAAATCCAGGCTGGCCATGGTTAACTTATCTTCTTGGGATTATACATGACCAAAATCAATGTGTTTAAAGAATGCATTCTCATCTACAGCTTGAGATGCTTTCAAGTTCATTCAGGTTGTTTACAGACTTTAGTTATTTATAGATATAGAAATAAGGCCCAATTCTCTTACTGGCTTTCAGCTCCTGGAGGCTGCTCTCTATCCTTGGTTCTTCCACCTCCCAGCCTAGCAATAGTGGATTTTCCTCTCATTGAATCACTTGGATATGGTATGAAAATGGTACCCTCTAATATTTGTGTCAAAACTTCATCACTAATGCAATAGTGTTAAGAGATGTAGCCTTGGAAAAAGTGACTCCTACAAGGGAAGAGCCCTAGGGATGGTGTCAGAACAGTTACAAAAAGGCTTGACGTTTAAGGGAGTATTCTCTTGTCCTTTCATCATTCTCCCATGTGAGGACCTATCATTTGGACCCCCTGGGGGATGCAACAATTAGGAGCCAACTTGGAAGCAAAGAGGAGGCTCTCACCAGATACTGAACCTCAGAGAATCTGGTTGTTGTATGTCTCAGCCTCCATAGCTGTGGAAATAATTTTTTTTTATTATCCAGTATCTGTTACTTTTTAATGGTAGTACAAATGAACTAAAGTACTCTTTTATACTTTGATTTTTTTTTTTTTTAGGAAAAACTAAGTCCCTTTCAAAGGATGGCTCACCTAATGAGGATTTTCTAAAAATCAATTGTTTGAGGGTCTCATTTACCTCTTCAGTATCTACATATAGATTATAGATTGAATAAACAGAAAAAATGAATGTAATCTAGATAGGAGATTTTGGGGGAGTCATCTTAAAACTCTGTCTAACACAAGAAATATGCCCTCTTTCCTCTTAGAACAGTCAGATTTTGTTTCAAAGAAAACTACTAAGCCACATGTGTGTTCCCAGAAGATATTATCTTACCTGATGTACACTGTGGAATTCACTATGCCATCCATGTCCACCTGTCACTGAGTATAAGAAATTTACAGGTTAAATCTGGATTTGATATTAGGAAAAGGAAGAGAATACATATCATAGGGACAAATAGAAGAAACAAAATGATATATATATATATTATATGTGTATGTGTATATATATATATATATATATATATGTATATATTTACTATATATACATATATATATGATCTATTTTCTCATTGTAATCAACTTCAGTCAGTTTTAAAACAATATCTTATATTGGTTTGTTGAACACTAGTTGATGAATAAATAAAAGTTTTATGCTCCACCCACAAGGATTTATATTTGTAACAAATATCCTTCATAAAATTATAATTAAAACAGAAGTACAAAGAAGTGCTATACAAGAAACCAGGGAAGAATTATGATCCAAGTCCCATTTAGCACAGAAGTTTTGGACAATTGACTTTCAACAAGCCCAAGGTAAATCATTATGTCCAATTAAACAGTACAGCAGGATAGTCAGGTTGACTATAATAAGACCATTTTATGTTTGAAGATATTGAAATGCATGAACTGTTTCCAGGGAGAAGTAAAAAGTCATATTACAGAGGATATTTTTCTTTGCAACTAGAAGAAAATTAAAGTTAGCAGTTCTCAAAAGGCTGAATAGAAATTCCAGTTAAAAATATGTTTCTGACACTACACTAATCATTTCCTTAGAAGTTCTCAAAGTCAATCACAATTTTCCTTTCCTCTCAAGCATTTGTTATAGTTATGTTTGTCCTATAATGTTGTTAAATTTTAGGACTACAGCAAAACCAAGGGCAAATAAATGCATTCCATATTTTTATTTCCATGATTTATCAATTTCCACTTCCAAGAACAAGCCTAAGACAAAGACAGTAGCCAACTGATTTATAGTAAATACCCTTCTGAAATTTAATTTCCATTTCTAAAGAATACTTTTCCTAATTAGGTAGATATCTTGCTAAGCATTTGTTACAATAAAATTTTGTTCCTAAAACAATGTCTAAATATATGTCAACTGAGATGAACCAATGGAACAATGTTCACCCACAGGATTCTCGTGACAAGCAGCCTCCTCCTTGCTGGGGAGTGGACCCAAGTCTTGGTTGATGGCAGAAATTCTGTTCTTTTTCTGATGAGTTAAACTCCATTCATAGTGTTTTGCCTTTGAAAACCGCACAGTTCTGTAATGAATCCTTTGGATCTTAAGTGAGAAACGGTGTCAGGGCTTCAGCAACCACCTTCTTAGGGACATGATGATCAGTTGAGGAATAATTTATGATCAGTACTGAAGTCTACATAACTGTAGAATCTAAGAAATCATTCCGAGGCAATCTCCAACTCAATAGCACTGAAGGTATGCTTTATAAACTATATAAATGTGTGTTCTCATGCTCTTGAGATAATGGGGTAAACCAACACATGCAGTGAATTCACATGAATGTCCTGTTCTTTTTTATAGCGTCTGAAGTATAGTTATAGTCACAGGATTTCAGTATTCCTATCTCAGTTCCCCAGAGATACTAGTCCTATACTGTTCTTCTTTCCAGGCTTGACCATATCCACAAATAGAAATTATCTTATCTTACAGAACATCCATTCCATTTGTTATTAAAACAGTTTATACTAATTAACCAAGTTGTCACTCCTCCTAACTTATGGCATGGTTCAACTTGACTCTTTGAAAGGATGCAAAGTTAATGAAATCGTGTCAAATATTTGAAGACAGCTGCTTTATTTTTAACTGCCAAGATAAATGAACTTTATCCAGGTTCATTTTGCTAGCAGGAGGAAAAAGAATCTGATCATTTTATTTATTTATTTACTTTTGAAATTTTTTCTGTAATCAACTAACAGGTTCAGAAGTGGAGCTAGACAAAATAGTAAAGCCATATTTAAGGAGATTGCAGTTAACTCATTAACTCAATAAAGCATTTCATGGTTACCCCTACTTGGACATTTTAAAAAATATTTAATTGGTGAAACAAGCCTCACAGGATTGGTGGTACCTTTAAGTTACATTGAGGTCTAAAATGAATTTGTACAGCATTGTGTACTCTTAAGAACTGCCTGCAAATTTCTGAATTGTGTTCTGTTCATGAAGAATGAGGAAACTTCTCTCCCCAAGGCCAACTTTTTAGTTTTCAAAAAAGATGTTGAATCTATTGTGTTTCTCTAATAAAACGTCATATTTTTCTGAATAGTTCAATGACTCCACATATTAATAGTAACTACCTTTATAATAAAATATATATTTATAGACAGCACCACTAGTCACTGTGATTGTCTGAGAGAACAATAGACAAAGAGTGTCATCATTCATATATTTCAGGCAGCAAAATCATGGAAATTATGAGAACATATAATATTCATAGAGCATATAACAATCATTTTATCTCTGTAACTTCACATTTTAAAAATCTGCCCTCATTATCTCTTTCATATCAATATTCACTTTGTGAAGGCTTAAATTAGTACATGTAAAACAATATTCAAATTGAAATTCAATTTACTCTCTCCAGAAAACTCAATTACTCGATTTGGTCATTCTCTTCATTCATTCATCCATCTTCTCATTTTGTACTAAGCACTCTATTAATAATAAAATCATGAAAGACATATCGAAATTTCACTGTTATATAAGGGGGTTGGGGCGGGCACGCAGCCATGTTAAAAACATCTGGGTCAGCACTGTGACTGAAATATTAATTTTGTACTGGCAGCCCAAAGAAATATGCAGTAGAGTCTTGCCTGGAATGGACAGGTAACACATCACAGGGGAAGGAATACAGAAGATACAAAATTCATGAAGATCATACCAGGGAGGAGGACACCAAGTCACACATGGGTAGCAACTGTGAATATTTTATCACTGCTGTATCTCACGATCTTCCCATCACCATTCCTCACATAAAGAAGACTTCAGTAAAAACATCCAGTGGATCTATGATTTCTAGGCATTGAAAATGGCAAAAGCAAAGACATGGAAGTGTGAAACAGTTTGGCATAATCTTGAAACTCAAATTAGCTAAGTATGTCTAAAGGAGATAGTGCTAAAGAGGTAGGCAGGGGCTCAAACATAGGCAATTTGTATGTTATCTAGACATTTTTTAACGAAGAAGATTTTCACCATATGTCACTTCTCCGGGCACTGCAATTTTAACATGTAATTCATAGACAAGTTTTAGAAACAACACTTGTTTTCCTAAGAATGAGAGAAATCAAAGGAAGGAAAGAAGCAAGCAAGGAAAGGAAGAAGAGGAGAGAGAAGGATGAAGGGACGGAGGAGAGAAGTAGACACAACCAAAAAGAGTTGCATTTTTCTACAATAGGAAACTGACCTAGACATTGCAAAACAGAGTTGAGACCAACGTATGGTTTGAGAAAATTTTAGCTTTACAGAATTTAGATTATTTCCATCAGAGCTCTCTACTAATATAGGCATCCTGGGTAAAACTAAGGGAAGAGTAAACATATGCACCCTTAGGAACTAAAACCTTAAGGCAATATCCCAGTGCTTTCTCAGCAACACACTACCCCAGGTGGCCACCCCAATCACAGTGTTTACAGACATTCTGGAGCTGACATTTGTGATGAATAGGGCCCAATAAACAAGAATAGACCACGTGGGTCCCTTTTCTTTCCTACAGTCATAGTACCAAAATAATAATTGGACTTGTTCTCCAGAGATTTTGAAAGATGATAATAAAATACTTAGAGAAAAATAGAACTTTAACTCTTAATCAGTGGTAACCGGTTCTTTGGCCTCTGAGACAAGAATTTAAAAAAAAAAACAAAAACAGTGAAGTTAAATTAAAGAAAAAAAATTATCATTATTTAGGCTGAGGGAGAAAAGGCCAAAGTTTTGTTCCAAAAATCAAAGATATAGCAATAACAGCAGAGATCCTTTATTTTAATCCTAGGAAACTTTTTTATTACTTTTGCCTGAAACAGAAGAAATTTAATATTAGTATGTTACCTGTGGAGAATCTTTTGCCTACTTTATGCTTCAAGGTTTAAATAGGAAGGCAAATATAACCTTATTAACATTCCTCTATAAAAGATCAAAATTAACATCTTAAATCATCCACAACCCAATTTTCTCCAGAAATTTACCAATTTCTTCAGAGTTAGGTGCTTACAGAGGCACACTAAAGATGAGGGGTCCCTAAAGTGCCATTTGGTGATACTGTAAACACCTGACTCCATAAGTACTTTATAAATTGAGGGTTGATTATTTGCTTTGCCAAAGAATTCTTCGCTTTACAAGAGATCCACCAGAGATTTCTTTAATTAGTTAGCTCCCTAAGTGCATGTAAAATAGGGAGAGGCTTAAGTTTCAAGCTGCACAGAAATTTCCTTTTAGAAATTCGTCTGATTTCTTTTCTTAACTTCCTGGATTAAATATAATCTTTATCACAGATTTTTTTGGCCTGATCCATTACATAATACACATGAGCATAGATTCCTCTGACCACCATGGCCTGCTAGACTGAATTAGGTCAAGGAGCATAAGAAGTGAATGCTGCCTGTAACTGTAGTCAAAGAACACTGAGGCATGCCACCCGCTTCAGGAGGCCTCAACCATCTCTCTCTCCTTAGAACAATGCAGAGATTGAGTAATTCAGGGAGGCTAATTGTGCTCCTTTTCTTATTGGCAGAGGAAGACACAATTAAATCAGAGAAGAGACATATTGCTAGGCATGGTGGTTTATGCCTCTAATACCAGCTACTCTGGAGGCTGAGGCAAGTGAGTTGCAAGTTTGAGGCCAGTCTAGGCAACTTAGTGAGGCCCTATTTCAAAATAAACATAAAAAGGGCTTAGAAAGTAGCTGAGTGCCAGCAGTAGAGCATTAGTGTAGCAGGCCTTGGGTTCTATCCCCAGCACTGGAAAAAAAAAAGTCATGGTAGACATTATAAATACATAGAGTAGGATAATTTCTAGGAAGAATGAATATTTGCGGGAAAAGACAAGGCCATTAGAACCCATTGTATGGTATGGGGGATATGTTCTAAGAGTTAAAGGATAGGGACCTAGAAGAGCGATGGTGATAAGAGAGACATAATGGAATGGGAATAGAGCATTAATCAGGCAACAAGAAGACCTTGAATTTGATGCTAAGGGAACTGAGTCTGACTTTCAAGGTACCAGGAACTAGTAAACATTTTCAATAATTGAATATTGCAATTATAATGGGCTTTTCTGAACAAATCTTGCAATAGAGTCCATGAAGGACTTAAGGACCGAGACTAGACAGTTTCAGAAAAGCCCACCTAGGGCAAATTGAGGATGTGATCAGCACTGGAAAGGGAAGAGAGTGGAATGTATGAAGATGAATGCCAAATGTACAGACCAACAAGATAGAGAAGAGGGAAAACATGCCCATGCCCTCTGGCTCTAACCAAAAGAGGACTGACACAGCCATAAACTGGAGAATAGAATTTGGCAGGAAGAGAATTTTATTTTTTCCGTGTTTATCAAAGAAAATGTGTGCTTCTCACATACGTTAAAGCATCCCTCTGTTTTATATTGTGATAACTTTAAAGAGGGTTGGAGAAATTCTTCAAGAATTGTGACTTGTAAATGCAAAGAAAATAAAATGATGCTTTGGATCATGAGTTAAAATCTCAAACAATGCATTATCTACAAGCAATTTCAATCACTTGTTTCCTATTGTCTTAAATACATCTTTGAGGTTTTTCTTCCCACTGGGAAATACACACTGTAATACAAAAGAAAATCACCTGGTTCTATTCATCTGATTGAATTTTAGAGTTTGAACAGTGTACTTCTATCATTGTAGAATTTCTTTTCTTGTACATGTCACATGTCCTTATGATTTCTCTGGTTCTTACATAAAAACTGCAAGCATGAAATCTAATTATTTTTTATTATTAACTTATATTTATCAACGTGAGTTATGTAAACATATAAAAATCTGGTGGAACAAGTGTCCATTTATCTATTCCAATGAAGTTACTTCATGGTAAAATATTGTATGATATGTGCTAATAGATAAGTGATATCACAAATCTCTAATCATATTTGATTAAATTTCTGTCAGATCAAAGACATCAAAGCCTAAATTTTAAGAAATTGGTCATGTTTAATAGAATGATCAGTCCTAATTTTATCTTCCTTTCTAGATGGCTTGTTTACTTATGTGATAATCCTATTCAGCAATTTTATCTAATAATTTCAAGTTTTTTAATAGTCTTCATAACATGAGACTGAGTGGCATAGCTATGTTTATGCAAATGGACATAGGGTAAAGTAGGTGAAAACAGAAAAGTTTAAAAATCGGGGAGTAATAATGCAAGTGGATGATATTTTTAATCACATTAAAATGAGTGAACATTGCTAAAGATTAAAACACAGTTTTGTCCTTACTTTCTGGGTGATATTCTAGTTCAAGGATGTGTTGAAATAACAACTTAGTACATTTATGCTACATGGAAATATATTGATGTGGAAACTGGTGAGGTCAAGGAGAAGGTCAAGTTCTCTCTTAAACCTGTCAAAGACTTTCTATGAATAGTCTGTAATTTCTTAAATGTCTTTGGAAGTGTTTTGTGCTGAACTGAGTTCCACCCATTTCTTCCACCCAAGAAGCAATTAATTTTCACATAAAGGAAGAGAAGTCCCACCTCTCCCCTCAGGAAAGGCACTACTTGCTCCTTGAGTGCATTAGTATATTCTGACATTTATAAGCAGGTCTCTGAATCTGTGTGGATAATTCCATCCACTTAGCCACATCAGGGAGGGAGGCAGCCTGACCATTCCTGAGCAGCTCCCTTTGCTTATATCAGCAGCAGCAGCCCTTAATAATCCAAATAAATAATAATAGCAACACAAAGAATTCACCCAATAGAGACAAACATTTCCCAAGATAGGTGACCTCCCTGATCTCGCTCTTCAAGCAATAAAATATTGGGGTTTAATAGGACTGTCAGTGCTAATTGTATTTTCTTTCAAGATGACTCAGTCACTTATTTGGAATTAAAACAATAGAAAGCTCACTTTTAGATTGTAGAGAATGATGTAAGTGCTTAGCAAGGAGGATCATATCACCAAGGCTGAGCAGCAAGCCTATCTGTATGCACAAAAGCAAGAAGGATGCAAAGGGAGAAGACCTGATTCCCAGCCTGCCGGTTCCTAGCACTGTAGCCTAAGGCAAGTCAGTTTTACTCATTTTTTTTAAATGTGTGAGAAAGAACCTGGAGATAAACTCACCTTACGGCTCCTCAATAATTTCAATAATCATGATTCTCAAAAATCAATTAATTTTCCTTCTTGTTACTTGCCTTTGACATGGAATAACACAAGCTGAAAGTGAGCTCTGAAGCACATCTACTCTGAAGCAGGCAGAGTGGGGTGCTTTTTGAATGCAGAAGCTAAATTCTCTCTAAATAGTGAAAATATCACTTCTTTAGGGTGATTTCTCTAGTTCATGAGCAGCTGTCCTAAGCTACAGTGACTCTGTCCAGAGGAGAACACAGGTTATCTATTATTCTATTTCACACATTTCCTGTTCTCAGCACAAAGGGAAGAGAAAGGCCACCCTGGTCCTGAAGATGATCACTGTGACATTTCTTCTAATGAAAATATCTCTATAGTAGTCATTTTATGTTGAGAACAAACTTGAAAGTGCTTTTGAGAAACATTTTTCAATTCATATGCATACTACTTTTATATAAATGTAATATGATGTCATCATACACCATATTTTTGTTTCATAAAATAAATTGACTCTGTGACTTGGTCTCAGTACTTGACATACTTTTGAAAAGTATTAAATTTTGCCACATCCTCAAACAATTGGGGCATTAATAGACAAGGCATATGATGACTAGGTCCATGCATTGTGTTCTGCATGTTCCCCACTGGTCTGATAGCCCCACCTGGAGACATGACATCCTGCCACTGTGTGCAACAAAGGTGTCTGTACTATGTTGCTGGACAGTGTACACATCTCTTCTTGGAAGCAAGGGGAGAGGCTTGCATACAGGAGGTGATCACCAAGGAAGCCTCAGATTCTCAGAGCCTTGGTTCCCAAATTGAATAATAGGAAACCATTTAAATGGTCTTAACAGTCCTCACCAAAGAAGAGATGATATTTTGATTGCCTTACTCTCCCAAAACACATCCTAAATGGCCCAAGAGGTTTAGTAGAACAACCTCCAATTATACAGAACATAATTTATGGGCCTCCATGCAAAGAAAGAATGCAAGGTCCTTTGTTTAAACAACAAGATAAACTTCCCATTAAAGGTTCTAAATAGAAATCACTTTCCTGTCTTCCATGGACTCTGTTTAACTAGTTTGTATTTGCTATTTAAAGTCATTCTAATATAAAGAAAAAATAATATTTTCAATTATTAGCCTGAATTTTAGTGTTCATCTTTATATTGTATAATGACAGTTTTAAATGCACACATGTGAGCATTTCACTAATATGGAAAAATCACTGAAATATACAATTTATATTTTGTAGCTTATATATGCATATATATTTCATGCTTACCGGAGTAGTGAAACTGCTATATAAATTCATCTCTATTATTTTTATTTCACTTGTTAATATATCTGCATTCTACTAACATTTTCTATTACTTTGAACTTATTCATAAGTAAGGAAAGACTTACAGAAAAAGGACTACAGGATTGTTCTATCTTTACATGTCTTTCTGTGTCATTATTGACAGCATAAATGATTGGCAAATACAAAGAAAATGTGTAAGAGTGCACATGATATGGTTGTGTTGGTTGGTCATTTTTTTTCTTAGAAGCAAATTTCCTCAATTAGAAGCAAATTTTAGTTCCTATAGAAAAATTTAGTCTTTTTCTCAGTCATAAATGTAATATATTTACCTTATTTGTTGCTTTGAATGCTCTGAATATTGTATATAGCATGTCTGTTCAAGTGAATATCCATGGTCACATTGACTTCCCTTAAAAACATAAGTTCATAGATAAAATTATTAAGAATTTCAAGACAAACCTAGCAGAGTAGTAAGCTAAGTTCAGGACCTTTCTGCATATGTATATTCATAATAGGTCCATTAAGCTGTCTTTGGTAAAGAAAGAGTGGTGATTCCTTATGGCCCATCCTTAGAGTTAGGTCCATAGGACTGAGTTATTCCAGGAATAATTGGGGTGCACTTGGTTCTTATCCAGTGCAGTCAAGCATTGAGGGGACATGCTGACCAGACACAATCTATTTATACTCTTGAATTTCACAATAGCATTGGAATCTACATTGGAATTATTGCTTTATAAACTAGTTAGATCATCCTATACTGAACATAAAAACTTTAGGTCTAACTAAGGGGTCAATGGTTTTCAAAAGGAGTTACTGTACAGTATGGAATCTGTTTGCAAAACCTCAGGCTGTAAAATCTGGGCTTTTTGTTTGTTTGTTTGTTTTTGCAAGGGGAGGCTGCCAAATAATGCAAATCCTCCCACCTCCTGTTACATTCATTCCCACTCTTGCTTGGCTTTCTTTCATGGGCTGCCAGACTCTCTATACCCTCTCTAGTCTGCTTCTTCTGCACAGCTTACTAGCCCATGTTCTTGAACTGAGTCTCATTCTGTTAGCTAGTGCTTACCTGGAAATGAGCTGATTGACTTTATTAGTGTTTTTATCAAGTACTGAAAATAGCTGATCTTCCTCTGTATTTTCAGTATAAGTGATTGGTAAAAAAAAAGAAAAATGTGTAAAATTGTCAGAGTAGAATTGCTTGAGGAATGTATATTCCTCATGAAAATATATTTGAGCTTTTGCCATTGTGAATGTAAACTTACTTTTATTTTGTGGGGTACTGAAGCTTGAACCCAGGGGTTCTCTACATCTGAGCTACATCTCCAGCCCTTTTTATTTGTTTTGACACAGCAACTTAGCAAGTTGCTGAGGCTGACCTTGAATAAGAGATCTTCTCCCTCAGCCTCTCTGAGCCTGGCTGTAGTTATTTCCAATGATGAAATTCCATAATTCTAAGACATGCTGATGGAGAATGTTCTATTAGGTAAATAATGTTTGAGTTCTACTAAAGCTCATTGGTTGGATGAGCAAATGGCTATCTACATACTCTTTTCTGAATGCACCATGCCTAGAAGACATCATAACAGTACAACCATATGTCTCTGTGTCTCTAAGATTTATATCACTAGTTACTACCCAGTAGTGGAGTCATCACCTTTGTCCATTGTTTACCTTTATGAAGTTTTACTCAACAGTTTTAGCCAAATGCAAAGTTAAATTGAGCTCATCATGCATTTCCATTTTCCTAATACAGTGGAGCAACGATACAGGAAGTGTCACCAGTGAGTCTTCACTCTGAAAAGAAAAATACTAAAAATGAAAGGACAAGAAACAATGTAAAATTACATAATATTGGTAGACTCCATGCAGATGTGTGTTAAATACAAAATTACAACAAATAAGAGAATGGAAAAATGTAAATGTGAAACTTGTAAAAATAATTGCTGGAAGGATTATCTTAAGTACACTTTGTTTTGTCCTCTTTTCTTCTCTCATTCCTCCCCTCTTTCTCTTCTAAGGAAAGTACATAAAATATAACAAAGTCAAAGGTGCCCACTCTTCCTGGGGTAAAGCCTGCTGTTACTATTTGGAGACACTAGATGGTGGTGATGACAAAGGTGAAATAATATCCATTGTGAGTACTTCCAATGTAAAGGCTTGTAGAATTTCTGACTTTAATTGATCAGTATCTTCAGACCAAGTAAATCAGAAAATAGTGAGAAAGACAACAGACATCTGATTTAATTTTTTTGAAGTTTTAATTATGAGAATAATTTCTTCAATGTAAATTACACCCCTAGAAATTCTTCTATGGTTTCTAGTTTCTGTGTCTTTAACATGGAATGGAACTAAAGCAGTCAGTGTACCTACTCCATGATTAGTTATTTGCTTTTCTTCTGCTTTTGTCTTGCTTGGACATAAATTGACTTTTAAAAAAGGTGGAGTCATTCAAAGCCTTTAACTTAATTCTCATTAAAACAATAGAACCAACCATTCAATAAACATTTCCAAGTGTTTACTAAGTATCCGGCACTGCTTAAGATGCTGGGATAAAATAGTAAATTCATAACAATAGCTCCCACTGTGAAGCTTAGAACCCTACATTGATTCCCTTTCTTTTGCACTCATATTTCACTGGCTTATCTATTATTTCTTTACGTTATAGAGCCATAACAATGTAGAACATCCAGGCACAGATTCGGGAATTTATGGAGGAATACTGGGTAAGCACAGCTCCTAACAGCTGGAAGGTGTTAGGGATAAGAGTGCCATCATTTTGGAGTATTGGGCATTATTTTAATGAAAGAATGAAGAGCATTTGTCTTTTAAGCTTGTTGATCATATCAGGACTAAATTTCTGGAAGTGGAATCTATAGACCCCAGCTTGTCTCTGAGATCCATTCATGGGTATTCAAGATTAAAATTATCTCCATAATAATAAGCTGTTATTTGCCTTTTTATATATGATGACACCATTTTTACTGTGCCAAAGTAATGGTAGATAAAAGTGTTGACATCTTAATGTGAATCAAAGCAATGGTAATGAAGTCTACCTGTGGTCATTGCACTCTTCATTGGTCTTTATTTCTATATCCTTAGAAATATCCTTGATACAGTAGTGGCAAGGATTAATTTTATTAAATCTTGTCTCCAGTGTACCTGGTAGCAGTAGAAGGATTTCATGCATGTTTTCTACATTGTCATACAGATTATTAGAAGCCAAAATCTAGTGGTCTTGTTGGGAAAACGACTTAGAGAAATTTTTGAACTGTCAGCAGAGCTTAGCACATTTCTTCTGGAAAACCATTTTGATCTAAAATAACAGTTGACCCAAAAGTACCTCAGATATGGATATTAAGCCACTTGCTCAAAGAATGAATAAAGTAAATATATTATTCCACAGAAAACTGGTTTTGTTACCAAAGAAAACTGAGATTTTGTGTGAAAACTAACATTTTAGAAAACTTGCAGCTATCACCCTGAGATTGACAATTACCTGATACTTAGAATTTTTTTTCATAAGATGTGTAGGGATTTAGCAAACCTGTATTTCAGTATTATGTAATGAAATGTGTCACCTTTTAAAAAATTGGCATAATTCAGTGAACCAATATTTTCCAGAGGACCAAAGCATTATGTCACAAAATCAGGCTTAAGCAAAAAAGTTCATTAAAAATATCAAATAGTGGGTATAATGCAATTTCCTGAGAAAGTTTTTATTGATGGGCTTTAGATTCCACATGGCAGTCCACCTCCAAGAAACTACCAGTTGAGGAAATTTGTTGTGGTATCAAAGAAGGATATGCAAAATTAACTAAAAAGCCTAAAAGATTCCCTTTTCCAGGTATACCTAACTCACATCTGTGTAAGTCCACATATCTCTCTTATTTCACTTAAAAGTGCATGCTGCCCAGATTGAAAGCAAAAGCAGGTAAGACTGATCTCTTAATGTTCATGTTAAAGAGAATTTAAACAAAATTGCAAAACAAAGCTACTCTTCTTATTGATTTTGTTTTGAAAAAAAATATTTTTCATAAAGTTATTTCTATTAAAATATCATGAGTTCAATATTGTTTAGCAAATTAATAATTTCTTAGTTTAATTTCTAATAAGTACATATTAATAAGTGGTTATAATTGCATATATAAATTAAGGCTTCTGGGGGTCTGTATTTGAAGAATCTAAAGGGTTGCTGAGCTCAAAATATTTGAGAACTACTGGATTGTGTTTCAGAGGAGGTCAGTAACACAGTTCATCTATTTAGTGGGCATCTCAATAAATGTCAAGTGCCTGTTGCAGACTACAGTGTTCTCAACTATTTTCTAGGTCTGAATCACTTAAGGATTTTTGTTTGAAATGTATATTTTAGAGTCTTAACCAGTATAAGAGATTCATTTTATTAGTTTCTGTTAAGACAAAGGAATCTACATTTTTAAACTCATTTTAGAAGATTTTGAGGTACTGAAAATCTTAAGCTTAAGTAACTATGAAATATTATTATGCAATAATAGTGTATTAACATTGTCCTCATAAGATAACTTATTAATTAAAGCAACATAGTCCATTGTATAACATTTGAAAAATATGAATTAACCAAAATAATCATCATCATCATCATCATCAATGTAAAATCTCTCATCTGTAATTTCATTACCTAGAAATAAATACTTTTAACATTTAACTCTATCATCTTGGGTATGTGTATGAGTGTGTGTTTCTATGAGTATTCAAAAATAGCAGGGTCAGCTTTCATTGACGTTAACTATCTGTGTTAAGGTATAGTTCCCAAACCTGGCCATCTCAGAATTACCCAGGGAGGTGTCAGAAGAACTGCTGCCTGGGTCCTGTGCCCCAAAATTATGATATGGTTTTGAATTCTTTCCTATGAGAAAAATCAGCAGAAACCTCGGAATGAATTTTCTGTTTTTATTTGGGGGAATGCACTAATATTTTCAAATTGCTCTTCTGAAAAGCGTTGTTACTTACATTCTCATTAGCAGAACATGAGATAGCCCAGCTCCTCACCAACAGTGGCTACTAACATCTTTTTGCAATCTATACTAAGTTGACAGCAGAAAAATGTTGCTCATGAATATTAATTTTCAATTGTTTGAGTACTACATAGAGTTAACAATTTTTGTTTATTATCCGTTTGTATTTTTTTTCTTCTTTGAATGGCCTTTTCTCTTCAAACCCTAACATGAGGAGGTTACTGTCACAGCCCTAGCTAGCATTGCCTTACTAGATTTTCCCTGCACTAGTGGCATACACAGTATCCCTGTTAGTGTGTACACTATATGACAGGATGGTCAGTCTTCATTTTGCTTACATAGAATCATAATTGACCCATCTTCCATCATCTCCTAGTTAAAACTTAAAACACTGCTAGAGATGTACTAAGAATTGAATTTATATTTTGATTCCAGTCTCCATCTTAATTCCACCTTCAACTTCAATATTTTACAATATTATTTATTTTGATTCATTTTTAAAGTACTTGTCAGAGGTGTAAACACTTCAAATAGAAATGTTGGAGAAATTATGTACTTGAAATATGAATTGTCAGTAACTATATTATAGTGCTGTTTGTTATCACTAGAAACTGTCTTGCAAAATTCAAGTTGGCCCTTATTGAAAAGGTAGGTCTGTTTCTTTTGTGACCTAATCTCAAATCACCTAGAGGTGAGTCATGAAAAATGAAAGGCTTTGAATTCTATCCAGTGAATTATATGCTGGCAGAAAGCTATCTCAGGGCTGCGTTTGGATTTTGACATTACTATTATGTTACAGGGCCTGTTCTGCCTTCAAGCTCATGAAAACTGAAAGGGGAATATTTCCGGGAAAAATTCCTAAGACTCATGCCTCTATGGGCCTTTGCAATAATACAACCACAATCTGACCATATGTTTCCTTTCAGAATTTTTGATAACTTTTTAGAGTTGGCTTCAGTGAGTCTATGCTGAAAATAACTGCTTGATGGTTGGCAGGGATGCCTTGAGATGAAAGGCCACAAGCTGACCTTCTCATCAAGGCTAATTTTAAGTTGAATTCCATGACTGTAATCCAATTCTCCAAACTGGGACACTTTGGAGAATAAAATAGAATACTGTTTTTGCATGGGAATTCTGAGCACAAACCAAGTTGGAGCTAGTAGCCATGCTAGGAACACTAGTAGCCATGCTTGGTACCCAAATGAGGTACAGAAATAACCTAAGAAATTTCATCAAAGCTGTATCCTGTTTGCAGGGAGTTAGACAGATAGAGGGAGGAATAATTTCCCAAGAAAGGGCACAAAGAAGGCCTCTGAAGGACTGCTCTGGCCCCTTACAAGTGCCCCACATTTTTGTGTATGGCTGCCTGGAGACTGAAGAGGGATGCAATCTGAAGGACTCCTGTTCATATAGGGACTCTGATTTAGATGTCAGTTGACCTACTTTCTCCTTACCTTCTAGAAAACAAAAAACAAAAACTTGGGATAAAAGCAAACTCTTGCCACTGTTCCTGAGATAATACAATGAAAGTATTTTAAAAAGCTTAAAGACCAGCAAATCTTTCCCTATATGTGTTTAAGATATTTCACATTTATGGTCATCATGTCTAGAAAGACCACAGATAACAATAAAAACAATTGATTTCCCACTATGAGACCAAAATTAAACTACTGAATTTAATACATTTGTTTTAGAGATGACAATATTTATATGCTAATTATTCTTTATATTACTGAAATGAAATTGTGTATGTTAATGCTTTCTTTCTTTGTGGAATAATGTGGGGACTAAATGAAGTATAAATGATATAATTTTTAAATATGCCCATGTGTTAATTTATTTGGAATAATGTAAATTAACTTGCCATTTTGTGAATTATGAAGTAGTATGGTGAGTCATTTTGGTTATAATTTTGAAGCATTGGTACTGTTTAAAGCCCAACATATAAAAAACAAAAGTTCCTATGCTTAATATTATTAAACAGTAAAGGAAAGGAAAATAACAAAAAGGCAAAATATCAATAATGGATTTTAGTTAGATTTTGTGACTGTATTAGAAAAGATATTGTAAGTTTAGACAGGATGTATAAAATTGTTAATAGATTCATATGGAATCTGGTGTGATTTCTGCATAGATAACCATGGAGCAGGTAACTTTGATCTTTGATACTGACCTAGAAAATTGCTTGAGAGGTGGTATATTTTCTGTTGGCAAGGAAAAAGGAAGGATAAGTTGGATTAACTGAAATATATGTAATAAATATATATGTATATTGTGAATAAATTGGTTTAGGTCAAGTGAAGAAAGAATGGAGAATATAAAATTCAACAGTAGCTAGAATTGCCATGTCTTTGTCCCTTCCTTTCTCCTTTTTCAAACCTTTCACTGGGAAAGAAAATAAGCTCTTATATGGTACTCATGTAATACTAATTTTTCAATATTGTCATGCTAGGAGCAGCCAATGAAAGATGATGAGGATTTTAGATTCCACTTATACACGAACAAAGCCAACTACCTTAGTGACTGAATTTTTCTTAACCTGCTTGTGTATTGTTTGATATGTTTGCCTAATTTATCAAGAGACTCCAGAATCTCCACGTCACCTGCTCCTCAGATCAGAAGGTGATTGTGGCTTTGGGTAGATATTAATCAGCCACAGCACTGCCTGGTCAGAAAGAGCAAGTGTCCTAGCCTTTTACCTGATGAGACCTTGCATATCCATCCAGCATAGGTCCCAAGGGAACTGCATGTGGTGGACTGGAGTGGCCAGCGTGCTTCAGGTGAGATCAGTGCCACGATGATTAACCTGCGTCTGGAGCCTGTCTTTCTCATAAGGAGCCTAGTTTTACTCACAGGAGTACTTATTCTACTTCCTGATCCCAGTCTTTGAAATTTTTGTACCATAAAGAGAATATAATTGTGATTATATGCCGGAATTAAAAATCTGTAGACAATATTTTTCAAGCTGCATATAACACATTTATATCCGCAAGCTTTCATTTTACATCCCACAAACATTAATGCTGATTTAATAAGTGAATAAGAAGGGTATTTATTATTGTTATTTTTATTATTATTATTATTATTATTATTATTATTATTATTATTACACCCTCAGAAGAAGAGATGGCATCTTGATGGTGAGTTTGATTGCATTCCTGAGGAGAACTAATCTGCTTCTCATCATCGGTAATGCAAAAGCTCCACAGAAATATTAGCCTATGTGTTCAGCAGCTTACACTGCTGTAGAGTTTAAGTCAAAGAGAATCTGAGAACAATACCTCAGAAATCCAGGAAAGACTTTGATAGAGAAAAATGTTATTAATCCATGAAACACTAGAGGTGGGAGGTGAGCCGAAGAAAAATTTTTGTATTTTGCAATTTTTTTCCAAATTTGGTCCTGCTCCAACATAATATGATTGTACAAACTGTGGTTGCCAAAAACTAAATGTGAACAAAAATGAAAAAAGACAAGATGTTTGTAGGGGAGACTTTAGGCATTTGGTGTGAAAAAAAAGTCAACAAAATATTCAATTGAGATGAAAAATAACTAATTATACAATTTTTCAGGTAATTGTTGGCAAGATGTTTCTTTTTAAAATTATTATTATTATTTTATTTGTATGTGACAGCAGAATGAATTACAATTAGCAAGGTGTTTCTTCAAGATTGTATGCACCCAATAGCAACTTTTAATGAATTATGTTTCTATTTTGATTAAATTTTACTCAATCACATAACAAAAAGGCTTCTTTTTTAAAATTATAGTTTATAATTTTCCCAATACTTAGAAAAAGTACAATCTTCTATTGACATATATGAACTGGAGGTATCTGAATATTTTATATTCTATAAACTATTTACAAAGCATAATGACTTTGTAAAATTCTTTTTATTTTGATGCAATGTTTCTGTTTTCTAAATGATTTTAGACTTTGAAGCTTAGGGCTATACTGTACATGTTCCAAATATTTAGAGATATGCTTGTATACAACTCCAAAAAAATATTCAATTTGGGTGTTTGTGCTTTTATTTCTAGAGATAACTTTCCAGGAAAAGTTTTAAGTTATGATGTCTTTTAAAAATTTAATCATAGAAATTTAGTGATAAAGAGTGTTCTAGCTGAAAAAAAAGAAAAAGAGAGAGAAGGGGGGAGCTAAGGAAAAGAATCACAAGATTATCTCAATAGATGTAGACAATGTACAAGCACCCATTTATATTTAAAACATTAGAGAAACTAGGGATAAAGGGAACTTAACATCGTAAAAGCTATATATGACAAACTCAAGGCCAAAAATCACATTGAATGTTGAAAAACTGAAAATATTTCCTCTGAAAACAGGCAGAAGACAAGAAAATTTTCTTAACACTGATCTTTAAAAAGAGCAGAAGGTGTTAATTTTGCTGATATCCATTTTATCCTTTTGTCCTTTATAGGTTGTGCTTTGGTTAAAATATTTAAGCAACCTTCCTTTGCCTAATCCAAGTTAACCAAGTTCTATTCTATCATTCCTCTTAGAATTTTTATAATTTTAGGATTTAGAATTATTTCTAAAAGCCACAAGTTTTGTGTATAGTTGGGAGAGAAATCAAAGAATCAGAGTTCATTTTCTTGCATATGCTACTGAACTGTCCTAGCACCATTTATCCTAAGAATTTTATGCTATTGTACATAGTATTTGATGTTAGGTCATGAAAATATAATTGATTTCACTTTTATATTTATCTTTCAACCTTGAAAAATAAATTTATTAAGTCTAGTAACTTGTTGTAGATTTCATTTGATCTGTTACCTATACAATCATGTTGGAAAATAAAGATATAGTTACATATTTACCAAATTAGATGCCTTCTGTTTGCCTTGCCTGATCTCACTGCCTAGTACCTCAAGCATGGAGTTGAATGGAAATAGTAAGAGCAGACATTCTTGATTAAGGGAAAAACAGGATTTTACCATTAAGTATGATGGAAGATATAGATTTTTTTAAAATTGTGCCCTCTAACAGGTTGTATAATTTCTCTTCTTTTTCTAGTTAGCTAAGAATTTTTAATAGAAAAAGGTATTTGGTTTCATTAAGTGTATTTTATATCTCTATTCTGATGATCTTAATGGGTTTTTCTTTTTAAAATTAATGTGTTGAAGTAGGTGAAATAGAAAACACAATATCAATACAGAATTTATTAAAAAGTCTGGATCTCTGATGAGATGTTTAGAGTAATATATGTTTATATAATCTCTATAAACATAGAGATTCAGTTTAGAATTTTAAATCATGCTTGAATTATTGCTATGAACCCAACTTGGCAATTTGTATTATTCATTTTGTATATTGTTGGTTGAATTGGATTTGCTAAAACAAATAAATATGAATTTTTGTATCTATGTTCATGAGGGTACTTGTATATAATTTTCTTTTATTTTAATTTTAAATATAAAAGTGAAATATTTTAATTTAATTATAAAAGTGAAATCAATTTTGGATTCAGTATAGAATCATAGAGTGAATTAGGAAGTAATACTTCCCTCTTAATTCCTGGAAGAGTTTGTGTAGAATCACTTATCCTTTTTTAATATGTTGTAGACTTCAGTGAGACCATATGGGACTGACAATTTTTTTTCTGTGGAAATATTTTTAAGAAAAAATTCAATTTTTGAAATAGATATAGGGCTATGTAGGTTTTCTGTTTCTTCTACAGTTGAATTTTAATAGTTGTTATATTTCAAGAAATTTTCTTATTTTTTCTAGCTTTCATCAAACTTTTCAGTATAATATTGTTTGTAATATCCTTTCATTATTTGTGGAATCTGCAATGAGGTGATATTCCTTTTTCCAAATGTTGATAACTTATGTTTCCTTTCTTTTTCTTCCTGATGTGTCTGGTTTGGGTATATTACTCTAAACATCTCATCAGAGATCCAGACTTTTTAATAAATTCTGTATTGATATTGTGTTTTCTATTTCACCTACTTCAACTGTCTATTCTGATATTTATTGTTTTATTTCATCTATGGACTTTGAATTTAATTAACTCTTCTTTTCCTGTGTCTTGAGTTGAAAGCTAAAGTCACTGATCTGCAGCCTTTCTTTTCCTTTACATCATGTACATTTAGTAGATACAACATTCCATAAATGTAATTTGGGAAAGTTAGTTGAGAGTGTGTTCTAATTTGGTATATACTGACTTTTTACATATTCTTATTCAATCAATTATTAAGATGTTAGGCCATGAAAATAAAATTAATTTCAATTTTGAAATATGGACTATAATTATGGTTTCTCTATTTCTACTTACAGTTTTTGCCTCAGGGTTTTGAAATTCCATGATTAGGTTAATACATGTTTTGAGTTCTAATGTCCCCAGATAAGTTGAACTTTTTATCATTATGATGTGAACTACTTGTTCCTGATGATAGTTTTCACTTTAAAGTATATGTTATTTCATATTAATATAGCCATTTCATTTACTTTGGATTCATGTTAACTTAATATGACTTTTCCCATTGTTTTGCCACTTGTATCTTTATAGATAAAGTACATTCTTTTTGGAAAGCATGCAATAGTATCTTACTTTTTTATCTTTTATATCTAATCTGACAATTTATTTTCTATTTTTATTTGGATATTTTTACTGCTCCATCCTTAAGTTCACTCAATACCTATATTCCTATTAATTTCATACTGTGAATTTTTCATCCCATATGTAATTTTCATCTCTAAAAACTCAACTTGTGCATTAAAAAAAACTTCCTTGTGTCTGTATAAACTTGAAAACATATGGTATATAGTTAAAATTACTTTTAATGTCCTTGTCTGCTAATTCTAACATCTTTGTAAATTTCTATTGATTATTTTCATAGTATGTAATATTTTTCTGATCTTTTGCTTACCTGGTAATTTTTATTAGTTTTCAGACACTTACTATTCTTTGGATGCTGCTTTTATATTTTATGCATATTATTGATTTTGGTATGTAGTAAATTACTTAAAAACTATTTTCTTCAATGTTGTTTTTCAGTGTTGTTTGTATTACTACTGTTAGGGAGAATGTGTACTCTACCCAATAGCCATGAGTCATAGACATTTTAGTTTGACTGATAGAACAGACACTATTCCCAGCCCTGCATGAGGGCTGAACATTACAGCCTCTCATTTGTTTGTAGTCCTTTCTCTACCAGGTGAATCTTCAAGTGAGAACATATAGCAGATTTCTAATATTTTCTCTGTGCAGCTTTCTCCTCTCTTGAAATCTATCCTGAAAATTTTACCTGCTTTGTTCACTGCAGATTCTCAGTCTATCTCAATTCTGAGATTCCACTGGGTTGTGCTTGAGTATTCCTTACCATCCTCTGAAATATCTTATATTGCTAAAAGGCGGGACAATTATAGGGCTTACCTGTTTGTTGCTAGTCTTTTAAAGATAACTGTCCTTTGTTACCTAATGTTTCCAATATGTTAACACTGTTATTTCAAATAATTTGTTCATCTCTTTTGATTGTTTCAGAGACAAAGGTAATACTACCTATTACTAGAAGCAGAGATCTGTATGTTATTTTTTGAATTAAAAACTCATAATGCTTTTACCTGTATTAGTCAATAATCTTTAATCATATCAGCTCAGATAAGAGACCCCAAGTGTCTTCATCTTAGACAATAGCTTTTTTCTCCTTCATGTTCCATATCATGTATAGTCTTCATGTTTTACCTCAGGAAGTTCCTTAATATGATCAGTAACTTTCATGGTAGAGGGAAAAGAGGCAAATAGAAGCAACTAAACCTTGAAGCCACCTCTTTTTAAAATTTTTTTTTTAATTTTTTTTAGTTTTTAGTCATTAATGGACCTCTATTTTATTTATTTATATGTGAGGCTAAGAATCAAACCCAGTGCCTCACGCATGCTAGGCAAGTGCTCTATCTCTGCACTACAACCCCAGCCCTTGAAGATGCCTCTTGGAGTCACATTTGTTATATCCCATTAGAAAAGCTGGTCCACGAAAAGAGACGTATGCTCCTCCCGTAGTAGTGCCGCAAAGCATTGAGCAATGGGAAAAAATACGTCACTCTCTTATAGGAGAGGGTGAATAACTAGGAACAATATTAGAATCCACTTTAAGAAGAAATTTTAAAATGAATGACAGTAGATTTTTGTCTCTATTCAGCATTTTAAATGCTTACAAAGGAAAAAATGGTATCAAAATTTCTGTGGAAGCACCTACCTTACCTGATGTGTCCTACCATTGTCTTACAAGAGTTGTCCACAAGGTGTGAGGCAAAGTAGGTATTCAGTGCCTGTTTACTTTATGAATAAAAAATAAGTTCACACATAGATATTCTGTAGATATATCTATAAGCAATATGAATGTTTAATTTAGTGTTTGTTCTGTACAAATGCACAGATATTGATGAGCAGTGTTGTAGTAAGACCTTTGCCATGTGCTAGATACTTCACAAATGTCGTTCATAGATATTAAGTCATTTCGACATGACATTTATAATGAATTTTGATTTTATTATTTATGTCAGTCACAGTCAAGCAGAAACAATCAAACTGGTTTTGAGAATGTACTTATGGGTCATATTCAAATTCTCAGATTAAAAAAAAAAGGTAGTTTAAACTCTCTTTTTTGTTGCAAATATCTATCAGCATAGGAAAGCAGTATTCCAATAAGTAGGAAGGAAATAAATATCATTGGCAGATAAGAAAAACTCATGATCCCAGACAAACTTCAGAGTGTACCTAGAAACTTCCCCTTTTTGCTAAGCACACACAAGCCTCTCCTTAAGGAATTCGTTTATGGAGTTGGACTTTTAAAATCTGTTGTGCCAACTGAAAGCACAGCAATCTTTTCAAGATGTAGATTTGAACATGTAAATTGGAATACCTAAAATTTTTCAAAAGTGTCTTATTACTCTTATATAATGATAAAAACAATTTACAATAAGCTTATAAAGCATGTATTGTAGCCCTTTCTGTGTACCATAGCCCTCTTATGATTCTGCCCTAGGTTCTATGTGCTTCAGTAAAATGGACTTTTTCTTTCTTCTCCCTCCCAACCTCTCTCCCTTTCCACCTGTCTATAGCATTTGCAAATATATTTGCCCTTTGAGACTCAAAGAGTACGTTTCTTCTTTTCTTTTACTTATCCTTTGGATGTCAGCTCAGGTATCACAAGCCCAGAATGACATTTCCTGTTTGCTGCTCTCTGGCTGCTCTTTGCAACTCCCTTTATTTTCAAACATTTATCCTAGCTAGTTATTACTGTCTATCTACTCACTTAAGTTCTGTGGAAGCGGCTACCTTAAGTGATATGTCCTACCATTTTCTTACAAGAGTTGTCCTCAAGGTTTGATACAAAGTGGGTGCTCAGTGCCTGTTTACTTTATGAATAAAAATTAAGTCCACATAGACCTACACCCACAGAATTCAGTCCTGAAGTGAAGGACTACTCTGGAATGGCTACCCTCATGTGGAAATCAGATCAATGTGAACAGCATTGGTCTGTGTGTCAAGAGGCCTCAGTTTCAGTCTGCCCTCACCATTGAGGGTTTAAGTTGAAATGGAAAATTCTCCCAGGTCTCAATTTTATCACTTGTGAGATGACAACACTGATAAAATTATTTCTGAACTTCTGTAATATTATGTGATTTATTGCTTGTGCTTTCTGATAGTATTTGCATTTAGCATGACTTTGTCCTCCTTTTAACAATACTCACAAGTCTTGGGAATTGACAAAATAGTATTCTCAAGATTTCTTAGTGTGAAGCTGAAATAAATTATTTTCCTGATATAAAATGCTAATTTTTGTTCTGAATACTTACTTTCTAAAATGCTCTCAAGCCATTAAGTATCCTGCTCTAGTAGCTTAAAAAATACCCACTGACCAATCATGTAATCATGTGGAAGGTAGAATTTTTCAGAAAGAATGGGGTGTTAGTTATCTATGTAATGTGAATATGAACCAACTCATTACACATTTCCCTGAATGCAGGATAAAATTCAATCAATGAACTTCTAGATAGTAGGCTTTTATCACTGCCCATTTGTTCCTTTCACTAGCTTAGCCTGTGCCCTGTGTTTGTAGATATGGCTGTAGAGAAGGAACTTGTACATCTCTTTAGTTCATTTTTAGTGATTTAGGCACAGTATAGTATTTAGTCTGTCTTTAATAGGTATTAGATCTGGTGTTTTGAACATGTAATATTTAAACTGAAAGGTCCTAATTTTATAACCTGGTTTTCTTTTGTCCTTCTCATATTCCATTCCTACAGCATGAGAATGGATTCATTTCTTCATTTTCCTGCAATAGGACTTCAGGAAAAATATTTATACTCCCTGGTAAATTTTCTTCATCTATAACATGGAAATAGTAAGACTAACTTCATATAAATGATGGCAAAGAAATGATGGCAAAGTTATATCAAGGGGTATAACAAAAATGTAATGCATCAAGTCTGACATTTTTGGAGTCACTAAAAACT
The DNA here is from genome assembly GCF_052094955.1 of Ictidomys tridecemlineatus. Lineage (NCBI taxonomy): Eukaryota > Metazoa > Chordata > Mammalia > Rodentia > Sciuridae > Ictidomys > Ictidomys tridecemlineatus. The sequence goes on from NC_135490.1 coordinate 41,456,926, forward strand.
AAGGCAAAAGAATAAATGAAGATGTTTCTAGTCAAGTCTTTAATTTCACAAGTGAAACTAAGTTCTGTGAAAAGTAAATGACTTATAAAAGATAGTTCTCAAAAAGACAAAGTGATTTTGGTTTCCCCAATTTATGCATCATGCTCCACTTCCAAGTAGCCTGAAGATAATTCCTAGAGCCAGAGACAAGCTCATTTTAAAGGAATGAGATCAGTTGCTTTGACTTTGATTCTAATTACCATCTCCATTAGCACCAATTACCTGAATGCAGAAATTTAATGGGCAACACCAGAAATGATATTTTCTAGAATTTGATAAAGGACTATGTGTCATGGATTTCATTGGCCCTACAATACTGATATAGTGTTTTCTTTAAAATTGCATTATTGCCACTGGACCATGATTAATCCACATTTAAATAAGTGATTCTCTCATGTGAATAAATATTTGTATTTTGAATTTTAATACCTATCCATTATAAGAGTTAGCAAAAAGACTCCCCTGACATTCTGGTCAATTCTCATCTTACTTTTAAAGTTCTTTAAGCCTAAACAGTCCTTGTTTCACTTTCAAGCAAATTAATTGTATTTGAATCACAATAACGATCTTTTATTGAGCATCTACTCTACTTAAGACTTGCCTGTTTGTGATGTTGTGTTTCATCAGTTCAAATCATTATCAAATGCCAAAAATGCAGGGCTAACAGTGTTGTTTCATTTCTCTGTGTTTCAGCTGCATTGTAGAACATGTGATTTTTAGATATGAAAAATCAAGGAATCATATCATGGCCTTTGCTTTGCAGCTCTCACTGGCCTGTGGCAGATTGCTTGGCAGAGATTCAGTGATAGAGTCATGGCACAGGGAAAAAGCTGCTTCCTTTTAGTACTAACTGGGACTTGGTCCTATTTCTCACTAAAATAATCAGGACTCCCTGTCGGGTTAGCAGCCCTGAGCCCTGGGGTAGGAAAAAGACAGATAGGCACTGCAAGGATTCATGACACCAGCTACAGATTGAAAAGGGTTGTTCCAGAATATTATAACATTTGAAGCTGCTGTATGACTGATTCAAAGATAAAACAGTAGGCAAAGCCACTGTCAATGGCAAAATGGTAGATAAAGATAACAAGGGGGAAGCTCAGAAAAGGTGGAAAGAGGTTACTAGAACATTTGGCTAGTTTGAATAATTCCAAGTGCCCAAAGACCTCTGTGCAATTGTTAAACAACAATGTGAAGTAGAGGAGAAAGAAGGAGCTGGATACAGGGCATTTTTGGAAAGCATATATTGAATTATTGAGTGAGTCATGAGGCAGCATGAACCGCAGTAGTGAATGAGCATGTCACTGATTAGAGTGAAGGGTGTACTCCAAGGGAGGCTGAAGATGTGAAGGATCATGGCTTCTTCATGACACAGACTTAATATGTGCATGATTGCAAGAGTCATCCTAAAGCTGTGGGAATGACATTAATGTTTTCATTATTATAAGTTTGTATTTTTATTTATCTTCCATTTATGTGTTTAGTTCAGTTGGTAGTACACTGTAGCATTATGTAACAGACTTATTCCTTAGTTCTCATTCAGTGCCTTTGTAATGAAGAATGACCGAGACCAATTAGTTCCTTGGTCTCTGTCTCCACAAGGGGTTAACAGTGGCTGTCCCTTTCCCTTACTATGAACATCGGAGAGAGACAGTAGAATTGATAGCTCACTCTGGTATTGGAAAATGAAATAAAAAGAGTTTGAATTGGCAAAATAAAACATTGCCGGTAACAGGTTACAAATTTCAGTGGGTACATTTGTTCCACCAAAAATTAAGGCTTTCATTGAAGTCAGAAATAAATTCTGGGACTATGTCAAGAGCTAAGATTTTATGGCTTATAGGTAACTCCTTTTATTGAAAATACAAATGATCAAAAGAAAATGTACATTAAAAATTTCTTCCTCCTGGCCTATATAGCCACTGATGCCTCGCACACATTGGTCCTTTTCAGTCCTTGCCAAATGAATAAAGTAACTGATATATGCTGGATGAAATAATTGATATTTGAATGACTAAACACTGTTGTCTATGATTCTTTTCCATTCCAAAGAATGGATACCAAACTTCTACATATGAAGACCAATAACAACTTTTGGAATGTTGTTGAAAGATCTCAAAGTATTTAATGAAAATCTGATGAACAAGGTTTTAAGAGGAGGACAATTTAAGAAAAGTGGCTTTAAGATATGACATCAGAATATATCTAGGTGGAAAAGTTTTCAAGACAAGGCCTTCACTGAAACATGGGAGAGTGGCAAAAGCATGCACTAGATTGTGTAATGAGATGCATGAAAGAAATTTATTGTAAAAGAAATGTAATTTCTATGGCTGTAAATACATAGATACGCTGTTAATTCTCAAAATTATCCATTTAGCCTCTCAACTTCTCTCCTGAGCTCCAACTGCCTACTAAATATCTGTACCCAGAATTTTAAAAGATATTTCAAAATTAATAATTTCTAACAGTGCCTCATAGTACCTCCACAAAAAGTCCTCAATGAGAACTTTTTTGAGACTCAGTTGACTCATGCATAAAAAATGTGAATTTCTAAGTGACTCTTCCATTTTTCCCTCTCTCCTCCATATATCACATATTTTTCTGCTTTCAAAATATAATCAATATCACTTCTGTATTCCATTATACTAACAAACTATTCTAAGCTGCTATCAGTTCACATTGTAAGCATTGCAGTTGTCCTAATGAACCTTCTTGAACATCCATTGACTGTCTGTTTTCTCCAGTATGGTCTTTATTATCATCATCACTGCCCCCTTCCTCTTCCTCCTACTTCTTCATCCTCTTCCTCCTTCTCTTCCTCTTCAGGGTCTTTCTTTCATTCCAAGCACATTATCTAAAGTCGTACCCTGTCTAGTATGGCCTTACTTGGTCTGACTACCTTCTTAGTCTTCTCCTATTTCTATCAATTTTTCACCATCTTGTAGCTTTGCCAATTCTATTCATTGGTTCAGTGCTCTGGCAACAATCTTTAGGGACTGTTTTTGGTTCTTGTATGCCATGGCCACTCCTGTGTGACCATAAGAAGAGACACACGAAAGGCACAAACCATCTATGGTATAATTTCAGGTCCTAGAGAGGACCAATCAGTGTCAGGTGGGAAGGCCTAGGGTTCAATCAGGTGACAAAGACATCAGCAAGAATTAAAAGAGCCTATAGCCATTATTGGGGACGATGTGAGGAAAGGCAAGGCGGGACAAACAGTTCAAATAATTCCAGTTTTTTCTAAACAATAGTGGTGGTCCCTAGATCCATGGAACCTGATCTTGGTATGAATAAGTTTGTTAGCTTTTTTGCTGCTGTGACTAAAAGACCTAATCATAACGACTGTAGGGGAAGAAAAGTTTATTTGGGGGCTCACAATTTCAGAGGTCTCACACAATTTCAGAGGTCTCAGTCCAAAGACAGCAGGCTGCATTCTTCACGCCTCTAGATGATGCAGAACATCATTACATCATTACAGAAGAGTGTGGCAGAAGGAAGCAGCTCACATGATAATCAGAAGGCAGAGAGAGACTCTACCACCAGACACAAATATATATCTTAAAGCCACACTCTCAATGCCTGCCTCCTCCAGTTACCACTCAGTTAATCCCATCATGATATTGATTCACTCATTGGGTTAAGGCACTCACAATCCAATTATTTCTTCTCTGAACTTTCTTGCATTGTCTCACATGTGAGCTTTTGGGGCTCACTGCACATCCACACCATAACATTAAGAAAGTAGAATATTGATTGCCTCTTGGGGTGTGAGGGCCAAAGAGAAGAGATCTGACTCTAGATTGGTTAGTTTGCCTATGAAAGGCATGCTTCTTTCTGAGTCCTTGGATGTCTCTAAGAATTGACAAGCTTTAGGAGGGGTCCTCTTTCCTCAGCCTGAAAGCTTTTTTTTTTAATATATCAAAACATCATAATATACTTAAAATAATAAATATATATACATAACACAGGAATGCAAACTCTTTGAAATTCAACTAAAGAAAGAGAGGCAGGAGTAAGCTTACCCATTTCTTCATCATTTTGACTCCGACATGCCACTTCTTAGTTTTTCTTACATGTTATTTTCAAAGACCAATCACATGGACATGCCTAGTGTAAGGTGAACAAGGACTGGGGAAAGTGTAGTCCATGGATGCATGGATGATTCCCAGAAATGACTACACTCTAGAACAGGAATCGAAAATCAAGGGTACATAGAAGGTGATTAGCCCATTGGCCTACAGTTCTTGAAAACAATAAAAATGATCTCTCTTTGAGGATGTTATTTGAAATTCTCTTTTCCTGGAATGCTTTTCTCAGATCTCTTCATGGCTTATTTCTTCACATCAGTCTGCTCTTTGTTCAAACATTACCTATTCGATGTGGCTTTCTTGATAACCTATCATATATATCTTAATAGCACCCAACTCTTAACTTCTGGAGTAGCATATACTTTCTATTGGTTTTCTCAGCACCCCCACCAGAAATAAAGCTCCAACATCATAGAGATGACTTGTTTTATTTTCTTTATATCATTAGTGCCATTAACTCCATTTGTCAAGTTATATGAGTAACAATTATTTAAGTATAGGGCCTTGAAATTTAATAATAGAATTATTATTTCTAAATGAAAAGGAACCATAAGTTCTTTGAGAATATCTTCATAGGTCTCAAGAAATGGGGCAAACAAGATATTGCGATTTAAAGATGTCTGAGGGTTTATAGAGATGCCATTCTAGACCACAGATACTATTTTCTATGAAAGTAGCAGCCATGAGATATTTTTGAGCAAGAAATGGTATAATTTGTCAATAAGCAAGATAATTGTGAATATGGTGGGAATCCAGAGGGAGTGAGGGGACATACCAGAAGGAGGTTATTGTATATAAAAGAAAAACAAAAAAAGTAACAAAACATCTACGTTTTCTGTGCAGGGTACTGAGGATTTAATAATAGCCCTTATCTTAAAATGTTCCTTCATAACCTTATGACAGAGGCATTGTTCAAAGTATTCAATGTCAGAACATAAACTAACTTGCTCAAGATTATAGTTAATTGGTTCAAATAGATTTGTCTGCCCATAAATTGAATTTTTGAGGCTATCATAGCAAGCACTGCAGTAGACTTTCCTGAGATTAAGAGGGCTATCCATTGAAGGTGGGGTGGAAGAGGGGTATGTGGGATTCAGGGGGAATGAAGAGGGAGATGAGTTAATGGTATGCTGCAGCAAAACAACTGGCGGGGGGGTGACGAACAACTTGTGTAGATTGATACAGCAGGAGTGGGAGCCGTTTATTGTAGGACAGAAGGGGTATATATACATTCCACACAGCTTATCTTAATTAACATAAACTAGATACAGCAGTCAACCAATAAGGAATCTCCACATTTAATGGCTCGCTGGTGCTACTTCACAAACCACTCCCTCTGCAAAATGCCAGGCACCATCCTGACTTGTTTACAGACTCTAACATTTCCCCCTTTTGTTCAATTTAAATAATGACCATAGTGGTTTTTACACAAACACCATAAATAATCTGCTACACGCAGAAGAGGAGGATACAAAATGCCACAATACCAAGCCAATTGATGGCTCCATGCAAGAAGCCCTTGGAAAAATTATACCAGCAATGACACCGTTTGTAAAGATACCGAGTTTTCAGCAACACTGGAAATTCTTCCATCCTTGTCCTCACCGGCACTGGGACGAAGATAGGAACTAGCTTCCAGGTGTGGGAGAACCATTGTAGTTACTGGCCTTGGAAATGATCAAACTTCAGGGATGCGGGCCGTCTTCCGCCTGCAGTGTCCCGGGCAACCCAGATGGCCCCAGAGAGAGTCCGGGGAGTGTTCCAGGGAGCGTCCAGTACTCAAACTGCCACGGGGCACAGGGAGCAAGAGCCTGCAAGACTGTGCTTCCAGGTCAGGTTTGGATTTGGGCTCTCGAAGTGGTGTCCTGCTCCCTGGGCAGGGGGCGGGGAAGAGCCAGCTGCTGCAGCTATGGTATTTAACAGCATTAATCAAGATAGAAAGAATAAGATGCAGAGGTTTTTTTTTTTAAGGGTGATAGTAATAGTTTCAGCTGCTTTATTCAGGTCTCAAATGCTATATAAGTGCTTTGTGTTCATGAATCTTTGCAAATATTATTGCCAGCATTAATGTATAGAGGATCATCAATACAACTCTTTCATTTTTTTCAAATTATTACTTTTAAGACAGCACAAGCCAGGTGCGGTGGTGCATACCTGTAATCCCAGCAACTCAGGAGGCTGAGGCCGGAGGATCGCAAGTTCAAAGCCAGCCTCAGCAAAGGCAAGGCGCTTAGGAACTCAGTGAGACCCTGTCTCTAAATAAAATACAAAATAGGGCTGGGGATGTGACTTAGTGGGCTAGTGCCCCAGAGTTCAATCCCCAGTACCCCCCCCCCACACACACACACACAAAGACAGTAGGAGTTATATCTCTACTGAAATTATTCCCCAGCAATTGACAATAAAAATCTCCCATCAGGCTGAGAGTGACTGAGCAACTTTTGGCCTGAAAAATGTAAATACATTCACACAGCCATCTTTAGCAAGAAACACTGTGTTTCTGCTGTTGGGCCAAGCACAAATTGGCTTCAGGACAGAAAACATAAGTAATGATAAATGGTGGGGTATCAAATTCGAACAGGTGTCTAGCAGGGTGCCTTAAGGATTGGGACTGGGCCCAGCCTTATTTAACACTCTCCTTAATGATCCGGAAAAGCAGGTAAGCAGAATGTCAAGGTTGGAGAGATGCTGTAAAAACCAGGGGCAATGGAATCAGCTGCAGACACAGTTTTTTGTTTGTTTGTTTGTTTTTTTCAAAAATACAGTCTAGTTAAATGAATGGGGGACACTAGTTAAGTACTTGGGAGTATAATTAGATTTATGTACCTAGAAAGTAAGTTATAAGATGCGTAAGTCAGCATTTATATTGTTGTCCAACTTTTTAACAAATAAGCCCTATAGTATTTACGTGAACCCTGAGTATAAGAGTAGGGGTTAATATATTTAGAAGTGGAAGGTCTACAAATTTCAGCTGTTCATTCTTTGAAGGAATAAATATATTCCCATACCCATAACCCAGTCAAGAAAATACATTTGGTCCTCTGAGTAAAGCCCATTTGTGGGCAAATATCTTGAGCAAACTGGTTTCTATGATGAAAGATTGCAGGATAACTCTATAGGAGGAAGTGGCGTAATTTTGAGCCTGCCTTCCACTTAATATTAATTTGAGAAAAGTATTGTTTCAGAGCCATCTATAGAGGTGCCTCAGTTGGCTCCAAGGGCAATTAGAGAGACAGGTTAAAGAGAACAATTTATCTGTTTCATTACTGTAATACTTCTGGAGAGGTTTCTAAAAATGAGGGAGTGGGAGAGAACTTTCTTTTGCACTGAGGGGCATGAAGGCCCCTGGGGACATAAGGATTCACCCAAGTGCCTGTGCGTGGGGACCCACAAAGATAATCAGAACCTAAGTCACTTGACCACACGTTCTGTGTGCTTTCTACTTTATAAGGGAAGTTTTGCTCTTCAAGTGTTCCATTTGCTTCTCATTTCCTGGGATCTTTATAATTGATTGGGTTCATGCAATAAAATTAGGCCCAGTGAAATTGGAGCAATTCTAGATGGAGATTATGCGAATACCATTTAGTAGCCTTCAGCTTCTCTCTTCCACTTGCTGCTAGAAATGTCATCTTTCCACTGAATCCCTGTTACCGTGTACAGAGGAGTCCACATTCAACTTGCAGTTAACATGTATCTCGAATGAAAGTCAAACTTTTGTTGTACTTCGGTTTGTTAACATTGTATTATCTATCCTATCTTGACTGACGTAACATGACTAACCTAAATGATGTTTACAAAGGAAAACCTTCCTCAGTGATGGTAAAATAGCAAAGCCTTAATATTCTAAAGATTTTATATAGCATAAGTCCCTGGAATCTATCCAAGTGACCATTAGTTTGTTGGTATCTTCTTACTCATAGCTCTGTAGAAAATCAATCACAAAATACCAATTTACAATAATAGAATAAGAAGCATGAGTCAAAAAAATATTTAAAGTCTTTATTTTCAGCTGTACTGCAATACTGTAGTTTTTCTTTTTGTTTGCTCTTTTCCCAAGTAGAACACAATTCTATTATTTTGGGGAAATATTAAACATTGTTGTGCTTATTTTCAAAGTAGTCTTCACTCATAGTCTCCTTTCCCCAAATTTTCACCTTTAATTTTTAGGCATTCTCAGTTGATTTAATTTAATCCATCTTTTTTTGCACCATCTCACCCTCCATTATCTCTCTTTTCTTACTTAGACTATAAGGCTTCTGCTTACTTTTCCTTTTGGTAGTTTATTCTGCTTCCAATCTCACTTTGGTTCTCCTCCGTATTCCAGAAGAATGGAATGCAGTTTTCTGGGCTGCATGCTTTCCTTCTTTTTCCATCAAAAGGCACATTCTCTCCTTCCAGTTTATTCACATTAACTGAGAATCATCTGAGAACCTGAGATAGTGACAGCATTCTCCCTATCAAATTAAATCATGCCCTAGAATGTTAAGACACTGGTCCTAGCAAGGATGTCATTTCACAGACATGCTCAGATGTTGCAACCTCATTTATTAAACATTTATCGAAAATACATGATAAAAAGACATGAGGAGAAAAGTAGCAATCACAGAGAGTAACATTTGGTCCTTTGTTATGATTTAGATATGTGACATCCCCTAAAGGCTTGTGTGCAAGACAACGTAAGAATGTTTAGAGGTGAAATGATTGGTTGATTATAGAGTCTTAACCTAATCAGTGCATTGATCCACTTAAACAGATTTACTGGGTGGTAAGTATAGGCAGGTAGGGTATGGCTGGAGAAGGCCTGAGTCACTGAGGTCTGTGCTTTTGGGGTATATATTTGTCCCTGGTGAGAGGCACTCTCTCTGCTTCCTGGATTGCCATGTCTGGGTTCCTTTCCTCCTCCACACTCTTCCACCTTGATATTCTGCCTCACCTCAGGTCCAAAACAAAAAAAAATGGAATCAGCTGTCTAGGACTGAGATCTCTGAAACCAAGAGCACAAAATAAAATTTTCCTCTTTTAAAATTGTTTTTTCTAGGTCTTTTTGGTCACAGCAATGAAAACAAACTGAATAAAACACCCTTTCAGGATTTATTGACTGTAAATTTGAATGCCATTAGTTAGAGTTATTCCTCTCTAGTTATCAGACTCCACTGCTTGATATCAATCCACCTGTAATTCTTTTGTTCATACCCGACTCTTTGTAGGTGCTTGAATTTGTCATTTTCACCTAAATACACACAGCCTTATTTTACTGAAGGATTCATTAATGTAAATTCATGTATATTTGAAATAATGATTCATTATTAAAACTTGCATACCCCATAACATTACAAACTTTCTGTAATAGAAAAAGGTCATATTTACTTAATTATATGCATGATATTAACATTCTACCATGTTTCCAGATATTAAAAAGATGACTAAATTTAGAAAGACAAATTAAACATGTCAACACAGGAATTCAATGAAAATAAATAACAGTCGAACTCTTTAGAACTCTTTAAGGAAAATAGTGTAAAATGTATTTTAAGATTCACAGTATTTGAATTGGTTCACATATTCAAAAGGTATATTTCCCCAAAGTAATATGACTAGTAAGTGATGAATGTCAAGTTTAAGGTCATAACTTTCTGAAGCCAAAGTCCCTTCTACTCTGGAGTGCTGTGTCTCAGAAAATTTGCCATCCCCAAAGAGAGCCTGGCAGAGGTTGTTAGAGTCACAAGAGCAGCAAAGAACACAAAGGCCATCTTGCTTTGCATCTTTCAAGGGCAGGGACATTGAGAGTCCTCTTCCACTTTAATTAATTATGAAGGAGTATGTCACCTATTCTCAAATATCTACAGATAGACCACCATGGACATTTTGTCTTCTAGTAATTTAAAAATCTTTTTAACCTCTTTCAAATGGCATAATCATTCACTCTTATAATCATGACCATGCACACTTTCCTGTATGGTAAGAAGAGTAGTGGTAGCTACAGAACATTGGGCTGTCTGTCATGAGCAAGAAAATTAAGAGAAAAAAATTATTCCCAAAGTCACATGTTCACTTGGGGCCAAATAATACTGTTATACAGCTGACTCCTTGCAAAGGCTTTTCCTTAGAAGATAATTATTTCATTTAATATAAGTGCATTTTAAAAGATTGCGGGCCTTTTGAGATTTTATAACAAGATATACACATTGATTTCAGAAGTATTTCCTGAATAGTGTTACAAACAACTCAGAATAGAGTCACACGTGATTAGCTGCATTTCTTTGCAGCCTAAAATCAAAGCGATGCAAAAAAAAATTCTTAATTTTGTCCAATCTATCGAAGATATTAATAGTTCTCTTCTAAGAACAAATAGCATAGTGGAATTATAGGGGTAGCACCAGCTACCATGACCATTAAAAATATAATGTTAGAGGTCATTAAACAATATAATTAATATTCCATTAGATATGTGTAGAAGTCAGCAAAAGAGACTGAAAGAAGAGAAAGAGACAAAGAACAAGAAATGATGTAGATTCTTTTTAAAATCTAATGAAATAAATTCAAAAATTAACCATATTATAGGCTAACACAAATATTGAAAAATACCAACAAATTTTTTATCATACAACTTTCTTTCTTTCTCTTTCTTTCTTCCTTTTTAATTTTCTTTCGATTTTTTGTTGGTTTGATTTGATCTGATTTTGGAGATGGGGTCTCATTATGTACCCTAGCCTGGCCTCAGACTTCTGAGCTCAAGTTGTCCTCTAGCTTCTGTGTCCTGAGTAGTAGGTCTACAGCCCTGCACCACCAAGCATGGCTCATACAAAACATTTTCACAACCCAAACAACAGTAGCCTTGAAAATATGAAACTAAATATTAGAGAATATTAACTGAGACTAAAAAGAACTGTAAAGTACACACACACACACACACACACACTCTTAAACTAATATATACTTCTAACTGATATGCTAAATAAATTTATAAATGACAAGTCTGTGGAAGTCCCAAAGACAAGAATGTACATAAACCAAGGGCATAGTTTAAATTTAATTTTGCATTTCAAACCCAACTTAAAAAATACAGAGAGAAAATATTACATGTAAGTGCTATTTTCATAAAAATTTCATTTAAGAATACAACTAAAATTCTCAAAAGAAAATAGAAGAAAGAAAATATTAACATTTGTTATAGTACATATATTCTTTTAAAATCATTTTCAAATTTGTATATATCCATGAATATTTAATTTATGGAATTCTTTACATCACTGACATTAGCAACATACATTTCTTGTCCACCTATTTTCCATTGAAAGATGACTATTTGAATTTACTTCTCTATTGATATTCAACTTCATTTACATTCAATTTAATTTAGGTTTGAGAGTATACTGGGATTTTAGGTGTACATATGTAAGTTTGTTAGTATGTATACATGTTTATATGTATATGTATAAGTACATATAGGCATCTATGTTAATTTAATTTTATGAAAGATAAAATGATGACTTACTCAGTCATAGAATTAGAGAAAAATTCAGCAAATGTCATCTATAAATATCCAGACAATGAATATTTAAGGCTTAGTAGGCCACAAATGTCTGTTGTAATTATTCAACTCTGCCATTGTACATAGAAGAGTTATAGACTCAAATCCATGTATTCCTCTCCAATATTGTCTCTAGTCTTGACCACTAGATTTGATTTTGGCAAATGAAACTTTTGAAAACAGAGATTAGATAAGCCTTTGCACATTGAATACTATGTTTTGGAAATTTCCATTCTTAAAAGCTGCCATTTTGAAAGCAAGTTTAGGATGTTCTTCTGAAAGGTCACATATGTTCAATACACTATTTAGCCATAAATATTGCTCTTCAAAATAGTATGGATAAACCTAGAGAACATTGTGTTAAGTGAAATAAACCAAACACAATTGCTGAATGATCTTCCTTATATGAGGAATCTAAAACTCATAGGAGCAGAGAGCACAATAATTTACCAGAGACACCAGGATGGGAGAAACAGGGAGATGGTGATTAAAGGCTACAAAGTTTTAGTTATAAGATTACCAAGTTTAGCAGCCTAAAGTATAATATATGTGGTAATATGCTAATTATTTGATTGAGGTAATTATTACAGAACATGTGTATAACATTATATGATAAAACTTGAATATAAATAATTTTATTTACAAAATATAATAAAAATAAAAGTTATAATTATTCTTTTGTGTAGGGAAATTATTAAATACCACACACTTTATAATGCATAAATTACTTTAAAACATTTTATTATTTTAAAATGATAAAATATTTTTATACTCTTAAGATAGTTTGATAAGGTCTATGTTACTCTAAATCAAGTAGATACTTTTAAAAATGGGATGTATTCTATTAGGATGGAAAGTGTTCAGCCAAGAATAGCAAGAGATAAGGGATGACACAGTTCAAAGAGATGAATTAAGAATGTTACATATCATTCCAAGGATTTTGCAGTTGGGGTGGCATAAAGTTTTTTGGTTAGGAAAATATGTCATGGTCCTATTTTTATTTTTCACAGATAATTTTGGGTGTTTCATGAAGCATTAGCTTGAGATAGGCAAGGGCCCCACTAAGAATATGCCATAAGATATAAGTAAGGATAGAGAAATATTTGGTTATGATATTAGGGAGCTTAGGATAAAAAGGAAAAAGTAGCACAGGGTAAAAACCAGGTTATTTGTTGGATGCTGATGACTACAACTGACAGTAGCCAAGAAAAGAAATACAGGAAGAGATGCAGTCTGGCATAACATGGGAAATAATATTTTCAGTTTGGGACCATGCTAACTCTTGTTTGATATTGCAAATAATTACATCCAACAGAAAGAGTCTGAGGCTCACAAGATCAAATTTAGAATATAAGCAAAAATTGGTGTCTCTAAGCATATATATGATAATGAAAAACAGAGTAGGAAGAATTTGATCAAGGGAATTCTGTACAGTAAGAAACACCATGGGTAAGATAGAATCATAAGAAATACCAACACAAATTCAATACTTTGAATAGAAGTATTTGGAGACAAGGAGCTATAGGGTAAAGTAGGTTTGAGGCAGCAAGGTGGTGCAAATATTAATGGTCATTCATTCCCGAAACAGCAAGGAGCATTCTTTAGATAAAATCTGAAAATATTAGGGACTTTAGTCTATATTTAGACTTCACTGGGCAAGTGTTTTGGTCTTGACAAGGTCAGAGTAAAGAATGGGCTATTTAAAGGTCCAAATGGTCTTTCTTAGGGCAATTAGAACAAGGGAGATATATAGAAGACATTATTGAAAGTGAGATCTTAGATTTTTATGATTCATGTTATAGGACAATTTCAAATGATGACAGGTAGATTGGTGTCTTTGGGCATAAGACATTTAGGCAGCGTAGACATAAAGATTACTGAATTAAAAAAAAATTAAGCCTGGACCTCTGTGTAGGGTCAGGGATTTTTAGGGAATCATCAAGAGATCAGTAGATTAAAAAATAAATAAACAGAGAAAGAGAAATCTAGGATGGTACAAATATCAAAGAAAGGAGAACCAACATAAATCGACCTGGGAAGAAAAGAAAGAACAACTGTATGTCCAGAAAAGTACTTTCCCAGGTCCTAGGAGAAAGACTGTGTATTATGTGAGTGGCCAAGTGGGAGGATGAAGGCTAAGACCAGGGAGCAGGATGTGCAGCTTCAGGCAGCCTCCTCAAAGCCGGGAGGGTGAGTGAGCCCTCTGCAATGGGACTAGTATTCAAAGTGCAGTGAAGGGTTGGTGTGCTCATTGGGAAGGGGAGAGGAAATGAGAACTCCATGAAGTGTGAGAGGGGCTCAGGCTTCCCTTGTGATGGAACAATTTTAAAATTGGATGTGAGGAAAGATGACATCATCTGACTTCAGTTTCTAAATGAAACTCTGATGTCAATTGTGAGGTTAGAGTCATATTAAATTTATGACATCTGGGGGCTGGTGTTATGGCTCAGAGGTAGAGCGCTTGCTTCACACGCGTGGGACCCTGGGTTTGAGCCTCAGCACCACAAGAAAATAAATAAGTGAAATAAAGGTATTGCGTCCAACTACAAATAAATAAATAAATAAATATTTGAAAAAATATGACATCTGTATCTTAGATTTAAAATAGAAATTAATAAATATTGACATGGACAAATAAAAGAATATCCATTGATCAATGCATTTGCTTGCTAAAATATTTTGCTAATAAGCAAAGCAATGGAAATAAGGAAGCTTTGTAGAGCCTACAATGCTTTTATCAGCACTTGCCCTCTGTTAGTGACTTCAAATTTCAGGCTTAAATTACTCTGTAATTTTAATTTTTTTAAATGTGTTTTTACCTTTATTTCATCATGTAAGAGCCAGAAACTGAAATAGAATAACTTAATGTAACTGAGAAATTAATAACTTGAAAAATTTTATCCAACTTCATTCTATTGTATGCCATAATGAATTGTTTATTTATTAATTATACCTATGCACAAAAAGATTAATTTCATAGTTAGATATATACCAATTCAATGAAGAGAAAAAACTGAGAAACTGAAACTGGTGATTATAATATTGTACTTTCTGATGAATTTGTGATATCTGACTTACAGCAGACACTTTTAACTAATTTTCAAAGTGTATAAAATGTTTTAATGTTTAAAATTATGACATGTTCTTTAGCCTTCTCAGAGTGCAAAAACAATAACAACAAAAATGAGCAGGTGCCATAAGCTATGTCCAATCTAATAGCTGCTAGTCATGTGTGTATATTGAGCATCTGGTATATGTCTAGACAGAAATGAGAGAAACAAAATATATAAAATTGACCCTATATTTTCAAGTTAGTATAAGAAAAACATAAAATGTTTCATTAATAATTTTCAGAATACTGACTATATTGAAATGGTTAAATATGTATGGTATATTACATTAAATATGTTATCAATATTATTTTGATTGGTGTCTTTTTTATTTTATTTAGTGTGGCTGCTAGCAAATTTAAAATTATTTATGTGACCCATGATATATTTTCTTAGGTTAATGCTACCAGAACGGATGGATCAAAATCAAATACATTAATTAAATACATCAAATAGTGTTTTTTATTTTGATAGGAATGTCTCTTGCACACAACTACTTCAAGTGTGCAGAATCTTCTTTTTCTCTTTCACACTTGATGCCTGTTTCTTTCTATCATAACATACATAACTTCACATATTGTCACATAGTAAAAGATTACTCTCAATTATGTGGGCTAGAAGCCTCTTCCTGAATGGAATGGGTTCACTGCAGTCTTTGTAGTATCACAATAGCTTGAATAGGAAAAGATATTGTGGATTTCTGTGCTTATCCTACAGTAGAGCTAGCAGTAATTGTTGCATAGTCTGTAACCACTGAGGAATGCTTTATTGGAGGCTAATAGCACCATGACAGTTAAACATGAAGTGCTGGCCTGAATGTAAGCAAACTCTGAAGAAACCAGAGTGGTTTATTTTGGCAGATTCACTTTCCAAAGGGATAGTTTCTTCACAAACGTTCTGGTTCAATTCTTCTTCTTTCATTTCTGTATATATCTACTTTCATCATTTTGTTTCAAAACAGGTGGCTATAAACCACATGCAAAAAATTACTATATAAAATTGCTGGACGATGTAGGAAGATTTTATTTTTGAAACATTCAAATTAGACAAGGGTGAGCAAATATTTGTTTTCCATTTTTTCTTTTATTTGATTCTGAAACAAAGTGGTCTGAGTAACAAAAACTTGGTAATTTACTCAAGTAAGTGAATGATTATGCAGAAAAATCCCAGTAATCTACAAAGACATCGAATTCTTTTTTCTCAATGTATGCTGAGTAATTGAAGCATAAACAGAACTGGCTTCTGACAAGATGTCATGTTGGGACAAATTGCTCCAATTAATAAAGTGAATTACCACATATTGGAGAATCTCAGCTTTCAAAATAAGACACATCAGAAATAAGGAAAAGAGGAACAGAGGAAATAACCAAGTTTGGAACAACACTTTTTTTCTTCTTCTTTTAATGATCTGTTACAAAAACAATATACATTAAAGGGAATAAAATAGAAACTATATTTACCTAATAACATGGATAGAATTTCTAATGTATTATTTTTTACAAATTACTGTTTGCTTACAGAGAAATTGGTAAGAAAAAGTGCTATTTTCAAAGTCATAATATCCTGCTTAAATAAAAAATAAATTAAATATTAATTGAGCTCTGCAAAGCCACAGTGAGATTTGGTGGAGAGAGAATATAGGCATCACCAGGGCAAATGGTGAGGGCAGGTGGTTTTGGAGAGATAGCTATCAGACTTCTCAGACTTCCCTTTTTTCTTCTTTGGAAGCTTCTATTTACCTTTCTTGGGGAACTAGTGTCTTTCTTATGCCTCTTGAATATGTGTGATATACATAGTGTACATGTATGATATATATATATATTCCATATATATATATATGAATTCCCAGCTTGTAGCCCTTGTTCTCTTTGGATTTTTGCTAGAAAATTATATTTAATTTGGGCCAATAACAGTGTAGGTCACCGGTCAGTTATTTACTTGGCTACAGTTGCTGCTCTACAAACCTGGTCCCTGCTTTCCTTTGAGGAGCACATTTGGGACCTCCGAGGATCTTTGGGGTGGTTTGCTTTACTTATGTGGGCTGTATAGTCACATCTGTTTCTCCCTGACCCAATTCTGTGCAGCAATCTGAATATTTGGCCTTTGTTCTTCTACCTCCTCCACATGTGAGAAATTCAAATATGGCCTTGTGCCCTGGAGCTTTGGCTTCTTCTACAGTCCATATTCCTGGCTTATCACTTGGGCAGGTAAAGGGCAGTTGGGACTACTAACACTTTTAAAAATAAAGCAAATAGGGCTTCTTTGCTCTGAGATGTTAGCACCATTTGTTTCTTTCCTAACCCTCTTTTTTCTTAAAGCAATTCACTATATCAATCTCAAAGTAAAATTTTCTTGTCTATATTCTGTTCTTCATACCAATAATTTCAAATGATTTAGTGAATATACTATAAAACATACATCTAATACTAGATGGTATGTTAGAGGCTCCGCAGATATTGTTTAATGACTTCAAAATATCTGTGGGTATTTGGTATTGTTACCCTAAGTTTACAGATGGGGTAATAGTGACCCCCAAAATTCAGCAGACATGGCTAATTATACATACTATGAGGCTGGAGTTGCAGAGAAGAATTTTCTGAATGCAAATCATTTACTATGGTGCTATACTTTCCCTTTTACACAGTCTTACTTCCCTCATTGCTATCTAACAAAATAAATTTTTTTTCCCTGAAGAAGAGTTGTGCAACTAAAAATTTCTGGAGATCCACCCCATAACGATTAAGGCTTACTCCATCCAGTCTGCCTTTCATGTGCCTCTGCCTACATTTTCTCTGTTCTCTTTCCTTAGGAAATGAATGAATTAAGATTCAGATTTATTTTCTTCATTCTTAAAGTAGAGATTATATAAAAGACCAATGCAATGTTATATGAAGTGAGTGCAGTGTATGTGGTGGGGGTGGGGGTAGGGGTGGGGGTGGGGTTCCTCCAAAGATGACTGGTAAATTCTCAGTATATTAGGATATTTTTAATGCAAAAACAAATCTTCATCATGTATTCACTCTTGGAGGTGATCAGATTGTTGATTATGACTCTTCTGGAAATGTACCAGTTTTCCATAGCTAACAAAATATTTCAAATGTTTTAGATTTCACTATTTTAAAATAGTTAACATTTCAATTAGTCCAAATTATATTAACTTCTCCTCAGATTTACTAAGACATGCATTCAGAGTTTTGGGAAGATATTTCCTGAGTTATATAATTATGTAGGTCTGGCACTTAAGGACATTAGGGAATATGATCCAAGGAAGAACGCCAGTGTTGGAAGATCTGCAGAATGTGATGCTCTTTCAAAGTTCAATAAACATGCCAGATAATTGTGGAAGCTCATCCATTAAATAAGTGAAACTCACGGTAATAACTATAAAAATACTGCTTAGTTGAATTTTCTAGAAGATAGGAGAATGAATGTCAAATAATCATTTAAACTATTTAATTGTCTCCAGAATAATTTTGGTTACTTATTAATTGTAATGCACATGAATCATAATGTATTGCAGCTCCATATATATGTATATATATATAGCTATATATATGATGATATTTGGAAGTCATTTAGATTATGACATTATCAAAACAGCCTCACATTATGAAAAGCATTCAATTGAACCAAACCTTTAAGCCAATCTAACCATTTAAATAAGACACTTTCCTAAGTCATTCCACTTTCATGTTCCATGCACTTTTCTCTTGCTGACAGACACACACAGTATAATAAATACATTCCAGAGGTCTGAAGCAATTGCATGATTCATGTAACAATGCACAGACATTTTGATTTCAGTTTATACTCTCATTACTTTTACCAAGGTGGAGCCAACCTTCTCCAGAGACAAATTAAAAGTTAAATGTGTATCAGTGTGGCAAAAAATAAATTGCTTTCAAAATAGATTGTATGTATTATAACTAAAATATTATAAATTGCTTCAAAATGTGTACCCTTTCTGTTAGGTTTAGAGAAATAATATTGTTGATCCTCTACATGTACCTGGCCCATTAATATCCCTACAATCACACTCTCAACTCATCCCCATAACCTCTCCTGATTTGCAGCTCACCTTCATGGCACAGAAAAAGACTCCAGTTCAGAAAAATTAAACCATTATTCCAGCAGTACAAACGTAAAAAAATATTTTACATTATGTGGATGAAACAGAATAAAAACAATTGAGAAGAGGAAACAACCTCATTAGTACTTGAATATAGATCCGACTAAAGCCTTGCTATTGCTATTCTTGACAAGTCATTTGATGAATGGAAGAAGAAAATAGTTATAATTACTTAAAAATCAAGTGCTTATATACAATAGAAAGGACAGCACTGCTATCTTTGTGGTTCTACTAAAAACATTCATTCTCCAAGGTGCCATTTCATCTGGAAAAGAATTAAAATAGCATCTTTGAAAATGACTCAGGTCAATAGCTTCATATGTAGTTTCTGGTATATGTAATTACTTCTCTTTCATCATGCCCACTGCTCCTAACAGTCAGGAGATGTGCTTTTGGGAAGAGGAGACAAAGACCCGTTTCACTTGCTTTTTATATGAAAAATAGATTTGTTCTAGCAAAAGTTTCTCCCATTCTGGAGTCTCCTATAAGAACTATGAAGGTTAGAGCTTGAATGTTGGCAAGAGGAGAAGACACTATGTCTGTGTCTGTCTGTGAATATGTTACTTTAGGCAAGTTACTTCATATCCCTCGATTCCAGCTTTTTGTATTTGTGTATTTTATTTTAATAAACAAATCCATTGGCATAGACGAGTGCTTTTCAAGCTTACTCAGGCAATTTAACTCCTTTATGCAAATAAAATCTACAGTGTGCTTTGAAATGTATACTTTTGTATATACATATTTATAAATATGTAAGTGAAATGTATTATATTTTTCCTTTTTTTATTTTAAAAGTTTATTTATTCCAAATATAGTAAATGAAACACTGAACTCATTTTAATGAACACCAGAGGAATTGAAATATAAAGTTATACCTGACAAATTATTTTATGAACATTAAATGCCAACTTATTTCTGTATTTAACTTTTGTTACAGAAAATCCTTCCAATTTTAAAACCATTTTCATAAAAAAGTTGTTTTTCTCTTTCAAGTTACTACAAATAAACTTGAAATTTATAAAAAAGCACTAAGAAATTTTATCTCAAATTTTAACCACTAAATACATCTATAGATTCCAATGTTTTTTAAAAAATCTTCTCAAAGTAATGGAACTAATGACAGAATTTTTAAGCAGGATTAATCCCACATTATGCAGACAGGAATTTCAGAATATTATAATATAATATTACATTATATTATATATTAGAATGTTATAATCAATGCTGTGCTAGTAAATGTTTAATAAAAAGTCTTATGAAAAATAAATGAAGAAATAAAGCAAACCCTGATTGGTACTATATGCCAATTTTTTTGATATAAAATCTCCCAAGATAGATGATTTGTTATCTATTTATAGAAAGTATTTTTATTGAACCAGAGTTGGGAAAAGATGTACCAAATCAGCTCTCTCTGTGATGACAGCCTAATTTATCTCACAGGTGAATTAAAATTAAGTTTACAATCTAAATCATTGTAGATATTTAGAATCTTTGTGTGATATTGAATAATGTTTTCAAAACACAGATGTTCATTGTTAGGTCTTCTGTATCTAAACTTAAAAACATCAGTCTTATTCTTGGTACATCTTTACATTAAGTATGATGAAATTGTGTTAATACACTGATAATACTAGTTTATTTTTAAAAATCAGCAAAATATACACATTGCTGCATTCATGCATAAGAAATATTAATATGCATTTATCTATTAGGAAAACAAAATGTGTTTTTTTATCACTTTATATATTTACAGCAGTGCTTTGCTTTAGACTAGTACATGAATTCTGAGCTAGGTAAAATTAAATTCTGGAACTCCTTGCTCTTTTAATTGTTAATAACCCTGAAAATTTTGCTTTAGTAAATTCACAATTAAATTTGCTAAAATTCATAATTATTTTTTAATTTTATGGCATTGTTCTGAAAGATGCAGTAATTTCCTTAACTACCACTGTTTATCCGGGCAGTATGCCATGATATCATAAACTCAATTTCTATTTTGTTTTTTCCTTCAGTATTGAAATCACACATTTTTTTTTTCTACAGTGACTCTAGGGTATGTTGTAAACAGATGGAAAAGATATTTCTCTGGACTTATGCACTAGGCATTTAATAGAAATGCCTGAGTACATTCCCTAAAATAAACTAACAAAAGACAAAAATAGGGAATTAAAGAATACTGAATATTAAATACCAAGTTGACTATTAACTATTCTCAAGTATTAACCTTTTTACTAATTAAAATATTCCTTTTGTCTTGTATTCTTAAGCAACAGAATTAACTGTACATTTGGCATGTTGCTAATTTTAACTTATTTCTTGCACTATCCACAGCATAGGATTGAGACAGTTTTTCCTTGAGAGTGTGTGAAGCTTCTCAGGCATGCTACAGTCATGCCCTTTGACATGCATTTCCATTTTTCAGATATAAATTTTAGATGCATAAATTTTGATAACTTTAAAGCTGTTTATTTTAAGCTGCAGAGAAATGAATATCTAATATTTATGTTCTACTACATTTGCCAGCTTGGTGTGATTGTGTGACGGAGGCCAGTGAAACCTCAGAAGTGTGTGAAATTTCAGGAAGTTACTTCAAAGGAGCTGATCCAGCTCCAACCACATTTTTTCCCCCTCTGGTTGCCCTTACCCCTCTCTCCTTTCTCTGCCTGCAAGGTGGAGGTAACCTCTAGAATTTAAAATTTAATTCTTAGGCTAAAAGGTGAACTTGTGAATAGAAGCCAATTGCTAAGGATAGTTTAATGACAGGATGGAAGAATCTCAAGTGTCTAATGAGTCATCATGCCAGCACTAGTCTGCTTAATTCCATACATTTCTTTGATGAGAGAGGTCCTTGGGCTGTGTTGCAAGTAGGGAATGCAAATCCTTTCAGATATGAAGGGAAAATAAGAGACCTCCTGTGTTAGCTTTTCAAGGCTGTGATCAAAATACCAGGGAAGAACAATTTAGAGGAGGAAAGGTTTATTTCAGCTCATGGTTTTAGAGGTGAACTGACTCCATTGCTCTGGGTCAAAAGTGAGACAGGACATCATGGCGGGAGGATGTGGTGGAGGAGCATTGCCCTGTTCCTGATAGCCAGGAAGCAGAGAAAGGGAGGGAGGGAACTACAGGGAAGATGAACCCTTCCAAGCTATGCCACCACCCACCACCTTTAGCCACATCCCACCTACCTACAGTACTGCATTGGTACTGTTTCAAAAATTGGAAAACTTTTCTTGTCTGATCTTTTTAATAGATTAGAGGAATTGTATTCCTCTATGGACCCTCATAATTATCTCCTTATATGTATGTACTGAAAATTCTTTTTTTTTAAAGAGAGAGAGAAATTTTTAATATTTATTTTTCAGTTTTCGGTGGCACAACATCTTTACTTTATTTGTATGTGGTGCTGAGGATGGAACCCAGCGCCCTGCGCAAGCCAGGCAAGCGCGTTACCCCTTGAGCCACATCCCCAGCCCTTTACTGAAAATTCATAGTTGTGTGTCTTGTTGTGATGTCCTGGGTGCTGGTAATTTGTCAGATTCTTTCAGTCCAGATTTTTTTTTTTTAATTTTCAAAATGTACCTTACTCAAACTACTTTTTGGTGGATATTGGACTCCCTAGACCAGTTCTCAAATTTGATAATTTTTTCTTATACTTTACTTTTCTTGAATGTATTTATTATACATTTTGAGGAATTATAGGAATTTTTCTCAATTTACTTGTATTTATTTCTTCTACTGAGTCTTCAGTATTAATACATGTTTATTCAAATAGTCCTTTTTGTTGTTTTTACACTTTCTGCCCTCTATATATCAATCTCTAGCAATCTTAGATACATGCCAGATGTTTTTAAAAAGCTCTCTTTGGCATCTTCTCTATTGTATCCTAGTGTTTTTATTTGTTCGTGTTGTTGTTTTCTTTTCCTTTGTTAAGTTGGTAGACTTAATCTTTATCTTCTATATTAAAGGGTTTCCTTTGGTACTGCATACATTTTCTGTCTGTCTAAACATGACTGACTAGGAGATTCAATAGCTAGTACAATGATTAAATTATATGCTTTGGTTATGTTGATTGTAAACTTCCGGAAAGTTAGTAGGCTACTTGTAAGGAAACCCTGGTCTCTGTTTTCATATTTGGATTCCTGAGAGAACTCCAGCTTTTTTCCTGGAATATAAATGCTGGCACAGTTCTAGAAGTCAAACAGAATGAGACTAAGGTTTTCAGAATTTTGCATTCCTTAAGCATGTATCTATCCATTACTTCTTACATTATGACCTTATATCTCAGGTTCCCAGGTTCTCTTTGTGTTTTTACTAGTAGAAAATCTCTAGACTCTGACAAGATGAAATAGAGGTTTTCAGTCAGTGGCCTGAAAGGGTACAATTGTCGGTGATCTGCTCATTTCTCAGTTTCACCCAGGCCCACTCATTTATCATGTCCAGAACCCTTGATTCTTAAGGTTTCTAGATCCACCACAACCTGACCTGTTGAGGACTCTGCCATGTGCATTGGGTTATTCCTCTGCTTTCCCCATTGCCAATTAAGAATCTGTCTCAGATGTGGGATTCACCAACTTTCAACTAGATTATATTTTAATAATATTTATTGCTGTTAAAAAATGTATTAGGAAATGGCACGTGGAAGCAGGGGCATACTTTGAGGAAGGGAAATTCTGAATCATGCAGCAGAGATAGTAAAGTGAAAAGTGAATTAAGTAATTTCAATTTGGAGATATCATTCAACAAATACTGGGAAGGAAAGAGATTCTGAAATTTTAAAAATTTAATTGACTATGTATGATTTGTCTATTATGGGAAATAATTAAGTTGAACATAGTGATGAGGATACATAATATATTCTCTTTAGGGTATTTTATATTGTGATGCTTATTAATCCTCAAATAATAATGTCAAATTAATGATCCTGTGTTAAAGCTCAAGAGTTCTGAATTGGATATATATATAGTTGTGTTAGGGTCTGTAAACAAGTCAAGATGGCGCCTGGCATTTTGCCAGGGGGAGTGGTTTGTGAAGTAACGCCAGCGAGCCATTAAGTGTGGAGATTCCTTATTGGTTGACTGCTGTATCTAGTTTATCTTAATTAATATAAACTGTGTGTAATGTATATATACCCCTCCTGTCCTACAATACACGGCTTCCACTCCTGCTGTATCAATGTATACAAGTTGCTCGTCACCCCCCTGGTTATTTTGCTGCAGCCGAACTGAGGCATAGTTGATTGCCATCACATACAAATAATGCATAGAGCTGTGAAACTTCATTTGATCCCCTAGAAAGTTAGAGAGTCTAGTGAAAAAGAGAAGTCCTAGGAGCAAGAAGAACTACTCTCCAGCATGTAGAAGTAAGAGAGAGGATGAAAAGCAAGCAAAGATAATGAAAAAGTGTTCTGGGAAGAGAAAGAAAATACTGGAAGCTAATAGGAAAATATACTTAAAGTGGGAGGAAAGCTCAGTTCTTTGGAAAGATACTAAGATATAATGTAAAATGAGGGCAACAGGTGATTATTAGATCTTGCAATACAAAGATTTTTATTACCCTTGACTAGCAAAATGTAGAGAAGAGAAGCCTGACAGGGCAGCATGAGGAATTGATGATCAAAATAGGAGACTGACTGCAATGTTTCTTTTCTACAAAAGGGATTAGAAAAAAGGTTAACAGCCAGAGTGATATATAGAATCAAGAACAGATCTTTTTACAAAGATATTGATTTGTGATTATGTCTATGGAGATTCTGAAATCATCATAATAATTAAGAAATATGTTTGTGATTATATATTTTAGAACCATATAGCCAAGCATTTAATGGAGAATATGAGGTTAAATCATAGAAAAATGTATTCACTATATATTTCTATGTCTCGACCGTGACACATGCAGACAAGACAAACTGGGTTTAAACAGGCTGGCCACAACATTAAGCTAAGTAGAAGGCAGTGAAAAATCACACAACACAGAAATAATTCTGGAATTGAGGGCAGGATGGCTCTTTGGCCTTAAGGGTCAAACTTCCACACTGGAAAAAGAGAGAGCCTGAGCCAAAGTTTGGTTTATTTTATAATGGGACATCAAAGGCAGAGATAAGGTTTCAAGGGCGATATCTTGCTTCCTGATGTCTCCTGGTCATCAGGAGATTGACTGACATCTTGGCAGTTCACACTCATCTCAGGTGCTGTGTGGGATCTTAGGCAGAGCTTGAAGAGGAGGCTCACCTGCATCCTGTGATCAATCCCTGACAGGTAGTTCCCAGTGCCAGACCTATCCCCTCATTTGGCTACTATGTTTAACAGTCCACACTCACAGCCCATGGATGGCTGGTGACACTATGTATGTTGGCTGTTTTTAAAATCATGAGTGAAAAAAAGCAGAATTTATGAAATCCTCACTTAATGCAATATTTTCCATTTATTGGTAACGGTTTTTATCACACTACTGAACACCTGGTAGACCGCTTTATTTTTTTCAAGTATATTGCATCATGATTTACATTCTACCATTTTGCTTCTATTTTACAAAATAATGAGGTTGAAGCTGTGTTTTACATTGTAATAATGTAGCAAGAATTGATTTAGATAACCCTTCTGCATCACTTTAATGTAAAATAGACCATGGGTTTATTATTGCCTAATTTTTAAAACCGAAAGTCCTGAAGACATTTAATTTGCTGCTGGTTCAGGACTGCTCATTGGAACCTATTGCTATTGCTTCTCAGGGATTAGTGTAAGTTGTCCAAAATTACAGAGTAATAATGCACATAATATTCTCCAGAGTTGCTGTGACCAGCAAAGGCTGCCACTTGTGGGAAGCTTTACATAACAGAAAATTTGCTTCGAGCTAGATAGTTGGTTATATTGTAAAAACTGGGGATGGATTTGGGAGTCGGTGGTGGTTTGGCCAATTACAGAAACTGGGGTTAATGGTTTTAGATAGATAACCACAGGGGAGATATGAATTTTAAAAAGGTCAAAAGTAAACAAGGAGATGTTACACCTGTGTGGAGTATTTTTGTAACAACAAACTAGAGTTGCTTCCCAGGATATCTCCGGGGCACCACTCACATCATGGTGAGCTCCATGGGGCTTCTTAATGGCCTGGAGTGGACACATGGCATGTAACGTGGTCAATATCTGAAGAAATGTGATAAAGTAATCTTTGTCTCAAAAGAGCAGCAGTCTCTGCCAAACAAACAGAAATAATGAAGAATCTGAAGGACATGGTGCTAGAACGAAAATTTTGTAAAATAGTCTTTTCCTATTAAATAATTAATGTATGGACATTATAGGAAGCTAAGAATATTAAAATGAAAAAAATATTTATGTTGCTACCACCCAGAATTTTTTGCTTTCAAAGTAACAATGATTATATTGCATATAATATCAGATCCTATTTTTCAGCTACAACAAAATCATTTTCCAGTGTTAAGTAACTATTATCATTATTTCAAGTGATTCTACTAGTTTATCAAATAAAATCAATTTTGATTAATTAACTGTATCCATATTGTTGGACATTGTGCTTGCTTCTAATTTTTAATTCTAGTTACTTAGTAATTTGGTTATTTATTACAGATCTATTTATTATATAAATATTCTCTTTGTTGACAAATATTTGAACTATTTTTCAAAATAAATTAGAATATTTTTGCAGACTATGAGCATTTTTAATATTGTTGATACATATTGCCAAACTGCAGCCTAAAAATGACACACAATATAAATTTTCACTACTCCTATATGAAAATGTGATTTCAGCAAAACTTCACTAATGAGATTATTACTTTTATTTTTCTATTTATATATTGTAATGTAATCTATTATTTGTGATTTTAATTTTAACATATTTGATTATTATAAGTCTAATACTTTTAATAAAATCAATACAACACAATCTTTGATCTTAGGTGTATATACCATATGGAGTACAGATTTAGAGACAGGTTAGAAACCAGTTTGAAAGAATTGGTCCTCAGAAAAACTACATTATACATTTTCTTTTTGTAATGAATAAATATTTGCATTAAGCTGGCAGAAAATTGCTTTGATTATGCAAATAAATTTACACTCTTCCAACTTGTTGTATTATGACTGCAGAATATTGAACTATTTATTTTATTAACATGATTTATATCTATTTATATTTATTTGATGTACATTTATTAAACATCAAGCTTATGATATAATGTGAGAAAAACAAACATTTGCATTTTATTGACATACAGAAAGATTAATGGCATGCACATGTAGAAACAAATGTAAGATTTCACTACAATAAATGGAATGAAGAGATGGTTTCTCATTCTCTGAGAGTACAAAATCCATTGGGAGAACTGGCATAAATAGGGAGATAAAATGAAAGATGCTGAAGAGGGAATTGGGAAAAAGGAGTTAATTGGTGAAAAAAAAGAGGGTAAGGTTGCTCTAGGAAGTAGGAACTGTGTGTGCAAAGGTTCTGAGACAAAGAGGAGTGTAGGGGAGGACCATGGCATGAAGAGAAAGAACCAAAGGGCTAGATCATAAAAGATCTTGTAAGTTTTAGATGGTAGAAACGTGAGCTAAATGTGTACTTGGACCTCAGACCATAAAAATACAGTTGCTCTTCTTTATTTTTGAATTATCTATTTGTGATTCAGCTAATGTCTTGAATTTCTTTGGTATCCAGAGATCAAAACTTGAGGCTCTCCTGTGGTCATTATCAGACATATATATGTGCAGAGTGGAAAAAATGGTGATGTGCACATTCTAAGCTGAGGCTGAAGAAGGATAGTTACTAGTGTAGTTTTATCTCATATTGTAGAAAAGTGTCTTTATCATGGTATACTTACTGCCACTTTTGTTTTTGTTTTTGTTTTTGCATTTTTTTGTGCTTTTTCTTGTTAATTTTGCTGTTTAAAGTCACCCCCATAATCACTTCTGAAGTGCTGCATAGTGTTCCTGAGTGTAAGAGGAGCATATGAGATGCCTTATAAAAAATATGGTCTGCCATAGCATTGTTCAGGCATGAAATGTAGTACCATTGACTTTAAGTCCAATGCTAATCAATCAACAATATGTATTAAATAAAGTGGCTTCAAGACATATATACATAAAAAAGGGTTTTTTTTCTTCCCTAATCATTTGACAAAAATGTGACAAATGGATAAGAGGCCCAGGAATCTAACCCTTTGGGTCCCCTAGGTGCACTGATTCAATATTTGCTAATTTTATCTTAAAGGCAATTTTATAGAACAGAGTGATTACTAATAAATAGAATATACTTATGAAAAATGATACTCCCTAACACTTATTCTACTTATACATGCAACAAATCATTACTCTTCCTATTGTCATATGAGGTTGAAATTCTGATTGTGATTACATCCAACTCTTTAGATGAGAAACTTTAGGATTGGAGATGTAAGGGTACTCACCCAAGATCAGCAATAATAATAGCTGATTAACATAATTATAACATAATTAACATAAAATACTAATTATAACATAATTATAATATAATTAACATAAAATAACATAATTTCACAGCAAATAATATATCTATTCCTTTTAATGTGAATTGACTAGTAAGGAAGCCAGAGCTTCACCAGAATAAATGCCTATGTTCCAGTTTCCAACATATGGTCCATAATGTTCACACTTTTCACACTTCTTAGAAAAACCATGTGATCAGCCTAGAAAGGCACCCCACGTTACTGTGCTGCATACTTTATCCCAGACACCTAGAAAGAGGAAGTACTTAGTCCTCTATCCCTGGGGAAAGGAAAAGGAATGAAGAAATTTTTGACTAAAACATTATCCACAGTTGAACAAAATGTTAGAGTCACAAATTATTTTTTCTTCTCACAGTAACTAATTTGGCTAAAAATGTTACATCTTTATCCTCCCTCTTTGGAATAAGAATTGAAGTGCTTGACTAGAAGAACATTATTCTATTGAAATATTTGCCTGCATTTTCTTCCACTCTATGGAATAGGAATATTCACTTTAAATTAGAAGAAAAATCTATTACATTCTGTTTTAAGAGTGATGCCAATTAAACAATTATTTTACAGATTGTAAAATTCATAAACTTTTAGTTTCCTAAGTATGGTACATAATCTCACAATACAAATTCAGTTATTGAGTAAATATCATATCATATTTTCTCAGCCTAATATCTATCAAGAATTCCTATGGTGCTAACCACCAAAATTCACAAACTCAGCTCAATTATGGTTCATCTTTTTCCTGAGGATCATGTGTAAATTCTGAAGGTTTAAAGAGTGCCAAGTAATTACAGTTTGGGGAGATACACCTGAATTTCAGTGTTCTTTACTCATGATGAAATCCCACCAGAAGTTCCTAGCTTCTTCTGGTTTGTTATATCAGACCCTGCATGCAGGTCACAGATTTGTAACTTCTGATTTTCTCTTAACTCTGCATGTGGGGATGTTTCTGTTGCTTCAATGTTAGGCTGCTCCAACCAAAATCATGTGGGCCGTCAAGGAACCATCTATTTCCATGCCATTCTCAGGCACACAAGATCATATGACTGCTTCACACTGGAACACTGTGAACCTGCTTAGGAAGTTCACAATGTATATTAGATATCACATTTGGACATGCTTCCTAGGGAGCTTACCGACTTTTTCCCCAAACCTACCAGGTATCTAGATCTTCAAATTTCCCTCTCCCCCCATTTGTACATTATAATTATCCACAATAGTGTGATTGATTATATTCATACATGCACATGGCATAATTTGATCAGTTGCATTCCATAGTACTTTCCCTTTTCTTCCACAATCTACTTGCTCTACTCTACTGATACTCACTCAACGTTATGGTTATTTTAATTAGTGCGTTATAATTATTTATGTATATACATGTTTATGTAATTATAGATATACATATACATTGGATATATTTGTACATGGACATACCATAATTTGATACATTTTATTTCCCAGTACTTCCCCAGTTTTCTACTCTGCTTCCTCCACTAATCCTTTATACACATGGGACTTGGGGATGAGAAGTTGGTATAGGGGGCACTGTATTTATCAAAATCTTCCAAATTTCTGCATTTCTTCTTTCCAATTCTTCCACTTCCATAAAACATAGGATTTTTAGGTCCACTCCATGCTGAAAAGTCTTATTTTAATTTATGATGTATTGCTCTTTATTCCCTGATTCCCCTTAGATTTGTAATTCCAAAAAGCACTGGCTCTTTAAACTCTATAGCCTTTTCTGTTTGACCATTTGTTTGCTCAGTTGTGCATATAATTTTTTTACACTGCAGTATTCCTTTTCTGTGATAATGAATGGATTAAGAATGTTTATAATAGCTTAATTGATTGAATTGAAAGAAAAATGGTGTCGATGCCATTAGTTAGTATTTGAAAATTGGCACCCTGCACTGCATTGTGCCATTCTCATGTATGTTGTGTTGTAAATAAAAATGAACCAAGATGAAATATGCTCATTTTCTGAAGTCAAATGGAAATTTGCACATACAATCATTGTTGGGTTTTGGGGAAATTATTGTCAGTTGACTAAGGTACCATGGAGACTGTATAGTCATTTTAAATTTTTGTCTCTAGTGATAATTTTAAAATCCTAAACATAACTTCTCATGGATCTTTATTTTTTTAATATATATATTTTTAGTTAAAGATGGACACACTAACTTTATTTATTTATTTATTTATTTATTTTTATGTGGTTCTGAGGCTCCAACCCAGTGCCTCATATATGCCAGACTAGTGTGTTACCACTGAGCCACAACTCCAGCCCCGTTATGGATCTTTCTTAACAAAAAATTGTATTATTATTACGCAGCACTAAAAAATGACAAAATCATGGAATTTGCAGGGAAATGGATGGCACTAGAGCAGATTATGCTTAGTGAAGCTAGCCAATCCCTAAAAAACAAATACCAAATGTCTTCTTTGATATAATGAGAACAACTAAGAACAGAGCAGAGAGGAAGAGCAGGAAGAAAAGATCAACATTAAACAGATACACTAGGTGGGAGGGAAAGGGAGAGAAAAGGGAAATTGCATGGTAATGGAGGGAGATCCTCATTGTTAAACAAAATTACACATAAGAGGTTGTGAGGGGAACGGGAAAATAAACAAGGAGAGAAATGAAATACAGTAGATGGGGTAGAGAGAGAAGATGGGAGGGGAGGGGAGGGGGGATAGTAGAGGATAGGAAAGGTAGCAGAATACAACAGTTACCAATAGGGCATTATGTAAAAATGTGGACGTGTAACAGATGTGATTCTGCAATCTGTATTTGGGGTAAAAATGGGAGTTCATAACCAACTTGAACCTAATATATGAAACATGATATGTCAAGAGCTTTGTAATGCTTTGAACAACCAATTAATAAAAACACTAAAAAATTGTATTATTAGACTTCTTTCATAGAATATACTAATTATTTAAAGGAAAACTAAAATATATATATTTTATATAATATCTTTTAATATTCTATCCCTGGTTTGAAAAAAAAATCCCTTTGTACTGAAAAAAATTTACAACATTTTATAAGCCCTTCTAAATGGAAACCATTGTCTGACAAAACCTGTCAAAACCAAGATAGAAAAAGAAATTACTGACATTTTTGTGGATGCAGAGTTAGATACTATTGAACAAGGCCACTTTAAATAAAATTAGGTTCATTTTTTTGTAAACTTACCATCTGAAAATTTCAAAAATTATGACAAAAAGTCTTAATAATATAGAAATGCCTTTCTAAACAGAAATTTCCTTTAACACTGGGAATCTGCAAATTGTGAGTTACTCTTTTGGGAGATAATTTTTAAAAATAGGAATTCTGGAAATAGGAAAAGGATATAAAAGCAAGTTGCACAGGAGTTTCTCTAACTAGCCTTAGGAGAAATTGTTAAACTATGAAAGTCAAAATGACTATGATAATCACAATCTCATGCCTTTAGGGAAATGTGAAATGTACAAAGAGTAGATAGTCAAATCTTGTATGATTGTTTATATAGGATGGGGTAAATGGACATACAAGAAAACATTAGTAGACTATATTATAGACAAGTTAAATTGAATTCAAATCACAAAGATAGATACTGGAGGTCAGGAAATATAACTATCTTAATAGTGCATACGTGTGTGTGTGTGTGTGTGTGCAATGCTACAATATTTTGTAGTATACATATACTTGTGTTCATGTCTTGGTAATGTGTACAGTATATGCAGTCAACCCTTCATATCCTTGAATTCTGTATTTGTGAATTCAACTAATATAAAATCAAAAATATTTGAAAAAATCTCATCTGTACTGAACTTGGATGTATTTTCTTTTATTATTCCCTAAACAATGGAGTATAATGACTATTTGTGTATTATTTATATTGTATTGAGTATTAAAATTAATCTAGAGATGATTTAAAGTATATGGGGGATATGAATATTATGGTATATGTAAATAGTGTACCATTTTATATGCAGGATTTGAAAATCTACATATTTTAGTATCCTGGGAGGAAAGTTCTGGAACCAATACTGAGGGACAACTGTATATATGTACACATACATATGCATTTGTATAAATATGTATGAATATGCATACAAATATAAGTCATGTATAAATAGATTTTACTTGCATAAATATATATTTTATTTATAAGATCCTATTAAAGAAATTATCTCGTTATTTGAGTACATGCAATTTAGTATTTCTAGTAAATGAATATTTAATGATTATACTTTTTATTATTAAAATGTTATAATTAGGAGCTGTCTTCATGCAGCATAACTTTGTTTCTAATACTGGTCCAAGTAATTTTTATTTGAAATATTCTGAAAGTAGAAGTAATGTGTCAAAGGGCATAGACTTGTGAACTATGCAAACATTTCCCAATAGCAGTCACATAAAAATAAGTTATTGGGATTATCATTTTATTCAATCTCCACCAAAATTCTATATAAATCACATTTGTTTCAGTCCAGATGTTTCTCATTTTCATTAAGGCTGTGCATTATTTCATAGCATCATTGATTATGTGCAATCACGTTCTACTTAATAACTGAGATCTGACACTCGGTGATATCTTCCTTGTGTAAGCACATTCATGGCAAGTGCTTACACAAACCTGAATGGCTTAGATCCAGTCACAGGACACTGCCTCTGATATGACAATGGAGGACACACCAGAAACTGCTTCCAGTTTAACAGGGAGCACAGCTTCATAGTGAACTCTTCTTTTTTTTTTGTAAAATAATAAAAAACGCATAGTATAGTAAACACATAGACCAATATCATAGTTATTAAATCATAATCAAGTACTATGTACTATACAGAATTACATGTGCTATACTCTCATGGGACTGGCTGCACAATGGACTTGTTTGAACCAACATCACCCCAAACATGCATTGTGCTCAGATGTTGGTAGGACTCTCATGCCAATAGGTGATAGCCATTGTTCAACTTCATTTTAGTCATATGATGCCACTGTTGTCTTTGTTGACTGAAACTTCATTATAGGCTCATTTGAAATATTCTGAAAGTAGAAATAATGTGTCAAAGGGCATAAACTTGTGAACTATGCAAACGTTTCCCAATAGCTTCACATAAAAATTCATTATAGGCTCATGTCTGCATTCCCTATTTGTAAATTTCCTATGTATATCTTTCCTTATTTTTACTGGACACATTATATGTCCCTCACTTATATGTAAAATAAGAACATGTCTAAATATATCAAATGCTCTTCAGTTTGACATTTGTATCTTTAGTGTGTACATGAGGGGTGGAAGTACTGGCATGTATTTTCTTTACAATATATTAATTTTAAATATGTATGTAGATAAATTATTTATCATTGTTAAATCAATTCTTGGTGTGCTAATAAAAATGTACTACTTATCTGAGGATTTAAAAATCATGTTTTCTTGTGATAAAAGATTATTTTTATTTCTTTGTTTAGTAATTAATCCAGCATAGAATAACAATTGAGTGCTACATAAATTAATTCATAGATATATTATTTGAATACAGAATCAAACCTTCCTGATTTGCAAAATCATCAGAATTAACCCAAAAATAACTAAAGGATATGTCTAGTATAATCACAGTGCAGCATCACATTCAAGGAAATATGACAAAAAAATATTCTTTCCTTGAATATAACAATGATCATTACAGAATGTTCAACTTGCACATGTGTTATCAATTCATAACCATTCCTGTGACCCTTTCCCTTTTCCTCTCATTATTCATATTTCTCCAAACCCCCCAGCTATACTTCACTTACATTTTTGGAATGAGTTATGCACTGGTTTGCTAATAATTAATTAGAAATTTTAGTGCATAGTTTGTATTATTGCCCACAAAAATAATTTTGCCTTCATGATGATAGTTTTTAAATTAATCAATTAAATAGAAAAAATACATAATGGCATAATGCATTAAATTTACCCAAAATTACCTCATAATTGAAGATTCATATAATGTTTAATAGACAATTTTCCTTAGTTTATTTAGAGAGGACTGATATTGATTATCATAAGCTACCAATGATTTTTTAATAAAATATCAAAGCATTTTGATTATTTTTATGAGGATGAAAATTTATAGAAAATATTCTCATTCTTCACTTTTCTATAGACAAGCATATTTACAATTCAATTCAATTCAAATTATTTAAAGAAAATAATAAATTCAAATACAGGAAAGATGAACTTAATTTCATATTAAGTTGTAAACTATTTATCTTGTTAAATATACATGTGTATTTTGAATATATACATATTTATATATTTATATAGTTTGAAATGTTTAAAAGAAGATTTTACTTTGAGCAAAACACAATAAATGGTACCTTATGTATGTTTCTTACCTATATTTCTTGTCAATTGGCCTTAAATAATATTAAAACTATTCATTAATAGTTCTTTATATTATGTTCAATTTATGAAGGCTTTCTAGAATAATTCTATCTTTTAAAATTATTATTACTAATATTATTTATTTATGTTGGTAGTGGGGACTGACCAAGGGCACTCTAGCATTTAATTATATCCTAGCCCTTATCTCAAAGAAAATACCAAACTCAAGAAAAAACTTCTTAATTAATACTTGTGGTACTAGTGATCATTTTGGAATTATGTATGATTCATCTATTTTATCCAAAATTTGAACCTAGTTTTTAAGGTTAAAAGAAAGCTGACAATTTTTTTCTGACATGTATAATATATTAATTCATAAATGTGTACATGCTGGGCTGGAGATGTGGCTCAAGTGGTAGTACGCCACAAACGAATAAAATAAAGATGTTGTGTCCACCTAAAACTAAAAATAAATATTTTTTAAAATTCTCTATCTCTCTCTTTAAAAAAATGTTTCCATGCAATATTTTAAAGGGATACTTACTTTAAGAGTTCTCAAATATTAAAAAAAACACTAAATTTGAAAATTGAGAATGATTCTGCTAGTACTTTAACTTGGAACCAACAACATAGAAAAATATATTTGAAATCTTCCTACTTGACCTGTGTTCTGTACTTTTCATCACAACATAGCATATGAAAAAAAAGATTTTTGAATAAAATTTGCAAAACTGAATAAAATAGAAATGAATAAAACAACCTATTTTTTCCAAAAGACTGAGAATTATATTATCCTAGAAAGACAAAAAAAATAAATTTGACCACTGAAATTTAGTTCTTAATTAGAAAAATGTACTAGTATATATTAATGTTTTGGACCCAGAAATGAAACTAGCAGTTGTTAATATCCATGAAAAATATTAATGTAATACTAATTACTATTTATTATAGTCATATTTCAGAAAAGTTTGAAGTGATTTTATTTTTGCTTTTGTTTGTCTTCTATATTATAGTTTTGCCTTGTCATTATAACTTTGAATACAACAATTTATTTATTTTCAAATTTCTGTGATCACTAGACTTCACATTGCATGCATTAAGAATGAATTTGTAAAAACATCTGAAATTAAAATTATAAAATCCCAATAAATTATACTGAGGAACATTTTTGTTATATAACTATTGTATATATATTTATCTATTGTGTGCATTGTAAGCATTTAAACAGCCAGTATTGAGATAAGAAATTTCTACTCATTCTTTTTCTAGAGTAGATAAGATACTATCTGGTAGGTGAGGTAGTGAAATATATGCCTTTAATCCCACCTACTCAGGAGGCTGAGGCAGGAGGATCTCAAGTTCAAGGCCATCCTAGGCAACTTAGTGAGACTCTATCACAAAAACAAACAAACAAAAACAATTGGCTGTTGGGTTTTATGGAATATTTGATCAATGGCATGAACTCTCAGATTGACATTTGAAAAATGCATGACATTAAATTTATAATAGACATTGGTATATATAGGTTATGATTCATGTGTAGCATCCTAAGAAAGGTATTTCTGCTTGTTGTTAAAAAAACCTCATCTTTTCCCATCTAGGTCACAACTGGATTTTCTGCTTTTGCATACAGCATACTTTTTTGTGTTAGAATTAGACTTATTTATGTGATTTCACATGGTTCATTCCTTTATATCTGCAAAGTGTTTTGTTTTTCTGTGAGATGTATTATTTTGAAGTTTGGGTTCAGAAATATAGAGGAAAGAAACATTATACCATAGAGGGATACAAGACTGAAACAAACACACACAAAAAAGCTAAAAGTGGAAAGAAAGAAGATCCCAGAAACCTGTGTTATAATCAAGCATGTACACTCGGGTGTGCTTGGAAGGAGTTTGCATTTTCTATACACACAAAAAACCCAGTTAATGAAATCTTATTTTCTTCATTAAAATGACAGATTGTTTTTATTCCAGAAATTCCTCTAAATCACCTTATTCTAAGTAATTGCTCAGTAAGTATTTGCATAGATCATAGATCTTAAAGTTTTGTTTATGACCACATTATCAACAATGATTTAAGCCAACTTTTTATTTTATGGATAATCAAATTGGGTTATAATGGGTGAAATTATTTGCTGATTATATCAATGTGTCTCACCAGCTATTCAAGTATACATCAACAAGCCACCATGTGTTATGAAAAATTAATAAAAATAATCCCCCATATATATATATGTGATGTGTGGTGTGTGTGTGTGTGTGTGTGTGTGTGTGTGTGTGTGTGTGTGTATACAGACATATTTATATTAGGGATGGAACTCAGGGGAAATTTACCACAGAGCTATGTCCCCAGTCATTTTATCTTAATTTTGAGACAGAATCTCCCTAAATTGCTGTGAGCTGTGGATGTCTCCAAATTGCTGAGCCTGGCCTCAAACTTGATATCCTCCTGCTTCAGTTTTCTGAGTTGCTGGGATTATAGAAATGTGCTACCATGCCTGGCTAAAATGATATTTTAAAAGGAGAAGAAGCATTTATTTGTGTTCATGTTTCTTCAGAGTATAACTTTTTAAAGTTAAGGGCAGCAAATTCAGTGAATTGTCTTTTTAATGATGGCATTATGATGGTAACACTATTGCAAATGGATGATTAATCTTTCAGTCTTATATGGAAATGTAATACCATACTACACATCTATAGACTGAAGAAGAAATTCTATGATTATAACTAACTGCCTTGTTTACTCAATGTTTTAACTTCAAAAATTGTCTTTTTCTTTCATGTTTCTTCTAGGCATGTTATAGAATTAATCAGTTCCAAAAGAAAAATTCAATCCACTGAATGAAATTTACTAAAATAAAACAAATGAATAATATTCATTTCCATAAGAAAACAGAGATGATTGAAATAATAAGCATAGTGAACTTAAGGTTACAAATATTTAAAAGCAAAATCAGTTGTGCTCTACCATATTCAG
Source organism: Ictidomys tridecemlineatus (assembly GCF_052094955.1). Lineage (NCBI taxonomy): Eukaryota > Metazoa > Chordata > Mammalia > Rodentia > Sciuridae > Ictidomys > Ictidomys tridecemlineatus. Next base: position 41,494,658 of record NC_135490.1, read on the forward strand.
AGGCTAAAAACAAACACAGTTAAATCTGACTTTGTTGAGTTTCTATGGCCAACTTCCTACTTTTGATTGATCCTGGGATTCTGATTAACTTTATTCTTCCTGTTCCTCATGATAAATTTCAGTATTCTTTTCCTTTCTTCATCACCATCCCGCTTCCTGAGAAACAGAACCTTCTTCATCAGGAAGTATGTCTGTCCTCTTTATTATGTGATCTAATAGATATTAGAAGGCTGACAATATATGCCATGTGACGGATCATACCATCTTCCTAATATTCAATAAGCTTATACCTCAGGGAAAAATAAGAGATCATACTTTTATGTGTTCCTTTTCCCTTCTTCAGTAACCAACCTGACAGATTATATCTTAAAAAATCTGAAAAGGCATTTTGGCTTTAGAGCAAGGAATGTTTTCCCCCTTGACATACTCTTCAAAAACTCTCAGTGGATATTATATCCATAATGTGCAATAAATCATAATCCCTAAATCATAAAACAATATAATCTTTGGTCTAGGTTACAAATATGTAATTTAAAGAAAAATTAAAAGAAATGCAATTGTTAATAATTTAATGATCACCCATGTAAACACACCCAATCCAAGTTTGAGAAAATCACTACTGTGTGTTCACCACCATTCAATCCCTTTACTTTACCCACACATGGTAAACCTTGTCCTTAATTTCATGTGATTCATTCCATTGCTTTTAAAAGTTACGTAGCAATTATGTATATGTTAAGCAATGTTCTGTTTATTTAAGTACACGTTGAAACTTACAAAATTTACTCTAATTTATTTTGCAGTGAACAAATATATTTTGGCTTATCAAGTAACTCTAAAACTTGGCTTAAAACAGTCATCCATCTTCTTTTAACTGTGGGCCAACAATTAGAAAGCGCATTTGGGAAGCCAGGCTATGTCTGTCAAGAGCTTTTTGGATGTCATCTATCTATTGTGATCATTTGAAATCTTAACTGAGGCTGGAAGTTACACTTTCAATGTGGATTAGTCAGTCATGTGTTTGATAAACAGGTGCTGGCAAATTCATTGCTCCCTCTTCAGGTTTCAAAATGGAGATATTTGAATGTTCTTATACACATGATAGAGGATTTGTCCCTTAGCAAGGTACATAAAGATGAAAGCAAAAGTTGCAATCTCTTCAATGTCTTAACCTTGAAAATTTCATATGATCTCTTCACCCATAATCTATTCTGTTGGTTACATAGGTGACTATATTCAGTATTGAGGGACCACCAAAAGAGATAGTGAAGATCCCATGACCATGTGAGAAGCTGATTCTTCATATTTGCACTTGAGAAGCATTTATTTATTTATTTTTGTTAACAATGTTGGTGTGGAAAATATTGTACATATTTCCTTATATGTGCATATAAGAATTTATATTGATTATTTACTTATGAATGAGGTTGCTAGATCATGGAGTATGTAGCTATTTAACTTTGTAAGATCTTGCTTTTGTATTTTCAAAAATTCTCAAAATTCTATAGTGTATTGTTAGTCCGTATGTTCTACAAATCTTTGTGGCATCAGTCTTCTTTTTTCAAAACAATCATATATACATAGATGGTAACTCATGTGGCCTTCATCAACATTTCTCTGGCAACTAATGGTTTAAAACAGCTCTTAAAAAGTTTTATAACTACGTGTATTGCCTCGTTTTTATCACTTAATGTCACTTGCCCATTTTATTAGATTTTGTGATTGATTTATAGATAGGTTTTTAAAATATCTTTAATATTAGCCTATTGTCATTTCCACAAGTTTTATAATTTGGTCTCCTAGTTTTACTGTGTCTTTTCTGCCTTTAAGATGTATTGATGAACAGAAGTTAATACAATAATTCATAAGTTTCTTTTGGTCACAGATCTCTGATTAAGAACAATGTGCTGGTCTCTCAAGAATAAGTTCATTCCTATATTTATTCATATAATTTTGTGTTGTTCATGTACTCAGTGAAATCCATCAAGGTCATTTAGTGACAAGCATCCTCTCTGGAAAAATCTTGCTTTAGAATCTAGATTCTGGTGTCACAGTTTCTAAATTTGAATTCAAAACTCCTTGAGGCCCTAATAGCCCAGATGATCTAATATGATTTATAAAAAAAAGTTTTAGCAATTTTTATTTTGAAATAACTTCAATATTTACAAAAGTTGTAAAATGAATACAAGAAACATCTGTATGTCTTTGACTCAGATTCAATTAACATTCTGCCTCATTGAATTTATTCTCTTTTAAAAATACATGCACACTTACATACATACACATATACACTAACTTTTTTCCCTGAACCATTGAGGGTAAGTTGTAGACATCATGACCTCTAAATATTTCAATGTATATTCTATGAACATGTACATGCATGTGCCTTATTTATGACAATGATAATTAAGCATTCCAGAACATATAAGAAAATACATAAGTTAAAAAGAAACGTATGAACATTCACTGGATCTTCAATTAGAGAAGGAATAATATTCCTATTAGTCATATTAAGGAAAGGAATTTTATTATTCTTAAAATTTGATAAATTTTTAAATTTTTGGTATTTGTCATTTAGAATCAAAACTCTTTTCCCACATGAAATATGTGGAGAATACTGACACATTCTTTGTTTTCCAAAAATCTGTTTTAAAAACTAAATGTCATTAATATTATCAGTTCGTAATATCTTTAATTATGACATTGTTATGTTATAAATTCTGAAATAACTTAAGTCATGTTCCTTATTTTCCTGTTTCAATTCAAGTTTATTGATGAAAGTTTTATTGTGATTCTGTGCATTGGATTAGGGAGAATTGATTCTAGATAAATTTCCACATTTGAAATATTACATTCTTCAGCATTTGCTGTATTTAAACACAGAAAAAAAAAAGGTGATACAATCTGTACTCGTTGCTGAGAGTTACTTCATTTAAGACTCAGCTCCCTCCTCATAGACTTGATTCACACTGGACTGTGCTTTGTCTGGCTCTCTCTAAAGCTATCAGATGTCACATCTGGGTCCTTGAGTGGAGTGAACATTGTACTTTAGTTCGCTATCTTTTCTCCAGGGTGCACGTCAAGTGATTGTTGTAAACTCTCCTGTGGTTAATCTACTGGCTACTCCACAATAATTTAATATAATCTTTGAAAAGTAAACCAAAAACTATAAAGATAAGACTCCATCCATAACATTAGAAATCTGTGAAATAAGAATTCAGGATGATAGAATACAATGGACATCATTATGAAGTTCATGTATGAAGACACGAATTGGTGTCAACATACATTATATACAACCAGAAAAAAGAAAAACTGTGCTGTATATGTATATGCATAAGTATATATGTATACTTATAAGTGAATATGTATAAGTATATATGTATAGTTATAAATATATATTTATAAGTATATAAATTGTACTGTATATGTATAAGAATTGTAATGCATTCTGCAGTCATTTATTTTTAAAAAAATCAATTTAAAAAATTCAGTGTTTACTTTTTTTCATTCAGTTTCACCATCTATTAACTTCTATATACTTCTACTTTTTTCTATATTAATCTCATAAATTTGATCATGTCTATATTTTTCCCTGATGGATATATTTGGCTCTGGAAAACACATATGTAAAAATCACTTTTCCCTTTCTCTGTCCGTTTGGTCACCTATATCTTTTCTATATATTGAAATTATATTTGATTCCATTTTCCTCAAGGTAACAATAAAGACTATATCTGTGAATTCATGTTGTCCTATTTTTGCATATATCACTTTTATTAAAAATCAGCAATTTTGTGACAAAATTTGTGAATATATGACAATCCATCCTCCTCCATTTTTGGAATGTATCTGACATAACTTTACTATGTACATATATGTATACAACACATTGAATCTCACCATCATGTACAACTGCAAGACTAGGATCCTAATTAGAATAAGATATATTCCAAGCTTGTATAAACATATTGAAAGGGACTCTATTGTCATACATAACTAAAAAGTACTAATACAAATTTTATAAAAATGACTTAAAATCATCTTCTCCTGAAATTTCAAATATAATTGAACCCAATCCACAAATTATTCTCTATTTAACAAAAATCTATGTATTCATGTTCCTTATCTGTACATTATTATATGGTTAAGTAGTTTGATAACATTTTTAATTGATTGTAACTTGTTCAATTACATTTTGACTGATTCATTATAAAAAATATGTCGGCACAGCCAGAATGGTTTGTATACTCTCTCTCATGAGATATATTTTTTCCTTCTCCTACATAAACACACATACACATACTCTATTCTCTCTGTCTCTCTCTCTCTCACACACTCTCTCTCTCTCTCTTTTCCTATACTTCATATGGTCATACACAGCAGAGGAATGTTGGAAAATATTGCAGAAATGAATAATTTTGTATAATAAATAGTAGGATACTTTTCCTACAAATAAAAATCCATGGACTCAGACATCTCCATTTGTTTGATATTACTACTTACTTCTGAGAAGAAGTTTACTTCCAGAATGATTATTGTTCTGGACTCTGCAGTCTACCTGTTTGCTCCTCGAAGTGTGATCTGAGAACAACTCAATCAAAATTTGCATTTTAACAATATCTCCTGGTGATTCTCACACACTGTAATGTTCAAGAAGCAAGGGACCTTGCTAAAGTTGCAAAAATCTAAGGCCCTTTTATTTTTCATATTTGCTAGTGCATTTGTCTTCACACTTTAGTATGCTATACTTGTTTACATATCTGAATAGTTTTATTATGAATATTATGTTTCTATTTATGTGGTGCTTGAATCAAAGTCACTACAATGATAATTTTCTTAGACTGTCAGAATAAAACCTTGAAAGGCCCTTAGTATAACCAGTACCTACTATAAGGTAATTAAATGAGTGTTTAATAGGTAATCAGTTGATTAAAGAAGTAATTAGGGAGCAAAACAGCAAGGATAATAAGAGATTAGGAAACCTTTTGAAAGGATAGTAATACCTGTTCTTGTTGGGTTAGATACATGTCTTTGTGCTAATGAGGAACAGTGGTTCAATTAATGGCATTTCAGTCTATTGATTTTGTGAATGTTTTGAACAATGTCATAGGCACAGTGACCCCAAACACATAAGACAAGGGAAAGAAAGAAAAAAAAAAAGACAAGGGAAAGTAGTCATATATTATTTATTTCTATTCAGCTACCCTTTTAAATAAAGTTTTACTCAAAGACCCCATGTGTCAATAAAATGTTACTGATTACATTTGGAAGAAGTCACCACACAGTGTAACTGTGGGTCCTTAGCACCCTGGATTTACTATCCAAGAGATGCAGCCATGAACAATGCTGAACTATAAGTGAAGGAAGTATGAACCAAGTTCTGAATGATAGTAGCATATTATGGGATATATTATTCAGGATTTTCCGAGAAACACAAGCAATAGGAAATATATATATACAGGAAGAGATTTGTTTTAAGAAATTGAAGTAATTATGAAGGCTGGCAAGTACAAAATCTGTAGGGTGAGCTAGTAGTCTGGAAAGGTAGGCAAGAATCAATGTCACATTACAAGTCTGAAGGCAAGCTGGATGCAAAATTCCCTTTTGCCCTGGTGAATTCAGCCTTTTGTTCTATGTAGGCCCTCAACTAATTGAATGGGGCCCTTCTATATTATGGAGAGGAATTAGCTTTACTCAAAGTCCACAACTTTAAATGTTAAATCTGTCCAAAGACACTTTAAAAGAAACCTACAGAACAAAGTTTGACTACAAACAGCCAAGTAGACACATACAATTAAGCATCACATGAGGTAGACATGAAGTTGTTATCCTTTGACAGGATTATAGATGGCTTTGAGACACCTATGGTGTTTCAGTTCAGATTTTAATAATGATAAAAGTTAGAAAATAAAAAATGAGGCATTCTTTGTATTGTATTTAGAACTCTGACATACTTAATGAAAGTAGAGTCAGGGAAGTTTTGTGGAGTGGTAGATTGTGAGTTGATCAGAGCAGGAAGTTTAGAAAGAAATGCACTAGACCACTTTCTAGGGACAACTTTTAAGCCTGACCATGAGGGTCTGGAAAAAATCATGTTAAAGAGAATGTACTACTAGAGGCTCTGGAAAGAATAGTAATCCTGCTTGAGTTGCAGAACAATATTTCCATCTGCTTTATGAAGGACAGAGGTTGAAACAATTGAGAAAAGTGAGGAAGACCAATATGTTAAGGGGTAACAGAGAAAGCACAGATAAAACAAACCAAGGATTCCTACAGAAGCAATGGTGAGGGATTGGAAGAGGGCAAGGATATAGAGAGATAGTAACATAGAGTGCTAAACTTGAGGGGTATGGCCCCTGTATATCAGGATCCCATCTTCCTGATTGGAAATGAGAAGTGAGTTTTCAATCAGTTCTTCTTTTCAATTTGTGCAAACTGTGTATACATTAAAAATAAGCAAACAACTGCAAGTTCAAAACACTGTTTCAGTTTGTTGAGCCAGCTCTTCTTGCTAACTTGTAAAATCTAATTGTTTTTGCAGACAATTATTCTTATCTCTGTAAATAGGTAAATAGAGTATCATGACTCAGAAGAGCCAGGATATTTTAATTCTGGCTACAATGAAGGAAGCAGCAATGTAAGAGAGTGATCTATTGACCGTTTCAACTGATATTGTCAGTTATTAAAATTAATATTAAATTCTTCTTTTCTCCACATATAACCTCTTTTCTCACTTCCCTTCTTGCCTTGGTTCTAGTTTTTAGAGAAATTGAGGTACTTGGGTTGTAGTGTTTTTCTCCATCTTTGTGTAAGGGGCTCTACTGACCTGGCCTGGTAAACAGAAGGTAAACTATGGCCAACAATGTACAGCTTCCTATATGCATACGCCTTTTCTTCCTTTGCTCAGAGGCTGAAAGAATACATTTCAGTGTTGGCAAATACAGCAAGATTAGAAGTCATTTGGTTTTTATCACTGTGTCTCTTCTAAAATTTTTTGTGTAACGTTTGAATTCATGGCCCTTTCTAAGGATGTACACTCTGTCCCCCCAAGATATCTTGGTGACTGAAATATTTAAATAATAATATTTGATGACTTTTATTTTAAGATGACTCATTTAAAATTTTTATACCAATAACAAGTCAGTTAGTGTTATATTCTATTGAAAATTTAAAAATTAATGCAGTTATTGAAGTTGATTGGCAGATTTGATGAAACATGAGAAAATGAAAATTGACATGGTAATTCAAGAAAGACAAAACCAGTCATTTGCTTCATTTGTTTGGATGTGCAGGTATTAGACATGTTTTCTGCCACATGGAGTTCAATTCACCCCATCAACAAGCCAGGTTTGATTTTCAAAATTTCTACCCGGGTGATATTAACCTAGAATTTAAAAGAAACATCTCAATCTCTCTCTTTCTCTCTCTCTCTCTCTCTCTCTCTCTCTCTCTCTCTCTCTCTCTCTCTCTCTCTGTGTGTGTGTTTGTAAATTGTACTGATAACTATCATATTTCTATATTCCCATTTAGGATGTACTTCCATTAATGTTTTTAACAGCATGTTTTAATCATAAAATTCTTAGTTTCAACAGAAAAACATTAGAAAATGCAGAAACTGAAGAAGAAAAGTAAAATCATTTTTAATTTAATGAATGAACAACAATTATTCAAATTTACTACATTTTTTTTTTTGGTACAGGGGATTGAACTCAGTGGCCCTCTACCACCGAGTCACATCCCCAGCCCTACTTTGTATTTTGTTTAGAGAAGGGTCTCACTGAGTTGCTTAGCACCTTGCTTTTGCTGAGACTGGCTTTGAATTCGAAATCCTCCTGCCTCAGCCTCCCAAGTCTCTGGAATTACAGGCATGTGCCACCATGCCTGGACATATTTACTGCATTTTTGATGCTTATGTATAAAATATAAACTTTATGGACTATATATTTATAACTTTTCATTTTCTTTTGGATTTTCCATAGTATTATTTTTCCAGTCACTTGGATTTCATTGTTTGGTCTGTTCTATGAATTTTTATACTTCCTAGATTCTGTCTTAAAGGGTTTCGATTTCTTTGTTATGTTTCTCACCCTAACATGATAATGATCTCTTTGTATGTATATGTCACATGTCATCAACATTTGTGACTCCCATGGCAGTGTTATAAACAAAATAATAGGAACTGAGAATCCATTCTATGGAAGGTACTGTACCAGGCATCTCATAGACACCATCTCACTTGATTTTGATGATCCTCTTATAAATCAGGTACAATGTTTTATAGATTAAAAAACTAACAATAACGCCTATTTTGTAGAAAACTGAGCCCCCAAAAGCTCATATCTTGTTCAAGCTACATATAGATTAAGACCTGTTCTCACTGGCTCCAAGGGGCATGCTCCTTTTCCATTTCCACCACAGGTCCTTTGTTCATTCCACTTAATGTAGAAATAATTACTGCATCAGTACAAAATAAAAAAAGGATTGTGCCCAGGCTGTGGTGCATGAAAGGTCTGCTGCATCTAAATAATTCACTATGTGTATAGGTTTGTGGGATATTCTGTGGTCATTCAGTTTTGTTGACTGCCTTCCTCCTCCTTCATTCAGCAGGTTATCTTCTTTGACTCCATCCTCCCCTTACCTCTCACTAGTCTCTGAGAAGAGGTAGTTACTATTCTTTCATATCAAGTTCACATGATGTAATGTAGACAACCCCCATCCTTTCCCTTTGCACTGACCTAGATACCTAGTTTTCCCCCTTCTGATGATCCTCCTATGATCTGTATTTGCCATCAGAAGAAAGTCCCAAATCCTCACACCATATCACATATTCCATGACCCAGAAGTGCTTAACTTTCAGATTTGTCCTTAACCTCTCCTTAGTACTCTGATTATATTTGCTGGTTTTATCTGCAAAAAAACAAACTCTTGAGTCTACTTTTGTTTCTGAGAAAGCTGCTTCTCTTTCTGAAAACCTCATCTGTCAGTCTGGCAAATTCTATTTATTCTACAAGGCTTCATTCAATTATAAGCTTATGTATTTATTTTTTTAAATTCATTTTTGATGGCTTCCTTTGGTTCCCTGGGTATATCAGACATATGTTCATTTCCTTCTGCCTTGAAGGTAGCACTTTTTACAATTTATTAATACCATTAGTTTATGAGTCTCTCTCAGCCAAAGGACTATGGCAACTTTTGGTGTCAAATACCATTTCTTATTCTTCAATTAAACAGTTTTTCTTAGCATATACTACAGACACAGTGAAAGTTTCTTATATGAATAAAAGCATAATGGCCGTCTGTGCTAACCCATACAAATTGTTAGAGCATAAAAGCACCATCCATATATGAAAAAGAAACCTTGTAATATTTAAGTTTTAGTATGGCAACTATGCATAGGTTTATCTCTGCCCCCACCAAAAATATCCTGACATCTTGGGACAAATATTTGTATGTCAGGCCTTTAGGCTAGAAAATAATTAAATTTAGAAAGCATTCATTCAACATAGAAATGTTTATGAGTATCAATCATGCATCAGGTTCTATATTAGACAAACTAAACTTAAAATTGTTTCAGTATATTTTCTAAATATTATAGAAAATTTACATCACTTGCCACCACCACTTTTAAGAGTTCATCAAATTTAGGTTAGCATGATAAACTAAAACAAATTTTTTTGGTAACTTCAAAAAATTCTGTGATATGTGGGTTTTTATTGTCTTCATTTAAAAAAATGAAAAAAAATTGAGACAGCTCAAGTATCTTTTTCAAAGATCATACATAGGAAGGTCTGAATGGCAGTGATATATTTTGGGATGGATTAGTGTTTTCTAAAGAACAGAGCCATGAGGATTTGAATATAAGGAAAAATATTTAAGAAACTGAATGAAGCAATTATGAAGGATGATAAGTCCAAACATCTGTATGTCAGACCACTAGACTAAAGTGCTGTACTTTTATATCGAGTTCTTCTTGGGGAAAAACATATGTTAACATTTCAAGTCTGCAAACAATCAGGTTGCAAAATTCCTTGCTTTTGTTGTTATTGTTCTATTTAAGACTTCATCTGATTTGGCAAGATCCACCCATATTATAGATAGTAATCTGCTTTTCCCAAAATGAATGTGGGAACTTGGCTCTGGAATCTACATTCTTGACCACTACATATTTTTAATAGTTGATACTTTCAAGTGTTTAATAATTTGAAAGAAATCTCCTAAGTCTGAAAAATGGCATATTGTAAACAAACTACTGCAAAAAAAAAAAAGGGATGTCTGGCCATGGATCACACAAAAGAGAAATTTTTGAAAAAACTGTGATAACTGTGGAAAAGGAGTGAGCAACTTATGGCCCCTTTGGCCATATCCAACCTGCAAACTGTTCGTGTACTGCCTGCTACTTAAGACTGTTTTTTTTTTGTTTTTTTTTTTTACATTTTTGAATGATTGTTAGAAAAAAGAATAGGGCATTTTTCAAATAAGAATTATGTCAAATTTAAATTTTAGCATTCAGAAATGACTTTTGATTGGAATATAATCGACAGTTTTGGTTGTCTGTGCCTGCCTTTTATAATAGTAGGATTGAGTAATTGTAGTGGTTGTACATCTTTTACTATCTCTCACTTCACAGAAATTTTCCTTTTACATCTGGCCTAGAGAGTGTTCACCAAATGAACCTTGAAAGAAAGAGCAGGAATGAGTGCAAAGCCATGAAAACATTCAAGGAGCATGGCATGCTTAGGAAACCGTAAGTAACTTAATGTGGCCAAAGTACAAGTACACCTGCAAATAGGCCACTTAGTCGTGTGTTGTAGAAGGAAATTTGTTGTTGCTTTTAATCAAAAAGTGATAGGAACTATGAATTTTAATAGATCAATCCTTCCTTTTGTGAGCACTAAGTAGGTAGATTTTGTTCTCAAATGTAAAATCCATGCTGATTTTCTATTTTTTAAAATTTTTCTTCCTTATCCTCTCATTTTTCTTCCTTATTCTCTCCTGTCATCTGGGCTTCTCACCATCATCCACACAGTTTCCCCCATGATGAATTGTTTATCTGAGATCCATTTTTCATATGAGATGCCCCTTGTGAATTCCTTGATGAAATACATCATGATACAGAGGAATGTTCATTATTATTCTCATTATTTTTTATTCACATCATTGTCATTATCATTACCATCATCATTTGTCTTTTTCCATCCGTGTTCCCCTTGCTCCCTAAAGATATTTTTGCCATGCTTCATTCTTTATTAGGAATTAATTTTATTAGATTTAGTTTCATTATTTCTTTGCTGCCTTATTTCCACCTACCAGTTGACTGGTGTGTGTGTGTGTGTGTGTGTGTGTGTGTGTGTGAGAGAGAGAGAGAGAGAGAGAGAGAGAGAGGATGCAACCATATTTAAAATTTCACTCATGCTTAAAATTTTGCCTGAAAAATAATGATCAGAACTTAATATCCATCTTAATATCCATGCCAACTAAGTTTCTGGATATTTATCTGATTTCTGAGGAATCTTTTGGATTTGTCCCATCTTTTGTTGACTGCCTTCCTCCTCCTTCATTCGTCAGGTTATCTGATGAACACTGTCAATGACTGATCTACTGGAACCATGAAAATTGTTCAATTGCAGAGACAGAGACATCTCATATGAGGGCTTTATAAGTGTTCAGCACAGTCCCTTTCCCTTCCTCTTTCCCTAAGTGTTCCATGACATTTTATTATATACATAGCAAATCCTGCTCACAAATATTGAAACAAAGCAAAGTGTGTTCTATGGGAAATAAGGACTTCTTGCCGTATGCTTTGGACCTTAATGGGCAGGGCTGCTGGGAGATAGGAGGCCTTGGAAGAGAAACTATACATAATCTTAACTAGCAGTTAGGGTCACTGTTATTGTTCAAATGTTTCCTCATTTAACATTTGATTATATAATCAATAGAAAATATAAATTTGGAGAAATACTTTGAATGGACATTTAAAATATTGTATTCTCATTTTATTTCTGTAGTGCTCACTCATTTAAAATATTGTATTCTCATTTTATTTCTGTAGTGCTCATTCCTTGGTGTGAAAGCAAGCCATGAAAACCAACAACTCTTTCAGTTCATGATGACTATAAGGCGCTGCCTGGAATCTTAATGGATACAAAAAAGTATTGCCCTTCATGAAGTCTCTAAATAAATTTCATTGAACAGTTTAGGCTTGAAGGGACACAGCCTCTTTTTCATTCAATGTTTTCTTTTAAAGAATATTAGATTATATGTGGATGAGTTTTACAAAATCAGACATGTCAGAGAGATGTCTTGAATGTCTATAATGTAAAATAGATCAAGTTAAAATTCATATAAATTCTCAGCCTATTCTTAGCATTCATTGGAATAAAATCTTACTCTCTGGAAATGTAGAATTGGGATTCCACTATTTGGAATTTGATAATAATTACTATATTGTTCAATTTCATTTTTTTTTGTTTCTTTATTCATTTATGAAATAGCAACCAAGAGACTATAGCACAAGGCTGTGTTCTAGTGGTAAGGAGGAATCTAAGAATGAGGCAGAATTTCTGCCCTGAAGGAGTCTTTTATCAGCAGTACCTTATACAGAATTTGAAAATATTATGAGAGTCCTTTGCGAGAGACCTGTCTGTCGGGCTGTTAACAAACCAAGTCTGGCCCCTAGCCTGTTTTAGAATCCAGTTAAAATAAAGAGAAAAGTGGTGGTAAAGAAGGAAAGGAGTTTATTTTGATTTGGCTACCCCAGAAAGACAGCTTGTCTAGAAAATTGTCTTTCCTAGTCTAAGGAGAGATTCAGGATTCTATAAGGGAAAGACAACAGTGGGAGGCCAAGGCATGCATATAGCAGTCTTTGTCAGGCTGCAGTCTGGTTGCACCTCTGGTCTTCTGGGGTCCTGCTGGGGTCTGCTGGTATAAGGACTTAGGAAGTAGTTTCCGCGTCCACTATGAGTTGATTCCCTTCCTCCTTCCCTAAGCGTTCTGTGACACTGGAAAGCAGAAATAACTTAAAAAGAGAGAACAGATTAGAAGGTTAAAATTGAGTCAGGACAATGCCTGAGTCCTCCTTTAAGTCAATTTTAAAGTAGCCTCTGTTGCAGCAGTGTCTCAGCACCAGCCTGTGGGTATAAGGTGTGCCAGGAAAGCTTGTTCATATCCTCTTTTCTCTCTGGTGACTGTGGAAGTTCCAGTTTTGTGTAGGTTATATATTAAAATTCTGAATAACATAGCATCCAGAATAAGAAAAACACTGTCCTCCATATTTTTTTTTTTTCTGGAAAGCAGAGAGGCAGATTGTTGATTTTGTCTCATCTGACTGTACCTGAGCAGCTCACAATCTATATGTTTAAACACATTTCTCTGTCTTAAATAACTTAGGAAGAGAGAATTTCCCCCAAAATGCTAGAGTAAAATTGACTGTAAAATTGAGAAACTGTGATGTATATTCTCCAGTGATTATGGCTTTCTGTTTTCTTGGGTCTGCTGGAACCACTTTCTAGATTGATGAACAATTGCCTTCATATTATTAAAAACTTTTTTGGCCTAGAACTAAGATAGATAGATAGATAGATAGATAGATAGATAGATAGATAGATAGATAGATAGATAGATCAATGACACACTTACATTTCACATTGTGGGCTTCCTGACATTGCTGCAGGGAAATTCTGAGGCATTGGGAGATGGAAGAGAAGGTCCTTGAAGGCCTTGGAGACCTAGGTTTTAAAACCACAACACCACTTCTGCCACATCCCATAATACTATCAGACTGCTTCAGCTTCAAGGTCAGGAAAAGTTTCAACATATTGACAGGATAACTTCAAAGTATTATGAAGGAACAGTAAGAAAGTGTCTAAAAATAAAACAACAATGATAAAATTTAATATACTTGTGCACTTTTCTACTGTTAAGCATGGAAAAATCTCAAATTGATTATCTGGAAGAACTTATATTGTTTTCAAAGTTTATTTTTTATTTTTTGTGATTCTGTGTAAAACTTCCTTGGCTATTAAAAAAATTTGAACTTATTAAAAGTTCTGCTGTTAAAACCAGATAAATTATAATTAATTTCTTGATTAAACAAATACTTACTGGGTTTGTATAAGTCAGGAATTCTATTTGATGCCTCACATTTTGGAGATAAATTTCAAATTTTATAAATTTAAGCTCATTGTTTAGAAAAAGAACAATAAGTAAAAAAAAAATGTGTTCCTCTAAATTACAGTATATTTTCAGAATGATCCGCAGCCTTGTTAAACTATTCTACAAGTAAGCCTTATAATAGTTATTTTTCCATATTTAATAGGATTCTTAAAAAATATGAGTATTGTGTGCAAGATTTGGTCAACAATTAATATAATGATGATAATTGTAATGTACTTGCATAGTCTCTCTTCCAAGATGAAATGCTTCATTTGTGTGAGTTTGTATTTATGTGTGTGAGTGTGTGTGTGTGTGTGTGTGTGTGTGTGTATTTTGGTTTTACTTTTTTGCAGGCTAGGTCACAGATGGGATTTCAATTGTGTCTGAGCAAAGGTATTTGATAAATGATCTTCACATGGCTTTCTCCCCATCTTGCCATTTCTGTTAGCTTTTATCCTATCACAAAATGCACTTGTTTACTGAGGTTTTTGGATCATTGTACTTTTATGTTGCCTGCTTAATTGTTTTATGTGTATCTGGTATTTCATTGTTGCACACCTGTCTTCCCTGTAGGATATATGGGGTTATAATATATTCATGCTGTCTACTTATCTGCTTTTCCATTCTCTGGAATTCTCTGCCAGAAGACAGTGTATACTTGTATGTGAATGGATAAAGGATAGAATTTATTTAGTTTCATAGCAATAGAATTAAATGATATTTCAGGCCTCTAGTTATGAGTCTGTCTAGGCCTCATCGCTGTAGCTTAGGAGAAAATAAAATGTTTTATATATTAATATTTTGCATTACTAAAGCCAATACTTCCCCAAATTTTCAAAATGTGAACAGTTTGATGAAAATTCTTATTCTACTTATTTTATAATTTTATATTTTCAAAAAAGTTTTTAAATATATTCCAGACATTGTTAAAAATAAGGTTTGGATTTTTATTGCTCCATTGAGTACCTAGAGAGTATATAAGGAAATAAATTCCAGGACTCAATAAATTTCATGCCATTGACATTCTTGATGAGTCCAAGCCATTTTTGTTGTAAAATATTACATATTTATGTATAGATAATGATTTTCTCATGGGTAGATTCATGTTAGAGTCATTTTGGTCACATTGTTGATGGTTTACACTTATTTTATCATCCTATCAGGAAACATTACATTACTTTATTCTACTATTAAATTGTATGATCTCTTAGCTGAAGAGACTGATCATTAGATATCTTTGTAACTTTCCTATGTTCAATATGAATACACAACTAGTGAAACTCCACATCAACCACAAAACTGGGATCCTATTTAGAGTAAGTTATAGTATATGTGTGTATAATAAGTCAAAATATACTCTACTGTCATGTATATCTAAAAAGAAAAAATAAAAAATGTTCTAAGAAAAAGAAAGAAAGAAAGAAAGAAAGAAAGAAAGAAAGAAAGAAAGAAAGAAAGAAAGAAAGAAAGAAAGAAGTAATCGATTGAGTAATATTGTGGATTCTGTACAGTCCTTTCTCCCATTATCTACTGGGGTCTTTTTCTGACTTAATTGAGAGTCTCCAATGAGCAATATTAATGCTGCTAGCCATATATATGCCATCTGACATATTTCTGTGAATTTTTTTTCCAAAGTCTCAAATTTAAGTGTGTATATATGTCAGAGGCAGCTTTTAAACTGGTTCCTTTTTCCATTTTCATATATTCTCACTTGTCTTGAAGCATTTACTGACTTTCTAATGAAACAAAACATCTTTCTTATACTTTCCCTGTCGGACCTGGAATCCACTATTTCCCCAAGGACATATTAGAAACTAACATCCGAGCACTAGGTATGCTCATTTCTATTGGGGCATCAATTCTTTGAGGATTTTTTTCCTTCTATTTATTGGTGCGTTATAATCATATATAAAAGTTGGATTCATTGTTACATTTATATGTGCATAATTTGGTTGATTTCATTCTGCATTTCCTCCCTTTTCCCTTTCCTCCTCCTTCACCCATGATCCCTTTCCTCTAATGTTCTCCCTTCTATTTTCATGTGATTCACCTTTTGTATTTTATTTTTCTCTGATTTCCACATATGAGAGTAAACATTCAATACTTAACCTTTTAGGTCTTGCTTATTTCACTTAGCATGATTTCTAGTTCCACCCCTTTACCAGCAAATGACACAATTTCATTTTTCTAAGAGCTGAATACAACTCCATTGTGTTTATATACCACATTTTCTTTATTCATTCATCTATTGGTGGGCACCTGGACTGGTTGCATAACTTGGCTATTGTTAATTGTGCCACTATAAACAGTTATATGGCTGCGCCACTATAAACAGTTATATGGCTGCATCACTATAGTATACTGATTTTAGGTACTTCTCCTAATAGTTTGATTATATTGTGATTCCATTCCTGTACTTTTGAGGAAGCTCCATACTGATTTCCATGATGATTGTATTCATTTGCAGTCCCACACAAGGCATGAGTGTGCCTTTCTCCCCACATCCTTGCCAGCATCTATTATATTTATATTCTTGATGCTTGTCATTCTAACCAAGGTGAGATAAAAATCTCAATGTTTTTATTTACATTCACCTGATAGCTAAGGATGTAGTTCATTTTAATATATTTCTTGGTCATTTTGCATTTCTTCCTTTGAGAAATGTATGTTTAATTCATTTGCCCAATTATTGATTGGGTTATTTGGTTTTGCTGTTAAGTTTTTAAATTCTTTATGTATTCTGAATCTTAATTCTCTGTCAAAAGAATAGCTGGCAAAGATCTTCTCCCATTCTGAATTCTCTTTTTTCATGCTCTTAATTTTTATCCATTGCAGTGATTGCAGTGTAGAAGCTTTTAAATTTGATACCATCACAGTTATTGATTTTTGGTTTTATTTCTTGAGATTGAGGAAATGTATTAAGGAAGTTGATGCCTGTACCTTTATGTTGAGTATTGACCCTAAATTTTCTGGTCTTATTCTTAGGTTGTTGATCCACTTTGACTTGACTTTTATGCAGGAAGTAGATAAGCACATAGTTTCATTCTTCTCTATATGAATAACCAGTTAATACAGCAGCATTTTTTTAAAAGCCTGTCTTTTCTCCAATGTATATTTTCTGCACATTTGTCAAGGATCAAATGATGACTGTTTCTGTGTGGGTTTGTTTCTGAACCTTCTTATTCTCTTCCCTGATCTTCATGTCTAATTGTTTTGGGTTTTTTTTTTTTTTTTTGATACCAGAAATTGAACCCAGGGATGCTTAACCACAAAGCCACATTCCCAGCTCTTTTTATTTTTTATTTTGAAACAGAGTCTCACTAAGTTGCTTAGAACCGCCTAAGACGCTGAGGCTGACTTCAAACCTGCAATCCTCTTACCTCAGCTTCTGAGCTGCTGGGATTATAGGCATGCGCCACCACACCCAGCTTGTTTAAATTCTTTAAGAATCTTCAATGGACAACACTAGGATAAGAATATTCTAAGGATAAAAGTAACTTTAAAGAATTCTTGAGCTTTACATAAATGATTATTCATCCTGCCGAACACTGAAGTTCAAATCCAGCATCACAGACTTTTTCCTCACCTTCATTGTCATACCGTACATTAATTGCTTTCTTTCACAATGAAACACCAACTTCCCAATTATCTGTTTACTCATTTATAATACTCATAATAGATTCGGTGTGAAAGTTAGTTTCAGGAGCTATGTAGAACTGAGCATGCAGGGTATTCACGGGTAATTCTTACCTTTCGTCACTTATTATGATGAAAGAACTGTGCTTTGCTGTATTCCCTTTCTGCCTACTCTGGGGTATTCCTCTGTCTCACCAATGTTTTCCTGATACATAACTGTGGATCAGATTCTAGTTTGGACCGGGAATATTCTTAAAGGAAAATGATTTAGTGATACTGGTTAAAGCATTGTGAGAAGAATTTTCAGGACTGTAGCCATAGGTAGGAGACCCAAGTATCTTAGAGATGTGAATGTGCATTTTAAAATTAAATGACCATTTCAAAATACCTATTTTCAAATATGTCCTCTAGTGTGAGCTGAATCATTAGAATAGTTAATTTTGAAAAATAAAATCTGCAGAAATATATTTTTTCCTATATAATAGTTCAAAGCAGAGATATTGGTTTGTGACATTTTACCACACTGGCTCAAAACTAACTATTCTATGAATAAATATTCATAATGTGTCTCATGTCTGCTTGGTACTACTGCTTCTCATTCTGGATCAGGACAGAGAGCAGCTTCTCTCATGAGACTTATGCTGTGCTAGAGGTTTATTCATAAACAAGAAATTGGCTGGGTTCAACTGATAGTATTTAGACCTTTGGAGAGACTGGAGGTAGAGCTTGATATGATGTGTAGTAAAGACACTGACAGTAAATGACTCATCTAATTTCTAAAGAAGACTGTTTAAATTCTTTGCATGAACAAGGGAAAGTATTATTATTGAAAAACTCTAAATCTTTTTAGAATGCATTGATGAGCTCTGATGATACATCTTGTCACTCTGTTCAAGTTATTATAAGTGTCTTACCAAGAATTGTAAAAGCCTGATATTTTCATTTTTTTTTTTGCATGCTCAAATAGCCTGCCACAAATTCATAAAGTTTTCAGATGACTAAGACTCCTGGATTGGAGGAAGCTTCTTTAATATACATGTACAACCGGAACTTTATATTCACATCTATTCCTCATGTCCACCAAGCCCCTTGAAGGAGGTTAAGTGCACTGTAGATTTGTGTCACATCTGAGGAACCCCAAGCTTAGGAAACATTTTAAAGGGGACTTCAGGCTATGTTTTTTTTACAAGGAAATATTTTGTTTATTTACTAGACATTAAAATTTCTTGTCCTAAGGAGACACTATCTCCATCCCCCAAGGCTTTTTGTTGTATTATACAAACTTCTTGTATATATAATACACAATGATGGGCATAATTGTCTCTGTTCACAAAGAGAAAGGTTGGAAATACATAGGGACTCATCTTCCAATATCCCTTCGTCTATGCTACACTTTTAAAAAATACACTGTCCCTAAAAAACAATCACTTAGAATATTTATCTCACAAATAACAAAGAATGACATACTTACATCACACATATGATGGGATTGGTCATAGTTTGTCCAATTTATACTTGAGATTTATAGTGAGGTTCATGGAGACTTATTTATGATTTAGTCTCCCGTAGTTAATAAATTTAACTGCCGAAGTTATTTAATCTTAGATATTTGTAATAATCCAAGGACTCAGTGTTTAGAATGTATTATGTGCCTATGCAATCTGTTCTCTAAATAGAGCTTTTTTTGTGCTGAAAACTAAGAGCTTTCAGGTCTCATGTCAGTGTGACATTCACATATATTTGGCGTCCCTTCACACCATCAGCTTTCACTTGAGGAAAGCTTTCCATTACATAGATCAGTCTACTGAAAAATTTGTTGGCATGGGACTCTTATCACAGTTAGAGAAATTGGTGTAGTTTGGCTCTCCTCTGCAGCTGCAAAGGCAGACTCTTCAGAGTAACCACTGATGGGCCATTCTATTCCTTAGCCCTGGTAAATTGCACATGTGTCTAAATCAGCAATGTCGAAAATTCAGCACAAGACACTCTATGGATATATCAAAATATGACATAATAGTATCCTATAGGTGTTTGGGAGTGATTGATTGATTTTTCATCAAAGTAAAGTTTGTTTTCTAAAGGTTAGTAAACATTTAAGTTGTTTAGTGGGTAGGCCAACATTTTTTTAAATATTGCTAAATCATCTGGGAGCATTTTAACATAGTATTAATGATATCAAATATATGCTTTCTATAAATTTATTATGTAAATTTAGGGTGAATTTTGTGAAATCCTTAAGTCCTTTTATCTAGCTGGCCAAAACTATTGCAATTATATAAGACCATGAAAGTACTGTGACAGAATAATTATCTTTAATCATACTAATTACATTAATGGATAAAAACAGATAATTAAGGCCTTACTCTGTGAAAATAATAGTTTTATATGAACGATTGAATATTATCTTGCATCTTATCTTTACTATCCCTTCACCTCTTCTCACCTTTATTTGGCATCCAAACATTTGGAAAAAGCAAAAACAAAACTTCTGAACCCACATTCTGTCAAATACACATGAGTTTCTATCCTTTTTTCAATTAGTTGAGATTATCCAGATTTTCTTATTTATCATATATGAAAACAGGGCCTTCAGTAAAATTTGAATTTCAGATGAAAAATGAGTAAGTGCTTTAGTATACATAGGTCCAAACATTATATCAGAAGTGATTCCTGTAAAGCAATGCATTCACTGTACTTACTATCAGCTAGTTGGAGTGTGATTTTAGAAGATAACTAAGCAGTGTTCTACCATTATATCCACAAAATATAGGAAGAGTTTTAAGGCTTTTATTGAAATTCGAATTAGCCATAGAGGGAAAATTTCAATGTTCAACTTTAAACTGCAAATCTAAGTCGCCTACTATATATTACAAAAGTTAAATGGGAGTTTCATGTCATTCTCTGGTTATAAAATATATGCATAAAACTTTCTGTTCAATGATATTTAAATTTCAATTTGTCTATTATAAAGGGCAACAAATAAATTTGAGGATATTTATTTTTTCCACATTCAATATTAAAAGGAAGGTGGACATTTTCATGATTTCAATGATTAACAACCATTTAAATTTCCACAAGTCTTCATGTAATGGCAAGTCTTCTATCATATTATTAACTGACATTCATGAATTATTTATCAAACAGTATTATTAAATGAGTTCTTCCTTTATTAGTGGGTAAAAATACACTGGAATTAATTTGTTCTTTATTGTACTTTAGGTTTTTGGTAAAAGTGAAAAACAGTAACAGGCAATATCATTATTTCTGCACTGAAGAATCATTCATTGGCATAAAGGGTATGGAACCTTGAAACAAAACCCACGGAGTGCTTGCTCAATTTGAGAGTCCTTGCACTTATCATGGAGAGAGAGAAGTTTAATTAGGTACATTGTTTATTCAGGATATACTTAAGACTCTGTTGCTAACTTTTAAAACAACACTCAATAGCTAATAATTTTCTTAGAGGTTTATAATTCCAAGTTTTTAAATATAAAAAGAAATTACCTCCAGGGCCCCATTTTAATAAGTCTGTGATCTATTGATCTTGGGATCTGCACTCTTTTGTGGACTTCCAATCTTCCCTCCTTTTAAAATAGCCCTGAAGTCACTGTGTGAAGGCATCTTCTCAGATACTCATTGATGCGAGTTTAAATACTGCAATGTCCTTTATCAAGGAGAGCTGACACATTTCCAAAGCTGTCACAACTGGCTAATTCTGGTCGGATTCATAAGGGATTAATTGGCCATGGGTGCTTGTGAACTGAAATACAGTCATAGTGGCTGTAGATCTGTCACTTTGATACACAAGGTAATCAAGTCCAGTAATAGACACTCCATGAATGTTAATAGCTTACCTAAGCAAGAAATCATTAGAGGCTATTTACTGGGTGTCAGATGGAAGAACATAGTCTGGATTTTTGTTAAATACTTTTTGGTATTTTGGGGGATAAACTTTTCCAAAACTGTACTAAAATATCAAATATATTGTGGTTCAGTTTTGTGACAAACTAGAAAGTAACACAAAGCTTAAGAAGTTAAACTTGAGCGCATAAACTTAAGCTAAAAACTAAAAGTAAAATAGAATATTTTTCTAGTTCATTTTTACATTTTTTTGGTAAAGGTTGAAACAATTTTTTTAAAAATGAAGAAAAGTGAACATTGACTCTCACTTGGTTTCTCTATTAGGAAATCTTTCCAGAACATTTACTATTTATTTATGTACATTCACGTGTGTAAATAGGTTTATAGATTTTTATATAAAATGGATTTAGTATGTTTTCATGGTTTATTGGTTGTAAATATGTATAAATATGTTGCATTCTATCTGATAACATAATATTCTCTATATGGGTGCACTGTAATTTATTTAAATATTATTTGAATTTTAATTATAAAAAGTTTCTAAGGAAAGGAAACAAATTATTTTATTTCAATGTTAGTCATTTTATTTTTATTATTTTTTAATTGTTTTATATGTATATACACACATATTAGTTATAGTTGGAGACAATACCTTTACTTTATTTATTCATTTTTATTTGGTTCTCAGGATTGAACCCAGTGCCTCACACATGCTAGGCAAGTTCTCTACTGATAGGTCACAACCCCAGCCCTATTTTTCATTTTTTGTTTGTTCTTTTTAGTTACACATAACAGTACAATGTATTTTGACATATCATACATAAATGGAGTATAACTTCCCATTCTTGTGGTTGTACCTGATATGTAGTTACAATGGTCACGGATTCATATATGAACATAGGAAAGTTATGTCCAATTCATTTTACTGTCTTTCCCATTCCCATACCTCCTCCCTCTCCCACCCATTCCTCCCTATCCAATTCAGTGAATCTCTCCTCCTTCCTCCTCTCTGCCTATTGTGAGTCAACATCCACATATCAGAGAGAACATTCGGCCTTTGGTTTTGGGGGCACTGGCTTCTTTCACTTAGCATGATATTCTCCAGTTCCATCCATTTACCAGTAAATACCGTAATTTCATTCTTCTTTATGTCTGAGTAATATTCTATTGGAAAGTGATTAGAATTAGATAAAGTCATTAGGGGGGAGCCCTCATAATTGATTGTTAGTGATTTTATAAGAAAAGAATAAAGAGACTAGAAGATATATATATATGTTCTCTATCTCCCATCAGGCAATGCTCTCTACCACCTTGGGAGACTGTTAGCATGAAAGCCATCCCTGTTTGTAACCCCTCAACTTTGGACCTCCAAAGTGAATCATTTCATTAAAATGATTCCAGTCTGTAGTATTGTGTTATATAGTCAACAGCAAGGTGAAGAATAAATATTTCTAACATGTAAGGCACTAGGCTCATCATTGGGAAAATATCCTTAAGAAGAAAGTACACCATGAGATAAATACACATGTAGTGCACGAAGTGTTCAAAAGTTTAATGCTCTAAGGCTGAGTAACACTACATTAATACTACATTGTGTATGTACACCAAATTTTCTTTTATCCATTTATCCGTTTATGGACACGGAGGTTGGTTCCATTGTTGAGCTCTTGTGAGTTGAACTGCTATACACATTGATGTAGCTGTGTCATTGTAGAATGCTGATTTTAAGTCTTCTGGGTATATGCTGAGAAATGGGATATCTGGGTCAAATGGTGGTTCCTCTCCAACTTTTCTGAGGAATTTCCATAATGGTTGCACCAATTTTCAGTCCCACCCACAAAATATGAGTGTGTCTTTTCACCACATCCTTGCCCACATTTATTGTTACTTGTATTTTTGCTAATTACCATTATGACTGGAGTGAGATGAAATCTCAGTGTACTATCTGTTGCTAAAGCTTTGAAGTTGTTTTTTGTTTTGTTTTGTTTTTGTTGTTGAAACAGGGTCTCACTGAGTTGATTAAAACCTCACTTTCACTGAGGCTGTTTTAAACTTGCAATCCTCCTGTCTCAGCCTCCAGAGCTGCTGGAATTTCAGGTGTGTGCCACTGTGCCTGGCTGCCTTTAAGTTTTAATATAGAATTTTGCACTTTGATTGGTGTCCCTGTTCTCTCAGAAATAATCAAATTTCTAATTAGACACCAGTTGGAATATTTGTCTGTGGCTGCTGTCCCTCACACTAATTATCTTTTGCTAAGAAATTATTGGAGAAGTAGAAGAAAAGATGAAATTATAAATTTCTCAGGCAAAAAGCTGACTCGACTAAAAAGGGAATGTTGGAAATAGCAATGGAGTTGGGGAAAACCTGCAAACCTGCCATCCAGGACAAAAAATTCTATAGAATAAGCACCAGGGGTGTCGTCCTCATATGCCTCATTCTCAAAGACTTTGACATGTTATCTTACACTCAGGTTTAGTAAACCAGATGACTGGTAGGGTATACTTTGCTACAACTTGCACATCAGAATATGTGCACAGGGAGAGAAATAAACACCACAGTAGATTATCAGCTGTGTAAGCAAAACAAACAAACAAACAAACAAACAAAAAACAAAAACACAGCTACAATATATAAATATGTTAAAAAAACTTAACGCAACTGCAATAGGCATAATTATCTTCACACATATAAAAAGCATTTTTGTACATCTCTCCAAGAGTTCCTGGTAGGTTTAACATTAAATTGTTGAGTACATCTAAAGTAATTAGTATAAGCATTTAAATCATGGTGACTTACTAAATTGTGTTGTCATAAAAATATGGGCATGTATTTACACAAAGCAATAGTAAAGTCAAATGTGCAGTTGCTTGTTAAGAATTGTAAGTTTTATAGACAAAATAATGCTTAGTTTTTGTTTCTGATTACCCTTTGAAGGACACTTCTTGTGTTAAGACTAGATAGTTTTAGTATGAAAATGAAGGAGCTCTTTCCTTTCTATGTTGTTATTTTCTCTGTAGTCTAAACAGGCAGGACTGACTGGTTATTTCTGCCTCCTATTTCTGTAGTAGGCAACGATTGTTTGTTTTTAAAATAGTTTCTTATGCAAGAGTCCAGGCACTGAGGTTCATATTCTATGAACCCTCAAGTACAGGTTAAAGAAGAAAGTTTCCATCAGTACTCCTATTTCAGAAAGCCAAGCAGCGAAAGTAGTGGCCCATCAAGATAGTGGCATGTGACTAGAAAAGAGCAGTTGTTGAAAAGACAGATGGTGTAATGGATGAGATGGTAAAGTTAATACAGCAGAGAGAAAGACAAAGACATGGTTGAAACGTGTGGATGTTACTAGAAGTAATTCCAACATCTAAAAAATAAAAAAAGACTAATTTTACAGTTTTACAAAGTTATAATAGCACTATTTATTCTTCAATTTTAGAGTAGCATATTGTGTGTATGTGTGTGTGTGTGTGTGTATGTGTGTGATATATATATATATTTTTGTTGTTGTTGTTGTGGTTTGTTTGCTTTGTTTTGTTTTTTGTTTTGGTGCTGGAGATTAAACCCAGGGCCACTTTACTACTGAGCTATAGCCTCAGTTCTTTTTTATTTTTAGACAAGGTCTTCCTAAGTTGTCCAGGCTGATCTTGAACTTGCAATCCTCCTGCTCCATACTCTCGAGTAACTGGAATTACAGGCATATGCCATGCCACCCATTTCAATGTGACACATTTTATTGCTAAACTTCTATAATTTGTGAAATTTCACAAAATAGTGTTAACATCAGAACAATCCCAGATATATTTACCAAAAATTCAACCAAGTGAATAAATTATATATAATCCTCAATTGAATTAATAGGTTTGCTATTTTTATTACAAAATATGTCTTCCCATCAACTTTTATAGATCACCCAAGATATACTCTGACAAAAAAGGAAAATGAATTACACACATACCCTTTACTTGCTTGTGCTTGTTTTCTAGTGTAAGAGATAGAAATGCAAATACATAATGACACAGTTGGAGACATATTACATATCACAATGGAGGCACAGGCAGAGTGTTTTTGGAAGAGGAAGGAAGAAGCAATCATGGAGGGCTTTTAAAATTGGTTCCTCCAGCTGAAAATATTCTAATCAAGTCCTTCATACCTATCACAATTGAATCCAACCCGAATGTCTCTACAGTATTGCTGGCTTCTACTGTTCAGATAATGACTGAAATATGACCATGAGAAACTCTCTAGCCCACGTTAATATTTAACTCTTAGCAAAACTTCTTAGAATGTATGTGATAATTTCCTTTGAACTACACACTTATGTATTTATCTTGAGTTTGGTCTTAATGCATTAAAATGGTGTTATCCTGAATTTGTTCCAAATATATTTTCCATTTCCTTGTTTTTCTGTTATCTTTGTCCTATATATTGCCGAGGGCATGTTTTACATGATAGTCTGTAGAGAACACAGGCTGCATCTGCAATTTTATTTGTGAAACATTCATCACAGTTATGAGCAGTCAAGGCACTCAGCACAGCCTTTATTGGAGGGGACATTTACCTGTGGAGATGGTGGGTCAGATATAGAAGTTTACATGCATCTCCTTGTATACCACAATATCTCTTTTATATATTATCCAGTTGCTCCTATCGCTTACTCGTGAGTAAAGGCTTATCAAGGACTGTTATTCAGAGAAATGGAGGGCTTAAAAGTTGTTAAGTGCTTATTAAAGAAGACTGTCACAGGCAATTATAAAATAATGTTTCTTTGTACTTCTTGCTCACAAGGAGACAAGTGAGTCGTCCCCAGAGTTTCATGAAAAGAGCATCTGACACTTAAAAAAGCCAATTAGTAGAGCTACTTAATTGTTCATTTGGATTTATGTCCCTCTAAGTCAGTTCATTTGGTAACGTTTTCAATAACAACAAATAGAAAGAGCAGTTTAATGTGAAGATCAATATTTAGTGGAGATCAACAAAACATAGTAAACAAACTGCTGGGTTTTTAAAATCTGCTCAAACAAGAATTTTAATTCTATTATACTAAATTCAACCAAAGAAAGACTTTTACAAAAGAAATGGTCAACCGTTAATACAAGCCAGACAAGGTCTTTAAAAAATATAAGAAATATACATATTCCTAAATGTTTTTCAAATAGGCAAAATGAATAAAGCATTGAAACATTAAAATTTGTTGCAACATACAACATATGATTGAAGATTATAAATAAAAATATCTTGAATGCATCCATTGTTTATTCTGTGATTATAGAACTGTAACACAGAAACTATTGCTTACCAATTTCTCCTACAACTATTTATTGGACACCCATAAGTTGCCAGACTTGACTCCTAGTTCCTGGAGTAAATTTGTAAATGAAACAAATTTACACGAAACTTAACCTTAATGAGTGAAGAAAGAGAGATGCATAGATAAGGAGCAATAATTATGGATATCCTTTTGTGGGGGCTCACACACACAGACACACACATATGACATTTGATAAATGCGGTTGTTGACTAGCATTGGAAACTCTGAGTTGAAAACAACAAGAAATCTACCTAAAACCATTTAAATAATTCATGAAGCTGAGAAATCCAGAGGTGGGTTATTTTGGTATTTTGTTATTGTTACTCAAGATGCTGTTTCTAATGCTAAATAGACCTCTCATTTTTTTGTTTTGCCCTACTTGTTTGATTTTTCTTCTTCCCTTTTGTTCTTATTCTAGCAATAATCTGTCAATAGTTCCTGTAAGATTTAAAGGGGTTGGCCCACCTGAGAATCAGTCTTTTGAGCAACCCATCTGTGGAATGCTATCTGGCAGGCAGACCTTCCTAAACGTGACAACTGCTATTAGATGGAAAGACTATGAAGGAAACTGAGGGAGAACTAATTGCCACTGCACTGTCCACCTCTGTAAGGGCAAATGAGAACATTTTAGATCTGAACATATATAATGTGTAAATGTCATGTGGGATGTTTATGCCTACTAAGTTACAATCTGAATCTAGGCCTTTATTATGATATTATTAACACGATGTTCTGAATCTATTAAATAGATGGCATCATGTTTTGAAGGGAGAGTAAATAAGACATCACATAAAAAAAATACCCTAGCTCACCCCAATAAGTGGACCGGACATTTTTTTGTAATGAATCCTACTATTAATTCCATATAGGAAGTTGTTGATATCATATTTTCTTCCAGAGAATATATATTATTTTCTAATTCATCAAATCACCTCAAGAAAAAAACGTCTCTTCTTATGATCAGTTTGTTCAAACTTTATGCTCCTCATTTAAAACAATATATAAAAAATAAGAATAATAAATTCAAAACATATTTACCTAAAGGTAAGCTCACACCAAAGAAGTGTACTATAAAATGCATGTTTTCTTACTTTTACCTCCAATTTAAAAAGAATTGTACATTTGATAACAGCAGACTTCATATTTAGTACAGAAATGTAATTTTAATTTAGTTCATAA
The DNA here is from genome assembly GCF_052094955.1 of Ictidomys tridecemlineatus. Classification (NCBI taxonomy): domain Eukaryota; kingdom Metazoa; phylum Chordata; class Mammalia; order Rodentia; family Sciuridae; genus Ictidomys; species Ictidomys tridecemlineatus. The sequence goes on from NC_135490.1 coordinate 41,522,793, forward strand.
TGATGCTTCGATAGAAATGCCTGTTATTAACCGTGTCAGCCTGATTGCTTTCTGACTAGAGTATTCAATTAGACATAATCTGTTCTATTCATACAAAGGAAAGTGAAACAGAAAAGAATTCAGTTACTGAATCTGAACTTGAATAGGCACTTACAGTAACATGCATTTTATAAAACTCTTTTGCAGGTATGGAAGTGATTTTTCAATAATGTAGCCAACTTGATTAAAGGTGTGTGCATGGATATATCATCTTCCACAGTGCTTTAAATATTCTACTTTATATCTGATGAGCTTTTATTCATGTGGCATTATAGCAAAACTAAACTGCATGTTCGCTTTCATGTTTAATGTGTCTATTTACTTATTTAATTATTTTTGTGGTACTAGGGATTGAATTCAGGGTTGCTTTGCCACTGAGCTACATCCTCCACTTTCCCCACCTACACACCTTTTTTTCTTCTTCTTATTTATTTATTTATTTATTTATTTATTTATTTATACATACCAGGGATTGAACCCAAGGGTGCTTAACCACTGAGCCACATACCCAGCCCTTAGTACTTTTTCTTTTGAGACAGGGTCTCAGTAAATTGGTAGGGCCTCACTAAATTGCTGAGGTGGTTTTTGAACTTTCAATCTTCTTGCCTTAGCCTCCCAAGCTGCTGAGATTACAAAGTATATCCCTTCCCAATACCCTCCACCAACACACACAGCTTTTTAAAACGTTTATTTGAAATAGGATCTTGCTAAATCATTCAGACTATCCTTGAACTTCTGAGCCTCCTAATTTAGGCTACCCAGTCCCCAGGAATGCAGGGACGCACCACCACACACGGCTCATATTTAATATATTTCAAAGGCTTAAAGCAAGACTAAAATTCTTGAAAGCCTCATGCTTAGAAGTATTCTCCTCTAGTCAGAAAATTAATGTCTGAGATCTTCCATGGTAATAAAGGGAGAAAGAGCTCTATTTAATTACTTTAAAAGCTCTTAAATTTCTTGCCTATCAAGGTAGAAATGGTAGGAGAGTTTCCCTTTGTACTTTCTGGCAAAGTAAAATTTATTCAGACTCCCTACCAATAAATGTTCTCAACAATATTTTCTTGTAATTCTCCCTCCATTAAAACAAATATTACTGTGGTTTTTTTTTAAGAGAGAGTGAGAGAGGAGAGAGAGAGAGAGAATTTTTAATATTTATTTTTTTTTTAGTTCTCGGCGGACACAACATCTTTGTTGGTATGTGGTGCTGAGGATCGAACCTGGGCCGCACGCATGCCAGGCGAGCGTGCTACCACTTGAGCCACATCCCCAGCCCCTTACTGTGGTTTTTAATACACAAAACTTTTAGATGGCATCACAATATTTTTAAAACTTTATTTTTCACTTAGATCTAGAAGCAGCATTGCCTAGATCCTGAGTCTCCAGGCAAGTAAGATGAAAGCAGTTGTTTTGCCTTATCTTGTGTGGATCTACTTGTTTCTTTCCCCAGATGTGAAATACTCTCCTTTTATCTTAATTCACAAGATATTATGTATATCAGTTGACTCTAAGAGACTTAGGTTAGTAATTTCAACTATGGAGAGTAAAAATTAGCAATGCCCCTGCTTCCTATGTTATTTCTACTAATTGTTTTTTTAATCTGCTTTCTAACAGTCTGTTCAAATGAAACTTTCATAATATCATTTATTAAGTTTAAATTTTTTGGTTGTATTGATTAAATATTGTAATGTGTTTAAAGTGTAATATCTTTAAATTTTTATACACAGTGGTTTTTTTTCAGTTTTTCATTTGGGGCTTAAATATTTATGTTGAGGTTTGTTTTCTTTTTGAAACATTTGCATTAAATTAATTTTTGACTAATACATAAAAACTGTACAAATTAATGGGGAACCTATGATGTTTTGGTACGTGTAATAAGTGGTATGATGTTTAAATAAGTCTAAACATCTACTCAATCATGTATCATGCCTTTAAGGGAAAAACATTAAAAATCCTTTCTTCTGGGTTTTTTGAAATGTATAGTACGTCATTGTCACCTATGGTTGCCCTGCTGTTCAGCAGCACCTCAGGATGACTTTCTGCTATAATATAGTACCCATTGGTCAACCTTTTCTTCTTTTCCCCTTTTTGTAATCTCCCCAGCCTCTGAGAACCACTATCCAACTCTTCTGTGTTCAAACTTCAATAATACAAACATGTTTTAGTTAATATTTGAAATTTAGTTTTTCCTTCTGGTGGAGACAGGACACCAAATTTGGGCAAACAAAATGAAATATCTTTGTTTTTTTTTTAACTCTAAATACTGACTCTAATTTTAAAATACTACTCTTATTATGTTTATTTGTGTGTGTGTGTGTGTGTGTGTGTGTGTGTGTGTGTGTGTGTGTGTGAGAGAGAGAGAGAGAGAGAGAGAGAGAGAGAGAGAGAGACAAAGAGAGTGTGTGTGTGTGTGTTTACTGTGGTAACAATTCTACCAAGCACAGGCAAATAAATTAATCCAGTAAATTGTGTGAATCTGAACAATACTTTTGAAGTTTGTCTCTCAATTGGGCACAACCATCAGCAAAATCTACAAATATTTGGTACTGTAATAACACAAAAATAAATTTTAAATGAAATATTTCTACTATTGATAGTCACTGCTGGTCAAAACCCTAAGTTTATTACATTGCATGATGAGATTTGAAACAACACACATACACACATATCCCTTTCACCCCTCCTCACATACATATATCAGTACAACACACATTTTAGAACCTGTGATTGTGTGTGGGAGTATTTTTATTGCAATTTACAAAGCAATTTTTCTTGCTGTTTAACAATATGGTAGAAATTACAATGGCAGAAATAGCATTATACTGCTATGGGATGTTTTTTAAAAGATAGCATCTTAGTAAAATGTTTCTTTGATGAAACATTCTGTTCTCATTGAGAGCAAGATTACAATGATGAAAGTATAAGAATAGTGAAAGATATTTATCATGTTGAACATTCACTACCAGGGAAATTAGAATTGTGGCCATTCTAAATGGAAACAGCATGGGTCATGTGGATTTCTGCATCACAGTCAACTGAATCACATGATAATAATACATCAGGCTAGGTTTACTATGCTAATTTTGTAATTATAAATATAATCTATGGTAGAGATTTATTGGCAAATTAAATATTATTTAATATTATGAATACAAGATTAATTTATTTAATGAGCTAAATTGTTAGAATTCATCAGGTGGAAATTGGATATAAATAAATCAAACTCGTTAATTATTGTGTATAAAAGCCTGCTAATTTGTTTCATATATATGGATAGAAACATATGTATGAGTCTAAATGTATGTATGTATATTAATGTATTTTATGGACTGCATGGAAATTGTTTAACCTGCCCTACGCTGTATTACATCACTTGTCAATAGGGAAAATAACACTATCTACCTTCATATGTTGCTGTGAGGATTGCATAAAATATAACACATCAGATGGTAGCACAATAGCAGGCATGCAATAATTACTCAATAAATAGCACATATTATAATGAATGTTTTTATAACTATATAATAGTTATATGTAATATCAGGGTTCATTTTTATATACTTCCTCTTTCCCTCCCTTCTTCCCTCCCACTATTTCCCCTTTTCTACTCTGTTGGACTTCCATTTATTTGTTGCTTTTTTAATAGGTGCTTTATAGATATATACAATCTATGGCACATTCATAAATGTACATAGCATAATTTGGTCAGTTTCATTTTGCATTTACATCCTTTTCCCCTCATTCCTGCACTCCTTCTCTATATACTCCTTATATTCTACTGTTCTCCCTTCTATTTTTGGAGGGATACACCAATCTTTTTTTTTCCTCTCATTTTGATCAAGCTTCTACATATGAGAGAAAATATGATCCTTGACTCTTTGATTCTGGCTTATTTTACTTAATATGATATTCATTTCTATCCATACAGCAACAAATGTCATATTTCATTCTTCTTTATGGCTGAGTAGAACTCCATTGTGTATATACTACCTTTTAAAACCATTCATCAGTTGAAGGACACCTGCTCTGGTTCCATAATTTGGCTATTGTGAATTGAGCTGCTATAAACACTAATAAGTCTGTGTCACTATACTATGCTGATTTTGGTTCTTTTGGATAAATACCAAGGATTCGGGTAGCTGCATCATATGGTGGTTCCATTCCTAGTTTTTCAAGAAATCTCTGTGCTGATTTCCAAAATGATAATACTATATTAATTTGCAATTCCACAACAATGTTTGAATGTGCCTTTCCCCCCACATCTTCACCAACATTTATTATTATTTGTATTCTTGATGATTGCCATTATAACTGGAGTGATTTAAAATTGAAGAGTGTTTTTGGTTTGCTTTTCCCAGATGGTGGAGGATAATGAACATTTCTCATATATTTGTGGACCATTTGTATATTTTTCCTTCTTTATTTCTTCTCTTTTTGAGAAATATTTGTTTAATTCTTTTTCATTATTATTATTTTTTATTTGTTGGTTTTAAATATACATGGCAGAAGAACGTATTTTAACATATTATAGCTACATGGAGTGCAACCCATTACAGTTTTGGTCCCATTCTTTTGGTTGAACATGGCATGAAATTACACTGGTCATGTATTCATATATGAGCATAGGAAAGTTATGTCTGCTTTTTTCTACTGTCTTTCCCATCCCAATCTCCTCTCCTTTACTTCATTCCCTTTTGTCTAATCCAATAAACTTCTATGCTCCTCTTCCTTATCCTATCTTGTTATGGGTTAGCATCCACATATCAGAGAGCACATTCAACCTTTGGTTTTGGGGGACCGGCTAATTTCACTTAGCATGATATTCTCCAATTCCATCCATTTACTGACCAATTCCATAATTGTATTCTTCTTTATAGCTAAGTAATATTCCATGTGTATATATATATTTCATTCTCTTTATCCATTCATCTTTTGAAGAGCACTTTGTTGTTGTTTCAACAGCTTGGCTATTGTGAATTGAGCTGCTATAAACATTGATGTGGCTGTGTCACTCTAGTATGCCAACTTTAAGTCCTTTGGAGATAAGCCCAGGAGTGGAATGACTGGGTCAAAAGGTCATTCCATGCCAAGTTTTCTAAGAAAAACCCATGCTACTTTCCAGAGTGGTTGCACCAATATGCAGTCCTATCAGAAATGTATGAATAAACTTTTCCCCCACATCCTCACCAACATTTATTGTTACTTGTATTCCCAATAATTGCTATTTTAACTGGACTGAGGTGGAATCTCAGTGTAGTTTCAATTTGCAGTTCTCTAATTGCTAGAGCAGTTGAACATGTTTTCATATATTTTTGACCATTTGTGTTTCTTCTATTCCATTCTTTTAACCATTAATTGATTGGTATATTTTTTTGAAATTAGTGTTCAGGTTTTTGAGTTCTTTATATATTATGGATATTAATTCTTATTGTAGAAGTAGCTGTAAAAGATTTTCTCCCATTCTGTAGGCCCTTTCTTCATACTTTATTATTCCTTTTGCTCTATAGATGCTTTTTCACTTGATACTGTCCAACTCAGTGCATCTTGTTCGTATTTCTTGAGCTTTAGGTGTCTTGTTAAGGAACTCAGTGCCTGTGCTGATATGTTGGAGTGCTGATGCTCTTATTTCCTCTAGCAGTTGCAAGATTTCTGGTCTAATTCCTGGGTCTTTTATTCACTTTGATTTGACTTTCATGCAGGGTGAGAGATAGAGGTCTAGTTTCATTCCTCTACACATGGATATCGAGTTTTCCAAGCAGCATTTGTTAAAAAAGACTGTTTTTCCTCCAATATATGTTTTGGGAATTTTTGTCAACTATCAGATGGCTGTAACTGTGTGGGTTGGTCTCTGTGCCTTATATGCTATTCATTGGTCTTCACTTATGTTTTTAATGCCAGAACCATGCTTTTTTTTTTACTGGAGTTAAATGTGCACCACTTTAAAGTTCTCCCCTTAATCATGTTCACATTTCTCAACCATAGAATAATAATTACAGTAATTTCTTGCTCCTTTTTATATATTTCTAAATATCTTATGTCTATTGTATATTTCCAGATAGAGAAACATGCATCAATATTCTAATACATATATGAGGCTATATTGAAAAGTTAAGATGTATTTTCCTGAGGGAATCGTTATGATACCATAGTGAATCTTTATTCACTATGGTATCATAGTGAATAAGCCTGGGGAATATATGGGCTAAAATACTGCCTCTGACATTTAAAGCTCTTTTGTCCAACTTCTACCTAAACAGTTGAAGTCAGGATAAAGCCCTTTGTCTTTCAATCCATGCCACCATATTGCTTTACTGAGTAGAGAATATTAAGGTTGCATTATATATCAGTGACAATTATGGGTAGAGACCCCATTAAACCTAGCTTTGAATTTCACTTCTGACTCTTCTTATATAAATTCAAATTCCTTAACTATAAAATGAAGATAATTGACACTATCTCAAAAAGTTGTTGTGGGCACTAAGTGAAATGACATATGTAAAGAATCCGGGATGATGGTATATTAAAAGAACTTAATATGTATGAATCAGTGTTATGAGTATGGGCATATAAATAGTACTTGAAAATTATATAATTTTTACATGCCATGTACTGTTTTTAGTCTAAATTTACAGAATATATATGTCATTGGTTATCATCTTTCAATTATTATTATAATATTTAAATATTTTTAAAAGTGCCATGGAAGGCTGGGGAAATAGGTGAGAGATTGAGCACTTGTCTAGCATTTATGAGGACTGGGTTTAATTCAGTATTGCAAAAAAGGGGAAAAAAAGAAGAAGAAGAAAGAGAAACCATGTTTGGTCTCCCCTTATCATATATAGCATTGCAGAGGATGCATCTTTGAAATCTTTTAACTGAGAAAAGTTACAACAAATTATATTAATTTAGAAATATTTCAAATTTGGATTTTTTGTTAGGTACAAAAAACTATGTATTTTCAAAAATAATGATGATATGTGCAGGGATATGAGCTTATTTTTTAGAATTCTGTGCACGTGTTTGCTTTGTTTCTCTCTGGACATTGGCTTTGTCCCCTGTTTTGTTGCATGCTGCTATAGCAGAAAATTTGGCCAAGGTTACCATAGGCCCAAGTGTAGATACTGACATTTTTTTACTACTATACTGAGGCTGGATGGATGTTCTCTGTGCTCCCAAATTTAGATATCCCAGGGACAGTGGGCAGAGATTCACCACCAGACTAAGCTACTTTGGCTATGGTCAGATACATATGCTCCTGATAATGTAGCATAGTGACTATGTGGGTGGGAGGCAATAGTTCTCAGATGCAATATCTGCAGCTGGATAGAAAATACTTAAACTACAAAAAAAAGAAGCATAATACATGGTCTTACCCTTATTGAAACAGCACTTGTGAAAGACACATATCAAAAGTAAAGAATACAGGCATCAGTCAATGCAGTATATAATTTGTTTCCAGGAAAATTGTTTTGCCCCATTGAGACTTAGCCATATTAGCTATGAGTTCCTCAAATATTTGAACTTATTCCATGAAGATTTCCGTAACCAAATTCCAGGTCAACATTGAAATCAATAAAGTAGAATACCCAATTGAAATATATTTATTTTGAGGAAATTATGTCTGGATATATCTATCTTCAGATTCAAAAAATCCTCAGCCTTAGAAAGTGGTTTGTTTGATACACATAAAAATGTGCTATGTACCATTTTAAGTTTTTGTGTGTAGAACCTTTACTCAAGGTTCATCAAAAAATGGTGATGACTTTTATTATAATTAAGACTACATGTGTTTGACACATTACACTTCATTCCCTTATATTAAGTTTATGCTTTGTTTCTGTGCCTCTTATTCTCATCTGTCCTATTTACATGTACATGTAAAGGAAATGGATGAGATACAGGAAAGGAAAGAGTAAATGATAATGTGAATATTATTATTGATTTTGTTTTAATTTACAATGTGAGTATTAAACTACTTCAGTTTACTTATTTATTACTATATGCAAAATTATATTTGCCTATAATCATTGGTGAAACTTATGCAGCTATTTCTGATTGTATTCATATTGTGGATGTTAGGCATGATTAAAAGACATTTAAAGAAAAAAGTGAGAAACCTACTTAAACAATGTGGTACTTAAGAAAAATATATGTATAAAATTTGTGAAAACAAACCAGAAAAGAAAGTCAAAGATATCTGCTTAAAATATTACTGAAATTGAATTTCCATATTTTAATGGCTCATTATGTTTAATCTCTATTATGATGGTGATATTTTGGAATTTGTTGCTTATGTAAATTTCTTTAAAAATATATTTTTAGTTGTAGCCAGGTGAGATGGTGCATGCGTGTAATTCCAGTGGCTTGGGAAGCTGAGGCAGGAGGATTGTGAGTTTAAAGCCAGCCTCAGCAAAAAGCAAGGTACTAGGCAACTCAGTGAGACCTTGTTTCTACATAAAATAAAAAATAGGGCTAGGGATGCGGCTCAGGGATACTTGACCATACCTGGTACCACCCCAAAAAAATATTTTTAGTTATAAATGGACATGATACCTTTAATTAATTTATTATTATTATTATTATTATTATTATTATTATTATTATTATTATTATTATTATAATGTGGTGCTGAGGATGAATCCAGTGCCTCACTCATCCTAGGGAAGTGCTCTACACTGAGCCACAACCTTCATCCACTACGAATATATTTTTTAAAAGATAATTGTGGAAAATTTTAACAAATACCTTCAGACACAATTCCTAAACATTTAATAATATTTTGTTGTATAATTCCTTCTATTATTTATCAGAAAATAAGAGAGGAATACCTAACACTTGGCTTATCTGGGAATTATGACTAGAGGAAATATTTGAAACTGATGAATAGGTTTTAGCTAAAATCTTTTAAAAAATATGGTATTCCATGAAAATTTTCTAAATATTTGGAAAGTTAACAATTATTTTATAAGAATAAGACACTAAATTTTGCCCTTGGTTTTACCAATGTCCAGGAAAACTGCAGAGGAGACAAATTATTTATCTTCTTCCTATTTCCTCCTCTGGTTGTATTTTCATTTCATTCAAAGACTATTCTTTTCTTCTTGTATACATTTTTGCTTAAGTCACCCAAAGGAAAAGATTTTGATTCTATAACATCTTTATGGAATCTGTATGAGTCTCTTGGCCACAGACTCAATATCTACTATACAGATTAAACATCCAAAAAGATTTGAATTAACTCACTGAGTTATGAGCAATGACCACCATCTTGGATTTGCATCTTGGATCTATCTCAGTGTGTGGGTTAGAATAGGGATAGCTGGCTATATGTGTGTTTCCTGATTCAATCAAAACACACACACACACACACACACACACACACACACACACACACACATACACATACACACTCACAGAGTATACAAATCAAAGTGAAATGATGTTGCACATAGAAAGAGAAATAGGAACAGTACAACCACTAGGGCCACAGTGAAATTGAAGCTTATGCTCAGGGCAAAATAGAAGAAGAGTATTTAAAACTGCTGATGAAGTTATTCATTTATTAAATACAGAGCCTAAGTATCCAGCAATACAACTTGTTATAAAAGTAGTAAGGGTCACAATGGTGACAAAGAAAAATGCTGCTTTCAAAGAGATTTCAGTTTCATGGAATGACAGATATAAACACAATTTCTTTAGAGTGTGATAATAGTAATAATAAAAGAAGAGCCAAGCTGGGCATGGATGTGCCTGCGCTCCTGTAATCCCAGCAACTTGGGAGAATGAAGAAGCGGGGTTGTAAGTTCAAGGGCTGCCTGAACATCTTAGTCAAAACATTTTTTGTCTCCAAAAAAAAAAAAAAAAAAATTAAAAGCACTGGGGATGTGGCTTGGTTCTAGATTGCCCCTGAGTTCAATCCCCAGTACATCTTGCACCCCCTGCCACACACAAAATGCCAGCTGTAAAAAAGAAGATGGTTGGCCCCAAAGAGGACTTTCCCATTGCCTTTTTTCACTCTGTTGTGCTAGTACATAATATGCCTGTACAAAACTGGCATAGTAAACGAAGAACCAGTGATTTAAAAGTATTTCTTTAGCAATAATGTTTCTCTGAACACTTTTTTACCAGAGAAGGGATGTCAGATTCTCTTTATTCAGTCATTCTTCAAGCATAGCTATTAGACTTTACTTGAATTAAAAGCTCCAAATCAAAGTCATTGTCTTATCCAATAGACACAATAGATGGTACTTACCTACAGATCCAGCAATCTTTTCATTTTCTCTGTACAATAGGTCTGGCACAGATTGCTTATTTTCTTTTTCAGTAAATTTGGATACTGCTACAGAAACAGAGTTGGAGTGAGATTCACAGTACATTTTGGTATGGATGAATCCTCCTATGTCACAGCCAACATGGGAGGCCATGTCCTCCCAAGAGATGTTATCCAGGTTGAGGCAAACAGCCTCAGGAGAAGAGCTCTGGAATACATTGGTATCTATAGACCTATTGGCCCAAAGAGGCAGACCAGCTATACTCCTTAGAGTAATACAGTCACATTTGGCATTTTCAACACAAAGAAGTACAGAAAAGGCTTTGTAGTGCACAGAGCTCTGCAAGCTGACTCTGTCGGAGAGCAATGCTGCTGTTTCTTTATCTGTGTTCCTTTCCATTTTCTTATTCTCCCTATGGTAGTTTTGAGAATTATTTTTTGAATTTTCTTTTTGAGGAGCCTAAAAAGGGATGAAACCCTTGCCAATATCTAAGCCCGTGGCTATTCAACAGCCTGTGACTGTGGACTCAGCCTCTTCTCTAGGCATTAGAAAACTGTAGGAGAGAATTCATGAGGCAAAATTTGCTGGAGGAAAGATTATGAAACAACATGCAAAGGAAAGCTGTCCTTCCTGATCCCTTATACAGAACACATGGAGAATTCTCTGTTGGATTTAATCCGGCACTGAATTTCCTCATGTAATTACTTTCTATTGTCATAGTTCTCATTTTTTTTAAATCAGGTCAAGATAACTTTAATTTTTAATTCCTTAAGTCCTTCTCAAGGATTCTTGTTTTTTAGTGTTTGTTTGTTTGTTTTTTCAAAAAGGAAAAAAGAATATGATTGTCTCAAGGTACGGATGAGAAAGCTTAGTGGGTATTGAGCAGGGTAGAATGAGGCTGGTCTTCCTTTTCCCAGTAAATGTTTCCAATTTTATTATATCAGACCATACAAATGCCATACCACTCTAGATTCCAAAAGTGAGCTTGTGTGTTTCACTTTTACTTATGCAGCAGTTTCCCAGCCCCACTTATTCACAATTTCATGACCCATGTTTTCAGTAACCCGTGGATGGCTGCGAGTCTGTAAATACTGAATGAAAAATTATAGAAATAGAGAATTTGTACTTTTGAAATTGCATTTTTTTTCTGGGTAGGCTATATCATGCTTAACTTTTACCTTACCTTAGTCTGTACCACAAAGATTGTGAATCATCCCTTTACCCAGTGTTTCATGCTGAATACACTATCTGTCCATTAGTCACTTACAGCAGTTATATGCTGTAATTAAAATTATGTGAAAGGGAATTTAAAGAGTGATCTCATGGGAGCACAAAGGAGATCATTGAAGTAGAGGAAGGGGATAGGGAGGAAGGGAAGGAAGGGGCCAGTACTGGGAAATGAAATTAATCAGAGTTTGTTAAGATCAAGTATGAATGTATCACAACAAATTCCACTGTTAGGTATTGTCATAATGTAACAATTTTAAAAAAGTTGTGCGAATGTGGTCTTCCTTCACAATAGCTTACTGAACTGTGCTTATTAGATGAGATGATACAATGCCACTATGAAGAGCTGAAGTGAGGTGAATGACCTAGGCATTGTGCCACAGTTAGGTTACTATTAAGCACAAGCACTGGGATATCATCACCATCCATCTGATAACCAGAACATTCTCAAAGTGACTAATGCTTAATTTATACATTGTGCTCTATCATACTTATTATATGTATAGGAGTCAGTACCATCCATGGTTTTAGGCATGTACTAGGGGTCTTGGGACCTACTCCCCAAAGATAAGGGTGAACTACTGTACTCTACAATTAACTTCACAAAATAAAAGAGAAAAAACTTGCTACATATGATCAAGTCATCAATAAAGAAAATGAATCTGATGTGTTTTACATTTTTTGTATGTGTAGACACAATATATGAAATATTATTTCATAAGGATTTATAATTTAAATGTGTTCAAAATATGAACTTATGAAATATTAGGAAATATGAATATTTGTCATTGAGCTTTGAAATAGAAGTATCTTTCATCTTAACTCAGGAAGAAAGTAATGGTGAGTTAAATTTAATGGGAAGATCCCAGGGGATAACATTTGATATTTCTGTAAAGAATTCTAAAGAGCATATAAAAATTTGGGGTTTTCATGACAACTAACATATTAGTAAACACTGTTCTGTCCATTAAAAAAAGATGATAAGGTAAGAACCTGGACATACCACAAAATAACAAGAAAATCCACAGAGACTTTTATGGTATTTAATTTAAGTACATAAGAGAGATCCTGGTCAGCAGATTAGTAAACAAATGCAATCTTCATGGCACAAGCATTCTAGAAAATGCAGATTATAAGTAGATATCGTGGCTTTATGTCACTGATTCTTGAAAGATAACCTTCAAATATCTTGTTAATAAGCAAACTCAGAAAGAATCTTAGCCTTTTTGTAAAGTTAAAGAATAAATATATATTTAACTTACATCATTTGGTAACTAAAATATAAATGTTTTCTCACTTTCATTCTTATCTTTCTAAACTAAAGATAATGGCTTAACAGTGCTTTCCATTCTCAGGAGTAATTGTGTTCATGCATATCTTCATCTCATTTAGTATACTTGAAATTCATGGGCTATAATCTTTGTTAAGGATAAATCTAAGTATCTCGTGTGTGTATGTATAAATACAATAGGTAAAATATTGTTAAAATGGAGATTGAAGTACATTGAATAAATAATTCATCTTACCTGTCCTGTATTTCCTACATTCTCTACACTGAAAACAAACAGATTTGACTTTTCCAGATTGTCCTTGTTATTTAAATACCTGAAATAAGTGCTTAAATTTTCCTCTTTATCCACTGCAAAAAAATAACAGTCATAATTAGACTGTCACTGTTGAATTTTAAGGTTGGTAATTTTGCAAAACTGATGTCAGTTTTTGCACATGTGTCCATGTGAGCCTGTGGGTATGCACTTATGTATTTTAATTCAAGGGATTTATTGTAACTGTTCACCTGCATTGTCAGTGTTTAACTATCTACACAAATGGATCATCAAGACAACTGCAGATGGCTTATTTGAATTGCATGTTTGTATCGTTAGTGTGGTGTATAAAGTTTAGGCCCATCTTTCTTCTCTAGAACATATGAATATTTATAGAGTTAAATCTAGTCTTTTCTCTAACTATAGTACTTGAGTTATCATTTTGATATCATTGCAATCAGAGATCAATGTATAGTTTTACTTTATGAATTTTGTATATGTTGCTAAGCAGATGGGAATATTTAATTTAATTTTTAAACATCAAGTTCATATGGGAATTCAAAGAGCTTCAGAAAAAAACATTTTTTAAATTGAGTTGATAAAGGAAAAGTTGATATTGATATTATTCTACTTCTAACATAATTTAATTAAACTTTACCAACATAATTGAATCTTTCTGTATCCCTTATAATACTATGAATTTATTTAATGATTTACAGTGTTCTAAAACCACATTTAATTTTTCTTTCAGATGTAATTTTGGAGAAGCAATTTAGGAAAATATCTATATTTGTATCTTTGCACAAATGGTGCTAAAATGGTTTATTGCCAACCAATTCTAGCAATATTATAAAAAGCATGTATTTAAGTTAATATAATTTGCTAGATTATATTTAGCAGTTCTGTGAAATAACAGCATGTTAATGATTTATTATGAATGTGTAGAGTTATTACCATAAACTTTGTATTGTGAAAAGCTCATACGGGAAAAAATTCTTATCCATTATAAAATATAAAAATTTTAAAGTAGCATTTATTTTGAAGAGAGAGAATAGAATAAAACAATATATTTAAGCATTTTTAAATGGTTCTCTTGTAAAAGCAAATGTTCACATTGTCACTTTATTTCTTATTAAGGGTCTGAAAGATGTACTTAATTTAGGTAAATGTCAGTTATGTTAACAATGATACTTTCTCAAGATATACTGTGACTCAAAGGAAGGTTAGGACACAAATAAGGATGTTCTAGTTTTTCTCTGAAGAACAAGGAAACAATTATTAACCAGTTCTGCTTAATTGTTATATTCATAATCTTTAGACATTTATAAACTGGGTTTTAATTCATTTAGCTCGTTACTATAATTGAGGAAACATTTGTTCCCTTTTCTCTGCATAAAATCAGATATTTTAAATCTGAATTCATAAGTATATAATTAAAGAGGTCAATTTTATTGGAGATTTTGCTGATATATGATGTAAGTGGTAGTATTAATAGCTTTCATGTTTTATACTTAGTTATCCATATTATCTGAAGATGATGATATGGATCTTCTGAATGCACCATGCATTCAGAACTTAAATGGATTTGTGACTTAGCCCATACTCTTATGTTTGCTTGTTGTTTGCAAAGATGAATTTTTAACACTTTCTTTTGAGAGAAACCTCAGATCAGTTCAGGGTGAAGTAGGACAAAATACTCCAATGAAATACACAATTTTATTCTCCCATGTGACCCAAAGTACAGTGTAAGCGCTCCAGCAATCCCAGAACGACTGAGAAAGCACAGAGTTGACTAATATTAACTGTGTGGTGCCTCGGGAACCCGAGTTATGCCTATGTCAGCTCTTAATTAGTGCTGCTCCACACTGAGAAGGAGATTTAAAAACAATGGGACATCATTAGTGGACATTCACAGTACAATATTTTGCCAACTTACCAAATGTCTGTTTATGAGCCATCCACAGGGTCCCACTTAAAAAGAAAGCAATTTCTTAGCTCCTTTGGTAGTCTGTGAACTCAAAACTTTGGGCACAGGGATGAGGTTATAAAAGGAAGGGAAGGAAAAGACACACACCTACTCATTGATGGATCTGTGACTCTTGGTAAGCCTGACACAGCCTAGTGCACACAGTCAATATCAAGTCACTTGAGGATCCTTCCCTGGAGTTGGCAATTTGAAGAATTCCAACTTTCTTGGTTTAGAGGTAAGCATTTTAATATACCAAATTATTGATTTGGAATAATCTTAGATCTTTTCCTGGAGATGGTTTAAAGTTATTACTTGAGAATCACAGATGAGAAGGCTGAAAGTGATCCCTCTGGAAGTTGTGCAATGCCTGATAACTACAATCATACCCTTGTAGTGATATGCCCTTCAATGTTTTTAACTGCCAAATTTAACCTACTAAAAAAATAATGAAGAAAGTGTTTGCTTTGTAATGGGACTATAGATGCTTATAACAGGAACTAGGGAGACCTTTTGCTTATGCAGATGCTGCTTATTGTATGTGGGCCAAGGATGCCTCTCCTGGTTAGTAGGTGGTGCAGGAATGTTATGCTATAGTAATATTGAGTGTGAAAATGTAGTAGCATAACAATACAATCCCCTTGTGACCTACTATGGAAAGTATGCCCTGTAGAATACACACAGTATTCACATGCCAGTGTGTCCTTCCACTATCCTTTCTGCTGTGACTCTAAGTAAGGACATTGATTATAAATAACGTGATCACTATCATCCTGAAGGATTTTATTCTCATTATGTGCATGACTGCACAGAATTGAAACACTTTTGTAAAAAGAACACTAATGTAAGAAAAAGGAACATTTATACTAATATTAAATAACACTGATCAGATCTAGAGAGCAAATATTTTTAATCAGAATTCTGTGGTGTATATTATGCAGCTGTTGGATAATTTTTGAGTGCACTAAAAAATAGAACAGAAGAATGTAATCTCAATTCTCTGAAATGGCAATCTGGATAATTAATCATAAAATCTATTAGCGTCTGTGTGCATGTGATCTAATGGTACTTTAGAATTATATAAAAAGTGTAAATAACCGACCCCAATTTTGTTTCTCTATATAGGCAGACACTGAATATGAATGAGTATAATTAATAATTTAATAAATCCTGGCACAGTATTCTAGAAATTACTTGTTTTATGTGTACATTTTGTTTATACCACTAAACTTCCTCTTTTTGAAGATGTTATATATAGACATAACTTTAGATATGAGCTGAACTCTTATTATAATGGCTCTTAAATCTTATCATTATTGCTCTTAAATCCTATTTCTAAATAGATTTAGAATTTTGAGCCTCTTTATTTCCCTAAAGAAAACACACACACACACACACACAAAATTCAGTAGTGAACAACACAGCTATTGAAGATTTTTTCAGGGAAACAGATATAGTCTATATTCCACAGCTAACAAATTAAAAAAAAAAAAAAACAAAAAACCTCATTATACATTAGTATTCTTCCAGGTCCTTTGTCAACCATTTAGGCACCAAAGTTTCTGGTTGTAGTTATTATTATTTACATTGCTATGTTCTTCCTCCCAGAGGGATCCTCCCTGGTGGGTACCTTCTCCACATTAGGCAGAACAATGAAATCTGTCCCAGCTTGAAACCCAACCTTCACTGTTATTTTCAGAATCTCACCCACAAGGCACAGGTTCTGAGCTAGAAGGGCCGTCCTCTTTAGGAAGCAATTAGCACACAACTTTTGTCACCATTGCATGTCCTTGAGATGCCTTTAGCCCTCTCCACTTCAGCTTTCCACTGGGAGTGTCTCTGTGAATAAAATGTCCTCAGTCTATTGAACCCACGTGGGCTTTACAGTCATATAGGGTCTTTGTAAACCATCAGAGATGTCAGAGGAAAACGAAGGAGTAGTGAATCTGAGCAGAAAGGGCAGAGAAAAAAATTATAAATTACGTACATTGCACCTAATGAGCATTGATTGAGAAAAGGGCTATTATTTAATTGATCTAAGTTTCACTGGAGAAGAAAAAGAAAAAAATATTAGATGCAACTGAATAGCTGATATTGTACTTTAAATTTATTTGATAATCAATGGGATGAGAAAGAATCTTTGCTAGTAGTTTAGATCATATACTGTAGGTGAAAAAGAAGATCATGAAAAAACTTGCAAAAAGGAAAATATTGAAGTTATTTAAGAGGGGAAAATTGTAGCACAAAGTAAAATCTTGTTAGTAAGGTCAAATGCTTTCTTTTTGAAGAGAGATGCTAACAGATAATGACAAAAATACACAGAGGCTTTGAGGATGCAAAGTAGGGATACTGAGGAAATTTTCATAGAATCAATTTCATTAAGAGAGTGACATAATTTCAACAGCACTATTGTATGTTTGATAATAGTATGAAAATTAGAGCAATAATTCCTGAATTTATATTTCTTCATGTACTAGCTATGTGCTAATGACTTGGGGGTAGTTAACTATTCTTTTGTTCAATATTCTCATCTAAAAATATATTATAGAAATAGTAATTGACAGGTTAGTTTTAAGATCCAATTAAATCATACATATATACATATACATACATATATATGTAAGTGATTCAGAGTATATTATGAACTGAATTGCACTCTCTGCAAATTCATATGTTAATAGCCTAACCTACAGTATCTTTTAGTATCTGATGGTGTTTAGAAGTAGGGTCTTTAATTCATCACTAGAATGGGCCCTAATTCAACATGTCTGATGTTTTTATAAGAAAAGGAAATTTGGACACAGACAAATCCAGAAAAAAGACCATGTGGATACATAAGAGTAGCAGCTAATGAGAATAGCCTCCAAGGTATCAGCACTAACCCTGCCAACACCTTGATCTTGGGCTTCCAGCCTCCAGAATTGTGAGGAATGTTCCACTGATGTATACACCAGCCACTCTGTGGTATTTTTATGGTAGCCCTAGAAAACTAATACAGCACCTGAATAAGTAAGCATAAATGGCTCTCAGCTTTTGGGTGAGGACTGACTAGACTTAGGAGAACTGGATTCTAAGGAACAATCGACAGTGGACAATGTAACCCAAGTTCTATCAAAAACAGGTTACAATACCTTGCTAAAATATATTGTCTATAGTTCTGATATTCCGGGTTTGTTAGAACTTCTAAGAATAATTTTCTACAAATTAACATGACTCTGTTGAAGGACTGCATGAGATTTTGAGAAACCCTCAACCATTGAGGAAAAATGGCCTTCATTCCTTGGCTTTGAATCTGATAGCCAGTTTGTTTTGGACTGTTTTACAAATTACTTTGTTTAATATATTGAAGAAGAATACAACTAAGGACTAAAAAAAAATTTCTCAGTTATTATGATGATCCGATTATACCATCTTGGTTCTGACATTTGTGACACTGTGAATACAGAAAAAAAATTGCATATTTTATTTGAACATCTACAGGAAAATGACACATATTTTTATGTTTCTGGGAGGAGGTGTATCCAAGCAGGAGATGATGACTTGTAATATTTGTCAAGGGCACCTGCTTTAGTTTATGATCTGGGGATACTAGATGAGGACTTAATGCAGAGTAGAAGTCACATGGTTAGATAGGATGTTCTCCATTTCCCGGAGTCTCCTTTTCAGTCTCCTTAACCGTCTACACCTACCAGATAACACAAAATACACAAAGCACTTTCACATATGCCTTGGTGGCTTTGCTCCTACTGATCACTTGATCTGGAATGACTTCACTCATTTTTTAAAATCCACTCTGGAAAAACTTCTACACAAATGTATGCTCACCAATACTTCAGGCCTTTCTGCACAAACCTTTTCATCCTTTGTGTTTTCATGACATGGTATATTAATAGATTCATGCTAATACTAGTAAATAATTCAGAAAAATTCTTCATGATCTAGTTTGTCCAGAATTGTGATGGGCATTAGGTTTATTTCTAAGAAAGCATCAAAATAATGCTTGATATTCATGACTACTTTCATCTTGTTGTAAATTACCTTAGGGCGGGAAATTTTTTTTTATCTCTGTCCTCAGTCTTTATATATCCTATGCATCTTGTTTATTTGGATGAACTGTTTATTTATTTTGTACATGTGAAGCTTTGACTGACCAGATATTTGACCAACCAGTCACTCCATCCCATACCAAGTTGAATAAGAGAAAAATAGCATTACCAATATTTTAGCTAATTGTTTAACTTCCAGATATTTTTAAAGTTTGGTACATAGTTGAGTAAAACTACGCATTACCATGAATAGAATATTAGGCAGATTTTATTATGAAGTGCTGTATATTTCAGAAGAGTTGGGGGAAAGATGCTTGGAGTGGATGCTGATATACACAACACATTTGAATTGTCTCTTTATTCCACATATCAGTATAAATGGAAGTGATACACTTCCTTGAGTATTCCTTCAAGATTCTGTACCATACATGAGGAATTAAAATGTGTTGGGTAAATATTTTTATGCAATGTGGTGACAATGCTATGCTTCTTGAATTCTAACTGCTTGAATGTTCAAAAAGTTATATCTTGGCATGAAAGTTTCAGGGAAATGCATGCATTAGTCCTTTTACATTTCCTTTATACCTTTAAATGTAACCAGCTTTACATTTAGAGTTTCAAATACTCTGATTTCTTGTTGCTGAGGTTGTCTCCCTATTTGCTTTTTAATTTGCTTTTTAAAGGTCTAGTCTATCTTATTTTGCAGTTACCTTGTCTTCTGTTCTTATCATTTTCTGCTTTAACTCGTACTCATGGGAATGTAATCTTGATAACACAATGTAACCAATGTAACCTTGCCATACCCTTTTTGGCTGGCTACCACAATCACTGTGCATTTCAACATTTGGTGTTTTATTCTATAAATTTATGTCAGGGCCCTGCAACAGTCTCCTCTGACTTCTTGATCTGTAACAGCTTCCATGATTGCTGCTTCTGTTATTATGTCAAAGCCTTTTCAAGGTACATAAATGCTACACACAATGGTTTAGAAAACTAGTTCAGCTTCCCCATTAACTGATTTATGGACTGAAGATAGCAGAGGATAAAACATCTTTTCAATGTGGGTTTATTCTTTGCTTTGATTCACTATCCAGACAAATGTCTAGTCAAAGGAGGAGAAAAATAAGAAATTCATGGGTATATGATTAACAAACGTGCTTCCAAAGCCTTGAAATTACTTTTAATTCATTCTATTTTATAGAAAGCTTTTACAACTGAGTTAAAATTAACCCTGAGGTCTTCGGCTTTTTAGGGAAATATTAGAAAGGTATGATTATTATTTAAATTCTTCCATTTTTTCCTCATGTTAGCATATCTGCATTTATATAGATGCATTTAAAATATTTTTGTAAACAGGTTGTAATTACAAGTGAAGCAATCAATATTGCCTATTTTAAGATGCAAAACATCCCCAAACAAGAAAAGATTTTATAGAAAATATTCCAGCAAGATAATTGTTCATTAAAATTTAATATTAGCATATCATTTTCTTTATATTAAAGGTGTCTGAAATTTGTTTTAATCAGTTGTGGTAAGACATGCAGACACTGAAATAATTACCATGAAGGAATGAATCATGCTCACAGATTCATAGCAACAGCAGTCACAGCCTGCTACTCAGTGCCTCTAGAGGAAGTGACAGGGTAGGCCAGGAGGTAGAGGGATTGAGGGAGAGATGAGGGAAGAGCCTTTATTGTGGTTAGCACTGGCAGGAATAAGAGAGGCAAGGTAATTGGGCTAAGCAGGTTTAGGAATGGGTAATTTGAATAATTTTGGTAGACTCTGGACTGGAGAACTTTTTCTTAGTTGTATGGTACCTGGTCCTGGGAAGATTATGGCAGGTAGATTGTGGCGCAAAGTGTGAGAGCCCTAGGAAAGCTCAATAAAAGAGGCTATTGGAAGTACAGGCTCTGCATGGATTGGATTACTATCTCTAGAAACTGGACAGTATTGAGAAGGACAGTTCTTCCAGGGTTTGCACAGCCCCTGTTGTCGAGCAATCATAAACACGTGATTAATACTTTTTTTGATTGGCAAACCCATGTATGATCAATGCAAATCTTATCTATAGATAATATTTTCTAAAAGTAGTTCAGCATACAGGATCCAAGACATTGTAGCTAGACCATTGATTACACTGCCAGTATGAAAGATAATATGATACTTACTTTCTTATTTTTAAACTATACATTTTTTTAAAAAAGACAATTACAGTTTAGATTGAGTGGTAATTTATAAAGAACTTTTACACAAAGCATTTTGAGAAACATGGTCAGAGAGGTTAAGTAACCTGCCAGAACAGCCTATCAATAAGTTGCAATAAAAGCTAAGTTTTCTACTTTTAGAAGTAGAAAGTGTATCCATGCTTTGCTGCCTACACCTGTAATGCAGTGCCAAGGGCTTATATTCAAGTTTTTGACAGCTACAAGTGTTCCTGGGTTTTACCAGCTTCTTGATCATGCAAAAGGCTTAGAAAAGTCAAGCATATTTTTAAATATTTCCTCCCCACCACTCTTACCTTTTCCAGTCAGGAACAATCATCTACTTTGATTTGTTTATTTTTTTTCTTAGCCATTCCACTGAAAAAAATAATGAATGGGAATAATGATGTAGAAGTAGCTATGAATCTGGGAACAGGGAGTCTGTGCTGAAATCTTTGGTAAGGCTGAGAGCTGTGGGCAAGGATAGTCTGTCAGCCTTTTGTTGCTGGGATCAAAATACCTGACAAGAACAACTTAGAGGAGGTGATATTTAATTTGGATCATGGTTTCAGAGGATTCAATCCATGACTGACTGGCTCCAAGGAAGAAGGGCATGGCACAGAAGGCTGCTCAGCTCATGGCAGCAGGAAAACAGAGACAGAGAGAGGAACGGGCCAAGAAGATAAGACTTCCAGGGAATTCCTCCACTGACCCACTTCATCCAACTGGCCTTATCTCCCAGTTGTCCTGGCTAGCTAGTCCATGAGGTGAATTAATCATTGGTGAGGTCAAAGCGCTCATGATCTAACCATAAAAGCTCCACCATTGAGCCTTATCCCACTGGGGTCCATGTTTTCAAAAAGTAAACTTTTATGAGACATTCCCAGATCCAAACTATAACAGATGGTCACTAAAGCTGTGAGAACTGGGTTATAGGGAATGCCAGAGCAATGCAGAAACAACCTAGATTCTGATCTTCTGCATGGAAATGAAGGGAGACCCTCATTGCTATACAAAATTACATATAAGAGGTTGTGAGGGGAATGGGAAAATAAACAAGGAGAGTAATGAATTACAGTAGATGGGGTAGAGAGAGAAGATGGGAGGGGAGGGGAGGGGGGATAGTAGGGGATAGGAAAGGTAGCAGAATACAACAATTACTAATTGGGCATTATGTAAAATTGTGGATGTGTAACCGACGTGATTCTGCAATCTGCATTTGAGGTAAAATTGGGAGTTCATAACCCACTTCAATCTAATGTATTAAATATGATATGTCAAGAGCTTTGTAATGTTGTGAACAACCAATAAAAAAATAAAAAATTTAAAAAAATAAATAACTGGAGTATACAGTGGTTCTCCTAACATCAGGCTGATATCAGAACCAATGTTACTTCTGAAGAAAGGTTCCATAGGTTCTACCTGAGTTACAGTTATGCCCGAGATCCATTTTAATTTTTGTTTCTTAAGCATTTAGTCCACATTAGTGTCATATTTCATATTAAATGACATCAAAAATAGAATAGTCCTAAGTTTGGCTATGAGAGATATGTGGTTATTAACATGATAGCAAGTCAGAGATCTGTTACATTAATTGAGGAGAATGATTCAGGAAACTATTGGTGAAAGTGTAGATTGTAGAAAAAAATTATATTCACATTGATGAAATATTTTAGACCAATAAATGATATTACAGATTTAGTAAGAAATTAAATTTAATAACAGATGGACACAGAAGTAAAAAAATGAAAATATGTAATCTTTATAAAATATATCATCTGTACACCAAATTAGAATTGCTGAGGATAGAAGTAATTATTCCAACAGAGAACAGAGAAGAACATGTGGTGTGTTGGTTAGCTTTTCATTGCTGTGGCCAAAATACCTGACAAAAACAACTTCAGAGGAAGAAAAGTTTATTTTGGCTCACGGTTTCAGAGGCTCATTTCACTGCACAATATGAGGCAGAACAAAAGGGCATCATAGAGGAGAACTTCTGTTTGTGATTGACCAGGAAGCAGAGAGAGAGAGGAGGGATGGGAGTAGGGGCCACAGGGAAGATGAATTCTTCCAGGGCACAGACCCAGTGACATACCTCCTCCAGCCATGCCCCATCTGCCCACAGTTAGCATGCAGTCCAATCATTCCAACTAGGATGGACTGATCATGTTACAGATCTCATAATCTAATCATTGAACCTGTAAATATTCCAGCATTAACACAGGAGCTTTTGGGGCACACCTCGTATTCAAATGGTAAAAAAATAAATTGTGAAATTGAATGTCTACAAGTGTTGAGTTAAATAGGAACAATATATTTACCACCTTGTTTATTAGGAAATATAATTTTTTATTGTTTTAAACATATTTGAGATCAATTCAAATGATATTTTTTGACCTTGTTTTTCAAGATATCTACAGCCCTATTTAATATAGATGCCATGGTGGCCACACATTTTGGTGCTTGAATAATGAACTTAATTTAATTAACCGGGCTTAATGTTATTTTCTACTTTCTGTCCTTCATGTTCTCTTTCCCTTAAGAAGAAGGAGGGTCAGTTAATAAAATATTTCAGATTGCTTCAGGGTTGTATGTTGTTCTTTATTTACTTACTCTGAGTTCCCAGTCAGGTGTTGCAAATAAACTGGCTTCGATTTGGAGTGTTTTCAAAACATAAATTTCAGTATGGGAAAAGAAACAAATTAGTCAAAACATTTAAAGACAAATTATACTTTATTATTATAAGTAATTTTATTAAGTTTTGCTTATTCTTACTACCAATCTTGTTCCTCACTTCATGCCAGATTACACACAAACATATATATGCCATATTATCTAGCAGAACTTTGTTTCTTATATTTGGAAATAAATTTTCTAAAAAGTCTTTTTTATCTCTTTCCTTTTTAAATGGTTTTATGCCTATGTCTTTATTTTTTCCCAAATGAAAATAAGAATAAATATGATAAACAAATATTAGAATATTCCAGTTGATGTATAAAGCTTCTTATATTATTTTAGTAGATAAAAACCATCTAATGTTAAGTAAGACTCTTCCTGTGATGATGATCAAGGATTTAAACATCTAAAGAGACAAAGTGGCACTATATTTCAACCAAAATTAGGGTTTTGTAGCACTATTTTCTCTATAAATCTCTATTAGTTTGCTAGGGCTGCCAGAGAAAATAATGTAGATTGGGTGGCTTAAATTGTATAAATGTATTCCATCACAGTTCTGCAGGGTAGAAATTCAAGTTCAAAGAGTCAGAGTGGTATGTTCCTGATGAGGCATCTCTCCTTGATTACTTTCTGTGGCCTCATTCCTGGTGTCTCTTTCTTTTCTTACAAAGACATCAGGCATCTTGGACCCTACCTTTATATTTCATTTAATCTCAATCGCCGCCTTAAGTGACCATTCTCCAAATATAGTCACACTGAGTGTTGAATGTTAGGGATTTAACCTGTAAATTTTGAGGATACACAGATCAATTCAAAATAGTGTTATACAAATTAGAGAATAAATACTGTAATGTTCATTCATGTGATCCCTGTGTGGTAGGCAGGTACTATGGGCAGGTCCCGAGGCTGTGGTGGGCAGTAGCTGGACATTGTTGTGACTTTATATGGCTACCTTGTGCATTGGAAAAATTGGATTTGAGATTAAAAATTGGAAGAATCTTTCTGATTTGCTGGTGTTGGTGTTCAAACCATTCGGTGTCTCATATTGTTTTATATTTACAGATTTGGTGGAATGGATTTCTTATGGGAGAGTAATGAGTCAGATAATAACATGAATTTTAAATATAGAGTTTATTCCCTGAAGCTTTGATTTGTCCAGTGATCAAATTACGTGTGTAATTTTAAAATTCAGTCACAAATTAGCTTGCTTAGGGTAATTGACTGCATGGAATGTACATATCAAGCAGACTTACCTGATAGTGTTTATCAGTCAAACACTTTTGTGAAAATTGAATCTTAGATTTCATAAGTTTGATGCAAGCTCTGTTTCTTCATAATTGAGTATATATTTGCAACTTACTACAATAATTCAACTTTTATGTGTCTGTTGTATGCTCAGTGAGCAATGAATTTCTTAGGAATTTTTGTCTCCTTTGAGAAATCCTGTATAGTTCACGAAACTGTTGTTGAATCTTACCTAATAATATTTTATTCAGATATAGTCAATTAGATGTTTTTATATCCCTTTTGGCCAATTTTTATTATACATATGTCTAAAATTTATTTTTCTGAGTTTTTAAATATATTTTAAATTGTTTATTTTATTTTTTCATATATCAATTTTGTCTACTGAATGGTCCTTTAACTTACTACTAAACACATTTCTCCATGGCTTTTTTCTAGTTGTTATAAAAATCATTTATTTATTTTGTGATTTTATGAAGTTTTTTAGTTTTTTAAATTTATTAACTTAGGCTCTTGGTTTTCCTTACCTCCTTTATATTAGCTTAGTTTTATTCTCTTGTAATTTTTTTCTTCCTTTTTGAAATGATAACTTAACTTTTTCATTGTTTTGTTTGAATAAATGTGTTGAGGTTACAAATTTTCTATTTTTATACTAGATAAATCCCATTAATTTTTTTGGAAAACATTTACATAAAATGTGCAGAGTTCACATGCTTATTTCAATGAGTTTTGACAATTGTATTATGTACCTGCATATACAAGGTATAGAACATATTTATCATCCCAAAAATTTCCATCATGCTTATTTCGAGACATCCAAACCCTCTGCACAAGTAACAACATTCTGATTTTTATCACAATAGATTAATATTTCCTCCTCTCAGATTGTACATAAATGGACTCACCAAGTAAGTAATTTTGTGTCTGGCTTCTCTTGTTGAACATATTCATCCACAATGTTGCATGTATCTGGAGTTCATTCATTCTGAATTCTGAACATTATTTTCTTCTCTAGATAAACCACAAATTACTCCCCTGTTAATAAACCTATGAATTATTTCCAGTTGTGAACTCTTCTGAATAAAGCTAAAATGAACATTCTTGATTATACGTCTTTTGTGAATATATCTGTTCATTTATCTTAGGAAATAACTTGGAATGAAATAACTGGGTCATAAGTTATATTTAAGTTTCATTCTATAAGACACTGCAAAACGGTTTTCCAAAGTACTTGTGCTATATATCTTCTAAGTAGCAAAAGTTTCACTTTTTACACATTTTCTCTGACATTTGCTCTTGTGAAGCTATCTTTGTTTCAGTTCTTCTTGTGACCATTGAATGTAATCTAATTGAGACTGGAATTGGAATCTAATATTCAGGTGTGAGAGTATATATTTCATTTTTTAACCATTTCTTATTAGTTTGGTGTAATACATATTAAAATCATATTTATGATGGTTTGCATATTTTAGTATTTGCTAATTATAATATTTTAAATATCTTCTATACACTTCTAATTCTTTTATATATTTAACTTCCTGATTTCTGATAGATATGTATTAAAAGCTCTCTTGATTTTCCAAGTTTAATGGTCTGGGTTTGAGGGAAAGTTGAAGCAAACACCTAATTGCTGTGTTTTTCAGCTAAATGAACCCTGTGTCTCTTTTCATTGTAATAGCAGCTTCAGTTTGAAATTTGTTTTATGTAGGTAGGTTAAAACTTTTTAAGTAAATTGTAAAAGATACATTTTTATGCTCATTTACTATCAATATTCTTGTATAACTCTTAAAAATTTGTCTGTTTCATATCTGGAATTTTAAAATCGTATCTGATCACTTTTTACTAACGAATGAAAATAAAAATATATTTCTATATTTTGGCCAGTTTTGAAGCAATATATAACCCTCATAATTTTTCAACAATTGCTTTATATCTGAAACTGTTGATTATTCTAATAAAATCTATTTTTTTTGAGTATCTCAATTTTTAGACAGTAGTAAGTATGTGTGTGGTGTGTGTGTATATATATAGGGAAGTACTGGAAATTGAACTCAGAGGCACTGAGTCACTGAGCCACATTCCCAGCCATATTTTGTATTTTATTTAGAGACAGGGTCTCACTTAGTCGTTTAGCGCCTCGCTTTTGCTGAGGCTGGCTTTGAACACACAATCCTACTGTCTCAGCCTCCAGAGCTTCTGGAATTACAGGAAAGCACCACTGTGGCCCTCTCAGTGGTGCATATATTATACTCATTAACTGTCCATAGAAATGTCCTCTATTTTTATAAGATCACTGTAGAAAATTTTAACTTCTTTTCAAAGAAAAAGGTATTACTAATAGAATTTTAAAATGTACTCTAAGTTTTCCTTCACATTTTTACCAATTTGTATGCCCTTGCAGGCTTTTTGCTGTTCTATATTCTCCTTGAATTAATTTTACTTTCTTGTTAAGTTAAATGATTCAATTTTATCTCTTTTATTTATCTACCGTAGGTGGAAAAGAAATCTTAGTCTTTGTTTCATCCTCATACTATATTTACTTATGATATATAAATATTGAATTAAAAGATACAAGTTAATTTTCAAATAGCAGTTACCTCTCAGACATAAGAAGGCAGATGGACTTTTTTTTTACACAATAACTTTATTTTATTTATTTATTTTTATGTGGTTCTGAGGATCCAACTCAGTGCCTCACATGCCAGACAAGTGCATTACCACTGAGTCACAAACCCAGTCCAAGATGGACGTTTTGAGGAGCAAAATATAAGGATTTCAGCTCTATTTTGTACTTCATTTCATTACAAATATTTAATGTATGTATGATGCATTTTATTGAGACTTTGTGGCATACAGTATCAGACTACAATATCCAAATTTTTATATTTGAACGAGTTTATAATAGGAAAGGAAAAAATGATTATAGCATATATATTTGTAAGTATAAATACATTTTTAGTTGCCTTCCTTTTAGTATTGTTTCAAAACCCTGTCTCTAAGCAATAGAGCAGGACAAAACGTTCAGGGTCAAACTCTGCATAGCCTTTGTCCTCCACATATTTAGCCTCAGAATGAATACTAGATAAGATGCATTTTTCTCAATTTCCCATTTTATATCATAATTTAGTTGATATATTGTTCTTTTGAGATTTCATTGACTTTAAGCAATTGTTCTTTAACACCAAGAGCGTGAATAAAATATTCATCGCAGTAGGCCATTCATTTTTTTAAAAGCATTAGTCCATTAATACAGTCAGAACTCATTCCTATCACATTATGCTTCAATGACCTATGGGTTGCTATAAAGGCAATTAAATTAAAAATGTTAGAGGAAGGAACCACTGCAATTCTATCTAATAGAATGTTTTGAAGAGCTCTTTTCCTGAGTAATTTTTTCTGTTAGAAAATAATACATTATACATATATGTGTGTGTATGTGTGTGTGTATACACACACATGTGCATATATTATGTAAATATGTACAGATAATATACATATGATTCATGCACACAGACATGCAATACACAAACATAAGTATATGTGATATACATATATGTATATACATAAATACACTACATGTAAATGTATATTTAGACACATATATAGACATATATAAATAAAATTTCATATCTTCTAAATTTTTCCATCCTAAATCATTTTACATATTTTAATTAAATGAATTCATGAGTTTACATTTATAATCTTATGACTTGTTTCAATAGGATTAAGAAAGCCTCTTGTTAATGTGGAACATTAATAGTTTTAGTTATGTGATTTCATTAATTGGAGTCAAAAGTTTTAAAACACTCAGTTAAAAGTAGGGATTCTATAGTTTTCTTCAACCTATATCAGTGATTCATGTGATGTCATTACTGGCCACAGTGACCCCCTCCTCACCACCTCCATGCCACCAGCCATTTATTGCCCACCATGGCATCAGTAACTTTGCCCTCATACAGTTGGCAGTTGAGAGTGGGATTCACTGTTGTGCAGGGACAGTTTTAGAATGCAGAGGGAGAGAAAATGAGAAAGTCTACTTCATTGTCTCATTTTTCTTCCAATATTCTAACTTTTCTATATGCTTTGCATATAAGACAAACAAATAACTACAAAATCTCAATAATGATTCTTTATTATATTATCTTGGAACTTAATGATTTACACAAAATCATAATATGAAGATAAAGTGGCAGAAAAAACTGTGTCTCATTCTTGTAATTAAATTTTATTTTTAAATTAACATATATGTCTTCTGAATTCCACAGGCAAAATATAAATTAAGACAAGAAAACATTAAGGACATGGAAATTTAGAGTGTGAGTGAGTACAGATTGAATTCTGTACCTGCTCTCTATTGAAGACATTTCGATTATTCAGAAATTAAGTTGTAATTGATCCTGTGTTTAGTATTATATGTGTATGATAAATTTTATCACCTGCTTTATACATATAAATACATGTGTGCATAACCGTAAATATACATAGAAACACAAATGGATACACACATACATTATATCCTCCAATTTCAGTGATATTAATGATAAATATACACATTTACACATATATACACCTATACTGTATGCACAAACACACATATAAAAGAATTTCAGCATATTTAGTAAAATTCCGCTAGGTTGAAATATCTAAACATCAATTTATTATTATTATTATGAAATATTCTTAATGTTTTAAATTCCACATATATTTTTATTCCATCTTCTAGAGAAGATGAAAATATATCAATTGTTATTAGTGAAATGCATGTATTTGAAAATTAGTTCTTTATTTTCCTAATGAAGATAATACTTTCATTCTTGCAAGAAGTATTTATTATGTTAATTCAATATAGTAAATTATATTTTGGGTGCTGGATTTAAGGTAGCTAACAAAATAAACAGAAATATTCACTCTGATACCATTTAATTTTACTGGTAGAGAAAGGTGATAAAATAGAGTAGGAAGATAGCTATCCAATGTCAAGAGGTAGGAGAAACAGGAGAGGTTCAAAAATGCAAAATTTCTGTTATATTGGAGAAATAATGTTTTGAGATCTGTTTCACAACATGGTGATTATAGACAGCAATATTGAGTTTCATATATCCCAGTAGCTAAGAGACTAAATTTCTAATGTTCTTACCATGAAAGAGGGTCAATTATTGAAATGATGGATGTGTTAATTATCTTGACTTAATCATCCCACAGCATATGCATACATCAAAACTTCATTTTGTAACCTCAAATTATATACAATTATAATTTTTCAATTTACAAAAGAAGTTTAAAAGGTAGAAAATGAGGGGGAAAGCATGTAGACGTTTGGTAGAGAACATTCTGGGCAGAGGGACTAGCTGGTACAATGTTCCTGAGTTGTCCTCATGTATGAATTTTCCAAGGAATAGGGATTGGAGAGCAGTGTGGTCACAGCTTGTTGAGACCAGGTAGACTGGGATATATAATAAATATTCATTAACTGGCCAGTTTGACAGGGGGTTTGTCTATTTTCAGTGCAGTAAGAGCTGTAGCTTTTTAGTAAAATGGGGATTTATCAATTGAAGATTAACAGTATCTGATATTAGTTTGAACAACATTATTATGCCTGCTCTGTTGAAAACTAACTGAAGTGGATGAGGACACAAATAGGGAGAGAGGTTAGGAAACCATCACCACAATCCAGTTGAGAAATGGAAGTGACATAAACTAGGCTACCCGAGGCAGATAGTGACAAGTAGACAGATTATGTGTATCCAGCAGAGGCCCATGGGCTTCACTGATACACCAGATGTGAGAGATGGGGAATACCATCAGGGCTGATGCTATGAATACTGGTGTCGTGTCAGAAAGAAATGAAGTTGTTTGTTTTTACTGAGCTGTTAAAAGGATGTGGAAAGTGCGAGTTTTCAAATAAAGGCAGGAATCAATAATTTTTCTTTTGAACATGTAAAATTTGAGGTGTTTTACTCAAAATTCAAGTGAAGGTATCCACTAGGCAATTAAATAATAGAATCTGGAGTTCTTCCACAAATTCTGAGATAGAGGAAATTTGTGAGTCTTCAGATTAGAGGTGATCATTTAAATCATGTAAATAATTGAGATTACCAAAGGAATAAATGTTAGTAACAAAGAAGACTAGGTCAGTGAACTAAAAGTTGAGATAATCAAAATTTGTGAGATTAAGGAAATAGAAGCAAGCAGAAAATGCCAACTGAAATATCCAGAGGTTGCATACTTATAAACCAAGTCTGGCATCTTATAAACCAAATGAAAAATTATTTAAAGGAAACACGTTCAGTTGTGTTAAATGCTGCTAATATAGGCTAGTAAGTATTTAACTCTTTAAGACTTATTGATTGCCCACTGTGGGCTTTTGGTGGATATGCATTTGTGGATAAGATCAAACATGCTGGAAAAAACAGTAAGGCAGAGAAAAAAAAGTCTATATTTCAATATAATATTGAAAAGTAATGTCTAAGTTTGTGATATTTGTCATCCAGACAGGGGTTTCACTAATAAAATCTCATAGCATCCTGGATCAGAGTGGCTTGAAGATCTTCAACACTTTTATTTGAGTCCATCTTCTGTTGAAGAACTTTTCATTATAGAAAATTTGTCTAAACTTATTTGATTTCCTCATACAATTTTAATCATCGTTGGATGGTTTGGCTGTGTATTGTAGCTGACTCAATTTTTTTCTGGACTTTTGTTCTCCAGCAATGAATCTGGGTTTGGAGTAATTAATTTTATGTTTTGTTCTTTGTAATTTTCTTGGTTCATTTTCTGCTTCTATAATGAAACACCTGAGATAGGGTAATTTATAAAGAAAAGAAATGGATTTGGCTCACTGTCTGGAGACAGGGATGTTCAAGAACAAGGTGCTATGTCTGGCAAAGACCTTCATGCTGCATCATGCCATGATGGAAGGCAGAAAATCAAATAAGCATGTGACACCCAGAGAGGAAAAAGGAGCTCAAAGAAATTGGCTTTATAAAAAGTTTTAACAGCACTCACCATAAACACGGAGTTAATGCCTGCATTCTACTCCTCTTGTCCTCCAAGTGCCCATAGCATTACCATGGTGATGGCATCAATCAGTTCTTGAGGGAATGCTCATAACCTAGTCTGCTTTCAAAGGTCCCACCTCTTAATGTTGCCACAATGGCAATTCTACTTCAACATGGGTTTGAGTAGGGATGTTCAAACCATAGGAGCAATTATCAAAGACTTAGAATAATTATCTAGTTTATATTCCTTTTTTTTCCCTTGGGCTAATTTTAAAAGGACATTATATGATTAGTTAAAACTAGCTAGTGCATGTTAGTTACTCTTGTTTCTAGTGATTTCTGGTTATCTGTCTTATTCTCAACAGCAGTAATCCCTGGATAATTTTGTTTCATCCTCTAACTTTGTTTCTAAGAAGTCGTAATAAGTAGTTGTCACTGAATGCAGTAAAAAATCCTTAAAAAAAAGATAGAAATGTCACTTTCAAATAAAACAAACATATTTTAAAGGCAACATAGTTTAGTGTGTATATTTGCATGTGTATTTTGATACCTTTTGTATAAAGGTATATGATGACATAAGAAACTCATCTCCTTTTTCACAGAGTTGTAGAAGAATTTGTTTGAAATTCAAGAGTACCCAAGACGGACTACATTATTTTATTTTCAGATGTACCATATTTATTTGGATAGTTCTCTCCTGATACCCATATGCTTTTTAAAAAATTCTAATTTGTTATATATGATTGCAGAATGCATTATAGTTCATATTACACATATAGAGCCCAATTTTTAGTATCTCTGGTTGTATACAAAGTATATTCACACCATTCGTGTCTTTATACATGTACTTAGGGTAATGATGTCCATCTCATTCCACCACTTTCCTACCCGGAGCCAGCTCCCTCCCCCTCCTCCCCCTTTGCCCTATCTATGCAGTTCATCTATTTCTCCCATGCTCCCACTCCCAACCCCACTTTGGCTCCTTATATCAGAGAAAACAATTTGTGGACTTTAGTGCAGAATGAAATTATGACTCCTTTTTCAAAACTTAAGAATTTGGGTTCTAGAGGTATAATTCAGCGCTACAGCAATGGCCCTGGTATCCAGTAGGCATGAGACCCAGGGTTTGATGTACCACAATTTAAAAAAAAAAGCATAACTAATAATAAAACAGCAAATGAAATGCAGAGAACTTCAAAGTGCATAGCCCTGTGCTCTACAAAAGATACCATGAACAGAACTCCCCTCTCATCTGGTCTATTTTACCATAGAGGAAGTTTTCTTTCCAGCTGCTACCTTCAATTATTTGTGATGCAAAAGTATTTTTGTAATTCTACCTTTCTTTGGAAAGTATAAACTGTCAAGATTTTAATGTCAATTTTAAGCCCTCCAGCACCTTCCTTTAAATGATTTAAAGTAAACACATGTTCTACTGATGACTTTCAGTTGTTGTACTTGAACACAAGAAAGAAATCTTACGTTCACTTCAAGTTGGTTGTGCTATATAATTATTTACTCGATTGTTAAATATGTAAAGTTGATGCAATTGAGTGTGCCATGTTAAACTTTGTTAGGTTAACTACACAGTTTTCCCTGAGTGATTAAAAATAATAGTAAGTAATCTAATTGTCTTAATTCCCTCTTTATATTAACTGGTTTTGATGGTAACTGTGAAATTCATTGAAAAGGAATTACTCTGTCATTATCTAAAAATGTAGTTTTTCAGTGGCTTTTAATATATGTCATTTGCTCCTTTTTGTCCTTTGTCAGCAATTTATTGAGTTAATCATCTCTGAACTACTCACGAGATAAAATATAACTGCACTTAAATAAGATAGACATTTAGAAACTAGTATACCAGTAGAGAAATTAAACTTTATAAAAAGTTCAAATAGCATTAACTAAAAATACAGAAGGAGTACATAAAAACTACTACTCTTGTCATCTAAATGGCAGAAGGTATATGAAATTAAAAGTAAAATATCAGATATAATGCTATATTTTTTTCAATTATATAAAAACTTCTAATGCACTAGTAATACATTTTCTGAATATTTTGTTATGTACAATGAAATAGAAAATGTGTGTAGAAATATAAAGAGATTTTTTTAAAATTTTTCAATTATAAACAAATTAACATTTGAAATTTAGATTATTAAAAGTACTCAAGAGAAATTAATATTTTAGTTTGCTATGCCACATGTAAATTGTATAATTCTATGTTAAATTATGATTCCAGCGTTTAGAATTATAAACCAAATTTAATTTTTTTCTACCTTTATTTATTTTTATGTGGTGCTGAGGATCGAACCCAGTGCCTCACAGGTGTGAGGCGGACGCTCTACCACTGAGCTACAGCCCCCAAAATAACAATAAACATTTAATTATAGAAGGTGTATGTCCTCATCAACATACTATGCAATATTACTTTACTTTAAACATATTTGGATTTTTTTAAAATGTATATGAAAAAGTATGAGAAAATATTCTTGAAGTTGATATTTTTGCTTTTAGACTGTTCAAAAATAAATTCTAGTAGCTCAGAGGTTGAGTGCCTGCCTAGAATCCATGAGGATCGGAGTTTCATCTCCAGCACTAAAAAAAAAAAAAAAAAAAAAAGAAAGAAAACACTAGCATCTTATTTTTCTCTTTCTAATCTAAGTTTGTTTTATATTCCATTAATTTCTGTACTTTACTGTCTCACTTTCCTATTAATATTTGCTCCCATTCTATTGTATTTTTAGTAGGTTCTAAGTATGGTAACATGACTCAATTATTTCATTCTTCCTGCTTTTCTAACATAAGAAGGTCATAAATTTCTTTGTATATACCACTTTATCAGCCTCACACAACTTATGCTACGTGGCATTTTCCTTAGCATTTTTTTTGGAAGTGAGAAATACATTTGAATTATTTTCTCTCTATTCTTATTTCCTGCTTTCTGATTTATATACAAAGAATGACTCCAAAAGAATGATTTTTTGACAAATTTTTTGAGACTTATTTTATTGCCCATTATTTTAGTATTTAATGTATATAATGCAAGTGAATATACCTCCATTTATATACATACTCATTTCTTTTTAAAATATCTTATTCATTTGGCATATGTCTGTCCAGTTGTTATTATTTTTTTAAATGTGTTTGAGGCATGAAGTTCTGAGGAAAATTGTTAAATCTACTGTTATAGTACTTGAGTAATTTTGTCCTATAATTTTATCCATTTGTATTTTAAAGATATTGTCAACATCAACTATAGAATTGCTACCCTTTCAAGTGACTTGAATATCTTACCAGCATCTACCGTCACTATTATTTCTACCAAATTTTTGTGTTCATGCCAGCTGCAATTGAAAATGACTTCTTTCCTGATGGGTTTTGCAATTTTTAAGATTGTGATCTCCTTTGAATTGGAATTTTCCTGAGAGAGTTCTCTGAGGCCATTTACAAAGCATAAACTCATAGAATGGATTTATACTTGCTTCTGCCCAGTACCCAGAGGCGCTCCTTAAATAGGATGACATTAATCTAAATTTTCTGCTTAGGGCTTTTGTAAGTTACTGAGGTAGTAGGCTTATCCTTAGAAACTGTCAGGAGGGAGTTTGAAATTAGTTATACATGCCCACTATGGATAATACTCTCCTACAAAGTCCTGCTTCTTTGTTGTTCTGGAATATGTCTGTCTCACCCCACTCTGTGCTTGGCCTCTAGTTTTGTTTACACCATAGATAAATGGAGGCAGGTATTTTCATGAATTTACATATGGCAGTCCTTGCTTAAGAAAGCTCTGTTCTTTCTGATCTCTCTGGCATACTCTTTCATCAACTGATCCACACATAAAAAGGAAGATTTAGTGCATTGTCTTTTTGTTTGTTTTGTTTATTTGTATGGTTGTTTTTTTCCCCTAGCCAATTTTTTTTTTTTTTTTGGCATATGCTCCTGAGAGGAAATTTCCCTGAATATTCTGAGAGGAATCAAAACTTACAAAGATCTGATTTTTTTCCCCTTATATATTCATCTTCAACTAAAAGCTCAAACTAATAATTTTATGAGAGTTTTTGAGCTCTTAAGCTGTTTACTTTCCAGATTTTCTTGAATATCCAACATTGAGAAGTGTTCTTTTCTTTTTAGAAATCTGCCTGAAGCATATGCATTTTAAAAGACAAATCTATGTTCTCGAATGTTATCCTTAGGCCAAACTAGACCATTAGGAGGTTATAAACTGGGAGCACATTACAATAGTCCCTTGAAAAATAGCAGCCTCATTTATATTCTTGGCTTTGGAGTGGAAAGCTGCAAGGTCCAGGCACCCTTATCCATTGCTTTTATACAGTAACATCACTAAGGACATTCACCACTCTCAGTTCTCTAATATCGAACCTTCCATTGATTTCATATAAAAATTTAGCACCAAGAAAATCCCTGCATATCTTGTTGACGTTCCCAATTTCTGATAGTGAGGATTGTAAAATTCTACTATTTTGCCTGCTAGGAAGTTTAAGCCATTTGAAAATCAATTGTTCATAAGGATATATGCCCTTATGATATGCTTTCTTTGTAAATTTTTCCCTAGGGTTTCTTTTTCTGGATTTATTTTCTTGATTCTATTACTTTAATTATGAAAAGTCATTTTATTCTAGATATTTTGATTTTAAAAAATTTTTGCTTATCACCTGCAGATTGAGGCATGCCAAAAAGCAAAACGAAAAATATACTCATGAGAAATTGATATTATTATTGTCCATGATAATAAATGAAATTGTTTAATTAAAAATGCTTTAGAGGAATTGCTTTCGAAATATAAAGCATTTGGAAAAAATATATTGCTTATTTAGTTTTCATATTAGTTTACATTGTAGAAGAATGAAGAAAAACTATTGTTCAATCATTGGCTCAAAGCAATAAGCTTTGTTATTTTTACCTTAGCTTTTAACAACCTAAAAAAATTCTTTATTAAGCCTCAGAAAATGGTAAATAAAATTTTAGTTGTTTGACTAATATGTAGAAATAAACAATAAACTAGTTAAACCAATCGAAAGAGCTATTTTCCTCTGGTTAGTGATTAAGACAAATTAATATAAATAACATCGCTTATATTGAGTGGTTGGGCTGAATATTTCTGAATATGTTGCATCATTTTTCTGTCAGTTTTGCTTTCTTTTAGCACGGTGGGAATGTATTACTGATTTCAAGTGTTTGATTTTTCTCCTCTTACTTTAATTCCTGGTCAGTTCTGTTCTTCAGATGTTGGTCATTTAACAGGAATGGTTATTCACAGGTTTTTGTCACTGTAAAATAGAAAGAACTTATTCTGGCAAATTAATTCTCATTTGTACTTAGACATCACATGTACTTTTAGAGTGTGAGTAGTTTTTTAACTTTATCTTAGTACTTTGACTTTTCAAGTTTTCCTAACTTAGTAATTTATTCTCCTCCTCCTGGCTCCACACTTATTTCCCTCTACTTTTATCTGTGACCTCTCTTCAAATCATTATAGTAATAATTATGTAACACTATAGCATTTTTGTCTTAATAAATGGATTCAAATATAGGAAACTGTAAGTCAGAATGCAATATTGAAGGTTTTAGAATTTTAATCTAAGTCTGACTTAGATATACTTGGACATTTATATAATTTCCTCCCGATTTCTTATACAAATTATTAGGCATCTTATCTGAATAACTTTTGCAATTAAACCTGGTACTATTAGAGATTTCATTAGTTCTAATCATAGCTAATTTATTTAAATTCCCAAGAAACTTTCCTAATAGACTTGGAACTATTATATTGTGCTTAGTTAATTACTTTTTAGTAAAAATGGGCAACGAGGGGCTCACATAGTGCTTTAGCAAATGAATACATTTTTCACCCAGATGTTCTAGTCATGAGGAGAACGTGTTTTGTGTCTTGGCCATGCTGGTCAATCTCCTAATTGGCTTTATTTTTAAAGAACCAGCTCACAATTTGGAACTGTCATTCTTATAAATGTTTTATTGGCCATATAACAGAGAACCCAATTACTTATTCACATTAAAAAAGCAAAAAAAAAAAAAAAAAAAACCAGTCATGTTTAAATGTGGCTGCTATTGTTTGC
Source organism: Ictidomys tridecemlineatus (assembly GCF_052094955.1). Taxonomy (NCBI): domain Eukaryota; kingdom Metazoa; phylum Chordata; class Mammalia; order Rodentia; family Sciuridae; genus Ictidomys; species Ictidomys tridecemlineatus. The sequence continues at coordinate 41,561,101 of NC_135490.1, forward strand.
GGGAAGAGATGTCAAGTATGTGTTCAGTGTTGAAATAAATAAATAGATACATAAAGCTATTCTTGGGCTCTATCATCACTATATTTTCTGCAGCAGGCCTCATGGGTGCTGCAAGCTAAGTGGGTGACCAAGGCTAGAATCCAGTGGATATTTTGCTTGTCAATCCATGTATTAAGGGATTGCTTCCATTCCAGAGATGCCATTTGTCTCCCCCTGAGGGGCATTTTCCCCAGCATTTTTGCCTAAATGAGGCCCTGTTCGATTCTGTACACCTGCTTCCAGACAGAGCATCAGTCTCAAGTAGCCTTCTGTGTTGTGGACTTGTACCTTCAGGGACAGTTTTGAAATGAACTAAATGGCTCTGGATAAAAACAGTTGCTGTGAGATGTAAATGAAATCATATTAATGTTAAGAGGTAAACTTAGGTATATTAAACCTCTAAAGAGTTTGAACAGTGATTCACGAATCTGGCAGCAGCAGAAGACCAACAATTTAGGATACTACTGAAGGGGTGAGATGGGAAGACATTTATAAGATGTTTGCAGAAAATATGGAATCGAAGTGGAACAACAGCCTTAAAATCCCTAGTGAGAGGTTGGCTGTAGTTTTCTGATCAGTTAAGCCTATGTTTTGTTTTTCCTGGAATTTGGCCATTTACAATGAGGTTGGTTCCATTACTTACACAGGGACCAAGGATGCTGCGGCTGCCTGAGCCTTCTGGGCTCTCGATTCATTTTTAAATTTTTGATGAACACATATTTATGAGGCACAAAGTACTGTTTCAATACATATATTCATTGTTTAATTATCAAATCAGGGTATTAGTGTATCTATCATTTCAAACATTTATCATTTCTTTGTAGTGAGAATTTTTAAAATCCTCTGTTCTATTTAAAATATACAATAAAGTTATATTAACTATAGTCCCCTTACTATGCAATAGAAGAGCAGGATGTATTCTCTTTATGTAACTGTCACATTGTACCTATTGACCTGTCTCTCATCATTCCTTCCTCCCTTTATAGGCAAGTGTCTGGTAACCACTGGTCTATTCTCTCCTTCTGACATCAACTTTATTAGATTTTCTATAGAAGAGAGATCAAGCAGTATTTATTGTTCTGTAACTGGTTTATTTTTTTTAACATAATGTCCTCCAGATTTATATTTGACCATAAACAAAAAGATATCATCTACGTTTTAGTAGCTTAAGAATATCCTGTTGTATTTATATCTGTAAGCTTTTCCTTAGCTATATATCCATTGATTATACAGAGCTTGATTCTTTTTCATGGCTATTACAAATAGTGCCTCAATAAACATGCACATACAGATATCTTTTCTGGTTTGCTGATTTCATTTTCTTTCAATATATATCCAGTGGTTTACATAGTAGTTTTATTTTTAATGTCTAAGGAAACCTCCACACTATTTTCCATAATAGTTGTACTAACATTTCCAACAATGTGTAGAAATAGATTATTTAAATTTTTAAAGATTGTAAATATTTAATTTTTAGTAAGAGTTTAACCTCTGATAGAAATGAGATGTGTCTATGATGTTTTATGTGAAATTTCTTATTTAAAACTTTTCTAAAAATAATAATAAATAAGAAGAGTCTACTATTAATATGCTAACAAAATGTTTTTATCATTCAACTCATTATGTGGTGAAAATCTTTGTAAAGACTACAATTTTAAAATTTTTAATCATGAATTAAGGTTGGTTACATGACAATCAAGTGAAGATTTTCTTATAATATTAGTTCCAAGTGTCCCACTAAATCTAAGGTTTATTCCAAAGATAGGGCTCATTCATTTTTTTTCTTAATAAATTTTCCCAGGTTTGGAAATTACTGGCTTGTGACAAATGGGAGAACAGCATTCTGGAGTGAATATGGAGCTTAGCACCTAGTTTGAGTTCTAGTTTCTCTGTTATTTTGTTCTACAAATTTCATCAATGAAGTAAATAGAAACTATGTCACACATTCATTCATTAATAGGACAACATATATTTCAGAGAACAGAATGAATTACCTCAGATAAACACAGGAAAGTTCCACACACTTAGGTCATCATCAACAAATACTGGTAGTACTTGAACATAGCCTAATGTTCTTGTCTTCCAGTCCACCAGCATAGCTTATTCTGGTATTGCCTTCTTTACTCCATAAAGAGTTGGTTACAAAGAGTTTGTGCTCACTCTCTCTGGCTCGCTCTCTCTCTCTCTCTCCCCCTCCCTCCCTCTCCCTCTCCTTCCTCCTCCTTTTCTCTCTCCCTATCTCTCCATCTCTCTGCAAAAGTGGATCTAAATTAGTGAAATTGCTTTCTATATCATAGTGAATTTGATTTTTTAAACGACAGCAAAAGATTTAGCAGTAGTTTAACTTTGCATTCTTTTTTTAAATTTTTTTATTTTTTTTAATTTTTTTTTATTGGTTGTTCACAACATTACAAAGCTCTTGGCATATCATATTTCATACATTAGATTCAAGTGGGTTATGAACTCCCAATTTTTACCCCAAATGCAGATTGCAGAATCACATCAGTTACACATCCACATTCTTATTTATGCAGTGACACCATGAATTACTGAAATTGTTTATATAAGTCTACAATTTTTGAAAAGGGTTACATTTCCTTAAAAACCTAGGTTTAGTAAATATGTCCTTTCACAACCTCTTCTTCCATTCCTATCTTTAAGAAAAATTGAGTTTCAGTAAATGACTAAATTACAAGGGTACTTAGACACAATTCAGAAATAAGATGTATTACATTTATAATTAATTATTTAAGCCAAAGTAATGAGGTAGGGCACACAACTTTCAATTGACAGGAAGCAACAGTTATGTACTCATCAAGAAATTAAACATTTTATGCAGGTCTAATTTGTTAGCTGAAAGTTTTACAGAAGTTATATCAGTGAAAGTTGGTATATAGAACATCTCTGCTGTTGATTGGAAAGATCAATGGGCTTTTGAACAAGATGCTTGTTTTCTAGATGATAGCTATTTTTTGCCATATTTTTCATTTATAAAATTATTTGTATTTAGTACTTGGAAGAGATTTGAATCAAAATTAACATCAGCATAAGTACTTGCATATTAAGTGCTAGAACAAGTATAAAACTGTCATAATAACACTGCTAACTTAAAATATTTAAAGTAACTTAACAGTTCTCAATACAGTAGCAATAATATTATATATATAAAACATTTTAACTAATCAGTAGATTTTCTGTTACCACTGGTAGTGACAACATGATTTATAACATAAAAGTCCTATAGGTTGACTCAGGCTGTCAACTATAAATAGTTAAAGAGTTAAAGCTTCATTTTTTAACTTAGAATTACTAGACTTGATAAACTCTAAGATCATATTTAACTCGGTTATTAAGAATAATGAATGGGCAATTATTAGAATACTTGCTAAAGATTTATAGATAAGGCTAACAGTCATGGAGGCAAAGTAGTGACTCCAAATATAATTTAATTGCTGTAGAGGTTAATAACATTTTTAAGTGTAATTGAATATCACAGTTGGTAAACTATTGACATGTATAAAGATACCAAAGGTTTAACATAAAATATATATGCCAACAAAGAATCCCAAAGTGATCATTTTAGGTTTTCAATATTCTAAAAAGAATAAAGTAGATTTTATTATATTTTTTTATTTTTATGGTATTAGGGATTGAACACAAGAGCACTACACTGAACTCATTGACAACCCTATCCTCCCAATTTATACTTCTTTTTTTTTTTTTTTGGCTTTTTGCTTTTTACATTTTACTTTGAGACAGGGACTGTTTTCCAGGCTGGTTTTGAACTCATGATCTTCCTGCCTCAGCCTCCTGAGTGGATGGGGTTTATAACCACCCACAGTTGTGCCTGGTGGTATTATGGTTTTAAAATGACAATCTGAACTGGTGCGCTATAGGACTTGCTTAACATGCAAGGAGTCCTGAGCTTAATTCCCATATGGTTAAATAATTAAGTAAATACATGAATAAAGTAAAACTAAATCACAAAAAAAGACAACCTGGCACGAATCCATAATTTTTTTTTAATTCCAAAAACTCATTTAGAAAAGATGATGATAATTCTACTTTATAGGCAAGATTTCTGTAAGATTTGAAAGACATTACTATGAACCAAACCTAGTTTCTAGAGGAAAGGTTTCTTAACAGGGAATTGGGATATCTATTTATCAGGTTAAAGATAAATTAATTTCTCTTATTATATTATGATGCTAATTTTTCTCTTATGTCTCTACACTGTTCATTCAACAAATAATTATGGGAAAATAAGTGATGTAAATGAAGATCTGTCCTCAAGATATCATATTCTGATGGACAAGAGAGACTTATCTACTCTAACAGTAATTCAGTGTTCAGAAAGTCAAGACAGAGCATAATTTGTTCAAAGTTCTGTGGACTAAGAAGAGGAAGTAAGATGTTGTCTTGAGTCCACATAAATCATTAGAAAAAAAATTGCTTGACAGAGATTTTTTATCCTATTTCATGATAGAACCTCTGCTTTCCAGAACTCCATATAATCATGGCAGACATCAGTGACTTGGAAAACAAATGTATAACCACTCTTTAGAAAAACAGAAACATTTTTATCTATGAAACTAAAAGCACAGTGAAATTAAGAAAGTAATTTGAGACAATGCTTGGAAACGAACACTCTTTGAATATATGACAGACATTTTTCTTTTTATCACATCTCACACGACATTTCATGCAAGAGGACACTGGAGTTCAGAGAGATTAATTTAGTGGTAGTCACATATAAAATCCATGTATTACAAACAGGATCAGAATTTATGACTGTCAAACTTCAAAGTGGATGTTCTTCATGATCCTATTAGCAAATGTGCAAAAAAAGAATAAGAAAGCCAAACTCCTTATGCTTATAAAAATTAATCTTAAAACCAAGCATTCCTTACTTCTCACTGAAGTTACATATCAACTAGCAATAATATTCCATCTAATCATAGAATTTGCTTGTATTCATGTTAAGAGTAGCATGAGGCCTCAAAACTGTTCCTGGATTTTACCCTTTCAATGCTCAGTTAGGTATTGCTGATCTCCATTTGCACACTTTTAAACTTTAGAACTGGGAAAAAGATTAGTCTTTTAAATTACATACACAGATGCTCCTCAACTTATGATGGGATTAGGTCCTTGAGAACCCATTTTAAGTTGAAAATACCAAATGTCAAAAATGCATCTAATACACTTAATCTACTAAACATCATAGCTTTATCTATCTCAAATCAGAACAGTTGCATGAGTCTGCAATTAGGTAAAATCTTTTGACATAAAGTCTAGTTTATAATCAAGTGTTGAATATCTCATGTGACTGCACAGGTAGGTATTTAATAGATACGATGAAAAAAAAAAAACCCAAATGCTATATCCATACAAATTGACAAATTAGTATACTGTACAGTATTGGTTGTTTACCCTCATTGATCCCACGACTGACTGGGAACTGTGGATCACTGCTTTGGCCCAGAATCATTAGAATAATATCACATATTGCTCATTTTGATCATGAGAATATCAAAATTAAAAATCTGATGTGTGGTTCCACTGAATTTGTATCATTTTCACATGATTGCAAAGTTGAAAATTCTTTTTTGTGAAACCATCACAAGTCAGAAATTGTCTCTAACCAAAAAATTAGTGAGTTGCTGGTATTTAAAATATATTTTCTAGTAAATGTGAGTTTTAGATATATTAAGTGCTATCATTTGTATCTGAAAAATACCCCAAAAAGCCAGGTATTAAATATTTGGTCACCCACTGTTAGGAGGTAGAAGAAATTTTAAGAGGTTCAGCCTACTGGGAGCTCTGTAGGTCAATGGCAGTGTGCTCTTATAAGATAGTGGGCCCCTATCTCTTCCTCTCATTCACTTTCTGATCATAATGTGAACATTTTTCTGTCATGTACTCCTGATGTGCAACTTTGCAATGGGTCCATAGCATACAAACAAATTGATATGACTGGGACCTCTAAAACTGTGTACAAAAATATCCCTTTTCTAAACTGACTATCCTAGGTATTTTGTTACCATGACAGAAAGGTTACTAAAACATAAAAGAGATTTTTGGAAGATCCTTTGTTGTGTTTGTTTTTTCCAGTAATGATGAATAAAATATTGATTGATATTTGCCTCAGTTCTTATAGAGCATTTGAATTAAAGAAGTTAGGCTTGCTCATCCTAATTGTAAAATGGTATTACTTTGTACCTGAGGGGAGAATTTTTTTTTTTAAAGATTGGTAGAACGAATGGGTTATCATTTCAAGAAGGATAGTGATACAATAAAGAACACTTTATATAAATGTTTGCAGTTAAGCCATGTAGCAATTCTCTATAACAGATTTATCCTCATTTTAAAGAAGAAATTGAGCCTTTCAGAGGTTAAGTTAACTGTTCAAGGTTACAGCTACAGAATGACTGATCTTGTGCTAAATTCTGTACTATCTGACCTCAAAGTACATGATTTTGAGAATCTTTTTCAGCCATAATCATCCTCAGAGTGACTTCCTGACATGCCTTTGAAATTTGACCAGATGTGGACAAAAAGAAAAATTTTGCCTTGAAAAATCCTATCAATATTTAATTTAGGATATAAATGTGGTACGGTTTTAAAAAAACATTATTAAATGAATATACATATGTAAATTAGGTCTACTTTTGAAAAAAATGTTAAATGAACTTGGTCTTCCCCTTTAGATGATAATAAAAAAAAGCCTTGTAAAAGAGAGTATTTAGAATTCTCCACAGAGGTTTTGGCAATGGTTACCACTATTATTTTTAGCCTGCTATCTTAGACAAACATATTATAAAAATCTGAATATGCATAACTGTATAACCATGAGCTAGTTGCCACAGAGATAAAACCATAGTGTTAGAATATGAACTTGGTAACATTTTTAACACTGTAAATGACAAGATTTCTGATTTCTCATACTGGTACAATGAATGCTAAATATGAGTTAGAGGATATGTGGACTAATTTCTTCTGAAGTAAAAAAGCAGAGAAAAAAATCATTATTATTAAAGCATCAATTCAATTCACTACCACCTCAGTGCTTCAGAAAAATTAGAAGGAAAATTTCTGCTCATTAAACTTCTGAGCCACCATAGCAAATTCTAATGAGTTGCTTATTAAATTAGCAATTTTCTATAACTGGTATGATTCATCAACTTCTCTTTTCATTCTCAGTTTTCAGATTAATAACTAACAGCACAAATTGCTTGACATGGCTCTTCAATCAAACTTAGTGTTATTAAGAGACCACAGCTACTAAAGCCATTTTATACAATCAAGTGAAGAGCAGTATTTCAGGAAACATTGTTTCTCAGTTGCTCTCCACAAAGCTTCCCCAAAGTATGAATTTAAAGCTACAAAGTAATACCATTTATTTCTTACTCAACATATATTGAGTAGACTAGAAAAAAATCCTGCCCTCATGAAAACTCTATGATATATGTAGCATAGTATTAGGTTTCATAAAGAAAACACGAAGCAATGATTGCGGATGGATAGTATTAAAGGTGCTTCTTTTGGATTGTATAGATAGAAACCTCTCCTCTGGCATGTTTCTTCAGCAGAGAACCTAATGAATGACTAAATCATGCAAATGGCTGTAGTAAGATCTCTTGGGAAAAGAGATGAGTACATGCAGACATTAAGCTGATAATGTCCTTGGGTCTGGCCAGAAGCAATAGAAGGCCAGTTTGGGCAGAGTGAAAAAAGTGGGGAAAGGTAATTAGGGATGAAGTAAAACAAGTATCCACTCTGGCCTCATAGCTCAAAATAAGTATGTTGAGTTGAATTTGGATTGTGATGGGAAGGTCAACAGTGTTCTGATTGGAGTGGTTATATGATTTGATTGACCTTTAAAGCAATGTATTGTTCATAAAATGTATTATTGGAGACAAGTTAGAAGGCTATTGCATCAGTCCAGGGGGAAAATGCTGAATGCTTGCTCTGGTATGGTTAGTGATGGAGAATGTGAAAATAGTTCAGATTATAGTGATTTGTGTCCAAGTTTGTGTCTATAACTATATAACTATGTCCATATCTATATCTGTCTATTGTGAAGCCATACTGATTTTCTGATCTACAAGGAGTGGCATTGGAGAGAAAGTTGACTGTGAATCCATGGGGTTGGACTAGAGCAACTGGGTCAACAATGGTATTCTTGTGTATATATATATATATATATATTCTTGATGTACTTTTATTTTATTCATTTATTTATATGTGGTGCTGACAATCAAACCCAATGTCTCACACATGTGAGGCAAGCACTATACCACTGAGCCACATCCCAGCCCAGCCAGTGGTATTCTTTATTAAGATGCAAAACACTAAATAGGTTTGGTTGCTGGGGGGTTGGATCAGTATTTTGAACAAGTTTGAACTACTTGTTAGTTATTCATATGGAAATGTCAAGTGGGATCTGGATATACCATTTTGAAGAGCAGGAGTGGTGTGGTGCTATGGCTGGAAGGAGGTGCTTCATAGTCAACAGTGTATAGACACATTATACTATAGAGGAGCCTTAGAAGAGCTGGATTGGATCAACTAAGGGGGATATATACAGAGAAAGCAGAGCCATTGAGCACTTTAACATTAAATGTGAGGAAGAGAAAAGTGATCAATAAACAAAAGAGCCATGAAGAAGACACATTGAAAGTAGTATAGAGGTTCTCTTAAAAAAAATACAAAATACCATATGATCCAGAACCCCACTACTGGGTATATAGCCAAAGTAAATGAAGTCAGTATGTTGAAGAGATAGCTGCACTGCCATGTTTGTGCACCAATGTTCACAGTAGCCAAGACATAGAATCAACCTAATTGTCCATCAGTAGATATAAAGATGAAGAAAATGTGGTATATAATCACAACAGAGTATTTTCAGCCATAAAAATAATGAAACAGTGTATTTTTTGACATTATGGATAACACTAGAATGCATTGTGCTAAGTGAAAAAAGCAAGGTACATATAATAATTACTGCATGATCTTATTCATATGTAGACTCATATAATTCATCTCTTAGAAGTAGGAAATAAGCTGGGTGTGGTGACACACACCTATAATCCCAGGGACTCAGGAGACTGAGGCAGGAGAATTTAGAGTTCAAAGTCAGCCTCAGAAACTTCATGAAGCACTTAACAACTCAGTGAGACCCTGTCTCTAAAATAAAACCAAAAAGAAAGGGATGGGGATGTAGCTCAGTGGTTAAGGACTCCTGGGTTCAATCCCCAGTACCAAAAAAGAAGAAGAAGGAGGAGGAGGAGGAGGAGGAGGAGGAGGAGGAGGAGGAGGAGAAGAAGGGAATAATGAATAATGTAGTGGTTAGTGGAGATTGGGGAAGAGAATGGATTTTGACTATTCCCACCATAAAGGAAGATTAATATTTAAGGTGATGGATATGTAAGATACCTTGATTTGACAATTACACAATGTATAGTATTGAAATATCACACTCTACCCCATTAATATGTACATTTATTATGTGTCAATTAAAAAAATAAAAGAAGGACATAAACAGGATGTAGTTCAAGCAAATGTGGATCAATAGAGGCTCATTTGTTTATTTTAAAGATTGAAGGTATTTACATATATTTTGAGCTCAAAGGAGTGATCAAGTAAGGAGGAAAAAAAAAAGCTGGTAACTAAAGAGAGGTAGCAGTTTATAAAGGAGCTAGACGAATGAGGGGATCGAATGGGTGGGACCCAGAGCACCATCAAGAGTCCTCATGTTTGGTAGGAGTAGCAGGTCCCCTGTGAATGGTTGGGAGACACATTCTCCAACACAGAGGACAGTAAGAAGAAGAGAGAAGTTTGCCATGATTGTTTGTTTCTCAGTGAATTAAGGAAGAAGATAATTAGCTAAATGAGAGAAAAGCTGAGCAAGTGGGCAGAGCAAGGGATTTATGCATTGGTCCTCTCAGAAAGTAGAAGAGAGCTCTGACAAAGGCTATGTTTTAGTGTTACTGGGCAGCGCTGAGGGCTGGTGGGGTTTGTGGTGCTGAATCTGAAGCAACGAAAGCATCTCACAGGATGTTCCCTCTCTCCACCTTCCTCTGCTGAGGGGAGGAGGATTGATTGGAGCAAGACTGAGGCTTCAGTTAGATACGTACATGTGTGTTTTTTTTATTCAAACAGTTGTTAAAGGAAGTGTCTTGATTTTAATGGTCATAATATTTCTAAAACTTAAGGAGCATAGAGAGGTATTTTGTCAATAAAAGTGTTGTTCAGTTTTATAATTTGGGGGTAATTACTTCCCAAATAGTTTACAGTGTTTGGAAAGAGAAATAAAAGCATGCATTCCTAGAAAAGTCTCCATTTGAATGATTGCATGTTGCAATGACTTTTAGTAAAATATTGTTACAACATTTAATGCAGACTCAGTTTCTCAGTATCTTTATCCTTTTCTTTTGCAGTAAGACCCATATATGTATTTTTTTCCAGGATATTTCATGCCTTTGTTATGTCTTTTTTACCATTTTCTGTCCCAATTTTTTGGACCATTTATTTATATATATTTTTAGTTGTAGGTGGACACAATAGCTCCATTTTATTTTTTATGTTGTGCCTCACACATGCTAGGCAAGCACACTACTCCTGAGCCACAACCCCAACCCCTGTCTCTACTGTTTTAATAAACATTTTATTACCCAATTAAATATTGGACTCATATAATTGATCTCTTCATGTTTGTGTGAGCCATATAAGGCTCAATGTAAAGAAGCTCACACAAACATGAAGCTACTCATGATCAGCAGCTTCATATTTGTGTGAGCCTCTTTATATGATTTTTCTTTTACTTTCCTATTCAACTATTTCTTCTCCTTGATAATTATTTAATTTTTTCTATTGCCTTCTTTTCACTTATTCCTTGATAGGCTATTTCTTCTACTAGAAGCATTTTGTGATAATAATTAGCCTTTTATTATAAAGTTCAAGTTTTTAAAAATCAATTTTTTTCACATGTAATCCTATTTACTAAAATGATAGCATTAGAATGTTGCTATGTATTTCACAGTTGCTTGAAGAAGAGATTACCTAAACATGTATCTTCCAAAACATAAACATCAAAAGTGAATTTCACTTATGGAATAACATTGTCAAATACAATATTTGTTTGTACTTATTACTTACTATGTATCAGGAGTTTATTGTGTACACAAATTTAACCCTCTAAATAAAACTTTTACATATGTTATTACTCCTGTCTGCAGATGAAGAAACTGAGGCTAATAGAAATCAAATTACAAGGTACAAGGTCATGGACAACCAGAGATTATATTGCAAGGCTTGTATTATATACTGTTAGTGTAGTTGTTTATACCATACTGGTTTGTGTCAATGTCCTATGACAGATAATTATACAAAAATGTAAACATTACATTTGCAGTTAACATAAGAGAATATAAAGTACAGAAGAAAAATATATAAATCATGTTTTCTATTCTTTCCAGCAAAACAGTCAAATTATATACACATATATAAATATATAAAACTTACATATGCAACATTAATTGTATGTATGTATATTGAATTTATTTCATTGCTTATTCAAAAATCTTCAAGACTCTTTTAGTGTCACTTAATTCAAAGGTGGGAAGGATCTTCTCACCTCTGTATTTGTAAAAATTAAAGTTCAAAGGGGCGGAATTATTCTCTTAATATTGGATTATTTTTCCCTATTTTATAAATTTTGCCATATTGTATTTTATTATCTTGTTTTATTTCATCTCTCATATACTTATAGCCCCAGCCTCTACATGGATTAAGAATTCAGTCTTCAGGTTTTTCTGGATTACCCTGATGTTTGATCTACCATGATTTACTTTTCTACCCCCATAATGGATAAAGAGACACTTATTTATATTGATCTTTCTAGCCCCTTTTCCAGAAAAGTAACTCAACCTGTCCCTGATATGTCTTATTTTCTTCAAACAGAGGGTCAGCTGTGTGGGTGATTTAGTGAGTCTCTACCTAGTTTTTGTGCAGAAAGTACACTGAGAGCAGGAAGTTTCTGAAGCTAAGGTATCTCTCTATCCAGAGATTAAATAGAACATGTCATGTAGTAAGCAATCTATAAATATACATAAACTACTATATGTAGACATGTGATTTTATGCACACATAAGTTGAATGTACAAAATATTCAATTTGTAAATAATACATTTACTCAGTAATTAGCAACTTTTCTGGAAAAAAAATTTCATCTAGTGCCAAATTTCTCAAATTATAAGATTTGCATTGAAATTAGAAATAATGTTTGTGTATTTTACAGATTTAATGAAGTATCAATAAAATTTATGAATTCTATTTTTTCATTACTCATCTAGTCTCAATATAATATTATAAGTAAAATCAAAAGTTTAACAAAAACTTAATCTATAGCAACTTTAGGACTAGAAATATCTGTTCAGAATCTGTAATAATGTATAATTCAATATAGTAAGACCAGTTAATGGTCTTACTATACTGAATTATATATCAGTATATATAATTCAGTATATATATAGATCAGTATATTAAAAACTATGATGGACTTTTTGAAGGTCTTCAATAATAATTTCATAGAGAAGCAAATTTTATTATGTTATTAGGTGCTAAATTTCAAGCGGTATCATACTGCCTTCTTGTAGGAAAAGGAGCACATCTATATTTTCTTTGACCTCTAGAAAGGCTATTATTTGAGTGTGAGTAGTAATTAAATAGGAAGGGATTCTTTTAGACCTCATAGCTGTTTATTTTAAAAGGTTAAATGGTGAAATTTGAAATGTTGGCCTTTTAAAATGAAGATAATTCACAGAAGCTGACTTAACAAATACTGGAGTGGTTGGAAAATATGCTTGAAATTTCTTGCTGTGCAATTCTAATAAACAGAGGCAGAGGGTTGACAACAGAAGAAGACAGAAAATTATTAAGGATTCCAAAGTAAATGATGAAAAATAACATAATTTGAGGAGTAAAGAAATAGAATGAATGGAGATAAAATTGTTTTGAATATAAGATTTTGGAGTTGAACTAATGAAAGTAAAGTTCTGTAAAATATTATAATATTAGAGTGTTGGATTTTTAGTGTATGTTTTATGGAAAGATGGAGATAATAAGTGATGATATGGTAATGAAATCCTCAACCATGTTTTTGATATATTTATTTTTGCATTTATGGAATTTATTAAGTAATGTACATAGAACAAGGCGAACAGAAATATAAAAGCTAATGATTGGATTTGCCAAGGAATCATCAGACCAAATTACACACACTTCCTAAATACAAAGATTGTACTTGGTTTGTATATTAACACTTATCCTGAGGTTGATATTCCTATGTTTGTAAATGAAGGAATCAATATACTTTTAAGATAAGTAATATATTAGAAGGTATTACCATATGCCAGAGACTGGGCTGATTGCTTTAATTGAATTGTCTCATTTAATTTCAGAAGACCTATAATGTAGATATGATCATTTTCACTTGTATGGCCCCATGGAAACTGAGACACATTTGCCAAAGGTAGTTTTCAAGTGTAGTAAAGTCAGAATTGAAATTCATGTGTTATGATTCCAGGCCCCTTCTCCTAACCACACAGTGATCTGCCCACACTAAAACTTCAGTGGGAAGAGTCCACAACTATCCATCCATCTTTAGTATGTAATGTCTATTAACCAGAGAGTTGGGGGCAGTGCTTTTCTATATTTTGATCTGTGATACTGATTATGCAACATTGGGCATTTCTCCTGGATGGTGAGGCTCTTCATTTCTCCATATCTAATGAAAGACTACATTAAACTCATTCCCAGCTAATGTCAATGATTTTTTAAAAATGTTATCAACATTAAATTTCCAACTATTTCCTACTATCATGACTTAAGAAAACATTCCTTAATGTTTGTTTTTGCCTGCTGGACTTTAAAATTATATTCCAGGATATGTCCCCTTTTGGGCAAACATGCATCCATGAATTTTGCCATACTGTCTGTGTTGAAAACAATATGTAATATGCAAGATAAAGTGGATAGGGACAAAAGGAAAACCCAGAGAATGAAAATTTACCATGCAAAAGAGGAAAGGCAGAAGAGCAGAAGAGATTGAATAATGAGAAGGTTATAATGTGACTTTTGAAGATAAAAGGCCATCAAAAACAAATGGTTGGAAATGAATATTTTCAGAAATAATTTTGAACCCAATATAGGGTAACGTTTTTTCCTCTTATTACAAATGCACAGCAGCGTTCATTTTGCTGTGTAATTATTTTTCTGTGGATGTGTGAGGAGAAGAGGCTTTGACATTTCTTAAGCTCACGGAGGCTAATGCTTTAATGAACAGCTTGTTATCAGCTGGCTTTTTCTCTGCCTTGCTTCCAATTCCCAGCCTCATTCAGTCAGGAGAGAATCTTTATATTACATGTAAACATCTTTCATCCTGATAGGGCTTCAATTCCTTAGTCCCTAAAGTTCTCATATTTGGTATTTAATTATCTACTAATTAAATCACACAGTTTAGAGGGGTTTTAGATTAAAGGAATATTAAACGTCTGATTCACTTTTACAAATGTGATACAGTGTCAACTCACATACAATGAAAGCATTAAGCTTTTAGGAAAATGCAATTTTCTATAACCTGAAAAAAGCAACCAAACCAGAACTGTACAAATCAACTATTTCTATAAAGCCACTATTAGTGTCACATGAGCTCTCTGAAGAATAAAGGTGAAATGAATCTTATAAAATTATTCTAATGTGGTATTGTTGTAGGAGGAATATTGGAGGGTGTTATTTTTCGTTTTAATTTAATTTTTTTTTAATTCTGGTGCACTTATTTGAAGCACACGTGCTTCTTAGCTCAATAAACATTCTCTTTATTGATTTGGCAATGGCTTTGTCTTGTTATAGTTTATTATCATTTTTAGATCACTTCCCATTTTCATCACCATTGTATGTAAATTTGCCAATTAATGTAATTTGTGCCCTTCAATTTGCTCACAGCAAATCTTTGAAAACCATATATAGCTTTAGTCTGTGAATATTTATGTTTAATGTGGGTAAATAATATATTATGTAGATTTATACTGTTTCTTATTTTTTCTTTTAACTATAATCAATAAATTTACCCATGTTGTTATAAGTTAAGGTGATTAAATCTGATTTCTACATGGGATGTCACCCAATGATATGTCACATCCTATCTATTCAATTCTCTGATGATGAATTCTGCATCATCAGAGAACTCTACTACACAATGATTAATGTCATGGTAACGACATTCTACATCATGCTATCATAACAAATATTATGATCGGTACCATTTTACATGCTGCTTTTGGACACCTGAAATAGTCTTTGCAATCTTTCTCCTGATACTTTTTCTCATGTACACTAAATACATTTCTTCTACTATGTTACATAATTATGACAAATATAATAAATGGTGTATCCCTTTAAAGCATTTATTTTTGATCCAGATTATCACTGTATGAAAAACCTTCTTTGAAAAAGAACTATACATTTCCTTTGATGGCAAAACATCATTAATATCTCCACAAAATATATCTCTGCTTATTTGCCTTCTCCTCACTTTAATGCTCAAATCAACCTGGACCAGATTCCTTTCATGAAACCATCTGTGGACATCAATTTTCTGTGGACATTAACAATTTTATTTTTTCAGGCAAGACAACTAATCTGTTTTCAAATTATTGTAAGTCTCTTCTCCTTCATCCCTTGTCCTGGCTCATGCTAATATGTATAATAAGGCTGTTATGGTTTGAATGTGAGGTGTCTCCCAAAAGCTCACATACGAGACAATCAAGAGTCTTAACCCAATCAGTGAATTATCCCCTGATAGGGATTAATTGAGTGGTAATTGAAGTGGTAGGGTGTGGCTAAAGAAAATAGGATTAGGGTGTCGGCTTTGGCATAGATATTTGTACCTGGCAAGTGGAGTTTTCTTTGCTTTCTGCTCACCATGATGTGAGCTGCTTCCCTCAACCACACTCTGCTACCATGATGTTCAGCCTCACCTTGAGCCCTGAGGAATGGAGCTGGACTTCTTTGGATTAAGCCCTCAAATAAACCTTTCCTCCTCTATAATTGTTTTGATCAGGTCCTTTAGTCACAGCAACAAAATAGCTAACTAAAAAACAAAACAAAACACAACAAAAACTAAAACTAAAACTAGAACAAACAAAGGCATTCCTGAGAGGTAAACATTTTGCAATAAATTTTCATTTTCTTTCTATATTAATATTGCATTTTAATTGTATTTTTGAGATGATTTTTGAAAATGCAAATTAGTAAAAATTATTTTCTGTAAGGTACTGAGAAATATATTTCTAACCTAGTATGTTCCTTAAGTAAAGCTTTCAGAAATGCAAATATATATATATATATAAGTTGGCTGAATCGGTTGGAGATCTTTTATTTAAGTAAGCATGATTTTGTAGGAAATTTCACATCAAAGTGACAATAAAATTTATTCAACTAAAATTTATTGAATGTGCCACTGTGCTTAATGCTGGGGTGTTTAGTGTATACAAGAAAAGTAGAGTCCTCTTCCCCATGGAAATTAGAATCTATGAGGGCACACTGCAGTTAGGCGAATTTTCTTCTACCATACTTTTATTGAGTTCTAGAACCTGACACACATAGAAGTTCCATTCTGACAAGCCAAAGACCTGCACTTACTAGAACTAAAGGGTGATGAAACCCAGGGGAACTGATCACAATAACTATAATAGATATGGACCAAAGCCAACTGTACATGATTAATTTTTGTTAGAATTAATTGTAACAAGAATACAAGTATGCAACACAACCAAAATAGATTTTTCTGCTTATATTAAAGAACAGAGAACATTTCAAAAATTCTAAAAACAAGAAAGAACAATTTATAATGTTTTATAATAAGGCCCCAGTTAAAACAGGTCTGTTAAGATGGTCTTGCCAGTGGGACCAGTGTAATTGACATTAGGAAGGTTTTTCTGTTGCCCTGACAATGCATGATATGCACTAAGGGATATATTTACCCTCTTTCTATTTTTCTACATATCATATTAAATCAGTTTTAAGACACACTTTCCCATAATATTAATATCTGCACATTTGTGCTGTGTTTTCTAATCAATGGCATTTGACATTTGCTCTTGGCAAGGTAGCAAATACAATATAGCTGCCATTGCCTACAAATGTACAAATTTGATTATAACTATTTAATTGCATCATATGTATTGATGGTGCTATGTGACATAAAATTAATTACGGTTTAAATACATTCAAAATTACACAGTGATTTAACTTTAAAACGAACAAAAATATTTTGTGTGAAGGCAAAGAAATAGAGCTCAATGGTAAAATAAAAGTTTTCCTAAAGAATTCTTTGAAGGAGTATAAAACAAAGATTCAAAGCTATAAGAGAAAGCACAAGTCAGAGATTAAGTGGCTACATTTTTGCTTTTAAGTAAACATAAAATAAGGTGTGTTGATATTCAAGATGTCCAAAAACTGGATGAGTTTTCTCACAGCTTACTCTGCTCTGCCTCGAGGAGGGGTTTAAACTAGGACTTTAGGGAAAGCCCTCTTGAATTCTCTGACAGTGGAAGTAAAACTTTGATATATGTGCATACATATCATTTTATGAGGATATGGATAGATCAGAGCTCTCATAAGATTCTCAAAGTTAAAAACTACTGACCTGAAGTTGTGCTCTGGCTATTACAATGGACAATCTCCTTAAGCCTATTTGTTGTTCAGGGGCTATGATTTAGGGTGATGCTTTTAAAACAACTTGCTGCTCACTTGGTAATCACCACAACCTCTCCTTTCTCAAGGTAATGAAAAATCACCTTTGCTCTGGCTGCTTCCAAAACATTATCTATACTTTCAAAGCAAATATGTAACCGATACCTCACTGGGTACACTTCTGTGTTGGCACTTAATTATTCTTATTTTTTAAATAATGAAAGTGCAATTATTAAGGTATAGGATTTATTGTAGTTATTTTAACAGCTTGGAATATTCAATCAATGTATATCTAATGTTTGACTTAAGGTTAGAATATTTATTCACACATATTACATGGAGCTAATAATTCACTCCATCAAGGTAAATCTTACTACAGTACCCGTGTCTACTAAATTGTTTATAAGACATTTCTCTTTGCATGAAATGTATAAATAAAGAAAATAGTTACAGTTCAGGCCTGCCACTGGACTTGACTGCCTTCCTGCAAAGTTTTACAATTAGTTCTGGGCATGTTCTCAGTAATCCATGATCTTTCCTGGGGAAAGCCAACCTCAGCAAATGTCTTTGGATCAAGGTTTAGGATCATTTTTTGTTTCTGCTTCTGAGTTATCACATCCAGGGAAATCACACAATTGAAGTTCAATAGACACATCCTCTTTTCCAAGATTGCTATCTGTTGGGTTTAAAAGATTTGTCATGATTTACAAGTTGCATATTTCAAAAGTTAAGATTTATGTTTTTCCCCAAGACAAATATAAAATGACAACTTATTTAGACATACTTTTGTGTTCTTTTTTAAAACTTAAAGGTATTTTTATCTGATATGTAAAAACATAAAAAATTATATGTATTAAGAAGAGTAGCACGAGATGTTTCAACACATGCATATATGTTGTAATGTTCAAATCAATTTAAAATGGTTATCTTCAAGGCTGAAGCAGGAGGATCACAAGTTCAAAGTTAGCCTCAGCAACTTAGCAAGGCCTAAGCAACTCAGTGAGACCTTGTCTATAAATAAAATACAAAAAAGACCTGATGTTGGAGAAGATAATGCTAAGTAAAGTTATCCAATCCCACAAAAACAAATGCAGAATGTTTTCTCTGATATAAGGAGGCTGACTCATAGTGGAGTAGGGAGGGGGAACATGGAAGGAATAGACGAACTCTAGATAGGGCAGAGGGGTGGGAGAGGAAGGGACAGGGTAGGGGATTAGCAAGGATGGTGGAATGTGATGGACATCATTATCCAAAGTACCTGTATGAAGACGCAAATTGGTGTGAACATACTTTACATACAACCAGAGATATGAAAAATTGTGTTGTATATATGTAATAAGAATTGTAATGCAAAAAAATAAAAGGCCTGAGTATATGGATCAGTGATTAAGTGCCGCCACTGGGTTCAATCCTTGGTACTCCCCCAAAATATCTATCTCCTCAAATGTGTATCATTTCTTTATGGTGAAAACATTCATAATCCCTTTTTCTAGCTTTTTGAAGCGTACAGGGCATATGTGTTACTTGTAGTCGCCCTACTATGCAATAGCACACCAGAACTTCTTACTCCTATGTAAATGTAACAGTGCCTATTCAGCAACCTTTCCGCATTCCTCCCACCACTCTCCCCAGCCTCTGATACTCACCTTTCTACTCTTAACACCTGGTAAGTCAATGTTTAGGTTGCACATAGGCTTGAGATTATGTGGTACTAGTCTTACACTATTATTTCACTTAACATGTTGACTTCCAGTTCCTTCCACATTGTCAAAAATGACAATATTTCATTCTTTGCATGACTGTATGGTGTCTCTTTGTGGATAGTACCACATTGTCTTTATCCATTCATCATTATTCAGGTAGCATTCATCAGTTATTTCTTGGCTATCGTAAATAGTGCTGCAATGAACATGGGAGTGCAAATATCTCTTGCATGTATCAATTTCACGGTTCATTTTGTACTAACTGACAATGTAAAAAGTTCAAATTCTCTGTATCGGATAGTATGTGAATTTCCCCCAAAGCAGTTACTTTTCCATGTATGCTGTACAGACACTTAGGATCACAGGAAAATGTGCCTCAAAACTACACTAAAGGTGAGTGACAAGAACATTTTTAATATTGAAAGGGAATAACTCAAACTAATTTTTCTATACTTCTACTATTGGTGTATATGTATATGTGTAATGGGACCGTCTTCCATATATATTAATAGTGAATCACCTTTTTTACCACTGCTTCCTAAGCAATGTCATTATACTTCTCTTTTGGCTCATTTAACATTTCTCACCTATGGTTTTATTCTAAAATATATCATTAATTTGAATTATTTAAGTTTCTAAAAGTCATAAAATGTAATTCTGATAGACATCAATTTAGCTATGCAATTTATATATTAAAATATCAATGGTCGCATGCAACAAGGATTTTATTTTTCTTAAATAATTAAGAATAAGCTTTGTCAAAAGATATTCCTAAGCAAAAGTATTATAATACATTCTTGGTATTCCTAAGAATATTAAAGTAAAATTTGAAATTCAGTTTTCAATACAGTGATCAATTTGCTTCAATACAGTGATCAATAAAATATTTATTAATATTTTACATATCAAGTATGGAAATTTGTTAAACAAAATACCAATTTTTAAAATATAAAAACATAAATATACGTAGAAGCAAAATTTCTGGTTTATTTTCTCACAAAATAAACTATGAAAGCATATGATAACATTTTTTGTTTAATTTTCTATTTTTAACTTGAACTTTTAATCTTCACTTCCTGTCGTATTACAATAAAATTATTTATAGAACATCTTGATTTGTTCACTATTGCTATTTTATTCTTTTGTATATTGACAATATGACTTTTATGAATTGAATTTAAATCTGACCACATAAAATATATGCTGATTTTTATTCCCTTCTTTATTTTTGGAAGTGTTTCTTCTAGAGCAGTCAAATATTTCTTTTTTTAGGTGTCATTATTCATACCAGAAATATTTAGAATTAGTTCATCCTTTCCAAGAGTGTATATGTTTATCAGTGCATAAATGATTTGGTCACGTTTGGAATTGCCCATTTTTTGCAGTCATGTGAATTGGATTACTAAATGTTCAAGTTGAGTCTTCCTTTATGCTTCATTTTTCTTTCCTTTCACAGGACATTTGGTCATATATCGATCAACCTGTGTTTCATAGATTCTCAGTCTCCTAATTGTGTTTGTGAAGCTTTTAAGCTTTTTATACAAAGATAAATACTCCAATATTCTTTTAAAAATTTAAATAATTTTATGAGCATTCGTTTCTTTGGAATCTTTCAACAGGTTAATTTATTCATTCAAGGATCATCAAGTGCCTGATCCAAGTATTCTTTATCCATCCAGATAGGGTTCAGCCATCATTGACTAGAAAGATATCTTGTCATGTAGGAGTATACATTTCAGAGGTGAGATAAAATAAGCATAAAAAATGAGGAAATTTAAAATGTATTTAAAAGTGAGACATGTGATAATACTCATTAACTTCTTGATTTGTTTACATATTTCATAGAATGTAGGTTGAATTTTTAGATTATTATTATAAACCTTCATAGTCTGAAATATTTTACAGTATTTAAATAAAGTACATAATTTTAGACTTTTATAAATATTTTATATTTTACAGTATTTAAATAAAGTGCATAATTTTATACTTTCTATCAGTAACACATATGTACTGAAGTATGAATACATAAATCCAGATTCTATGAATGTAGTCACCCATTAAGATGACCTTTTAAATTGTGGAACTATTCAAACCAGGAAGAGAAATTACTTTCATAAGATATATAAATAATTTTCAGACCATGAATATACTAATTTCTCTGAAAGTACTTCCTGCTACATGTTATACACACAGGAAAGGTTCACAATGGTTTGTTGAGAAGCTCAGAGACTTTTTAGAAAAGTAGTGACAATCTTTTTAGAAATGTTTGTATGACTTTTGTCTCATTCTTTAAGTCCTTTTCTATTTTAAAGTCTTCCTATAAAAATAAGAGGATTCACTATACTCTGATTCATTCATTTCTTTATCATCTTGTTCTTTATCAGTTTGTCAATGAATTTCCTAGGTAGTTTTTTTTTTTTAATTTCCTGTGAAGGAAGTGACATTGTCTTAAACAACTGATCTCCACGGATAGTTCCCCTTGGTGTCCTCTTTGCCCACGTTGCTCGATTTTTGACAAAGCTAGCGTAATATAGCAGCAGATGGGGATTCTCTTTAATTATGTTTCTGTTGTATTAATGGTTATCCTCCGCCTAGATCTGGAAGAACTGACAGTGATTATACAGTTACACGCTACAAATAAGAGCAGGTGCAGCTGTAAATAGTCCCTGATTAACAATTTCATTTAAATGTTATAACAGATTTCTGTAGGGCAAATTACTCCCACTGGTAAGGAGGTGTACTTTTGTATATAATATAATTCACTAAATCTAGAATTTAATTATGCTAGCAATAACAAAAGCCCTTAGTGTGCTAAAAAATTTCCAAATATATTGGCCTCTTCTATCACAATAACTGTAAAACAAATGAATTGTTATTAGAAAAGTTCCTTATGGAGCAAAAATGTAAATTATCTTTCACAAGATATCCTATCCTACTTCTGCAGGTCATGTGTATTGTTTAGTGTTAAATAATGAGAAATAAAAATAATTGTTGTAATCTTAGGATATAATTCATAATTCTGATAGTATCTAGTTTTTCATACTAAGGCTTCTACGCTAAGAAAAATATTAAAATATTTTGTAAATATTTTAAGTAAAAATATTGAATATTTTTGAGGAATGTCACATTTAATATTTTTGAATTATGTAATAGTAGCAAAATATGACAAACTAAAAAAATTATATCCCCAATTTATAATTTGGTTATAGTTTCAAAATAAATGCTTTGCTAAGTAAAAATGTTTTTATATCCCAAATTTTAAGGTGTGTTCATTAATAATGAAGATTCATTATTTCTTTTGAGAGCTGTAAAAAAATAGAAAATAAGGTTTAATTCAACTTTTCTCAAGTATTTTATTTATATCTTATAACATCTGATGATTCTCATTATTTTTCAGAGTTAAGAGATATTAACGTGGATTGAAGAATAATTCCTAGTAGGGTCCATTTTCAATCAAATTCAAATGGCTTCATAAAAATAAAATTCAGTATCTCAATTTATTTTCCCAATAGTATATAGAAATTCATACCATGAAATTTACTTTCATCTGAAGTCCATGATTTGTGATTTATATTTTTTCATTCATTTGCTAATTACTTAAAGATTATATTGGAATATCTTAAAATGTTTGTGAGTGTTTCATTCTTGAATTTACTTAATCTTATTTGCAGTTCTTTTTTCTGAATTTTTGTGTTTCTGCTAATCAAAATTCTGATTATAAAGTCACTACATGTTAATTTTGGTATATAATAAAAGTGACTATCACCTTCAATTCTTTGTTGTATTTGCAAACAATTATATTTTATTCACATGCACAATTTTATAAAATTCAGTTCATATTAAATTTACTTTTTCCTTACTATATAATTATGAAGTCATGTTATTAATTAAAAGTTTTTAAGTATTTTCAAATGCCTATGGTTTATTTTACCACTGCATACTTAAGTTTTACAAAAATTTCAAGATTTTAGAATCATCAAAGTAGTTTTTTATGATAAAGTAAAGCAGCAGCACTGGTAGATCAGAAACTGTAAGCCCATCTCTTTTTTCAATATTCATTTCAAAATTGCACTTCAAAAAATTAGTGTCAAATAATATTTTGAGTAGTCATTATTTTGTATATAAAATAAAATTATACTATTATTTTTAAAATGAAATAATAAAATTAACTCTACTTGTCTTTTATGAACACAATGTACAATATTTTAAGTAGTAGTCTTCTAGTAAAGTTTTAATATTGTATTTATGCCATTTAAAATAAGGTAAAATACACAAATTGTTGAAACAGATCCATATTTTACCATGTAATATTTTTGCTTTGTTGTGTCTTTAGGCAGATAACGTCAGTAATCTTGTACTAAAAATAAATACTGAAGATCTAGGGAGGTGGGTTACAAAGTGTTGGCTATAGTTCATGAACTCCTTGGTAATGTACATAATGGTTTGTAGATGTTCACTCCTGCTGCTGCGAAGCCACCTGGCAATTCTATATTATCTCACTCTTTAGCTAGCTCTTCTTCTGGGGCAATCAGAAGGTGGTCTCCTCTTGACACTCAATGTGTGTATCTCATATTCAAACCCATGCATTAGAACAGAGGAAGCAATCCCAGTCTTCTTTCCTCACCTAGTCCAGAGGGCTGTGTGAACAACACAGACATTGCAACATGCCTAAACTTGAACTCTCCAATGTCCCCTGCATCTGCTGATTCTTTCAGGAGTCCCTGATCTACTTAATAGTCTAGGAGCTCCAGAACATGCAAATCTAGTGTTTTTCTATCTCTTTTCTCTACATTTCTCCCATGATATGTTTATTAAATTATTTATTTTATTTTTTTAAAGAGAGAGTGAGAGAGAGTGAGAGAGGGAGAGAGAGAATTTTAATATTTATTTTTTAGTATTTGGCGGACACAACATCTTTGTTTGTTTGTGGTGCTGAGGATCCAACCCGGGCTGCACGCATGCCAGGCAAGCACGCTACCGCTTGAGCCACATCCCCAGCCCTTATTAAGTTATTTCTATGAGTGCAAGATATATCAATTACACCTCAGTGATGCCTTTCCTGTCAGCTCACTTCAGTGTAATCCTATTGCTTCTGATTTAGTCTGTTACCATTATCTGTCATTTGAATTCTTAGATTAACCCCCTAATTGTTCTCTCTTTTTAGTGTCCCATAACTGCTGTTTCTCCCTTGCAAAGATTCAGTTGTTCTTCTCCATCATTATGAATTTTGGGATATTTAAACTTAATGTACAGTTATTGTGGTTTGAATCATTTCTAGAATTCTCTCATGGTATCATCAAGATGCTGAAGCCTTACCTCACATATTTCAAATTAATGGCTTTGAGCAATTATAAATCATAATTCATTATACATGCCAATACATAGAAAAAGTTTCGATGTACAATTAGAAATTTAATTACATTGGAAATGCCACTGCATATTTAAACAGATGACCAGGAATTATGGCCTCTATCTTCTACACATGTCCAAGTGAAAGCTGTGCTGTCTATTGAAATGACAAGGACCAGATGCCAATGAAATGTGAAGCATTGTACATTTTTTTTCTTTTTAATGGGAATACTTCTTTGAATTAATGTCATATACGAGATAATTTCTGTTAAATTGTTTTCCAAAAAGGATGGGAAAATGTTCCAAAATATTTTAACCTGAGACCTGGATATTACTTACCTTAAATTTTAAAAATATTTTAACATGTGTTTGAATGTTTTCTATATATTTTAAATCTGCTATATAAAGCCTAACTTCCAAGTTAAAAAAAAACATAATTCGTTAAGTCATCTCTTCAATAGTAATAATAAAAGATGAAAATAAATTTAAATAACTACAAATTATTTATTTAATAAGGAATTCACAAGTAAGGCAATTGATGTGCTAAGAATATAATGTTGATAATTTTTATTTTACTCATATGTATGTTTGAAAGCATTCAAAAACTTTCAAGTCACCACTGAAATTATATGAAAAAGGTCACATTTGAAATAAAAGTAATCATTTATTAAGTACATATCTTTTCAGTGTCAGAACAAAATTTCATTACTTTTGAGAAAAATTCTGATGAATTATATTTTTCATGAAAATAATGGATGAGCAATGTTTACTACTATAGACAAAATGCTGCTTAGTTTCAAAACATCTATCAATATTTTGAGATATTATTCAAACAAGGAAGCCATTCATATATCATTAAACTGTAGACAACCCTGGGTCTGGTTACTGCAAGTTGCACAGACTCTACAGATAATGGCATAAGATTGTCTCAATCTTCTTTCCCCTCACTTCTATTCCCATTTTTACTCAATAATAATTACTGAGCACCTTCCATGAATGGAAACCTATTCTGGGCATTGATAAAAGGGAAGAAGTGTTCTAAATCCCTGCTCTCAAGGAGTTACATTCTACCAGGAAATACAAGCTATGAACACATTAAAAAAATAAAAATAATTAATGTTGAAAACTATGAAGAAAAGAAAATACAAGATAAGAAAAGAGAAAGATAGGGAAAATGCTATTTTAAATGATGTTGGGAGAGAAAGCAGTACTGATGTAGTGGTATCTGGAAAGATTTCAGGATGAAATCATGTAAAGCCTCTATGACCATTTGTAAGGACCTCAATTTTATTAATTTGTAATTTATTAAAATTAATTTATTTAGATATTTTAAAAGGAGAGACTGATATGATCATTCCTTTTAGCAATAACACTCCTGGATCAAGTGATTAAGATCAGAAAATCAATGCTTTACTTTTGATATCACAGGCATTTTTGTTGCTTGTTAAGTTTAGCTGTAAATCCTGTTTACAGTAATAAACACAGAGCTTCATTATGTCTTAAAATTAGATTTTACAAAAGAGAAAATTTGGGAGATTGTGAATGACCTTCAAAACAGAAAGGATGAGAGGATCACAGGAAGCCTTTGCAAATCGTCTTTTTTTAACAATTTAAAAACAGCAACAATAAATAGATCATCTTATCATTTCTCTCCTGGAAGACTTTGTCCAGTGACAACAGAAATGTCCCCATGTTCTCAGAGATACTTAGCAAAACCACAGCCACTCTGAGAGCACCAGCCAATCACCAAGAATTGATAATTTTTATTTTACTCATATGTAGGGTGTATGAAACAAACCAAAATGAATCTGTACATAAGTTGCCCTGGATTTACAATATAAAACTGGTTCTATTTTTTTCTACAAAACTTATCTTTTTTGGTGCTTTAAAAACTATTGCTTTGAGAAAATCATTATAGTAAACTGGGCCAAAATATCATTTAGAAAATTTCCAATTTTAGAATAAAAATTATATTATGAAGGAAGTGAGTGCATTTACACTTTCATTTATTGAGAAGCAAACTATCATTTTAAAAAACTTATGAAATATTTTAACAGATAGGCTCATCATCAGAAAAGAATCTAATTCAACCATTTAGAAATGGGCTTGTCGTATTTCATCACCTCTAAGACACTGCACTGTGTATGCATATATTACCAAAAAAGGAAAATCACAATTAATAAAACTATACCATACCATCAATTATGTGTTGAAAGACATTCAGATTTTAGAGATACTAAAATGTGAAGAAATATGCATCTTAGAATTAATAAAATTTTATTGTTGATGGCATGCTGAACTGTGTATCAGAGAACTTGAATCCCAGCTCCAAATCAGCTAATTAATCTTCAAAGGAGAAAATCAATTTTTAATCTCTTAAGTTTTCATGGTTCTGTACCAAAATGATGATAATAATTTCTGTCCTATGAATCCTCCAACAGAAGAATAAAACATTTTTAAAATTAAAGAGTTGTACTTTTGTTCTATATTATTTTGTTGATGTGAACATGTGTAATGTGGGGAAAAAAAAGTAGAAGAAAACAAAGCTCCTTTTATCATTTGGAAATATAAAACTCTTGATCAGACATAATTTAAGTCCTTTGCTAATAGTTACTGAATGTGGGAAGGAGTCAATTATCTTTTCAAATGAATATTATAAAAGTCCATTATCTATTTATTCTATTTCCTAGAACAAATATTTGCCATTTTAAAAAAATAATTTATTTTTTACTTTTTATTACAGTTGTCTCTTCCCAAATCTATTATTTAAAAAATTTTCCACAACCCTTATGCTTTTCTAAGTACTCCTTAAGTGGTTGGTGCCACTTGAACAATGTAGTCATGAGTCTCTTGATATTAAATCATGGTATAGGCTCAACATCTATTATTATTATGAATGAAGTTCTTGCCTGAAGATTTCTCTATGGTATTTAAGTATATTTTATATTCTAATGCCTTGACTCATTTAGCTTTCCGATTCTGTGACAACTTTGATCTATTTTGTCACAATCCAAAATACATAGTCATTTCTCATTATGGGTTTGAACAATTTGCTTATTTTCTACCAGTAGAATTATTTGCCACTTAGTCCTACTGAATTAAATCGCATTACTTTCTCACCTTCTCCTTTTGTGCCACAAAAATTAGAAATTCCAAATAGAGATTCAGAGGTATTGACCTTCAGCATCTGCCAGCTAATGTCATTCAAGCAGTTATGGATAAAACGTTAAGTAATACTGAACCTTGCCTATTTTATCTTGAATCAAAATCAATTAGGATTTAAACACTTGAAATTCAAGTGGTTTATTTAAATTTTAAAACTGAGCGTGTAAGATAAAGTATTAAGTGTGCTAAAAAAGCATGTCTTTATCTTTTAAAGGATATGCCATGAGTTGTTTTTTTTTTCAATTTTGAATGGCAGGGCACATTGTCTAATATGTGTACATTTATGTGCTTTTAATGAAATTCTGTATACAGTGTATAATCTGTAAATAAAAATGTACTGTCTTTATCACCACCTGGGAGAGGAAGAGGGAACTGCCTTCAGGGGCTCTCCAAACTCAAGCAAACATGCAATCTTA
Source organism: Ictidomys tridecemlineatus (assembly GCF_052094955.1). NCBI lineage: Eukaryota > Metazoa > Chordata > Mammalia > Rodentia > Sciuridae > Ictidomys > Ictidomys tridecemlineatus. Next base: position 41,589,527 of record NC_135490.1, read on the forward strand.
CACTATAAAATGATAAGTCTCCCATAGTATATCCCTGTTATATTTTTTCTGAATTACCTGGTGGATTTTACAACATGTCTTCAGTCAAATAAATTGACTGACTCTTCCCTGTGCCCTTCTTGCCTTTTCCATCAACACTTGAAGCATTGGAACACATTGACTTATGCCCAGGCCCTTACATCAGACTGTCTGGTAATAAAGATTGGATTTCACACTATGCTACCTCTGGGCATATTTTCTCTGGGCCTCAGATTCTGTCTCTGTTATTATGAATATTAAATTTATTATTTGAATTTTTATTATTATGAATATTGAAATACAGAGGAAATTAATATTCTTAGCAAATATTAGCTATGAATATGCCCATTTGTCTTTCAGATTATTTCCTTCTGAAATGTCCATTGACATGCTTTGCGTTTATCAAAGACCATCTCTAATGAAACCTTGAACCCACTTCTTATCACATGGGCTAATTGGCTTCCTGTAATGCAAAAAAGAGAAACCTCAGAAAATATTCAGGGCTCTATAGGTTCCTTTGTCACACACAAACACAAAAAAAGAGACAATGAAATGACTGAAAAACTGTGGAATATATAATCAAAAATGAATATTTTAGATCTTAGTAAGATTTGATCATGTCCCATTTCTATATCTAATCTCACCATACAGGAATGTGACTATATTTTCTATTACTTTCATAAATGAAGCATTTATAAGACTCATGAAAACCTCAGGTTTACCTTGTATTTCCTTGTTTTGAGCACTATTCTTTGGTATAGATAGATGATCAGATACATAGATAGATGTAATAGTGTAGCTCTTAAGACAGCTTAACCCATGGGAAAACTAAGCTACAATTGAAAGCATGATGATTTAGATTATATTTGAAAAAATCTTCAGTTTTTGTAAAATTGTTTTTGTTGGAAATAGAAGTCTATGCTGATATCCTTCCCTATTCCATGTATTAAATATGCTGCTCCATTGTCTTTTGACTTGTACTGTTTCAATTAGATGTCAACAGTGGTGTGTGTGTGTGTGTGTGTGTGTGTGTGTGTGTGTGTGTGTGTGTGTTTTCTTTCTTCAGGCTAAGTTAAAGACTCTTAACACTGCTTTTCTGCAATTTTGTCTTATGTTTCTATGGCTTAGAGTTCCTTTGAATTTCTTGATCTCTGGTTTTGTTTTGTTTGCTTTACCTCCAAACATGCATTGTCATTGTGAGGCAGTTAAATTATTGTTATCAATTTGAGTCTTACTCTAAACTTTTTGAGTATACAAATTTAAATTTCAGTCTAGGTGCAATTTTAACATAGGTTAAGAAATATTTATTCCATCTGGTGGGAACACAAACTATCCCTGATGGAGTCGTGCAGATTATTTTACCCACTTCTTTCTCATGCTGGTTTTCTTCCTTAGTTGCAGTAGTTACCTCAAACATACACACATATCAATACAAATATTTAAGGACCATTATGCAGGTATCTGGAAACATCTCTCTATTTAAATTTCACCTCTCTGCTACTCTGTCTCAAAAGCCTGGCCATGTTAGTCTCTCCGAGTACTCTCAATCAGGATTCCTAACTCAGCAAGAATAATGGACTCTGTCTGGGTCCCACTCTTGAAAGCAGTCTTGAACTTCCCTCCAGGCCCCAAGAGTCAGGGAACTCCTTATTTGTTTCCCTTATCTCAGCTATAATAGTTCTTTGTTGTCTTTTTTTCTTCCAACAATGACATTTTATATATTTTGTTGGGAATTCCAGTCTTTCAATGCAAGATATCAAATGTGACCTGTTTTTCCTCTCTTTCTGACTCTGTATCTGTCTCAGTCTGCCTTTGACTCTATTTCTGCCATTCTTTCTTTCCTGCAATGTTCTTCTTTTCTTTCTTCTCCTGTATTTTCTCTTGTTTTTCTTCTTTCCTCCCTCTGTTCTTCCTCTTTCTCCTCTTCCTTTCTTCTTCTCCTCCTTTCTTCTGCTCCTCCTCCTCCCTGTCCCCTTCTAACTGCACAACTACACTGGCAATATTTGTTTTTGCTTATTATATTCATGATATTGTAATCAATAAAATGTCATAATTTTTAAAAATAATTTATTAATATAAATTGAAGATAGCTGCTTATTTATGCTTTATTCCAGGTGATACTTTAACTTCAAATATATTTATATATATATATATATATATATAATATTTTTTTCTTTCATATATATGTGTGTATATGAAACTAACCATAGAATTCCTTCTACGGATTACAGATCTGTATTTAGGCTAGCAAATCTCTTTAACACAACTAAAAGAACATGATTCATCTTCAAAAACAAAGATAGTTAATGTCATATCCTCATTTTTAAGTTTTTCATATTAAAGTAACTAAAATAATAATAACTACATTTTAATATCATAGATCATATATTTTACGAACATTGTGTCTTTTTTCCTTTCTCTCTCTCTCTCTCCCTCTCTCTCTCTCTTTCTCTCTTTCTCTCTCTCTCTCTCTCTCGTATAAATTATAAGCTCTAGCATATTCAGCAGCATCTACATTGGGCATCAGATTATCCTTAACTGCATTCTTTTGTCACTTTTAACTTGCTCACCTTTTACTTTTTTATTTATTCATTTATTTGCAACATCTTAGGACACTATATATACAATTCTTGACTTCTACACACAGTATGAATACAAGCCATGATTTAAAGTGTATATTACATTATGATGAATTATATACAGATAACAGGAGAGTCTAGACCAAATACCATAAAACTATGGCCTGTAGGCAAATACTGTTTTTATAAATTATGTTTGGTTGGAACACAGCCACATCTATTTCTTTCCCTTTGTCTGACTACTTTCTCTCTCCAACAATGGAATTGAATTGTGGCAGCACATGTAGACCAGAAAGCCTAAAAGAGTGATTATATGGTCCTTTACAAAAATTTAAAAAAAAAATCATGTTCCCTGACATAGACCATCTATTTGTTCAATTTATCAATGAAAATAAAGAGTTCTTGGCAATACTAGGAGAGATGGTAGCAGCAAGTAAGGATAAATGTGAAGGGCATTTTGGAGGTTAAACCAGAAGGACAGGCCAGTCTGAAGTGACTGAAGAATGTGCACCTCTCTGTGATGGAGGATTGTCATAACAATATTTTCACAGAAGATTTTTTTCTTTTCAAAAGCTTTCCTTGTACCTTCCCAGTCAAAGTTAGTTACTTTCTGTTCCAATCTTTGTATTTATCTTTCTTCGAGCAGCTACCACAGGTAAAACTGCATGGTATAAGAGCAAACATCATCTTTACTTATCTTTGAATCATTCTTCAATAATGTAAATAGTATTTCAATGATTGTTGAATACATACATGGATGAATAGAAAAAGTAATCATAAACTTGATTTCTCTAACTTAAATATTATGTTAAGGTTTTTTTGCACACATGTTCTTAAAATAGTACATCTACCCAATCAGCAAAAGTTTATAACTGGTGTATTAATTATAGAGTTCAGACATAGGACATTAGAAGGTTAGGCAATGACACATTATTAGCATCCAGTAAAAAGTTTAAGAGTTATATATTTTAAATAGCTAAGTAAAATAGCTTTCAAAATAGTAGTATAATTAATTTCCCTATAAATTGAGTAGTTAGTGTAATACCTATTCAAGAGATTTAAAGGATATATAGAACTCTTAGAGCCTGTTTAAATCCCAAATATTATCTAAACTCCCTAGTCTGCTCCCATTTCCCATTTCCAAAAGAAAGGAGTCAGAATTTCTTCTGTATTTCTTGGTAATATCTTTGATATTTATTCCCAAAGTAGAAAATAGTCTTTGTTTCAATGCAGCTCTGTGTTCAGGTTTTAGAAATACTATTTTGTGAGATTAAGGAGATAGACTGCAAATGATATTAGAATAATTAATAGTTCATTATATTAGTATATTTATATTGGGAAGACATATTCCATGAATAGGATACATGGTAGAGAAAATCCTTCAATGCATACCTATAATTAATAGAGAATTAATGTATTTATTTGTGGCAGTATTTTTTCTATTGCCTATGATTTGTTTTTGAAATGAATCATATTATTATTCCTATTACATTCAAATATTTATCAGAAATAATATGGCTTTGAAATGAAAATGCAGAGTTTAAGTATTAAGAATACAAATGACTCATGCTTAATTTATGGGTTTTATTTTATTTCTTACCTTCTTAATCATAGTGTTTCTAATCCTTTTCTTATCATTGTTGGGCACCCTGAAGTGAAATTTGTAATAAAAAGTTGTGAAATAGGTCCTTCTTGAGGAAATTTAATTGTGTTTGTACTACCCTCTAATTATTTCTTTCAAATAATTGCATGGTAATTTGTTAAAATAGGCAGCATGGAATACATAATACCTTTCAAACTAGGATTTTTTTTTTCTTTTCCAGATAAAAGTTAGCATCAAGTGATATCATGCAATTTATTAATAAAATAATTTTTACTTTCACATCTGATAAGAAACTCCTACAAAATAACTTAGGTCTCCAAAGTGAAAGCCCAATAATGAAATACCAAAGTAGAGACAGGCAAAAGATTCTATCAAAGAAACCACCTTTATGTGGCACTATTGTAAGTGCCATCAGACTCCCTCCTGTAGAATTTTTTCAAGTGTTTTGGGAAGCCATACAAGAAATGAATTGTATAAATCTATGACTCAGTACTTCATGATGAATAAATTAAGGAAATCTAATGTATAACAATGCAGCTTTAGTTAATAATACATTATTGTATACTTGAGCAAATTTGCTCAATGAATAGATTTTATATATTCCCACTACACACACACACACACACACACACACACACACACACACACACACAGGAGGGAAGGGAAATGAGAACTGTATGAGGTGGTGGATGTGTTAATTAGCAGGATTATGATTCATAAGGATTCGTGAGGATATCAAATTGTCTTCATTAAATATATGAAAACCTTAATTGTCAAATAGTGTTCAAAAATGACATAAGAAGGGAAGAACGCAATGTAAAGAGCCTAGGTGAAGCCTACGTTTGCACTTAGGTCCCTCCTATAAATTTCTCTAATTCCTGTGACGGTATTGTGCCTTCACACTTTCTTACAACCTCAGCCTGGGGTCATATCAAAGCTTTTTGCTTTTGAGCACAGGCTATGTTTTTTTTTCATCAGACATATAAAGGAAAGAGTTGTTAAAACGTGTATTTTAAAATAAGTTTTGAATTTCAAAACAGAGCTCAGAGTGAATTCCTGATTATAAATCTTGATAGAATGTCAGGTTGTAACTTCCATTTAGAAAAGTTAATAGTCCATTTTTTTCTCTTTCCTCTTTCTCTCTTCTTCTTCTTCTTCTTTTATTTTTAATCAAGTAAAGTAACAAGTAGAATGTAAAGTCAGTGGTGTGATTAGTCAAAAAATATGTTTGTATACTGGATATGATTGTAACAAAGACTTCTGCCTATGAGCATGAATCAAACTTATTTGAGAAAAGTCAAGCAAGGCTGCCTAGTAAAACATAGTTGAAATTTTCCCTGAAAGAAATGTAAATTCTATTTTCTGTTCTTAAAAGAACTGAGGTATTCTTAAAAGAACTTTAGTAGGAAAAATATTTATTTTAACAATTTTCTGCTAATTATTTACCATTATCCCCTGCCCTCCTTTATCATCCTGCCTCCATCACCAGCCCTTGGTTACAGAAACCATGGTCTATTTATTCTAAAATGGCAACCCAGTACCCAGAGCATAATGAAATTCAACAAATGATGCTATGTGTTATTAATGATGCGAACTCAAAATATTGTGATTTATTATTCTGGAGTAAGTTTAGATTTTTATTTGTCTTTTTGAAGTACATAAATATGTAATATTCAATGCAGTGTTGGAAAGGGAGTATTATAAATTTGTGCCGATGTTGGGTGCTTCAATAGTGGGAAAGTAAAGTTTGTTAATATCTTTTAAAAAAAGCACTTGAAATATTCTTCTGAACATTTCTGGATATGGTGAAATGAACTCTCCTGACAACTTAAGACCAGGGTCCTGCAGGGAGCTGTGATCTCCCTCAGGGTTTATGCTTGATTCTTGACATACCAAGTAGTACATTTCTCTAAAAAGTGTGCTCTGGAAACACCTTTGCGTGTCCTATTTCCCCATCCACATCTCCAGTTTCTGAGTGATTATTCTAAGTTAGTGTAAAATGCTTTATCATGAATTAAACATGCTGGAAGAGTCACGGGAGCTGAGCTTAGGAATTAGTGCCCTCTTCAAACATTCTGCATTACTCTCCAGCTCTACTTTCACTAACAAATATGTCTTTGAAATGTTTCTTGAAACTTTTATGTTTCTATTTATATCACATCTGCTTCAGGAAATTTCAGTATATATATCTCAAAATGCACACGTTCCTAGAGTTTATTCTTATAGGTTACTTTAGTATTTACTTGGATGGGAATTAAGATAGCTTTATAAAAATTTAAGCTGAAGAGTTACCCCTGATCCCCTAAACCTATAGATACCAACAGCAATACCAGACTAGTTCTTGCAAGCAGGATACAGAAATGATTAAATGCCCAGATTTTGTTATCTTTTTTCTCAGAAACTTACACTTTAATTCTTTTTTTTTTCTTCTTCTTTTGCAAATCTTAGAAGCAAAAGCTATGTCCTTGTCTATCAGGGTATGGAGAAAATAACTTGTACTCTCCTTCTCAATTCCAAATCCTGATAAATATGTTTGGGTTTATCTACCCCCAAAGCCAGGCAAAATACTTGTGCACTTATCTATGTGCTGATAAGATGTAATTGACATATTATTTCTGATTTGCTTTTGCAGCCTTCAACCTTCTGTTTGTTAAGCAGACAAAAGGCTGTTAGGGTTGAAAGGACACAAACATTTTCTGATTCACTGTGGCTAGTCACCAATGACCATCATTAAATGAAAAATATTATTTCATTTACAAGACAGATTTTTAAGAACCTTGCGTGTGAGATTTGCCATCTCACAAGCCTCTGATTTTTAGTAAGTGATAGAAACAGCAATGTGGAAATTACCAACAGAGAAGGCGTTTATTACTTCCCACACTGCCAGCATTCCTTTTATGCCCTACAAACATTTCAGTAATGGGATGCTTCCTGGGATTTGGATGCAACCAAAGTATTTGTTAGGACATTTGAAAAGCAGGTGGATATTTGGCAGAAACATCAGAAGCTGAGTGGTCATGATAGACACACAGAGATAATACTTAAAAACTGAGAGGAACAAATGTTTGCTCCATTGCCAGGATCAGTTTCTTAACCATGTGATGTCCCAGGGCTTAATGCTGACAATCTCCCAAGCTGCCCAGAAGGTGGGACCACTGTCCATTTATCCCTTCAAGCCCTTTCATTAGGATAAAATTCCATTTGTGAAACTTCAATTTATTGAAAGTGAATGTGGAAAACACAGATTTTTTTTCAATTAGAGAAATCTCTGCATAATATATTGAATTCCTTTTATTTTGTTTCCATAGGAATTTTATCATCCTTAAGTGATGGCTAGTCAAGATGTCTACACAGACATAAAAGAGTAGCATAAGAAATACACAGGTGCCTTCTCATCTCGGACAGTTATATTTTATAAAGATAATGACTTTGATATGAAAAATAAATTCAAGTAAAAATGGTTTGAGCAAAGCCCCAAGGACAACTTGCTTTATAAAATAGTATTTTGAGTAACTAGTGCTTATTGAACATTTATTGTATGGGAGCTATAGTGTTAAGAGCTTTCTATGACACTAACTTTCCTCCAAAATATGTAAATTCTATTTTACAGATAGCTTGATCAGAACCAACTGGTACTGAGTTGAGATCCAAAATGAAATGACCTGGTCCCAGAGCCAGATCTCCTAACCACAATCCACATGTCATAGAGCTTTGGACCATCACTAGACATTTAGCAGCAGATGCCATTTCCTTTCCTTTGAACATGTTTCTCAGAAAATTATTTAATGCACTTGGCTTTATAGGATTCACATTATTAATGCAATCAGTATCAGTGCAGATATTGTATTTTTAATATCAAATTTTAATGAGACTGATCATATACATAGACTAGCTGAAGATATGCAAGAATGAACATTATGAAAAGAATCATTTAACAAATTTAGTACCCCTCATTGGTCACACCCTGGTTTTAATGGTAAGCATTGCAGTTGATAATTTAAGATCTTGTCCTGCTAATAACATGACTGCTGTATTTCTTTTTCTGCTCAAATTCTGATCCCCTTTTTGAATTCCCCTATTTTTATTTCTACTTTGATATACTCTGCTAAACAGAGGTTAACTCCATGCAATTCAATTAAGTAAGTATTAAAATTTCTTTCATTTTTGACACACTGTTCTAAGCACAGAATGAATAAAATATGACCCCTACCTAACTTCCAGCAATCTAACATAATTATAGTTAGAAATTCCCAATTTACCTGCATCAGCGAGCTGTGCATATGACTGACCCCATGAAGCAGGCTTGCCTGTCATCTTATCTCCAGTCTTCTACTCAGTTGAAAATGCTTCATTCTAAGTTTGAATGATTTTATTTTTTATACTGTAAAATAAAACTGTAGATTTTCATAATTTGAGAAAATGATTAGTCTTCACTCCTTTTGTACATTTAAGTATGAAAACAAGTTTTTTTAGTTGTTTGGATAACTTTCACAGCATTAGTGAACTTTGTTCATGAAGACTCCCCTGCTTTGACAGAAGAGGAAACTGTGTCTGTGCAGGTGGTTTTCTGAAGGTATTCCCTACTTCACTCTTCTCACTTAAAATTTCTTTTTTATGCATGGTTTTGGGGCAGAAATAGAAAGGGTCCAGGTGCTAAAGATAAGGCTAGATTCAAGGAGAAAATAAAAATGAGTTAACAAATATTTATTGTCTACCTTCATCAAGGCACTTTTGCTGGTTTTAAGTGATATAAGACCTGCTACCTGATCATATTAGGACATTGAAGAATGCATTATTTAGTCAGTGAAATGGAAGATAAGCCTAGGAAATAAGAAAAATACTCATTTTATAAGCATGTACATTATGCCCTGTGCTTTTCTAAATGCGTTGTAGGTAGCATTCAACTGAATCATCACCACACTAGATAAAGAGTAATTATTCTCATCAATAGTTAGGATCCATGCATAAAAAGGTTGAGCACCTCACAGACAGCCAGTAAATTGTGGAGCATAACTATAATACAAATTTATACTGGAAGAGAGGTCACCTGTACCTACTTAGTTACATATAGTTAGAGACAATTCACTCCAATACACAATTTATTATCATTTATCATCTATAGATATAATGTATATTTATAGGAATGCAAATAGAAAGAAAAATAAGAAAATTCAAAAAGAAGAAGAAAAGGATTCATTGTGGAGATGCTAATATGTATCAGTTTTTTTTTTCCTGAAACTAATTCAATTTACAAAATGAGAACATAAAGTTGATTATTATATTTGGACCCTACTTAAGAATCCTTAAAAGGGAGACTATATTAGTTTTCTATTGCTGTGCAAAAATTTATCTAAAATTTAGTAGCTTCAAACAACTTTAATTTGTATACAGTGCTACTTTGTTGACAGTGCTACTTTCCTTTTGAGAAATATAATTTATATATAAACAGATATGAAAAATTGTGGTATATATTTGTAATAAGAATTATAATTCAAAAAACACAAAGTACATGAATAAAGGCATGAACTGGTATGAAGATACTCTATATACAAAGATATGAAAAATTGTACTCTACATGTATAATAGAATTGTAATGCATTCCATGTCATGTATTTTAAAAAAATAAAATCAATAAAACTAAAAAAAAAAAGAAAAAAAGAAAAGAAAAAGAAACCATATCTAGAGAAGGATCTGTTTCTTTGTTTATTAGGGTTATTGGCAGGATTGAGTTCCTTGAGATTAAAAGACTGAGATTCCAGTCTCCTTGCTGAGCGTCAGCTTAAAATCATTCCCTACTTCTAGGGGCCTCTATATCCCCCTTCCTCCATCTTCAAAGCCAGAAAAAGCAGGTCAAATCCTTATCATTTCCTGTCTCTCAGACTCATCTTTGTACCTCTTCTTCTACTTTTCAGGACCCTTGTGATTTCTTTGGGTCTATGAGGATAATTCCAGAAAATAGTGCCATCTCAAATTCAAATGCTTGACAAACTTAATTCCATCAGCAACCTTAATTTTCTTTTTTCATGTAATATAGTGTTTCCAGTGACATCTTTGAAAGGACCATTATTGTGCCCAACATAGGTACTTAGTCAGGTTAAACAACCTACTTAATGCAACACATCTAAGGAGTGGTAATGCTCCATTTAAATTCTAATATGCTTCATTCCAGAGCCCATATTCTTTCCATTATATTTCTGACTCAACAGGTAAGATTTCAGTGACTAACAAAAGTGGCAAAGAAATTCACAGTAATTGGGTGCCTCACAGGTGCCAGGAATGGTCTGCCCAGTGCTTTATCAATCTTGATAATGTCTATATGGAGAAAACATAAGGACCCATCTCCCACAATGACAGAAATTCAGGTAATTGTTGATATCATACACATAAAGTGATGTGCGTGTGACTAATATCTATTTGAGTCCAAAAGTCTGTCAATCTCAGGACTAAGCTTAGTCTTGAAGAATAGGCAGGATTTAGATAAGCAAAGATCAGTGACAACATTGGAGACAAGAAATGCAAAAGTGGGAAGGAAAGAGTAGTATTACAGTTCCTGTACTTCTGCATTTCTTGAATATAACCTTGAGTCTTCTTAACTTGATTACTATACTATATATGAAATATTTTTTTCTTGTTTAATTAGTTTTTTTTTTTGCAAAAGATTGGTATAATGAAATAAGCTTAGTGCTTTCACTAACAAAATAAAGAAATAATGAACCAATCATTTGACAATGCTTATGAAGTTAAAATTCAAGATGTTTATCAATTATCACATTTCACAGGTTTAACAAATTTGTGAATTAAAAAAATTAATTTTCTTCTTCCACCCATTGTTCATGTGTCTCTGGACTCTCCCCTCATGTTGGATCTATAGGATTAGGACAAACTCCAGGATATGAAACGGCTTAATGATCATTTTCAGATTTCTGAATTATAACATGTCCTGAGCCAGGCATCCCCAAAGATAACTGATTTGTGCTGAGTTATGTTTCATTAACATCTTTAAGGAGGCAAGGATGACTAATTATTGACATGCCAACTTAAGAAACATTCATATTTTAATGTTGGATCTCTGTGGGTATCAGCATTTTCAAAGGGGATTTCTAAATTGGTAGATATTAAAGCATTAATTCAATCTAAAAATGCATTTATCTTTAAGTACATTTTAAATCTAAGACCCAGACCAGGATAAAATATACATGTCTTTAGCAAATTTTTTTATATTTGATATGCCATTCAATATATGACCATGGGAATTTATATTTTATAGTTGAAATAATGACATAGATGCAGGTATATGTTCATAACTTGAAAGTCTATTTTAAGTATTCTAGTTATATTAATATAGTAATTACAGATACCATGTCAATGACGACTTTAGAATCCGTCAGTTGGCACCAGCTACCTAATGGGTAGAACAATCATTCCATGCTTTTGGGATATTTAGGGTGTTTCCACAGGTGCATTTCTGGTGAAGAAAATTTTAGACTCAAGTGCAGAAGTTCTAAATCATTTTGGCCAGAGGCGTTTTCAAAAGTACCTTCAAAACGACCTGTTCAGATGTCTATTGTCATGATGACATTTATTAATCCTCAGAAATTTCCTCCATGTCTTACAGGCTCACTTGTTCTCGTGAATAAATTCTTTATACTTGATCCTAACAAAGTTTTGAAAGATAAATCAGATAATGCTTCTGTAAAAATTCAGTTTCTCTCTCCTTAGGAAACAAACAAACAAACTCAAAAAAGCAATTCTTGATTATCACCTTCTTGCTTTTACATCTTTGTTAGATGGCATTGCCCCCTTCTCCTTTTTCTTTGCGAATGTTAACCTTGTCTTCCCAATAAGACCATTCTTCTTGTCTTTCCTCTGCCAGAAGGGCTATTCCATTGACTTCTCCTATCTGAGAGGAGCACTTTAATAATGTTTCCCTCACAGGGCTTCCCTAGAGCCTCAAATAATGAACTTATGGTGGTATTTTCTATTTCATTATCCCTGCCTTTCTTTCCTTCTTTAAACACTGTACAGTGTTTAAAATTACCTTTTTAAAACATTTTGGTTTGTCACTGGAAGCTAAGTACATGAATGGAGAAAGCATATATGTTAGCTTTTGGGGGACTTCCATATAGGGGTGCATCGGACTGAATGGCTTAAGTGACAAACTTATGGTCTCATAGCTTTCCTTCCCTTCATTCCCCTTTGTCTAATCCACTGAACTTCTATTATTCCCCTCCACTACTTGTTGTGAGTTACCATCCACATATCAGAGAGCATATTTGACCTTTGAGTTTGGAGGATTGGCTTATTTCACTTAGCATCATAGCCTCCGGATCCTTCCTTTTAGCAGCAAATGTCATAGAGTCATTCTTGTTTATGGTTGATTGATATTCCATTATATATATTGTTCTTTATCATCTTTTGAAGGGTACCTAGGTTGGTTCCAGAGCTTAGCTACTGTGAATTGAGCTGCTAAAATATTGATGTGGCTGCATCACTGTAATATGCTCATTTTAACTCCTTTGGATATATATACCAAGGAGTGGGATAACTGGGTAAAATGGTGGTTCCTTTCTTAGTTTTCTGAGAAAACTCCATATTGCTTTCCAGAGTGATTGCACCAATTTGTATTCCCACCTGCAATGTCTGACTGCACCCTTTTCCCCACATCCTCAACAATATTTTTTTGTTACTTGTATTCTTGATTGTTGCCATTCTGAATAGAGTGAGGCAAAATCTCAGTGTATTTTTAATTTGCATTTCTCAAATTGCTAGATATGTTGAACATATTTTTCTATATTTGTTGATCATTGGTATTTTTTTAGATTTTCCTTTTTTATAAAAGTATCAATCATACTGGATTCCTGCCATAACCGCCCTCAGTATAAATTCACCCTAATGTCAACTGATATATATGTAATTACCCTATTTCTGAATACACATTGTGAGTTCCTGAGGGTCAGGAATTCAACATATGAATTTTGGGGAAACAAATCTGTAACACCACATATATCTTATAATGTGCTGTGAACACAAAACAATTGGTTGGTCTTATTAAAAGTTGTAAATGAAAGAAATTGTTCCAAGACCAACATTTTAAATATTGGTTTGCTATTTTAAAATGATAATAGAATATTTTAGAATGGGATATCAAGTTTGGTTTTACATTATATCTAAGTAACGACCAAAATTATTTTGAATAATGCAAAAGACAATTACTGCAGTTCTCATTTCATTATTCACAAATACTTTAGAGACCTTGATCTATCAGACTCTGTAAAACTAACAAAAGAATGGAATTATGCAAGAAGTTCACATTGATATTTACAGAAGCTTTAGAAAATAAATATAACTAAACTTTAAACTTGATTAAAATTCACCAGACAAGTAAATGCTCTGTGACTAATAAAATACTCCATTTCATCTTATCAAATAAAATGAATATTGAGTACAGAAAAAAATTTTTCCAATCAGGGGACTTCTTTAGAGTAAGTAGTTTTCAAGCAGTATATGTCTTCTTTGACAACTCAAAGGAATTTAAAATACTTCCTCATCTCTCTTTCCTTCATTCCTGCCTTCCTTCTCTGTGTCCTTTTTTCTTTATTTTTTTTTCAATGAGTATTTATTAATTCTTTTCTGCTAGACATACTTCTATGTGCTGGGGACAGGAATTCTTACCCTTGTGGAAATTGTAATCTAGTGAGCTAGACAAGAACAAATGTACAAACAAGTAAAATAATGATTGTACTAGCTATAACTGCTGAGAAGAACAGAGCAAGAAGGGGGTATGAAGAGTTGTAAGACATAGGGTGTAAATGTTGAGTAGGATGGGGAAGTGAACTCAGAGACCCTTTAGACATTGAAGATGGAGGTGGCATAGCGCTGGATGGCATCAGTTATGTAGTTTCATTCTTTTCATTGCCAAATGTATTCTCAATGTTTTCAAATGTTTTACAAATTAGTTTATGAGTTCTTTAGGGACAGTAGGATTATATGGTTAAATATGCAATTAATTTTGGATTAGGTTCTCATTATTTTATTAATATAAAAAACATGTAAAACAAACTATGGTCTAAATATTTGTTTTTATAAGATAAATTGATGGATTACAGTATTAATGAACTGAATTGTGTTGATAAAGAAAAGACAAATTCTTTCCCTTTCTGGCTGTCTTTCTGAGCTCTGATTAAAGAGTTAGAAGTAAGGACAATAATAACTGTGCAATCCTATCTCCTGGAAAAAAATTTCAAAAAAAATTTCAAAAAAAAAAAAAAAAAGAAGTAAGGACAATATTGACAGCTGTTAAGAATTTATGTATAGAAAGTTCTAAGGAAAGCAAGTAACTTACATTTTCCTGAGCATATTTGTATGATTACATATGTATAAAATCATTAATATGTATATGGAGAGAGAGAGAGAGAGAGAGAGAGAGAGAGAAAGAGAGAGAGAGAGAGTGTTTTTTAAGGAAAAGAAATAAGTTCCATTTTCCTCAGCATATTTGAATGATTTTATATATATATATATAAAATTATATATACACACACACAGAGACACAGAGAGATGTGTGTGTGTGTGTGTGTGTGTGTGTGTGTGTGTGTGTTGCTTTTAGTTAATTACAACTTCATGGCCAATATTAATTAGATACTTATTATAATGTCAACTTTATTTCATAAATTAATATACCAAAGTCAAAATATAGCCCCATTTTAAAGTTGCCTCTCAATATATTTATTTATAAATGCATAATTCATGTTAAATTTTTAATATTTTGCATTTTCTAGTAACAATCTTATAGTATCTCCCCCTTTTCTCACTATCAATGCACATGGTTCAGGCCACCGTCTTGCCTTCCCCTCCCATGGAAGAGGAGGATTTCTGGAGCTGTAGGCAGGAACCCATGTCTCTCTTTTCAGTAAACTAAGAATTTCCAACAGTGGAAACAAAGTAAAAAAAGAAAGTAAAAAAGAAAAGAAAAGAAAAAAAAGCCCTCAAAATCCCACTAAGTTTAGAGATATATAAGTATCTATGAAGCTCATTGTTTAAATGTTATTGGAAATAATTGAATGATAAACAATTGTTGTAAATAACAGTACACCTCAAATATTTTAAAGGTTTTAAATATTGGAAATAAAGTGTATATTTGAAGTTATGTGTGTTTTCTTCACTTGTCTTCATTCTTTTTTGCATTATTTCTAGTATTTTAATTTAAAAATGTTTATATTGTGTCTAATACTTATTTCGAGGACTACTTCATCAATACTTACATCTGTCATATTTTTCTGCTGGTCTCTGGACTTATATAGTAAAATATTGAAAACAGTTTATTATTCAAAATTTAGTAAAGTTGACCGTGGAAAACCTAACATGTTACTAGACACTGGCAAGAATAGATTACAGCTCATATTTCACATAAATTATGTAATTTTCCTTTTGTAAATTTTATAGTATCTATTCATTTGTTAAAAAAATAAGTTGAGAATTAACTTCCATATTTTATAATACATGTTTTTGAAAGAACTCAAAATTTCTGGAGAAAAAAAAAGGTAAATTATTTATAAAATTTTCTGAAATATAGATCTGGTGCTTACCCTGATTGCAATAGTAGCAACGACAGTGACAGTAGTAGTAGCATTAGTAGTAGTAATAGCTAATATCAACTGAGGGCTTGCTAGATGTGTACTGGCATTTCTAGTTTAAGACATTTAAATATTTTAACATATTCTCATAGCGACCCCTATAAAAATGTCATTTATTTTATTGTTACTAATAACATCATTATTATATTTCCCACTTTATTGATAGGCACATAGCGTAGCCTGGATGAGGTTGCCCAAGGTGGTATCAATAATAAGTGGTAGGCTGGCAATTCCTATCCTGATCACTTAGCTCCTGAACACTCTATGTAGCAAACACCCATTTTTTACTTCTCTATATAATTCTTTGTAAGGTACCCATTGAGCTATTTAGAGTTCATATTGTGGTTTATTTTTATTTTACCTTACTAGATTTTTATCCTACTATTCTATACATATGTAAATGTTATTATACATTAGCATAAATTACTGCATTGAAGAAATTTAGTTGAAAATAGAAATAGAACCTTATAGTCACTTGTACTCAAGGCAAAAAAAAAAAAAATGTCCTTGAGTGGAGGAAATATTTGCTCAGCTGTGACAGGTAAATGTTTTCAAAACAGCATTAGGAAACTATCCATGCTTGAGTCTCTATCAATCTAACATTTTTCAGATAACTGAATTTTCTGAGATAAACTGAGGTTTTCCTTTGGTTCACTTTGAATGGAGACTTTGCAAGCATTGCAAGTGGCATTGCATCTGCAAGCTGGTGTGGTTTGAGCCTGTGGAGGTGGAGGAATATCACTCCACGGAGAATAAGAAAAAGTAATGTTGTTCAGAGCCCAACTAGCATGTCTGCAAATGCATAAGGATTTCCTTAGAGTTTATATTGGATAATGGTGCCAGAAAGAGGAAATGCTGATTGGAATATTTGATACTCAGAGATTAAGAAATGATTGTTTATTCACTTGTTTTGTAAACAGTAGTAATAGTCATTGAACCATTTGGGGAAATTGCGTGCATCAATAAAGATAGACTATGTTTTCTTGCCATAACAGCAAAATCAAATATATAGAAGACACCAGGACTAAAGATTTAATTTATATTCAAGTACAGTCTATGTGATTTGAGTATTTCTCTCATTCATTTGGTATCTCTCCCATCTGGAACACATGGCCTCCATGTTTATCACTGGTGGGAAGACAGATTGGTGATTAAAAACATTGGCTCACAATTGCAAAAAAGCAGAACACACACAAGTCCTTTCACATTTCTTTGGCCAGAACTAATCACATTCCCTCAAAGTGACTGCAAAGGAGGTCGAAAAAGTAGAAGAGCTCAAATACCAAGTAATTACTGCCTGTCTCTAACACATGCATTGAGAGAATGTTTTGAAACATTAATTTTGGATAAAAGACATAGAATCTTTTATGCTAATTCTCTCTCTCTTTCTCTGCCAATAAACTACTGTTCTTTCATAACTTGAAGCACTAATTAGCAATTCATCATATTTGAAGTCACTTGAAAGTATCTTCATGTGTACAATCCATATTCATACAATTTCTGTATGACAGATAATGAAAATATTTTATAATTGACAATATTGGTCATTAAGGCACAGTTTATTAAGGGATTGGTTATGCTACACGATGGCCACCTTAAGTTAATTTAGATTAATTAACTTCTATCCAAGACACTTTGCTGTATCTAAATGGGAAACTTCTGTTCATATAATCACTGTGAATTTGCTGATTTTTCTGAAGATAATAAATATGTCATGAATCTCAACAAATTGTTGGAACTTTCCCAATTAAAGTATAGTGTTAATAATTATTACAATTTAATTAGTATATTACAAAGAAAAAATGGTACAAAACATTGGTCTTTTAATAGAGCAAAGGTATTTTCTCTTATATGGTAAGTAGATTTTCATGTAAACTGCAAAGATTTAGGTGGCTCAACTCTCAGAATTCATTGAACAAGTTGTGGTCTACATATGTATAATTTACTTGTTACTCTCACAACTCCAATTATTTCTCATATATATGTGTGTGTGTGTGTGTGTGTGTGTGTGTGTATGTATGTATATATATATATATCACATATATGCATATAATATACAATATATATTTCATATATCTATAGAATAGAATATCCCTTATAGCTCATAAGAACATTGTTGTTTTCACCTACACTGCTTGCAGGTGTTATTATGATGAGTATATAAATTATTTCAGCATGTTCTACTTTAACCCCTTCGTTCCTCACTACCATATCTCATCAGATATAAACACACCTATCCATTCCATGTAAGACATCAGAAGAGTATCTGTTTTTACACTGGTCTCATTATAGAGACACCAAAATTGAGTCACAGAGAATTTTAATGAATTCTACAAGTTCACAGATGACACAATTAGTAATGGGAAGAGCTGGTCTTGAATTGACACTTTCCATGTTTTTGACGACTATATTTTTTTCCAGAAAAATATTCTTAATTTTTTGAAAATATTTTTCTAATATATTGAAAGATATTATTCTAGAAATGTTTTAAGGAACAATAAGTGGCATCTATAACAAGGTAGGAAAAATAGGCATCTATTATAGGATGGAAATACAATCTTTAAAGTTCTAGAGGAAGATGGGGCAGTATAGAAGGCTAAAAACATTTACTTAGTTGTTGAGTTCAAAAAGATGAGAATAAAAATCAATATAAAATCTGTATATAAAAATTGTTTTTTTAGGGTGGTGTATTAATTTCTTTACGATGAAGAAGGTCATGGGTATATGTAATTAAAAATAAGATTTAATAAAAAGAAAAGAGGGGTGTTCAACCAATCATTCAAGGCTAATAGGGCCTTACCATTTTACCCCTCTCTGTTGTTTTGGTGTTTAGTCAGCTTTTTCTCCTATGAGACCAAAAGACCTGACCAGAGCAATTTTAGAGGAAGAAAAGTTATTTGGGACTCACAGTTTCAGAGGTCTCAGTTCATAGAAGGTCAACTGGGAGAAGGCAGAACATCATGGCAGATGGGTGTGGCAGAGGAAAACATCTCCTAATAGGGCTTATGAAGCAGAGAAAGACTAAGCTCATCTTATCAAGGACAAACATATATTCCAAGGGCATGGCCCCAATACCCACCTCCTCCAGCTATATTACCTGCCTACAGTTACACCCAGTTAATCCCTTTAAGGAGATTATCCACTAATTAGGTTAAGGGTCTCATAACCAAATTGTTTTACCTTGAAACTTTCTTGAATTGTTTGGTACATGAGCTTTTGGGGAACACCTAATATCTAAATCATAACAGGATAGTTTTGATCAAAAAATATTTTAAGAATAGAGTAAGTTAAAATTTCCTTCTGTCTTCTATCATTTAAGTGTTTTCATATTAAATTCCTTCTCCAGCAACAGTATAATAGATTTAAGATGCTTTTAAATAATAAGAAAATAGCATATTAATATACAGCCCCCAAATATCATCTTAATATTTTATAAATTCAGTTTGTTCTTAGATCAAGATAATTAAATTTTTAGCCTTAACTCAATTTTTCATATTTGATTGATATTTTGTTCCCAAGATATATAGTTATTCTTTAAATGTAAACATTGGCAGGATGATATTAATTATAATAATATTCTCAAACATGTGTATGATAACTATTGACTAAGAAGAACCAATAAATAGCGGCAAATTAAGGAAATTGTCTAGGGGTTAAAGAGGATTAAGAAACAGTAGGTAAGTCTGCATTTACCAAATAAATTTGGTTTAATAATTTATATTTCAAGAAAAGATAAGCAACATTCTGCTTTAAGTCATTAGTTCTGTATTCTCTGCCTCATGTTTTTCATCTTAGGCATACCTAAAGAAAGTTTTTAACATTAACATTGATATACTATCACTCCCTTCTTTATATTTTACAGCATAAAAATTTGTTGTAATGCTAATAGAACTGTAATAATTAATGAGCCAGACTAGGCAGGGCACAAACTACAAACAACTTTATTCTATTAGATTTTGCTTTCTTCCTTGTTAGAGAAATCTCTTTTAATGGAGCAATATTTCAGACAGATCTCACAGTTTTATTCATCATTCTCTGGTAATTACCAAAGCTTTATTTTCAGGTTATAAAAACTCCTACATATTCTAATATTCAAGTCAACTTTGTCCAATTCAAAGCTACTTTCTAGTCTTAGTTCAAGCCTGGCTTAGTGCCTATCGCCTGTAATTGGGAGCAGAGGGGAGGCTGGTGCTTTGTGCTTTGTACTTTGTCATTCCACTTCCTGACCATTTGCTAGCTGTCAAGTGTGTCATTCAGTGTCAAATCTGGCGGTTTTGAGAAATGGAAGAAAAACCAAAGAGAGGCCTGAGTTGTGTGTAGCTATGTAGTTCTACACTACTTCCACCTCTTGGGTGCCTAGTCAGACCATCTGTGAGATACCATTTGGGTTTCATGGAATAGTGTTCCCTCTTCCAGGAACTGTTGACTGTAGTCTCCTGGCAAGGATGCTATATTCTCTGATCTATTGGATTCGACTGGATTGCTTCTCTTTTTTGAGGGAAACTCACAGTCCTCTAGTCTAGCTGCTTCTAGATTGGGTCTTTTCAATGGGAATTCAAATCCACCTCACCTAGAACAAGGACCTGTGCCCAGTTCTGTATTCTCCGCCTTATGTTTTTCATCTCAGGCATACCTAAAGAAAGTTTTTGTCATTAGCATTGATATAATATCATTCTCTTCTTTATATTTTACAGCATGAAAATGTGTTGTAATGCTAATAGACCTGTAATAATTAATGAGCCAGACTAGGCAGGGCACAAACTACAAACAACTTTATTCTATTAAGATTTCAGTTGTTCCTAGATGGTCTTCTGTCATGAGAACACCAATCAGTTCTTTGGGGGTTGTTTCAGGTGGTTATCACATTCCCTGGCCTGTGTCATACTAGATCCTAGAAATATAAACAGGCTTGCTGGATACCTCCATTGAAGTGCTGATCCTTGCCTCCTGCCACCACACAGACAGATAAGGAGGAAGCACCTTGCAGAAGGATGTACCCTTCCACCAAAATTTCAGTTCATCAGTTTTAAATCTTCCTCTTCTAGAGACCTATATACATGTTAATGGACTAAGATAAGATGGGAATGTGTGGAATCCCCCCTCAGCAAGCACAGCGTTGCAATACACCTAAGCACATCCTTTTAGAAAATGTGATGATTGATTCCTTTTCTTTTTTTTCTTCCTCCCTCCCCATCCCCCAATCTATGGGGCCTCAGATACAGCTCTGACAATTTGATAGTTCTTATTTTAATATCCTACTACACTAATATGATTGACCGCAAGGAAAATTATACTAATTATTTCTCTCGGTTTCCAAGATTAGCAAAAATGCATTCTGAAATCTAATTTACCCCACTGTGAGAAGAATCTAAATTAAATTAATCCATGTTTAAACCCCATTTCTCTGTCTTGCTGCTATTGCAATACAGAATTGTTCTGAAATCCCATTTATAATAATTATTACACTCAATCTTGATCTCTCATGCAATTTTTACATGTCAATATTTTTATCTTTAGATTTGAAAATCTACAGATGCAATATTTCTTACAGTTTTTGGGGGGGTGGGTATCAAGGATTGAACTCAGGGGCAGTAGACCACTGAGCCACATCCATAGTCCCATTTTGTATTTTTTTTTTTTTTTTTTTTTTTTGAGACAGGGTCTCACTGAGCTGCTTAGTGCCTCACTTTTGCTAAGGCTGGCTTTGAACTCTCGATCCTCCTGCCTCAGCCTCCCCAGCCACTGGGATTACAGGCATGTGCTACCACACTGGCTATTTCTTATATTTTTAATGATATTTACACTGTTATTATTTGATATGTGCCTTGGTCAAAGGGAGAAAGCTGTCTAGTCTACTTGTGACATTATTGTGGCCACTTTGTATTTTGAAGTTTAAGAACTTCACCCTCTTACAGGAGTGAAGTTCCTACAAACCTTATTACAGATACTTTAAAGATGGTAATTACATTCTCTTTCCCATTATGGAAAAATAAATTTTATTTGTGCTCTAGATACAATGCCTATTTGAAGTAGAATTACTATTAGGCTTGCTTTACTAGATATTTATTCTTCTATTCTATTTTCTTGCTGCTTTTCCCAAGTCTTTGTTTGAATGACTTCCTTAGCAATCTGCATTGCTATCAAAAGTACATTTAACTTAAGTAGCTTTTACAAGGAGTTTTTCAGAATTATTCTAAAAAGAGTGTGTGTTTCTACCAGAAGATAGTCATTCAAACAACCCTTTAAAATGGTTTTTAAAAATAGTTTCGTGTGCTATAATGCACTGGTATAAAGGAAAAATCATGTTTGAATTTTATCTTGCAGTAGTCTACAATGAGTTAAAAAGAAACATTAACTTTGTTTTTCTATTTCTAGAAATTAAAATGATGACTATTCTCTCTTCAAGAAAAACTGCCCGTGCAATAATTATTTTATATGTAAAATTCTATTGAAGTTTTTATAATGTTACTAATTATCATTGTAATTAAAATTAAAAGTTACATGTTTATTAATTAGATTTTTGTTCTTTTCCAGTAATATATAGCTTTAAAAACTGAGCTGTAAGAAGTTAGAAAGTTCATATTTCTTATACCCAGTATGTCTAGAGGTACAGTCCAGAATTTGATACTGTTTCCCAAGGATACTATCTCAGATACAGGTTCATTCTATTTTCTTGTTCTTCCATCATTTCCAGGTACCTTTTGACCTCAGGATTACATGATGGCTGCTATAGCTCAAGTGTTAAACCTACATCCAAACAGGAAGAATTAGGAATCTAAAAATCAGAAGGGTTGGCCACTAATATCAGGAAAGCAAGGTTATCCTAAAAATCACCCAGCTTGTTTATTATTGTGAAAACATGCATGACATGGCTACCCTTGAATGCAAAAAAAATCTACAAAATTAAGCATATTTCTACCCAAATAAAATCTAAGCAGTATTAAAAGGTAAGAAGATGTCATCAATATTTGATAAGTAAATAACACTGTTTGACATAACATCTCCTTTCCCAATCTTTGGAAAGGTGACATTTTCCAGCCTCCACTTTGTAAGCATCCATTGACTTTCCTTGAGACTTAGAAGTTTTGAAAAGATATAGTCAGCTGATGAAAGAGTTTATACAACACAAGACTTTCAATTATGAAGCATCTGCTTTATTTTTATTTTAGAATTCAAATCACATTCTAAAGACTCATCCTACTCTGTGCATTGGTTCATAGATGCCATTGGATACTTTATTTCAGCAAAAGTATTTTCATAATTTGCATAAGATTATTTATGAATGGGTCTCATTTTCATTTTTTTGTTACTGCTCTGTTGATTTATAGCTCATGAACATAAAATTAAAACATGAGTGGATCATAAAGCATTTAGTGAAGTACAGAATAAGTGAAAAGAAATACCATAGAGAGATCAAAAAGCATTCAGTGAAATATAGAATAAATGGAAAACATAATAATATAGAAAAAAACTTGATATGAATTTGTAAACCACATATGAGCAGTGTTTCAGTAACATTTAGAATAAATGGAGAAAGATGTGTGTGGTATCATGGTAGCAGCTACCATGATACAGAATTGTGAACAGAGACAATGTACAAAAGCACTGAATAGTGGATTTCATTAAATTGGTGATTTACTCCCAGCTTAAACCTCTAGCATGGCATAATCACACATGACACTGTTATCTTTTAGGCAAAACAAACTTCTTTCTCTAAGATACTGTAGAAAATGATATTTTCTAATAAGAAAAGAAATGGATAACATGTGGCAAAAACCAAACGCTAGCAAAAACAGATACTCATCAGACTGCTATGGGGAAGCAGGTAAGATAAGCCCAAATTGCTACCAGACAAATGCTGCGGTTGACAAGAAAACAGATGTATCCATTGATTCCATTTCAAATGCCATCAAGGCTGTCACATAATATTCATGACCTACAATATGCTGAAGTAATTACTGTTGGGTTTTCATGCTAGCTGATACCATCTTTACTTTTGGACACAATTACTTATGTTCACACTATGAATTAGTAATTGCTGTAGATGAAGTAGACATGTAAGGGATAAATGATGGAAGAATCTTTGTTGTGTTGGTCACTGATAGTCTTATGGGAGAAAAGTTTTATATTTCACTAATGCTTACGTACTGATTGTTAAAAAAAATTACAGAAGGGACATAGCATGGTCACTGAGAGCACCAGAGATTTTTATAATACATAAAAGCATTGTTAATTCAATTAAGAAAGAAGTATCTTTCAGCTAATCATTGATTTCTTCAGAGAACTATTGATAGTCCATAATATGTTCTTATTATGATAGTCAATAATATATTCTTATATTAATGCAGTACTGAATAAATTGTGACTACTGGGAGTATATTGAAATTAGCATCCTCGTGTGTCTATCTTGTCAGTATGTAAAGAAATGGTCAGCTGGTTGGTATTTACTACCATAGTGTTATGTCCATTGTCAATATGCCCATTATATGGACCATAAGATTTCAGATAGTTGAGGGCAAAGGTGAATCATACCTTGAAATAAGGGAGGAGACTTAATATGATCTATGAGCTCTAAGGAATCCCAATTGAGGCATAATTTATTTTTTTTCAAATGGCTACCAGACAAATGCTGCGGTTGGGAATTTATGTGAGCAATAACAACACAAATTTCCCTTCAATAAAATTGCTACTCTAAGGCAGAAATATCATTTTTAATATTGACTTTAAGACATAAATGGTTTTTTATGCAGTCTGAACTGTCATGTAAATAACCTATTTTCCCAAGTAGAATTTCAGTACCTCATATTCCTTGATATTTCCTTCAACTTATAGGAAATGAAAAAGAATTGATATATTACTATAAAAAATTAAAAGTTATTAGAAAAAAATTATAAATGTATAACCAACTTTCCTTGGTCAAAGGAACCCAGTATTGATGAGTAATTTATTTATTGCTTATATATCTAAAGTTGGAACCTCTAATTTTATAGTTTTAAGTCTATGTTTATAATCTTAGCATATTATAATACATTAAATATACTGTTCAGTGAGGCAATGCTGCGTGGCATTTGGCTCATTTCTCCAAAGAGAAAAACTCAAGAGCTAACAAACACTTGTTGACACACTCAAATTAGGTAAGAATTTTCCAAATTTTGAAGAAAGAGCACATTTCTTATAGATTGCTACATGTTGAAACATCTGAAGTTGAAAATAACTGACTCCTACCTAAACAGGTGTTTTATTCAGCTTTTTCACCACTATGGCTAAAAGGATCAAGCAGAACAACTGTAGAGGAGGAGAGGTTTATTTAGGGGCTCACAATTTCAGGATAGGTCTCAATTCATAGACAGCTGGCTCCATTCCTTGGGTCTCCAGGTAAAGCAGGACATCATGGTAAAGTGGCAGAGAGAAGAGCTCACAGGATGATCAGAAAGCAGAGAGAGACTCCACTCACTAGATACAAATATACACCCCAAAGGCACACCCCAATGCCCCCACTTCTCCAGCCATACCTTATGTGCCGTCAGTTACCACTCAGTTAGGTGATTAATGCACTGATTGGGTTAAGGCTCTTGCAACCCAATCATTTCTTCTCTGAACCTTCTTGCATTGTCTCACACATGCGCTTTTGGGGGACACCTCACATCCAAACCACAACAACAAGGATACTGTGGTCATGTAGAGTCACTGCCCTATCATTGATAATAAATCACATTTAAATTTTTGTAACAGTAGCTTTTTATTATTTTCTATTATTACAGTTTTTTTTTTTTTAAATCTTACCTAAAAATTGTTGGCTCCGACATTCATCATATAAGCTTTAAGTTTTAAAGTAGTGAAGCTCTGTGGAGCTAGAGCAGTCACATTCTGGTTGGAACTCTAAGGCAGTGGCCTTCTTCTTCTGCCAAGATTGTCATGTTGGAATTCAGGGTACCTTGCACTGTCAAGTGAGTGGTTCTCTGATGAATCCTCCTTCAGTTGCACTCCTGGTGTTTGGTGTTTAGTTAGATAGAACTACCTCACCAGATAAAGGAAGAACACCCAACACGATTTAAATGCTCAATAACTTCATTTTAAAGATGAAGATACTAAAGAGCAAAACAGTTAAGTGGCTTGTACAGAATCTTCATGATGCCATTGCTCAGTCAGGAAGTATCCAGGTTTCTTACCCCATCCCTAGCATGAGTATTTATATGTTTATATTTGATATGCCTACATCCACGTAAATATTTAATATCTTGATTAAATATATTTGAATAGCAAATTTAGAGTTTCATAAACGAATTTTATAGTTTTAGTATTGAATTTAATAATGAAAACATGCATACCTTTATTTTGCACAATAAATTCAACTTTTTTCTTGACATATCACTAAAGCAAAGCTATTATGCTCCATGGTTTTGAATTGTTGTGCATGACTTATAAGGGAAGGCACGTGCTGAAGAATAATAGTCTCTTCTTTCCTTAGTATAGAAAACTATATTGTTTAAGTCATATATTTGTAAAAATATTTACTCTTAAAAAACAGCTTCAATATATCGACCCAAGGGATTTGTTGGAAGAGAGTGGAGTATGCAGGGATAGAATAGAGGCCATAACAATACATGGCTTATCCCTTGTTTCTGTCTCCTATTTCCCTACACCAAAACCACTTAAAGTAGAATGTCTTGAGGAAGCTCTGTGATACCAATGCCCCAGGCCTTGTGTCTGAAATGTGAGCTTGGAGATAACTGGAACTGAGACATAAAGAGGTATAAATATTCTATCAATCCACCAGATATTATCCTCTTTACCAGTGAAAAATTATTTGGAGGAGGAACAATATCTTACTTCCCTAAATTTCTTGGTACATAGTTCATGCCCAAAGTAGGTGTTTTAAATGGATAGGTGGATTAAAGTAAAGAATAATTCAATAAATACACAAATAAAACAATATTTTAATATGAGAAAACTTATAATAGCCTTCCAAAAGAAAATTTGGAAAGATATTTGTGTTATGTATCATTAGAAAGTTCTAAACATGCCATTTTATTTTAACTTGTTCAGGATGTTTAGATTCTGAATTTCTAATTTTACTTAGTTTTATGGAATAAAATTATACATAGTAGAAGAGCATAGCAATTGGAAGATAGCAATTTAATTAAAATATCACAAAATGCTTTATGGAACATCTCAATTTAATTTAATTGATTAAGACAATGTGTTCTAACACATAAAATTTGTTCTGAATGTACTAGTTCCATTTTTAATCAATATATTGGTCAATCAACAGATGTTATTCAGAGAACTACTGTATTGTCATTTACAAGATGAAAATTAAGTGTGTTTATGAGAGGGGGAAGGAGAGGGGAAAGAGATAGTGAGAGAGAGAAGGTATCTGTAGGCTGGCAAGACTGAAATCTGTTGAGACAAGCTGGCAGGCTGGCAATTCTGAAAAGAGTTGATGTTGCCATCTCTGGTCTGAATTCTTCAGGGTAGCAGGCTGGAAATGCAGACAAAGTTTCTTTGTTGGAGACCTGAGGCAATATTTTTTCTTTCTTGGGTAACCTCCATTTTCACTCTCAGCTGATTAGCCAAGACCCACTCATGCTGTGGAACTAATCTTCTTTCCTTAAAGTCTACTGATGTGAATACTACTCTTTCCTAAACTATATATTCATAGTGGCATAGGCTGATATTTGACTAAACAATTGGGCACTAGAGACTGGTTAAGTTTAGATATAACATTATCTATCACAATAAACAGAATATTGATAGGCAATAACTCTTAAAAGAATTATGTTTGGGCTGGGGTTGTGTCTCAGTGGTAGAGCACTTGCCTCACCCACATGAGGCACTGGGTTTGATCCTCAGCATCACATAAAAATAAATAAACAAAATAAAGATATTGTGTCCATGTTTAACTAAAAAATAGTATAAAAAGGAATTATGTTTATTATTTGTGATGGCAGTAGTTGGATCCAGGGCCTCTTCCGTGCTAGGCAATATTCCACTGCAGAACTATATCATCAGTTCTAAAATTGATTCATTTAAGTTATCTTTGCTCTAAATTATGTGTAAGAATACCACAGGATATCAAATACATATTTAAGGACTATAAAAGTATTGGTCTTTCTTTATTCATACTAGTATCTATTTTGTTTAAAAAATATGAGCTAAGTTTTCATTTCTTTGCTGCCTTTATTACTCATAACTTTAACTTAATATATTCATCATATTTTTCCATGAACAGCAGGTTTCTGTGACTCATGACAGAGGAAACTGTCAATTTAGGATGTGACTTGTTTGAAGGAGAAGCAAATGAAAGCATATGATATTATTTGAGACAGACCTGGTTTGTCTTTCTGTTATTTCTAAGCTTTGATTTTTCAGGGCCTTGGAATGATTCTGTCATCAACACTTATTAGTGAGATTCCCATTAAATATAATTTATCCATCAGTGTTCTTTATAAGGAAAGAAGTTGGAGACACAGTCATTATCATGCAATTCTTATCTTACAATAGCTTAAGCTTCTCTCTCTCTCTCTCTCTCTCTCTCTCTCTCTCTCTCTCTCTCATACTGTTTCCATCTAGCTCCCTGTGCTTGCTTTCTATCTGCTCATTTTATACAACTTAAGTTTTATAGAACTCTACCCCTTCTAAATGTTTCAGTCACTAAATCTGTTTTATTCAATCTTAAATTCGAATATATTTACTGTACTTTCATTTCGTGAGACATGCTCTACATATTTGAATTGCAAAACAATTGTAAAACTTTATATTATAGCACATTTCTCTGTTCTTTCAATACAGAGGTCTGCCATATTAAATATTGATATTCCTGTAAATCACTGCCGAACTCAATGCATTTTCCTATAGAAATAATGGGAACCATATAGTATTATGGAAACTTATGCTGGAATGAAAATTAGATGTAGAAAAAAATTACATTTTCACTTTTTAGCAATGCAACTTAGGAAGTCACTTACCTCTCTACTCTGTGATCCTCTATGGTTTTCTTTGTGCATAGGTGTGAATGATTAAGCATACATCTATTTGCAAAGGGTCCTTTCAAGGCATATGTACATTGTCAAATTGTGATAAATTTAAATCCAGTACCTGCTAAAATCATGCACATCTGATATGTCCATTCTGAGCAGAAGAGGATCTTTGATCTTTCTGAAACCAAACAGCTAGTTGTGTTCCAGAAACACACACACACACACACACACACACACACACAAAGAAAAGATCCCTTCCAGAAAATAACAATAAAATATACAAGCAAAAGAGAATTTCTATGATTTGAATTTGTAGCTCATATTTCATTTTGCAAATTTAACTCTTAAATTTGTACGTTAGAGGTATTTGGAGGTGGTATGCTTGGAAGTAATTGGCTTAAGAGAGAGTTCTTCATAGAGAATAGATGAATGGATTATTAAGGGAGTAACTTTGTTATAAAAATCCGCACTCTCTAGCATGTTTGGTCTATCTCACCATGTGATGCACTCTAAATTACTCACTCTCGGGTATTTTTTGTAGCAACAGAAAAAACAATTAAGACAGGAATACAATGTCAGTTATAGAAATGTTTGAAGTGAAATGCTTATCATTTCTCTTTCCCTTTGCAACTCTTTTTTTTTTTTTAATTTCTTGAGCATTTTCTACAGTGTTAAGATCCAACTTTTTACCAGATTGCCTTGTGTTTTCCTGACTGGCTTCCTAAGGAGACCCTCCTGAAATCACTCATATTTCTCTTGGAAGAATGCCTTTTATTTACTCAATTTAAGTGTTTGGAAAATAAATGTTAAAAACTAAGTAATCTAATTAAATAAATTTGTTAGTTATTTCCTAACCCCCATAGCCACTTGCATTTAAAACCATGAAATTCATGAACTCAAATAGATATCTAATAGATAACATTTCATTCAGATTTTAAAAAACCAACACACACACACACACACACACACACACACATATATATATGTATAAAAACATTAAATTTGGGCAAGAATTCCCATCACTGAATTTGAATGACCCAAAAGTGAATTTGATTCCTTACATTAAGTCCTGTTAATTTTCTTGTTTTCCACTGTTTTTCCCTTTACTCCATTTTCCACTCATTTTCTTTTTAAACTATTTTTTTTTCTGGGAGAAACATATGAGAGGAAATTGATGAAAAGATCACATTGAATACAATAGGAAAGCACTTTACAGGAAAAAAAATGAAGCCAAAATATAGTCATTTAGCAAATATTGATCACCTCTTTGCATAGCTCCTTTTTCCAAAGGTTTGGAAAATATTAGTGAATGTAGCAGAAATATCTAACCTTGTTAGGACTGCATTCTACTGTATACTAAATAACATAAAGCCTAAGAAACATACTGCTTCTTGCTCTCCAAGGCAATTCAAATCCTCCTTTGTTTCATTCGGAAATTGTGCTGTAATGTTTGCAGCAGTATCATACAGTATGTTTTGTATTACTTTCATAGTTATTCTAAGTTATTTAGTTTCTTCTAATAAATCTTTCATGTAACAAAAAATTAATTATCCATATTAAAAAACAGAACATTTTCTGATGTCTACATTAATTTTTAAATGGAAGCAACCTTGAAAATAAAGGAGGCTATTTATGAAAATTAGCATAATATTTGAAAATATATTTGTAATGTAGATATGAATAGATATAGTATTTTCATTTTAGTTGGAAGAGTCAAATTTCTAGAAGAAGTGTGATCATAATATCACTAGTAACTTCTTTTTAAAGAGTTTTTTGTTGTTTTTTTTTACAACACCTTGAACCTAAGGCCTTACAGATGTGCTAGGCAAGCACAGTACCTCTGAGCTACTCCCTCAGCTCACCAGCCCAACATTTTATAACATTTATTTTGAAAGAAAATCTTCATCATCAATAAGGAAAGTGCTTTAGGTCTACAAATAATAGTAATGGGTATGAACTTTTTAGGTTTCACATCAGAGTGAATAGGTATGAGGCACTTAAGAATTATTCTGACTTATCAAGGACTTGGTATGGTTTTCCATAATTTCATACTACTTATATAAATACAACAAATAAAGACAAAAGTAACATTGATGTAATTATTTGACCCACTTTTTAAATGTCTTTATTCATTTTTTTCCTCAAATCCTCTCCCATACTAACAAAGCGCAAGGAAATATTCACATTTGAGTTTTCTCAATAGCCATGACTTAGAGGTTTAGCTGGGCCTGTGTGACTATACTCTGAGAATTCAGATGCATTTCCATTCATAAGATATTCCCAAGCAAATTGTACAAAATATGTTGGCTTTTCATTTCACAAGTATTAATGGGGCATGGATCAATAGATTTATTGTATATCAGTAAAACAGGAGTTTATGTAGGTCATTTTCCAAGGCTTTTCATGACGCTCAGGAAGCAGAGTGAGAAATCTCTCCTTTCCAGATACAAATATATACTCCAAAGCCATGCTCCCAATTCCCACCTCCTCCAGCCACACCCTACCCCTACAGTTACCACTCAGTTAATCCGGATCAGAAGATTAATTCACTGATTGAATTAAGACTCTCACAACCCAATGATTTCTCCTCTGAACCTCATGCATTGTCTCACATGTGAACTCTTGGGGGATACCTCACATCCAACCATAACACCCCACCACAATCCTGCGCACGTGCACGCATACACACACACACACACTCACACACATCTAAAGCATGCAGGAGGCCTTGAAGGGGCTCTAGTAATCAGTCGAGATGAGATGTGCTTTGACTATCTCTGGACTGAGCAAGGGAAGCCTGAGGGCTTCTCAGACTAGGAGAATCAGGATTCCTTTGAATTCCAAGGCATCCTCTAAGTAGAAGTTGAAACTCAAGTGTAGAGCAATTTTATAGGAATTGCCCCTTATCTGTGGTTTGACTTTCTGCACTTTCAGTTATCTCTGGTCAACCATGGTCTAAAAATATTAAATGGAAGGTTCACAACTAAATAATCCATAAGTTTAAAATTGGATATCAGTCTGAGTGGGAAGATGAAATCTCTTACTGTCCTGCACCATCTTTCACAGAATGTGCATTATCCTTTTGTCCAGTATATCCAAACTGTACAAGCTATCCAGCCATTTGTACTTAGTGGCCATCTTGGAAATCAAATCACCTACAATGGTGTTACAGAGTTTGAGTTCAGGCAACCCTGATTTTACTTAATAATGGTCCCAAAGCACAAAAATAATGATGCTGACAAAATGTGCATGCCAAGGAATAGCTTTAAACCGACTCCTTTTAATGAAGAGGTGAAAGTTCTTGACTTAATAAGGAGAGAAAAAGTGTTGCATGCTGAGATTGCTAAGATCTATGGGAAGAAGATCTATTGCTAAGATTTTTGAAGTTGCAAAGATTTTTTAAAAATTGTGCTAATTTTGCTTTTGCACTGCAAAGAGCAAACATTACAACCACAGTGTACGATAAGTGCTTAGTCAAGATGGAAAAGGCATTGCGATTTTGGCTTTGGTATTACTCAGTTTAGGACATCTTCTAGGAATCTTAATCTGTATACCCTGTGATAAGGAAGGACTACTATAATTGCTTTTACAATAATTCTGCCAGATTTTTTGTTTCTTCATATTTTTCTTTAAATCTAAACTTCCATTAAAGTAGCACATACAGGCAAAAATGCTTAAAAGTTTTATTACTATTTTCAGAGATGACTTCTTTTTAAAAAATAAAGTTAATCCATGAGTATATATGGTTTATTCTCAGAGTGAGTAAAGGCTAAAGTTGACTCGGGCAATTATTTTTTCTACTGTAAATATCCACTGTTGTCTTTTGACATTGTCTTAATTTTTAATACCAGATCTCTGAGAATATTCGTGCCTACCTGGGCCTATTACATGAACTCACTATGTCTTTGGAATTTCCTTCCATTAAAAAAGAAAGTAGTTCTTTACATGAAGACCATTTTCTTTTTTTTTTTTTTTTTTTTTTTTTAAGAGAGAGCGAGAGGGGAGAGAGAGAGAGTGAGAGAGAGAATTTTTTAATATTTATTTTTTAGTTCTCGGCGGACACAACATCTTTGTTGGTATGTGGTGCTGAGGATCGAACCCAGGCCGCACGCATGCCAGGCGAGCGCGCTACCGCTTGAGCCACATCCTCAGCCTATGAAGACCATTTTCTACCTCGGTATTAAGTTGTTATTTGTTTTATTTTGATAAAGTTGTGGGCATTTATGTTTACCAAATAGTATTCAGCATCACTTTTGTACATTTGAATTAAATTTGGGGCAATGAATAATTTAAAACATGAATAAATTGAGCATAGATGGATATATTCATGATCATTAGGTCTTCCAAATTATCTGAGACTGTACTAATATCATTGAGTCATTAGCTTTCTGCATTATATTTTGAAATCTGCTGATTTTCCTTAAAAATAAAACAAGCACTAAGAATGATTTGATTTATTCCCTGGATAATTCCTAATATCTTTAAGAAGCAATCTATTCCTCTTGTTAAAGTATATTGCCCTTAAAAGCTTTTGCTCTTTGACTTTATGAGCTCATTACTAATTGAGGAAGCTCAAGAAAAAGTCATTCTTAATGGCCATTCTCAGATGGCTCTTACAAGGAATATATTAGTGGTAAGCCATAACACAAGAGGATTGCTACCTCATGTAGAATTTCAACAGAATTTCTTCTGACTAGCTGTTTTCCAGGCTTTTATTAAAATTGATCCCAGTTTTTTGGTGTCCCACTACTAAAGATGTATTTTCTCCCATCCAAGTACAAACCAGGCCCAGCCCTGCTTAGATCAAGATCAGATGAGATCAGAAACTTTCAGGGTGGCATGGTTATAGACTTAAAGATACATTTTCTCTCTATTTGAATATCTTTGTCTTATTTTTCATACATTAGGAGAATTTCGTATCTAATGCATTGATTCTTTTTAATGAAACTAACATTTTTTGTGGAGCACCTAACATGATAGTGTGCATGTTCTAAATGTAGGAAATGGAAAAAAAAAAGTTTCACAAAACCTTATCCTCATAAAATTCACAGCATACCTGAGGGAAAATGAGAGGTTAACTAACAAACTAAAATCTCTAGAAACACAAAAGAGGAAATGGTGGGTGGAAGGGCTGGGATTTTTCTTCTGGGAAATAACACTGAGCTGAATCTTATGAGAGAGAGATATATATAGGAGTTTACTGGGTTGCACAAAAGAAATTTTCATTCTAGAAACAGATTGGAAGAATTTATTCAGCAGCAGTTAACAAAGCTGCTGAAGTAGGTAAAGCTAAAAATATGCTAAGGAGTTTATAATTTGTCTTGCAGGAGGTAGAGAGATATTGATTAACTTAAGAAAGTGATTGAGCCAATTAAATTTAAACTTTTAAAAATCACTTTGGTTTAAATTTAAAGGATGGGTTGGAAGAAAATAAATGATTTATACCGGAAGACTCATTGAGAGTGGGTTCCAATGTGTAAGCAAAGAGTATTAAGGAATATCAACTCCAGTGGGGCAGAGGGAAAGATTCCTTCATTCATTCGAAAAGGATTTATGGAACCATCTTCCAGACCTACCTCTGTGATAATTATTGAAAAGAACTTGATATTGAATTAACAAGACTTCCTAGAAACATGGAGAAGAGAGAAGAGAGAAAGTTATGAGTTGAGGCTATGACTCAGCCTCTGATCTGATCAACATGACTAAGTAATACCAGATTATAATAATGGAAACACTGAATTTAAAAGATGAGATTTAGAGGGCATGATGAAATGAGTGCTGCTCTCTAGGTGAGAGTTGGGTAAGCTTAGACGGAACAGACCTAATTCAATAGACACATGTAGAAGTGATATGGGATTGGGATTCTCTACATACAGAGGTAGGTAAAGTCAGAAGCAGAAGAAATTCTCCAAGGAAAGGAACAGGGAATGATAAGCAGAGAGGCTCAAAAACAAACCCTGGAAGATTTGTGGACAGAGAAATGGAAGTATACAATAAAACCCAAGAGTAGAGAAAACAAAAATAAGAACAGTGTTCTGGAAATTAAAAAAAAAAAATGGAACTACCTAAAATGTTAAATGCTGTCATAGTCAAGAAATAACTAAAAGTATCTGGTCAGTTAGGTAAATCATTTCCCCTTGTATTTTCTTCTCCTGAGTTTTCACATTATTAATAGTTTGTAAGTCCTTTTTCATTTTATGTGTGAAATTATTTAGACATCTCAGATGGCACTGTCCTTAGCATTTATAATCGTCTTTTAATTCAATTTTATTCATCTTCGGAATTTAAGCCACATTCCTTATAATAGTGATGCTTTACATGGGTCTTCTAGATTCCCCTTCCCTTCTGAACTTCTTACTTTAGCCAGCTATAAAGTACACTTTCCATCTGGGTGTCTCAAAATGGAAATTGAGAGCCAAAATGGGCTCTCCACACTCCTGGTCACAGATATTCATTTGGGCAATAAATCTGGCAACAGGATAAATTCTTCTACCCTCCTCTTCATTCATATCCAGTTCATCACACTGTTTTAATTTATTCACTTCTTTCTCATCCACTTTTATTCCTAGTGAGTTCATCAAATCTCTTCCCCTTAAATTCAATAAAACTCTAACTGATTCTCCTTTTTCATGTTTTGAATCTATAGAAACTCTTTTCTATGTTGTAGTTATACTGATATATTTTAAGTGAAGATGGAATCATGTTACCTTCTTCTGTAAAATCTTTGAGTGTCTCCTAATTTTCTTGTGAAATGATGCATTCTTGTTCAAATTCCTGCAAGTCTGTCTGTCATCAGATTCTGCTTCATCTGTCAGCCATTTCCATTCAACCACTGTGAACCTCCTTCAGATCCCCAGCCATTTCAAGCTTTTTTTCATCTCTGCATCTCCTCAGATTCCCTTTAAATTCCTCCTTTACTGGTTTAATACCTCCTCAATTTTTAATCCCCTCTTTAGCCATTTTAACTTCTGCAAGCCTAGCTGAAATCTTCCTTGGGTATAACTTAATTGTGCCAGTACCCATTATGTCAATTCTCAGCACAAAACCAGCATTATAATTCTCTGCTTGTATATAGTCCCACATATAATGTTAATTCCATAAGGCAGGATATTTATCTGTTTTTCTGATATTTGATCCATACCATCTATTACAGTATGTGGCACATAATGTTTTCTCATATGTACATGCCTCAGTACATTATGGTTATGTTAAATAAATGAAATAAATGAAGGAGATTATTATAGAAGATGAAGGAAAATAAACAAGGTCTTGTGTAAAATAAAAGTGGCTTTGATTTTAAGTCTGGTTCAAGTATTTCTCATGTTTGGAAAAGTGAACTTTTATATAAGCAAGAAGGAAAAAGCAAACAAGTAAATGGAAATTGGAATGTAATATTTGGCTTATGAAGTTGAAACAGAATGATTTGAGTTGGTTTATGACAAATACCTATTTTACTTCTTAAGAGTTTCTGACAGCTGTGATAGAATGGCTTAAGTAAAAAGTCAGATGTGCAAATATATACAAAACTTGAGGATTGAGCATAAGATGTCTACCTTAGTATTTCATGTAATAATAATAATAATAATGATAATAATAATAATGTTTTAATACAAACCAATATGAACATTTAAATATAATAATACTAATAAAAACCAAGATATAAAAATCCAGATATAAAAAATAATTTCCCATCAGTTATTTAAATGTTATGATATTTTAAATTTGTAAACAATTTAATCAATATATTCTTATGTACTTTTTAAAATTAGAGGATTTTATAATACTCAGGTGGTTTCTGTTTATAACAGTCAAGCATATTGATGAGCATTTAGTTTCTTTCTGAATTATCTGGTAGGCAATTATAATTTGATTTATGCATAGATATTTATTATTTGTTCTCATTGAAGCCAGGAAAAAATGATGGGATTTTATTTTTGCCCCTGTGTCTGGGTCATTCATTCATTTGTCAGTTTCATTTTAATACCCCTGGGGTATTCCAGTGAAATTGAAGACCCTGATGGTTTCACTCACTCAAGGCATCTTTCTTTGATAGTCTTTTCTCAGGTAAATTAGCTGGTTCTGCTTGATATGAGTACCATAAATACATAGGATTATTGACTGTTGATTATATTAATTAGTGTGTGTGGTGGATAAAAGACTAAGCAATGTGCCCATGGTGTAATGTGAACCATAAACCTTAGATAAACTGCAGAGCTTAGATAGACTTAAGTTAGTGATGTAAGAGTCTACACCCCAGGTGTACGAACTAGTCCCCAACCAGTTATCAACTGCAAGCACAACCAAACTGGAGTTAAAAACCCAGAGTTTTGCGGGCCAGTGGGACTAACAGGACCTGGACAGAGACTGAGACCTCCATTGCTGTTGTCTCTTTTGCCCCCTATTCCTCTGGCCCAAATCGAGTCCCAGCAACCTGGACTTAAGACATGTCACAGGTGAGTGGCTGGGATCCTTGGGTGTAGACGCTGTTAGGACTTAGGTTACGTATCTGAAGTGTGATGAGCATTAATAAAATAGATTTGGTTGAATCTAATTGGGCCTCAGACTGAGTCTGTAGGAACCGCTCTTGACAATGCTCAACTAGGTAAAGGTTCAATCTGATTTACTAAAAAGGTTTACACTAATATCATAAAAGAAGTTTCAGCATTTTTCTGCAATAACTTGCTGAAAATGGCTTTAGGAAATATTTACACAATGACTTTAGGAAATATTTAATTTTAATTTATGACATTAGGTCTCGGTGGTTTAAAAATGCAAAACTAAGAAAAAAATGAAAAGAGGATACCTTTAAAATTGGTTATGATTTCATAAACAAGAAGGAATGCTACCCCCTGCATTCTTCATTTAATTTAATTTATTCTATAAACACATATTCATTTCAACTCATAAGAATCTTTCTATGTCAAATTGGTAGCAATTGGAGGATAATAGAAATATACTCAAAGCTTTCAAAAAG
Organism: Ictidomys tridecemlineatus; assembly: GCF_052094955.1. Classification (NCBI taxonomy): domain Eukaryota; kingdom Metazoa; phylum Chordata; class Mammalia; order Rodentia; family Sciuridae; genus Ictidomys; species Ictidomys tridecemlineatus. The sequence continues at coordinate 41,627,311 of NC_135490.1, forward strand.
TTCTTGAAATGGAATATCTCAGTAGAATAGCTGTTTTGTTTATTGAAAAATACATAATATGTCAAATTATATATTATCTTGTCTTATTTAAATTATGTCCTCTTTATAAAAAATTTCAGGGAAATGTATTTGAATTATTTATGCTGTCTTGGATCTCAAACAACAGCAAAAAAACTTTTAGTATTTCCTCTGGACTAGTGAAATTGACACAATAAAAAAAAATCACAACTTTTATTTTGTTTAATAGTTTATTCTGATAAGAAATCCAATGTGTTTGACTGTGATAATAGGTGAATGCTTATAAAACTGGACTACCACATTCAGCTTTCATGCTTAACCCAGCATCAAAAAGTTTTTTGAAGCATTGAAGTGTATATTTGTTTTTAGTTATACTTTCCTCAAGTCTGAACTTGTTGGATCAAAAGATCTAAATAAAATAGTTAATCGACAGTTGGAATTATAAGAGTAAGTCCTAAAATTTTTTATAACTTCCCTAACTAGACAAACCAGCTGCATGTTATAGACAATATATTTTCTCTACACCCAAAAACATGTATAAGACATAGTGGCTCCTAGGATCATTTGTCAATTTATTTTCTAGACAGGAATACTAATGAATAATAATTTTGCTTAAGCATATATTTTGCTGTGATAACTTTTATCTTATAGTTTTATATGCTAAGCAATATTTCATTTAATCAAAACAATTTTTCTGGTTGTAATGTCTTTGGAGGAAAAAACACTAAATCTTAGAAGAACAGTAAGTCACCAAGACAAAAAGTGCCCAAATTCAAACCTCAGTGTATATACTCCAGAAATGTATTTCTTATTCTATAAACTATACTCTTTATACATAGAGTAAAAAGAGAGCAAGAACAATAGATTAATGTCAGATAAATAATGCCAGTAAAATTAAAGGACATATTTGTTGATGAAATAGTAATACAATTTCATTCAACAAATTGGTATTGCAAACTACAAACATAATTGTTATGACAATATGTATAGATAGATCCATGCTTTTTCGGGGAGGGGTGACAGGGACGGGGCCAGGGGGACTTGACCACTGATCCACATCCCCAGCCCTATTTTGTATTTTATTTAGAAATACGGTCTCACATAGCACCTAGCCTTTGTTGAGGCTGGCTTTGAATGATCCTCCTGTCTCAGCCTCCTGAGCCTCTACAGAGGTACACACCAAGCCCAGCTAGATCCATGCTTTTGACTACGTTCCTGCCTTCTTGAGGACTATATTCTTATCTCATATTATTAAATTTGACATATTGTATCAAAAGCAAACCATGCTTAGAAAATAAGAAACACACTGAAAAACTTTAGTTTCAAACACAGCAAAGATGCTTTTTGAACTTGAAAGTTGAACCAAAGGCAAATGTCTTCTGTAAGAGAAAAATGAGTTTCAGAACAGAGATTACTTTGGGGTTCGTAAGATGTTCTGTGGTTAGATTCTATAAATTATCATGTTCTATTTTAAATATTGAAATGGTTAGTAAGAGATATATTGATTATTAAAAATTTTCTGTTCTATTGTGTATTGTGAAGAGAATATACTCGTTGATCCTAAATTGCCTTTAAGGATACAACAGTTGAATTTACAAATGCTTCTACAGTATTTTTTTTTTCTTTTTTCATCTGAAGGATATTTTAAAACTGAGTCAATGAAAAAACAAGACCATGCCCTGCTGACCTACTCTGTTTTGGGCTCATCTTGGCCTTACATTCCAAGTGAGTTTAAATGAATCGTCATTATGTAAATAGGTCTTGCTGAACAAAAGGCAGCTCTTTCCTGTATTAATCCAAAGTCAGGGATGCTTTCAGATGGGGCTGGAGACAATCTCAGACACCTGGCTTTTGAAAAGCCTCTAAGGGAATAAATCAAAGGGGTCCTTAAAAGTATATTGAAATTAAATCTGAAATTTAAATACGATTTAGATTTGCTTTGCTCAGCAATTTTTTTAAAGTTTATTTTATTTATTTAATATAAAAATGGTCACCCTGAAGACACTGAACTGCTCTTGGGTCAGTGAATACTTCAAGAATCAGGATTGTGTAAAGGACTAGACTGAAAACAACTGATTTCTCTTATTTCTCTAAAATTTACAACACTTTTCCTTTATTTCAATAATGACTTTTACTTGTAAGTATTTGGAATTGGGAACTTATAGGTGCATATATGTGAATTTTTAGAACTACCTCACCAGTTAGAGTAGTTGATAGACAGAAATTAACTAGAAAAAAAAATTTAGACTGACTCCTTGGTCCCCAGATAAAATACACAGTCATAAAGATATGGAAAAGTTGGATGTCTCCAAGACATAGAGGAAAGTGATTATGAAGTTTTTTTGAAAAATTGTTTTTGAAGAAACAATTAGATAATGAGTTCAACTTAATAGTTTATCCAAACTATTTAACTAAAATATTCCATAGCTAACATTACTGTTATTAAATTTGATTGGGAAGCACATATATTATGAGGAAATATAAGACCTAAAACAAAAACTTTATTGATTTATTTAATTTAACTCTATTCATTCATTTATTTCTATTTCTGGTATGTAGGGTTCTGTATATTTTTTTTTATCCAATAGAATGACCGATTTGCTTTATTTTATTAATGCCAAAATAGAATATAAGATTTTGAGATCAATTCAAGTTTTTTCATAAACTGATTCCCTGATTTCAGCTTGATCAAATGTAAATTCATCAAAAAAATGTTAGTTTATATATATAAAAGTCTAAATCATTGATAGGTATATTATACATACACACACACACATATATATATAGTAATTTAAGATTTAAATATATATCTCTATGTGTGTAGATACATACACACATACACACACATATAAATATAGTGATTTAAGATTTAAATATAGATCTCTGTGTGTGTAGATATATATACACACACACACAAACACACACACACACACACATATATATATATATATATATGCATGTATTTACTGGTGATTAAGATTTTAAATATATTTTTTATTTTACTGTATTATATAAATACTATAGAATTTAACAAATATTTATATTTTTATATAGTATTTTTGCTTAATATGAAGCTGAGGAATATTTTATTTCTGACCAAAATTTCCCAGTCTATTTCTTCTTAATACTATCTATCAATACAGAGACACACACTTCGTAACTTCTTTATAATAAACAAATATCTCTTTAGCTGGTTTCTCTGACATTTTCTTATTCATTTCCAACTTTAAAAAATTGTATATAAATAACTAGGTTTTAATCAGAGCACTAAGAAAAATAGTAGGAACTGTAGTCTGACTGTTGTAATAATGTTAGCAAACATGTAGTACTCACCAAATATTATATTTTTTAATAAACATACATATTAAAGTTTTCTTCAAATGTTTAGTTGTTGGGACATACTTAGGATTCAGTATTTCTTTATTTTCCATGCTATTGTCATACTGTTATGATTTGTATGAAATAATAATAGTAAACCTAAGGGTCAATGTCAATGCTATATTATTATCTTTGGGGTAGGCTGGGAAAGACTTATGTATATCAGAAATGTTCATCTTCTTTCCTCAATCTGAGGCTTATATCCATTTAGACAGTTCAGATTTGTGCGTTTTCATAAATTTTTAAAAACAAATTTTCTGGTGGTGGAGAGAAGCCATGATTTGAAGATTCAAATGCTGTGTTTTAAATACTTTCAATGGTTTCAAGCCACCAATATGATACCACTGGACATAGGATTAATAAGAAAATTGCACCATTAGTTCTTATGAGTAAGTAGGAGCCAGCAATATCACACCAGTTATTATATATTCATTTTAAAGAGAATGCCCTTGTTAAAAAATTACTATGCATTTTATACTATTACTATTTAACATTAGCTGATCTTTTATTAAGCATGTTCTATCAGTTCAATTTGAGACTTGAGGAGCATCACATCTCCACTATGTTGGAGATTTGAGGGGCACTATAAATAGCACTCATCAACATATTGGAATGGGAACCACTTATGAAGACAGAGAAGCAAGCAGATGGAGCAAGGAAATCAGAAAAAAGTTAAAGGACATGGCTTATCCTGAGAGCCAAATGTTCTGTCATCTCTCTATTCCAAGTCTCAGCTCCTTGGATGATACAATCAGGAAATCATTTTTCAACAGAGCACACAAACTTACCCAGGTTTCTGATTCTCATTAGAGGAAGAAGGGGAGGGGGAGAATATTTATATGTATACACACACACACACACACACACACACACACACACACATCAAACCACATGTGATAAGTACCTTTGCTAGATTAGTTTACTCACTTGTGAACCATGATAGACCAGAGCTTCACAATCAAACAATTCTTTCCATTTCCATCAACCATGTTTATGGAAAAAACCCATCCTCATAGAAATCATACACTGTGTAAAAGATTTTGCTCTCCAACATATTGGATCAAGTAATACTATCTATTAGATGGTCAGCTGAAATTTACAAGATATATTGATAGCGTATTCACAGTTATATTACCCAACATAGAGATGTTATTTTAAGAGTGCAAGTAATCACAAGAGACTGAAAAGATAATTTTTTAGATTTCTGCTTAAAGTGTGCTCTTTAACCCAGATTTAACATCCAGGAACACTAATTAACATGTTACTCCATCTTCTTTATAAAAGGAACTTTTGTGTTCTAAAGCATCTCTATTTCACACATTGATAGTTACAATATTTTTCCAGGTAGTTATGCCAATAAATCCACAAAGTTCAGCTGTTTTTACCTTTAACAATCCTAAATGGATCAGCTATATGTTTCTAAAAGCATTCCATAGTTTCCCTATTGAAAAATACATTGATGTGTTTGCCCTCATCAGAATGCTCACATAGAGATGCAATCCAGTTACTTTTCTTCTTTCTTTGTGAAGAGTATCCCTCTGGCAAAGAGAAGAATGAACTGGCAATTTGGCTGCTAAAAATTTTCTCTCCAGTATCTTATGCACATTTTATATTCCTCACTGAACCTTAACTATTACTGTGTAAAGAAGCTTAGTGATTTAATTTTTGATGAGTTGATTTGCATGTGTTGCTTACATAGCCAATTGCAAACAAGTTCTGTGGGTTGAATGGGTAATATGAGTGCCTTTTAGATATTTTTCAGTGATTATATTAAGTAGACTTTATTTGTACATGAATCTTACCTAGTAAAGAGATTAAAACTAATTACTTCTAACTAGGTTTTGTAGGCATTGGGTCAAGTGATTTATTTACCGAGTAATCACAGTAACTAAACTATTTATATATCCATTTTATACTGAGAAAAATTGAGACACAGACAGTCTACATCATTTAGTATGTGCAGATTTGACTCTGACAAATGGAACTTAAATCATCTGCTGAGAGAGAGAGAGAGAGAGGGAGAGAGAGAGAGAGAGGGGGGGGGAGGGAGAGAGAGAGAGAGAGAGAGAGAGAGAGAGAGAGAGAGAAAACAAATACACCATCGAAGAAACATCATGTAATTGTTGCAAATAATTCCACTGGTAGATTCAATTTTACCCCAAATTTGGCCAAGTTATTTTTCTTTAGTAGGACCTTTGCAGAAAACTAAATAGAGTTAGTTCTTTTGCAAACATGAACTGAAGTATAAATAAGTTTGAAATTAATTTTGATTCATGCATGAGGTGATCACAAGAGCAAAATGAAATGTTTTTATCAACCATCTTTACTTCCAAGTTAGTGAGGTCAAGGGTTCTGGGAATCATACCTAGAGGTCCAGACTTTATAGTCAAGAGAAAACTCAGAAACATTTTTATTTCTCAAAGTCAGTGTTTTAAAGGAAGAATAGATGGCCTTGCTGTAATGACAGATAATTCTATTTATTGGGTTGTGAGAAAGTAATCAAAATGGAAAACATTCTGATATTAGAGGAGAGAGGATTATTTAACACTGCACTGTTTTGACCCTTCATTTTTCTAATAGCAATATTGCCTAGAGGACTATTTGACATAAGTGTTTATTTTTTTTTAATTTTCCTGGCATTTGAAAACAATAATTTCAATGCATGGAATTTACCTCTTCCTTGGTTTCATATTTGTGGACTAGAGGCTAAACCATGGTGTAGAAAGTTTGTCTTGGGATATTTACCTTTGTGAATTAATTGACCTGCTTTTGGATCTAACTTCTATTTCTGAGAAAATTTCTATATCCATGAGTTTATTTATTTTTTCTCAGTTTTCTGACATCTGGGCACAACAGAGAACCTGAGTGATATATTATAGTGCTCTTATCTGATTGGAGAGGAGTTATCAGTTTACTTTTTTTCCCTTTCAATGAAATTGAAAAAAAGAAAACATTTGAAATACATATACTCCCTCAGCTTTTGTTTTTGATGCTTCTTCATAATCAACATTGACTCTTTTGAGGTGACTTGCTAGAATTTACAGCAAACTGCTTATTGTTTGGTTATTTTCCAAATATTAGTTTCAAGATTGAAGAGAGAAACTAACTAACAGAATATGATTTGGAGAGATTTAATTTTAAGCATTGTACCAGGCTATGTAAACATTGTCTCGTTTCTTCTTTATAAGATCCTGAAGTAATAAGTCTCACTATCTTAACTTAGAAATCAAGAATATGAGTCAGTGTACTATTTTGCTACCATAACAAAGTACCACAAACTGAATGAATTAAACAACAGGAATTTATTGTCTCACAGCTCTGAAGACTATAAGAACAAAATCAGGGTATTAGCAGGGTTTGTTCCTAACTGTTGTCCTGTGGCCCTGAGGGACTCTCTCTTCCATGCCTTTCTCCCACAGGTTTGCCAGAAATTTGGATGTCCTCCAACTCCAGCCTTTAGCTGGCATTCTCTCTGGGTCTGTACTTCCCTGTCTACATTTCTCTCCCACTTTTTTTTTTTTTTTTAATAAGGACAGCAGTCATATTAGATTAAGGGTCCACTCGACTCTAGTATGATCTCATCCTAACTCAATTAATCATATCTGCAATGAGTCAATCATCAAATAAGTTCACATTATGAAGCACTGAAAAGTTAGGACTTTCTCACATGAGTTTTGGGGAACACAGGACAACTCATAGCAGCCAGAAACATATACTAAATCTAAATTCAGTGTTGTCTAAAGCAAGAAGGAAAGATGAAGTGTAGCATAAGAGCTCTTGTAAGTTTTGAAGGATGTAGGGAAGAAAGAGAGCAAGAAAGTTGTAATTCTGAGTTATGTGATCATTTGACATTTGGTAGACTCACATTTAGCATTTTAGAAGATAAACAACTATTCCTCAAAAGACTTCCAGAGCAATAGTATGTGATTGCCCCTTTTTCTTAGTATGGACTTTGACTTTTGATGCTGCCTCAATTCATATATTATTAATTTATGTATTTCAATTCATTCTTAAGTATTCCAGAATGTTGGGAATTTCAGTTTGACCTTTTAAGGTGATGGTAATTCTGCCACCCTTAATGTCATCTTCAACTTAATAAAACAATGTGTAACTCATTTATGTCCTTAATATGGAGACTATATACTAGGGGTTACAAAATTTTAACTTGGGCACATATTCTAAGACTGTTCCCCTCCAAGTAATGATCAGTTAATGATAGTTAAAATATCCTCTGGATGTGAGGCCCCCACACGTGGTCGGTCCAATTCATGCTCACAAAATGATTGGAAAAAAAAAAGACATTATACATTATACATTATACATTGTTCAAGCCTGACCGAAAGTTTCAGCACAGCAGATATTATCTGTTTGCATTCCTAAAAGCTTGGGCTGGGTGTGTAGCACAGTGGTAAATCACTTGGCTAACATGTATAAGGCTCTGAATTTAATCCTCAGCACCAAAAAAATAAAAAATAAACATAAAAAAGCCTGTCCTTTGCACCAAGTGGTGATGCATCAGAAGAAACTGCTCCTATAAAATGTCACTGGATGATCCATGGAAAGAAAATAGTAATCAATTACAAAGATATCAAACTATGAGGTTTAATCAAGACATATTGTAATATGTTAAAAAACATTTCAGTTCCACTGAAAGAACCATAACTTATCTTTGAATTATAGAACACTGAACAAAGTGAACAAATTTAAATAATAATGTGTTGTATTGCAAAAACAGTGTTGTCAGTTTCACTATCAAATAAAGTGACAAAAGGGACAATTTGTATGTTTATTAAAATGAATCATAAAAACAAATACTTTTAAAATATTTTTTAAAATGACTAACAGATCAAGGACGACCATGAATAAGAAATTCATGTACATAAATAAACACACCTAAGCATGGTAATTCCAAACATAAAAGCGAGTGTGTGCCTTTGGTCATACTTATTTTTACACGAATTGATGTTAATAATTTGATCAGGAGGATGAAATTAATGTTTCCTTACAATTCTGTTTTTTATATCATGAATCTATACCAGAAAAACTTCTGAGGTCATTTATATGTATGTGCAATGAACACTACTATTTACCTTTATTTACCTTTATTCTATGGTAATTCTTTTTTTGCAAATCCATTAATTTTATTTTCTAATCTGCCAAATAGTTGGATCTGATTGCCACTAACTTGGCACAGGAGAACACTACTGACACTTTCCTGGAATTATAGACATTATTCTTGAGGGAATTCTTAAAGATTTCAAAAGAAATGGACATTGACTAGTAATTTATGTGGTACCTTTGTGAAATATGAAAGCATTAGCTGTTTATGGAAATGTCATACACGTGGTTGCCTTGATTCTGCAGAACTTAAATATGTCTCTTAAACTTGTTGAAAATTTAAAGACTAATGGAGGCACAAAGTAACCTGGGACATAGCAAATATTTATTAAATACATATTGGATAAAATGGAAACAGGACTATATTCTATGTGCTAGAAACTATGCTAGGACATTTATCCAAATAAGATAGAGAACAGGCTGAGATGCAGTAACAAAGCAATGCAAAGATGAGATGGCCAAATAGAATAAGTTATTTCCCCCTCTTAGAAGACACCCAATGTGGGGCCAGGGCATGCAGTTCTTTTCCCCAATGCCATTCAGAAGCCAGGATTCTTTTTGTCTCATTCCATTGCCATCATCTGAAGTATTAACTTTTTCTGACTGTGTAAGTTGGCTCCCAGCACCTCATCTCTACCCCAAGGAAGGTGAAAAAGAATGAAAAGCAAGCAGCTTCTTCAAGAAAAATGGATTAAAAATTATGACTATCTCTGCTGCTCATACTGCATTGTCCACAAGAAGCTGCAAAGAAATCTGGAAAAATGTAATAGCTAGCTGAGATCCTATTAAAAGGAGGTAGACTTTGAATAAAAATTTGAAATCTCTGGCTAAAACACAGGAAGTCATTCCGTCCCCCATTCCAACTGCTGCATGGGGTATATGAATTATTCCTATTTCCTGAAAAAAAAAACAGGGTTAATGGGGTCAGTGTCCATGGTTATTATGTGATAAACAGCAGGATGTGTTCCGGCTTCTCTGGATGTTTTACCTTATGCAAAGAAATGCTTATTTTAATTCCAAAATATTCAAGTACTATTCATGCACTTCCCTTTGTTAATTATGTTTTGATACAAACTAATATTGAATGAATGTTGCTTTCCAACTCCTTAATTTGTTTTTCAAGCTTTGTTTCAATTTCTAACTTTTCTTTGAATTAGCTGGCTAGTATTACTATTATTTTACCTTGTTGTGTTTGAACTTTTTTATTTTATACAATATTTTATGATGAGACATTAATCATTTCAATGAGATTGAACGCAATTTGAACCTTGAGGGTGGTTCTTAATTGATGTGTTCCTTGAGAGAATTCTGTCCTCTATTATTTCAGAAAACCTAATCCTCCTATTAATGGCAGATGTGTCTTTTTATCTCTGCTACTGAAGGTATCAATTAGACTCATAGGGTTTTGACTGAACAAAGAGTGTTTGGGGTATTACCCACTTTTATTTCAGTTCCCCACTCAGGTAAATGACATTTAAAAAAATTAAACATCTTCTTTTATTTAACTGGATTTATCTAAATTTTTGCAACAACTTGAAGTCATTAATAGTAACAATCTATTAGTGGCCCCTACTTTCCAAATGTACATTTTTTACACTATTATCAAATAACAACATTATTTTTTTTGATAAAGCATTACTCTAGGTATGTTCCAAATTTGAGCAATCTCCTAGATAATTTTCCTGTCACATTTTTCACCTATTTTTACTCTTCCTTGAATGATCCAATAGTTTAGTTTCAAAGAAAAGAAAGAAAGAAAACCAAATAAGAAAAATGAAAAAGAAGAACCATAAAAAAACCAGTATTCACTCTAGGAGTCACCTAGTCATTATTTCCTATCTTTTGGATCTTTCATGGTGTATCTAATTGAACCTCTCTGGATTCTAGTAGCACCTCAACTGAAGAATCCATTCTTGTGATGTAAAGAACAAAGTCACATTGCCTGTATAATAGGAGAAAGAAAAAACTATAAACATACTCCTGCCCTCAAGAAACTCATAGAAAGCTCCCATGTTGTTAAATCCAATGTTACTTCTTAGTAGACATCCTTATTTAAATATCAGTAGCATTCCATGGCTGCTCACCACCTCTTCCTGTATATTTTGTTTTGTGGCTATCAGGACAACATATACACTAAGTTTTCCTCCAAATTCAACAATTAATCCATCTCATAACCTTTAGATTTTTTTTTCCCCCTGAATCTCTTCTTTTTGGGAATCCGGGACTGAGTCGTGGGGCCTCTTTTCTACTCTGATCATACAGACTGTTTGATTTCATCCAGTGTTAGGAAGAGTTCAATGACTTATATAATCAGCTTAACACAGTGACTTACATCTCAGGAGTTTTTATCAATAGACCAAATTGCTCTGCTAAACTTCAGATTCATGAATCTACTTGAACACCTAAAAGACAATACTGAACTTCTTTTATTTTCCACAAAATACACCCTGTTCCAATTTTCTCTTTATTTTGTTACTACACTTGCCCGGGTCAAATATTGGAATGATCTTTTTGATTCCTGTCTTTTTCTCATACTCACCATGGAAATTGTTATGAAATCCTTTGAGTCCATCTACAAAGTAAAAAATATCATATTCTGTCTATTCTCTTGACCTCTATTGCTATCACCCTGGATAAACACCCATCATCTCTTGCCCAAATTACTTTATCAGCTTCTTAATGAGCCTCACTAAGTTAGATCATGTTATTTCTCTATACTAAATCATTCAAAAATATTACTTTTTACCAAATAATAGACCTTGTCTTATGAATGACTGCAAATCACCTCAAGGCTACATCCCCATCCCTAACTTTGCTACACTTCCATCTAGCCCTAGTAGTTTCTCCTATTTTCACCACAGCCCCTCTGGAGTATGCCAGGAAAGTTTTTGGCTTAGGGCCTCCATATTGCCCTTCTCTGTTCTAGAATTATTTTCCTTCAGATATCAAGATAGAAGCCTTTGAGTCCCAGTTCAAATGTCGCCCTCTTAGGAAGGCTTGCCTTTCCTATTATGTTTAAAAACATAATGAGCCTTTGTTCAAACCCTTTCTTCCAAATTGATTGTGCTGTTTTGATGTGGAGTGGAGAAGTCAAGAAGACATCTTTTTTGTTGTTAGTACAGGGCATGGCAGTACATCAAGTTTTACTAAATAAAAATGGTGAAAGGGGAAATAAATGGTTGTTAACTTAGCTGCAACATAGGACAGAGTACTTCATTCCTCTGAAATACTTTTTACAACCTGCTATATCATTTATTTTTAAAATTATGTTCCATTATAAAATGTAAACTTCATGAGTGTAGACATGTTTGCATATTTCATTGACAAATTATCTGAAGTATCTAGAGCAGTGCTTGGCCTATAGTAGTTGTTTCATAAATGTCTGTTGCATATATGAAAAGGCATGAAGGTAGTTTTTAATCATTTAATATCCACAGTTTACTGAGAAAAATGGAGAGCCAAGAAAGTCTATGGGATTTAAATTTTTTATTTGTAAAAGGAAAAATATATTTATTCTACCTATATCTCAAAGTTTTATGGTGGAGAGACAAGATCATGTCTATGGAAGCTAATTTTACATTCTAAAGTTCTCTACACATATAGAAAATAAAATGTGAAAAGTTATTGTCCCCCATTATTCCAACTTTTCCCTAGAGAAGAATGGTTTAAAGTATTTCTTCTCTCATCTGTTATTTGCATTTCTGTATCTTCCTCCCTAACTTAGATTCCTTTGCTTCTAATCCCAGGTAAACATTACTTCATGAAATATCAACTAACACTGTTTCCTCAACTGAATGCCTTCTTGACTTGTCCATTCCACACCTGTTTCCATGCTCTCTGAACTTCAAGAACATTTATGGTTAGGACTGCAAAGATTAGAAGCCTTGGAATTTTGCCAAAATAAGTTTCTGGAAACTGCATCATAAAGCTCAACATTTTAAAGCAGATAGAATTTTTCTGACCAAGAGCATAACTTAAATACATCCTAGTTTTGTCTAATAATAAGATAAAATAAAAGTATAGATAAAAGAAACACGATAATGTAGAACAGGAAAATAATTCTCCAAATAATATAAAATGACAAACATATAGTGTACATATCGATTTTCACAAGGCTCCCACTAACACAAATAAATAACAACTTTCTTATAAACTTAATTAAAAACACAAAGATGCTAGTATGAACACACTTATTAACTGTAATTAATGATTCCTTTTACTTTCTTGGTATTCATAAAGGCTTTGGGGAATAAAGTTAAAAAGCACTAGGAAAGCTTAAGCTGATTTCTTCTTTTACTCATAATTTTGCATTAATTCAAATTACTCTCTATTATAACCGTGTTTCCTGTTGGAATTCTTTCTTTTCATAAGGATCTGGATTTCTTGGCTGGGTTGTGGTTCCACAGTAGAGCACTCACCTAGCACATGTGAGGCCCTGGGTTCAGTCCTTAGCATCACATAAATAATTGATAAAAGTCTTATGTCCAGTACAACTAAAAAGTAAAAAAGTTAAAAATAAAAAATGAATCTGGATTTCTCCCTCTTTGTTGTTCGTACAGGGCATGACAGTACATCAAATCTTATTGAATGAAAATGGTGAAAGGGGAAATAAATGTTAGTTAACTTAGCTGTGACATAGGACAGAACACACTAAACATAATTGTGCTGTGTCTTCCCAACTAGATTTTTAACTTCCTTGAGTGCAGAACTAAGAGTATACTAAAGTATACAAAGATAAATGTTATGTAATTTTTAAATTATAAACAACACAAGTTCAGTTTTACTATAGTTTGGGTTTTGCATTGCCAAGGTTTGAAATAATAATTTTGTTATTTATGCACTAAATCTAAAAACCATCAACTGTTTTACATAGTAATGAGTTCTACCTTACATAAAATTATTAACAGAGGGGTGGACAATACCTGAGCAAGACATTTTAGATAAATTTTTATGGATCAGATAAAGTTTATGTTAGATGATTTGTATGTCTTAGACAAGACTAATTTTCCAGGAATTTTACATTAAAAAATAGAATTTCTTTACCATTTGTACCTCCTTGTCAAACTATCAAACTGTATTGATATATGCACATGGCGCCAGAAACAGAAAAGAGAAAATGTTATGCCATTAGTAACAGTCAGTATTATTATGGTCATTTGGTATCAGTCTCTTTCAGTGGTTTTAGTACTACAATAATGACCCATCAGTAAATCATATAATCCATTTGATGAATCATGACCACAGATTAATTCAAATGTACAGAATAAAAAAAAATAGGAGAGGATGGACTTTGATAGAACGGAGTGGAATGGAGGATGAAGTAGATACAATTATGCATAATTATTCTAAATGAATACATATATATTTTTTCCTAAATTGTGAGGTAATGTGCTTTTCTTACTCTAATCTGATAAAACAGAGTTGAAATGCTAGTCTATGTTGTTACAATTGTTGCTTTATTTAAAAATATTTCTCCAAACCTGATAATAACACTTTTCTGTTTGAAAAGGACCCAGGTAGCACAGATCTTACTGTTCTCTATTGTTGTGATGTGGAAAATATTTAGTATCCATCATTTGTGAAAGAAATGTAGGGAGTTTTTGAGTCTTTTCCTCACTATCCTCTTGAAACTTTTGAAATAAAAACTTTAGGCAAACTAAATTTACCAAGTTTATTTGAGCAAAGAATGATTAATGAATTGTGTAGCACTCAGAACCAGAAGAGGTTCAGAGACAAGGCTATGCCCTGTGAACCCTGGCATTTTAGGTATTGGACATAGAAGAAAAATAGTGCAATCATCTGTTTGTTTACAACTAGATGTCTGCCTGAATTGGGCGTGCATGGTGTGAATGGCTGAAACTTGTCCATCACAGTTCTGAATTACATTTTCTTTTGTTCTTTTTGGTAAGTTAGGTTTCCATTTGTGACATAATTACTCAAAGCAGGGAGACAACCTCGGGCTAAGGGCTTCCTGCTTATTTAATTGAACATATTCTTAATGGAAGAAAGTGTCTAAATGTGAATATGGGTATAATTCTTCTATTGTCATAACAATATATATTTTAAATGTCTTTTTATGGTGTGTTAAATCTCCAAAAATGTTGTATTAAACTTTTCATAGCTAGCTTTTTAATATTTATATACATATAAAGTGATAAAAATGTAATGATTGGGTCATTTAACATTGTAGTGTTCACCATTAGATATAATTAATATGGTCATTATTTATTTCTCTACATATTTTATTATTCATTTTACTTAGTTTATTGGATGCCTTAGGATTCAAATATGTCCTTCATCACTTATTTTCTTAACTCTCTTTTCTTATCAAAATTTTACCAGTTTTTATTTTTTAATCTACACATTTCCCCTCTCTAGTCAACTTATCTTTTCTCATATTCAAGGATTTTCTAACTAACTGAAAACACCATTGGCAGTTCCCCCTCAGAAATGAAAAGGAATTTAGTGTGTTTGGAATAGGCTTGGAACTTTAATTTCTGTGAGTCAAGCTACTATACATGCAGGAAAAAGAATTACATATATTCTTCGATACTCATATATTAGAATATATTAATCTGGAAATATTTTGTAAAATGAGGTGTGGGTAATAAAAATAATTATGTTTATTATTTCGATTTACATAAATACTTTATTCTTATTAGAAATTATGGTTTACATGCATTGTCTTGTGTGTTGGTTGAGGAGATCTGTAAATTTATATGAAAACAATCTAAGGATTATATTATATTCAGTATTCTAATGATACAAAAATATATGCTGTGATTCCTTTTTTTTTATTTTGCTATGTTTACAAAACACATTAATTTTTTTCAAGTTGTTTTTGAGATTTTTAATTTGTTTCATGTTCAAAAGTTAACTACAGTTTTGTACATCACTTTCATAATTAGACATTTGTTAAAATAATTGGGACATTTTTCTTAAATTCTTATCTGTCAATATTCTGTTGTCTTTTGTTAGAAATAAGCAGAATTTGTAGCTATAGATAGTTTTATCACTTATCTACTTTTATTTGAATACATTCTTGCTACTTACCACATCCATGAAAAAATCTATTTACAGGGCTTTGAGGAGGGGTATGAATGGGTAGTAAAAACATATGGAATGATCCACAGATAAAGAAAAACATTTTAATCATATTCTCAAAATGTTTGCAATCTAATAATTTTGAACATTTAATAACCTAACACTGAAAGAAAAATATAAAAATAAATCATAGATATCAAATCTTTTGCATTGCATTTTTGACAGTTTGCAATCTGGGCTTTTCAGTTACTTTAGAAGACATTTGATTATGGAACATTTGGTTTATTTCAAGGATTTCTTTATTTGCTGAAATTGCTAGAGTCCCTTAAGAAACTTTGCACAAGACAGAGAAAGAATTTCTACCAGAGAAACACTCAGTTGTCCAAATGACACCAAACCATTTACAGGTCTCGAAATGCTTTGTGCTCTTTCGCACATTATACGATTTTTCGATATGAATGTTCTTTTTGTCCTTTTGAGTTCCTTCAAGACTCACCTTTCATGTAACCTATTTTTGAAGCCTTTACCCCAGTGAAGCAATGTCATGTGCATCTACTCTGTAATCTTTCTGTCTTTATTATAGTGTATTTGTGTTTTTTTTTTTCGGTGGACACAACATCTTTATTTTATTTATTTATTTATTTATTTATTTATTTTTTATTGTTGGTCTTTCAAAAACATTACATCTTTCCTAATATATTATGTTTCACAATTTGATTCAGAATGGTTATGAACTTCCATTATTACCCCGTATACAGATTGCTGAATCACATCGGTTACATCAGTTACATTTCCATTGATTTACACATTGCCATTCTAGTGTCTGATGAATTCTGCTCTCTAATCTATCATCTACTATCCCCCCACCCCTCCCCTCCCCTCCCCTCTTCTCTCTCGACCACCTCTACTGTAAAACATTTATTCCACTTGTGTACTTCTTCCTTACCCCTTACTTCCTCTTGTATGTAATTTTATAAAACCCTGAGGATCACCTTCCCTTTCCATGCAGATTCCCTTCTCTCTCCATTTCCCTCCCCCCTCTCATCCCTATTTAATGTTAATCTTCTTCTCCTGCTCTTCGTCCCGTCCCTACTCTGTCCTTAGTTACTCCCCTTATATCAAAGAAGTCATTAGGCATTTATTTTTTAAGGATTGGCTAGCTTCACTTAGCATAATCTGCTCTAATGCCATCCATTTCCCTCCAAATTCTATGATTTTGTCGTTTCTTAATGCAGAGTAATACTCCATTGTGTATAAATGCCACATTTTTTTTTATCCATTCATCTATTGAAGGGCATCTAGGTTGGTTCCACAATCTTGCTATCGTGAATTGTGCTGCTATGAACATCGATGCAGCAGTGTCCCTGTAGCATGCTCCTTTTAAGTCTTTAGGGAATAGACCGAGAAGGGGAATAGCTGGGTCAAATGGTGGTTCCATTCCCAACTTTCCAAGAAATCTCCATACTGCTTTCCAAATTGGCTGCACCATTTTGCAGTCCCACCAACAATGAACAAGTGTACCCTTTTCCCCACATCCTCTCCAGCACTTGTTGTTGTTGGACTTCATGATGGCTGCCAATCTTACTGGAGTGAGATGGTATCTTAGGGTAGTTTTGATTTGCATTTCTCTGACCGCTAGCGATGGTGAGCATTTTTTCATGTACTTGTTGATTGATTGTATGTCCTCCTCTGAGAAGTGTCTGTTCAGGTCCTTGGCCCATTTGTTGATTGGGTTATTTGTTGTCTTATTGTCTAATTTTTTGAGTTCTTTGTATACTCTGGATATTAGGGCTCTATCTGAAGTGTGTGGAGTAAAGATTTGTTCCCAGGATGTAGGCTCCCTGTTTATCTCTCTTATTGTTTCTTTTGCTGAGAAAAAACTTTTTAGTTTGAGTAAGTCCCATTTGTTGATTGTAGCTGTTAACTCTTGCACTATGGGTGTCCTATTGAGGAATTTGGAGCCCGACCCCACAGTATTTGTGTTTTTAATGGTCTTGTCTTCTCCCATTTACCCTGAACTCCTTGAATACAATGATTCAGCCTCTGTGCCCCATCTTACCATGGCATACAGCACACATTCAGTGACCCCCACACCTCTGCTGATTGGGATGGTCTTTTTCTAAATTGCCCTTTTTCTTCTACCTGATTCCTGAGCCTCATCTTGAGCCATTCCCTCCAGTTGGGGAAGGGGGAAGAGTTATCTCTGTATCTCCTCAGTTTCTTTTTCTTTCTTTGTTTCTTTCTCTTTTTTTCTTTTCTTTTTTTTTTTTGTGACAGGGTCTTACTAAGTTTTTTATTGCCTCAATAAGTTGCTGAGGCTGGCTTTGAACCTGAGTTCATCTTGCTTCAGCCTCCAGAGGCTGCTGGGATTATAGGCATATGCCACCATATATTTGGGGTTAGGAAGGAAATAATCAAAAAGTTGTTCTGGGTGACAAAATATAATTTATTAATGAAGGAAGAAATCTAGCTTGTATGATTTCAAATGAGTCTTTTATTCACTGCAAACAATGACTAAACTGACATAGTTAAACTGTCAATGATTTTATTTAAAATATATTAGTTTGTCATTTTATTAGTAAGTGAAATGTATGTTGATATGTTAATAATCAGTGAGTTATTTGGGGCAAGAGAACTTTGGCTTAATTCTGGTGTTCTTATTTTTCATCAGTTCTGATACCTTTACCTGATACCACATTAATTGTCGGCCATTTAAGTCTAGATATTTCTTCTTAAAGAATAATGATTATTTCCTTAGACTTCCTCTTAACTTTCACTTTTTATACATCATCTTCACATAATTTATGCCTCTAAATCTTTGGAAATTGCAGACTGATTCAAGCACATTTGGATTATATTTTATCACCGATATCTGATAACTTGTCTTCCCTGTAGCCAATCTCATAGGAAACAGCCTCAGGTTTATCTCCCAGAAGTCTCTCTGTGTTTGCTCTTTCTAAAGGAAACTGGTTTTCTGTGTATATTTAGTAGCTGATTTAACACTAGCTCTTTCATTCCCTATGTTAGGAGGTAATGGCTAGTTTTGTTCTTCCATGGACCTAGTTTCATAATTTAAATTAGGTTTCAATAAGTGTTTTAAAAGTTTATTAAAGCTGTTGCATTCTTTTTTTGCTAATTACTCTTACACAAACTTTATCTTTTCCTTGGAGTGTAATTATTGAAACTGTGGTTTGCATATAATTTACCTCACCTAATAAAGTGAACCTTTGCAAATTTTGCAAACTCTGTTATTTAGGAGATTCATTTTTAATGATTAAGGGTAGCAAGAAATAGCTTACTAGCTGCTGTTATACAAGTGACAAACAAAGCACTATTTGCAAGAGTATATCATTATAAAATTGTTATTCAATATATCTCAGTTTGAGTGAACTTTATGGTCACTCTGGAGGATGCTTTATAAATTATCCAAAAAGACAATATTATGCCTTTGTACTTTACAATTTCTTTTGTTAACAATCCAGCTAACAGGGGTTCCATATAGTCATAATCTTACTATTTTCATTGGACTTAATCAAATAGAAATAATAGATGATATTGTTAGGAAAAAAAAATCCAAAAACCTGAGGCTGGAATAGCAATGTATATTAAACCTTAAATTTAGATTAAAACACAAAAACTCTCTGTGGCCTCTCAGAGAGGTCCCCCAGAGCTCTGTGGAGAGTGTACATTCAGCAAGTGGCCTCCCAGCAGGTTCATCCTAGCTGGGTGCCAGTTAGGGCACCAGGTACAGGCTCTGTCTGCTTGTGCCTGCCTATGGCTATGAAGTGTCTCTTCTGTACAGATCAGAAAGGGTTTTTAAAAAGTTCTCATTTAAAACTCTTCCTGTTTTCTTTGAAACACAATCCTGTCCTCAAAAAAATTTAAAATAAATAAATAAATTTGGTTCTGACTAATCCAAGCTTTGTGCTGTAAATCCTAAATCCTCTTTTCCTATCATAGAAAAAAGAAAGAAAATGAATGGAAAGAAAAGCGTTGCTTCTGCATATGAAAACATAACTTATCATAACTAATGTTTGTCAAAATCCTAATTTTGGGTCCAAAAGCCTTATTATGGCTTTCTTTTTCTTTACTTTTCTTTTTTTAAATTATTTCTTCCCTCCCTTAAAAGAAATGGATGATGACTTGCCCTAAAGCATCAAGAATAACCAGTTTTTTAAAATCACAAGTCATTTGCATATATTTACAAATCACACATACAGGTATTTTTCATAATGCACAGAATATCAATATTTACTATTTTCTGTTTATTAAACTATTTCCCCTGTTTATTAAAGGCTACTTAGTTATATAATGTGTTGTTACACCTTATTTATTTATTTTGGGTAGTCCTAGGGATTGAACCCAGGGCTTTGAACATGCTAGGCAAGCACTCTACCACTGAGCCACATCCTAAATCCTTTATTATATTTCATTAGACATTTTTTCTTAAAATGGATTTTGATTATTTCCAATCCTTTGGTACCAGAGATAATCCCAGAACTTTGACTTCCCTGAAAATATTTGTTTATGAATAATATTTTAGAAATGAATTTTACTCCATTCTTTTCAGTGTTGAAAGATTGGGAGTTCTACAGAGAAAATAATAATCCAGTTAGCACTTGATCGAGTCAGCAAAGAACAAAATAAACTGCCCTGGATTAATGTATGACTCTTAATTAACTCATGTTAATTTCATTAATTTATTACTCATTATTAATTTTTATAACTTTTAGCATAGAGACCAATAGAGTGGAATTTAAAGCAACTCTGAAATATTTCTGGAAATAATTTATAAAAAGCAGTAATCTCTGTAAATTGCATTTTTTTTTCTGCACAATCAGTTCCCTAATCAATCTTATGTATGCACCCCGCATAGATTCACTCTGGCTCTCTTACACTCTCTACTTGAGATGGCAGAGTTTGTTTCCCAAAGGAAAAAAATAAATTAGACAGGGTAATGGCCCAAATGTGAAAATATTTGGAAAAAAAATAGGAGAATATTCAATATTAAGATACAGCACAGTATTAGTGTTGAATCACAGGTATTTGAATGAGAAATAAATTAGTAAAACACAGTAAAGAAGATAAATATTTCTTATATATGACTAACCCCTGCATTTCTTTACCTGGTTGATAGTAATTATTTTACTACTTTCAGACAAAAGATTCTTTCTCTGTACATGTTTTAATTACTAAAAAATATATTTGTCTTATGTAGCTGAGAATATCTAAAAATCAACAAATTTATTTCTTAAAGATCTATTGAATATGCAGGTTTAGATATAATATGATAAAAATGATTGAGTTGCAGCCCCATAAATATGATATGAATATTTTGTTTTGTTTTTGATACTGAAAATTGAACCCAGGGGTGCTTTACCACTGAGTTACAATCTTAGACCTTTTTATTTTTTATTTTGAGACAGGGTCTCACTAAGTTTTTGAGGTTCTCAATAAATTGCTGAGGCTGACTTTGAACTTGCAATCCTCCTGCCTCAGCTTCCTCAGCAGCTGGAACTACAGGTGTGTGCCACCACACTTGGCTCTACCTTGTGTTCCATTCTTCAACTTTACAATGTAGATTCTAAAGAGGAAGCCTGTTGTGTTCACGTATGTGTGTGCTCGTGAGAGCTTAACTCTCCTATTAATTCCTTCACATTTGTGTCTGTATATTACAAAATCTTATAACAGATGTATCTTGTCTTTTTCATTTTATGAAACACATTTTCTGCCTTATGTCACCATCATCTCTATGCTTCCTGTAGGGGAAGCAAAACTTTACATCCAACCTCTTAAGATACCAGCTGGGCCTGAGAATTAAAGAGACCTAAATAGAATATCAGAAGGACCATATAGAATTTCATGTAAGTTTTATATGACACAAAGCCCTCATAAGGAAATGAAAACCAATAAAATGGCAAAACCTATATGTTTTTGTGTTAGGTTGCACAAAGAGAGGCATTCATGGAAGAGAAACTCAATTGTATGCTAAAAAATTATTGTAACAGTGTCTAACTATTGGAAGGTCTGATTCTTTTAACAAAGTCTGTGCATAATCCTCTAAGTTTGACTTCCTATAAAAAAAGAAATGTTTCTTTTCTCTTAGTAAAGGGGATGGAGGCATCTTTAACATGGATTTTTTTTTATATCCTACTTTGAAGAAGGAAAAAGGGAGTTAGAATGTCCTTTCCTTGTATCTGCTGTGTCTCAAGTGACATGAGCTCAGATTCATCCTTATGCAGAGTGAGCCTCACTTAGAACACTGGCTCTTGTCTTGCAGTCAAAACTTTTCTTATTCCTTGTGAATTTCTCACAAGATCTAGGTCAGTTACTTATACCTAGCTGACACTCAATGAATGTCAATTGAATTAAATAAAATTCTAGCAATTGCACCAATAAGCCCTCATTTACTATTTTTTATTTGATTTCATTTATTCACTGACTCATTAAACAAACCTGGATGCTTCAAATTGTCATATTCTTTATCCAGGACCCCCCCACAGATATTGTGGATGTAGTTCCGGACAACCCCAATTAAAGCAAATATTGTTCTAAAAAGCGAGTCACCCTATGTTTTTGGTTTGCCAGCACGTAAAAAGTTATATTGTGCTATACTGTAGTCTATTCAGTAGCATTATGTAAAAAATAACAATGAACATACATCAGCTAAAAATAAACCTTATTGCTGAAATTGCTAATGACCCTCTGAGCCATTGGAAAAAATGGTGTTGACAGCTTTGCTCAATGCAGATTGTCATAAATCATCAATCTGAAAAAGAATTCATTATCTGTTAAGTTCAACAAAGTGAAACGCAATAAAAGGCATCTTATCCTGCTTTCTTATTTCCTCCTTTGGAGTAGTTCAACCAATGCTCACAGACTAATCAACTTTATCACCTCTTAGAAACCAAGTCTAACTCTCCATCCATTCTAAATATTAAGTTTTTAAACAATGTATCAGTCATGCTGGTCTTTAATATGCTTTATCCCTAAATCTCATATAGTCTTGATGAATGGATTAAATTGACCTCAAACATCAAGGTCTTGTCATTCAGAGAGGCCTAATTAGGACCATTTTATAAAAAAAGTAAGATTATATTATTTGCCTATATTTTCCATTCAGGGCTCAAAGTGAAATATAGAAATCTTTTGGCAGATATTATTACTTGGAAATTTATGTTCACATTGTTTGCTCCTCTTCTGATATAAATTTCAACTGAATTAATTTATTTTATTATAATACTAATACTGATTTTATATATTATAAAAATAATGCAATAAATAAGTAAATAAATAAACCCAAATCACCACAGGCAAAATTTGTGTTTATTGAAATCTTCATAGAAGTTTGTTTCCATATTTCGGCAATCTCAAATGAAGTCCGTACCTTAGCAAAGGCAACCATCCAGATTTTCAAGTTGTATTCTCTAAAAATAAAATGACAATCATAAAAACCTTTAACAATAGTTCATAATAGAAGAAAACACTGGAAAGCTTCATGATACAAAAAAATACGTAAATTAACAATACCAGCTTTAACATCCCTCCATTTGATTTTTCTTCCTATTAAGAGTCACCTGATAGACACTAGTATCGCTGTATGTATATTGCTGTATGTATATATGTGTCTATATAACCAATGTAATTCTGCAACCTGTACACTTGGAAAAATGAGAAATTATACTCCATTTGATTCAAATGTATGATATGTCAAGATCATTGTATTGTTATGAGCAACTAATTAAAAAAAAAAAAGAGTCACCTGAGTCAAATTACAAATAAATGCTCCAGAAAATTCTTTTACTACTTTGCTGTATGAATGATATTGGGAAGTCTGGATCTTCTTTTTGTCATTTTTTATGTGTAAAACTTTAAAATGATATGTGTGTAGTTACCACGCCTTTTAAAAGAAGCTTCAAATAGAATTGTGTAAGTTCAAATGAGTTTGTAGGAAGCAACCCTTTCCAGGTTATTTTCATCCCACCTTATGGAGAGATTTGGCACTTCATTTTTAAGAACCAGTCCTTTCGTCTTTTTATTGTAATTATCTTTTTGTTGTGCTCAAAGTAATCAGGTGACAAAGGAAAGGAGGTACTACTTTTCCTGCTGACAATAAGGAAAGGTACTGCAATTTTAGTTCTCATACTTAGGATCATATAACCTCTCTATTATTCATTGGAAACTCTCAGAAAGCTGATTTTGTTTCTTACATCAGGAACAATTATTCCTATATGAGTGGCCTGAACAGATTTTTTAACTACAGGTTTAAAATGTTTTTTATTTATTTATTTATTTTTAAAAAATTTTTTTTTTATTGGTTGTTCAAAACCTTACAGAGCTCTTGACATATCATATTTCAAACATTAGTTTCAAGTGAGTTATGAACTCCCATTTTTACCCCAAATACAGATTGCAGAATCACATCGGTTACACATTCACATTTTTACATAGTGCCAAACTAGTGACTGTTGTATTCTGCTACCTTTCCTGTCCTCTACTATCCCCCCTCCCCCCATCTTCTCTTTCTATCCCATCTACTGTAATTCATTTCTCTCCTTGTTTTTTCTTCCAATTAAAGAGAGAGAAAAGGGGAATTGCATGGAAATGGAAAGAGACCCTCATTGTTAAAATGTTTTAGAATAATATTCTGAAATATTTCTGCAAATTTACTTATGAGATTACACTAGGCACATAGTTATAGTTAGTATATGTGCTTTCATCTGTCAATGTTAACATAATGATCCAGAGAACATTGAAAAGCTTGTTCTTTGGACACGTTATTTTCTATTTATCTTTTCTTGATCATGTAGATTTCAAAAGTTCAGATCAATAATACTTTCTAGATATTTCATAATTGCCACTTTATTTCTCTTCCTTCTACATTTTCCTGGGACTCACAGCGTGGGTTGTTAATTGAAATTGTCAATTTGGGCAGCGTTCAAGAGTACATGTGGTTTTTAACTGCTGCCAAATTTTCCTACATAAATGTTATGAAGAATCAATGTACCATATTGAAGGGGAAATTATGTCTGTTTGAAGATCGATTTTTTTAAATCAGAACACAAACAATCATTGGATTATCTGATTAATAGAATTAATGGTATAGGAGATAAAATCCATCATAGGACTTGAAAGGGATTTCATTAAATTTATATTAAATAATGATGATCATGGTTCAGTGGTAAAAATTATCAATGCTAAAAATTTGAAATCTGAAGGACCATTAATAATTTTGTGACCGAAGGAGGCAAAATCTATGTTCACCCTGATTGTGAAAGATAAGAGAGAAAATCTAATTTTATTTATATGTTAGTATGTTTGTTGTTTTACATGTATAAAAACTGATACATATTTATAAGTTTTTTTTTCAATCCTCAAAAGAAGTTTATAAAATAGAAGTTATTTTCTTCATTTTACACAAGAGGCGACTGAGAAGCAGACACAGACAATGAATATAGGACTCAGAGTTTGGAGTATAGATCAGTGGCCTTCCATGTCAATATGCTCTCTGGTTATATGATGAATAGGAAAATAATATCAAGTGCAACTGTGAGCAATAACATTACCATCATGCATTACTCAAGAGTTTTTTTGCTGCTGTGAGGAAAAAAAAAACAAAAACAAAAACAACCTGAAAAGAACAATTAGAAGAGGAAAAGTTTATTTTGGACCCAGGGTTTCAGAGATAGCTGGCTCTCTCCTTGGGGCTCCAGGGGAGGCAGAACATCATAGCAGAAGAGTGTGACAGAGGAAAGCAGATGGAAACAAGGCCATCAAGGAACTGTGCTCAACTAGGACAAAATATATACCCCAAAGGCATGCCCTGAGGAATCCTCCTCCTCCAGCCACACCCTGTTTGCCTACAGTTACCACCTATCAGGGATTAACTCACTGATTAAGATTCTCATAAGGCAAACATCAGTTCACCTCTAAATCTTCTTGCCTTGTCTCACATAGGAGCTTTTGGGAGACATCTAATACCTAAATTATAACACATCAGATAGTGAGTTATATCGTGGCTTTTCCACTTTTTAGGTAATTTACCTACATCTCTATTACTGAATAGCTGCAACTATAAAAATTTTCCACAATCAAACAAAAATCTACACCATGATCAGAACAACAAACAACAATTAAATCACACTACAAGATTCCTTCTTATTCATTACTCTACAAATACACATTTATTTCAATATGCCAGATATTTTACTGCATAATACATAAACTGTAATAAATAAAATATCTTAAGGTCTCTCTATTAAGAGTATTAGTATAGTGGAAGGGAATAACATAGAGACAAATTTTAACTTCTGTAAGAACTATGACAAATAAAACAGACTGCTATGATAAAAGGAAAGGGGACATTTATATGATGTCATCATGTAATTCCTAATCTTTTAAGTTGGTACCTGAAGACACAGAGGTTCATAGGCAGCCTAAATGGTGAGAAAAACTTGGGGCAAGAACTTTACAGGTAGTGATGGGCTGGGAATGTGGCTCAGTAATAGAGCTCTTGCTTAGCATGAGTGAGGCTCTGTGTTCAATCCCCAGCACTACCAAAAAATAAAAAGTAAATAAAAATAAAACAGTGTGAGAGTAGCATGAGCTAAGTCCTTGAAGAGGGTAAGCTCTTTGTCTATCCATGGAATGATCATCCATTGTTTCTAGAATTTAAAGAGGAAGAAGGTGGTATCCAGAAGAGAGGGGGTTATAAACCACATAAGGAGTGTGTTAGGACCACCAAAGTATGAAACAGAAAGTGGGACTCAGATTACTAAGATTAAGTTCATTATCAGAGAGTAAGATTGGGGGGTAAATCAGATAGCAAATAATCATAACTACATTAATTAATTAATACATTAATTAATATTGATATGGTATAAACAAAGCTTTCATACACTGATTATTAGTAAATTTGAAACTCACAGTCACTGCTACTGAGTGTAGTCTATTTGGAGTGTAAAGGCAGATATTATCCTGAAATAAGACTGCCATCAAAGTTTATAGAGTAAAAACAATGACTATATTTTCTTTTTGTTTGTTTCTTTTATTTCTTTGTGAAATGAAAATTTCTTGTTTGACATCAGGAGTCACATCAAAATAGGTTTAAGTAAATAAAGGTAACAAGTAATTCTAGGCTATTTTTTTAAAACAAAAAAATAAAACTATCTCTATTCACAGATGATGAGACATTATATACAAAATAAAGGACTCCACAAAAGAAACATTAGAACTAATACACAAAGTCAGCAAAGTTGCCGGATACAAAATCAATATTTTAAAAAAATCAATTACATTCCCAAACATAAACAATGGAAGTAAAGTTCCATTTATAATACTATTTTTAAAAATTAAATAGGAATAAAGTTAACAAAAGTATAAGATTCATACACTGAAAACTACAAAATATTGTTGAAAGAAATCAAAGAAGAATGAGGTGTGGTGGTGCATACCTGTAAATTCCAGGTATTCGGGAATCTGAGGAGGGAGGATCACAAGTTCCAGGCTAGGCTAGGAAACTTAGCAAAACCTCTTGTCAAAATAAAAAAGGTCCAGCGATGTAACTAAGGGATAGAGTATCCCAGGGTTAACCAAACCCCAGTACTGGGAGATATGGGAGGGCAATCAAAGAATAACTAACTAAATAAAGAGACATTATGTGTTCATGTTTTGGAAGACATATTGTGAATATGGTAATATTCTCCAAAATTGATCTAGAACTCCAACGCAATCCTCATCAACCCACTTGAATCAAATGTATGAAATATGATATCTCAAGAGCATTGTAATGTTTTGAGCAACCAATAAAAAAAAAAGAATACAGTAAACAATAAATGTTGGTGAGGATGTGGGGGAAAATATGTTTTGACTCTTAATTTTATTTTTCCTTGTATTTATTATGTCAGCACCACCCTGTCTTGATTTCTTTGGGTTTATACTAATTTTTTCCACCTAGTACTGAAGATTGAACTCAGGGGCACTCTGCCACTGAGGTATATCCTCAATTTTTAATATTTTATTTTGAGATAGGGTCTTCTAGTTGCCAAAGCTGGCCTTAAAATTGTGATCCTCTTGTTTCAACCACCTGAGTTGCTGGGATTACAGGTGTGTGTCACCAAATCCAGCATAAATTTTGAAGTTGGAAAACATGATTCTTCCAAGTTTGTTTTTTTCTAAGATTGCTTAGGCTATTCTGAACCATTTTGTCAATCTTTTGTAGGCTATTTTTTTTTTACCCTGAAAGACTGTTCAAAAAAACTACCCTCAGAATGGTTTAATACTGGACACAATGCTATGAACTGTGACATTCTGTTATTTCTGCAGAAGTACACTGAGGAGTGATGGTCCTCTTAGAGCTCTTTTAACACTTCATCACAACATGTAGTAAACAAGGACTCTAAAAGTCAATGTGCATTCTTAGAGTTTATTGTACCTGACATGACACTCATCTTGCAAGAATATGCCTATCTCTGAATAATTAAAATGACTACATATTTCAAGCTCTATTACACAGATAAGAGAACTCACGGCTTATGTGTTGTCACCCCACTCTCCTGTACACCTACGGCAGACATCAATAATTAATTCTGGCATGCCTGCCTGCCAAGACCTCCATAGGTCTCACAGTTCCTCTCAAAAAAAGCACACTATAGGCAGCCACTGACAATCATTTCTGGTTGATGATGGAATGGAAGTGATTTTTCATTTCTTGAAGAGTCAATTTGTGCATGGCTTGATACAGAAAATGACATCCTTACATCATATTAACAGCTCTGAAATTTGCTTCATAAGGTTTAAAGAGAGTAACAAATGAGTAGAACATATTAAGTAAACAGTAGCAACAGATAATTGTTCAGGGAATAAGCAATAGGATTTCAAAGCTTTAGTTGGGTTGATTGGTTAAGAAAAATGAATCACTCTTACAATAGTCTTTAAAGAGACAGTAATAATGTGAGTTACTTTGCTATGCCATCTTAGTTGGAAATCAAGATCAGCAGGTCGTGTATAACTAAATCATTTCAACATATACTTTTTTAACTCTTACAATATAGTCAGCAATTGCTTGCTGCCCAAAGGAGCACAAAACAGATAGGCCTGTCACAGTGGCATACTCTTATAATCCCAGTGGCTCAGGAAGCGGAAGCAGGAGGATTGCAAATTCAAAGCCTGTCTCAGCAATTTAGTAAGGCCCTAAACAACTTAGCAAGACTCTGTATCAAAATAAAAAATAAAAAGGACTGGTTATTTGGTTCACAGATTAAGAGCCCCTGTGTTCAACTCCTCGTTTAAAAAAAAAAAAAAAAGGCAAGACCAGCTTTCTGAACTCCAAAACTAATGATTTTTTAAGTTTTTAAGTTGAGTAAAATTATTAGATGGGATGGAATTTATTCAGAGAAAGTAGCAACTTCATTGTTTTCAGTATTTAGAAGTCTCTTACAAAAAGCTGCCATCAAGGAAAAAAAAAGTAATTTTTGTCTTTTAGAGAACATAATTCATACTCATGTCAGTGGTAAGATAAATGAATAATCATATATAATTGTTTATTGTACATTTGTTGTACATTAAAATATAAACTTAAAGGTTTAACATTTTGATTAAAAATACCAAACAAATAATTATGATGACTTATTTAAAATCTTATTATTGTTAAAATACTATCAAGTTTGAGACTATTTGAAGGCAGAAGTCATTCTTTTATATCTCTGTGTGCTTAGTTTTCTTTAACAGTGTATTTAATAAAATTAAAGTTGTTTATGAATGAAAAATTAATAAAATATTTGTATGTGGATAGATGTTAGCCATCCCCTGACATTCTAAATTGCCCTTTTTTCAGTACTAATTTGCTGCATAATCATACTCCAGTGACTCAGCTTATCATGCTTTCAATTCAGTGTTCTTGACTATAAAGTCAAACATTGCCTTGGGTTTTTTAAAATAAATTTTATGACTGTTGAGTGTTTGTTATTTCCAAAGACTATTTTTGGAAAAAAAAAAGCCAAAACTGGTGGTCTTTAAGATGGAAAACTCATACTGATCCAAAGTTAGCAGGATCTCATGGCAAAAAATGTTTTGCAAGACCACATTTTTACTCTATGACAGGTTGTTCCTTGTATTTCCCCAAAACATGCTAAGGCAATTACCAGCATCCTCCTTGTTTTTGAAGCCATGCCTAAATTTTGTCCTGGATTATGCAGTGTTTCGTTTTCATGTAGATTTTTTTTTTATTTGACATGGGAACTTCTGATTCCCTGATGGTAATGATGAAATCCAGTCAAGTGAGCACCAACATACACAAAAGCAAGGCTTTAACTGGTGCTTCATCTGAAAGAGACAGCAAGGATAAAGAGGGAGACCAGACCACTCTCCAAACAAAGGGAAATGCAAAACTGTATTAATTTTATGGGCTGGCTTAAAATCTGGTAATCTGCGGCAGTTTCAAAGATGTTTATTCTTGCAAAAGACTTGGACCACTGAGTAATCATGGTCAAATTGTCCCAGAAACTGATGAGTGATTCTTGCAGCTAATTGGTACCATCATCCTGTGCAAACTCGCCTGGTGGTTTGATCTGGGCCTTATGATAGGGCTGAAGGAATTTAGGTTCTTGGATTGCTATAGCTGCTGAAATAGTTCAATGGTGGGATAGAAGAAAAACACATAAGAGCTCCCATGTGCACATGACATGTCTACTTGCAGAGTTGGGTAGAATCTGACCCCAAAGTTAAGATAACAAAAGAGACAGAGATGCCAAATATTTTTAATCCATTCCAGGTTCCCATCAAGCATGTGCAGACCCAAGTTAAGAGTGTTCTCAGCAAAAGTGGCCTCAAGTTCCTGAAAAGTAACCTATTCAACCATTATCATCATAACCCACAAGCCAGGGATATTACCTACAGAAAAGCTAGTGGGAAACTAATAATGTATTGCCCAGATCTTTGACCTCCAAAATTAATGACTTTAAGTTGAGTACAAGCAAGTGAAGATAGAGGGTGTATTTTAGGTATGTTTTCCCCTGGTAACAATTTAATCTTATGCAGACATTCTGCTTCTGTGAGTTTGTCAGGGTCATTTTGTGGTTATGTTGAAAAGAGTACAAAGGTAGAGAAGCAATGTGCCATGTTACAAAGGGCAGTAGTTTACTATGCCCAAGGGTTTAGACCATTGTCCCTGCCTTTGTCACACCAGGATAAGCCCTGACTGTCTCAGTTCTACTTCTGTATGCAGAGTCTATGATTTCCCAGTACCTGGTGACACCCATGCCTTGCTTACCCCCTTGCCCTTACCTCTGGTAATTGTTTCATTCCTTTACAGTGTGATTTGTGTGTGTGTGTGTGTCTACCTAACAGGTACTAGCCCTTCAGTTGAGGAGTGGTGACCAGGACATACAACAAACACACAGTTCAAGGTACTGTGTTTTAGTCAGTTTTTTCACTGCTGTGACTGAAAGACCTGACCAGCACAACTTTAGAGGAGGAAACGTTTATCTGAGGGTTCATGGTTTCAGAGGTCTCAGTCCACAGACAACAGGCTGCATTCCTTGAGGACTGAGGTGAGGCAAAACAACATTGTGGAAGAGTATAGTGAAGGGAAGCTGCTCAGATGATGATCAGAAAGGGGGAGTGAGAGTGGGGAGAGGGAGGGAGAGAGAGGGTAGGAAAGAGAGATCTCCATTTGCCAGATACATATATGTACTCAAAGCCACGCCCCCAAAGACCCACCTCTCCAGCCACACCCCCCACCTGCCTCCAGTTACTACTCAATTAATCCCATTAGGAGCTAATTCACTGATTGGGATAAGGCTCTCTCACAACCCAATCATTTTCCCTGAGAATCCTCTTGCATTTTCTCACTCATGAGCTTTTGGGGGATAACAAATCCAAACCATAACATACTGGCTCTCAAGATAAGTAAACTCCAGCGAGAAATATTATATACACAACTTTGACAGATCATACAGTATAGTTTAACAGGATATAATAAGGCTACAGAAGCACAGAGGAAGGAAAATATTATTGTGGCTATGGAGATTGGTGTTAAGGAGGAATTGGAATTTGGACTCCAGAGAAAGCTGAGATTTCAATTTGCAAAACCTATATTAATTATTTAGCTATGCATTGCCATATACATTTATTAACAACACTTACTGAAGTGTCATACATGTAAGTCAAATTCATACCATGTTTTATTGTGAGATAAGTTTTGGTTAGAATACAGTTTTTTAAATAAATTGTTAACTATATGACTTAAGGTTAATATTTTCTCTGAAGCAGAAGTGCCATATATCATCACCATAGGGTTTGAAGGATTAATTAAGGGGATGTGTATAAATCTCACATAGGACCTGGAATATAAAGGAAACATCATTTTCTCCATTTTTCCCTTTAATAAAACTCTGCTGTGTAACCTTATAGATTTTTCTCAAATGTGTCATGTTGAGGAAAAAAAAATACTGCTACCAACAACAAAAGATAATCCCAGTGAGAGTCAGGGACAGCTTTTCTAAGCAATCAAATAGCAGGCACCTTCTAGTGTGCTCTGCATATTAGAATGAGCTCTGTGAAGAAAAACTGCTTCTGCCTCTGTGCATAAAGGACATATAAATTATCCAGAAAGTCAACTTTGCAGACATTTCTTTGAAGATTTATTTTCATTATTCTTGACAAAAAGAAACCAAGTCCAAGAACTGAGTGTGAAGTTCCACTTATTTTATTTTAATAATATTTGAACCTATCCTTCTACCTACAGCTCTATTCTTTGGGTATAAACATTAGAGAAAAGCTGACTGAGGTGCACAAGGAAGTATGGACCTGAATGTATAATCAATTGCTTTTTACAATAGGAAAGAAACTTAAAAATCTACATATGCATCAAAAAGATTTTGAATTTATATATATATATGATACAATCATAAATAAGATTAGCAGTGAACTGGTTATGTTATAGCTGCAGAAAAAAAATCAATGAATATCAAAAACATTGTTAGAAAAATAATCAAGTTTAAGAAGAATATTACAGTATGATAAATTGTAAAAACATAGATTTCAGTTATTATACAGATGTAGTCAGTAAAAGAAGAAATGCATGGAAAAGTTCATACTGAATTTGTAATCTTAATTACTTGGAGATTACATTGATGGGAATAAGTTTAACAAAAGGCTTGAACTCTAATGTTTTCTAAGCAAACTAGTGGGTTATACCATTGATCTAATTTATCTTTACATGCAATAATGAAATTAATTTGTTTTTTAAAACTTCATACTTAATAATATAGTACAAGGACAACTTCAATTTTAAAAGATGCATACTTATATATATTTTCAATCTCTGACACATGTTCACCTATAGAATAGAATGTGTTGCTGTTGTCTTACCATATGGCTCCTACCAGCTGATGAATTCATCCCCCAGGTGCTATAGATATTGACAGCTAATGGATGACAACTGTGTCCAACTCTGGAGAATAGTGCTTAATTGATGGGAGTCCATTTTCTCAGGAAATGCCTTAGAGGTTGGACTCTTCCATACTGGGAGGGCTCTTAGCATATGACTGACTGCTGTTAGGGTATACAATCCCATCTCTCTCCATGATGGCTGAAACAATCTAAATTGGGGTAGAATTCTTATGATTTTGATGTGTCCCCCAAAAGCTCCTGTGTAAATTCAGATTAAAGGATTAGATTATGAGCACTATAGCTTAACCAATCCATCCTACTTTAAATAGACAAACTGGATAGTAACTGCAGGCAGGTGGGATATGGCTGGAGGAGGTGGATCAGTGCCCTGAGAAGGTTCATCTTCCCTGAAACCCCTTCCCCTCCCCCTTGGCTGTGCTTCCCAGCCACCAGGAGGTGAGTAGCTTGTGTCCATTGTGCCCTGAGGCAATGATGTTACACTTCACCTCAGGGCCAAAGTGATGGAACTGGCTGTCCAAGGACTAAGCCTCTAAAATGGTGAGCTAAAATAAACTTCTCTTCTAAGATGTACTGCCTGCTATTTTGATCACAGCCATGAGAAGCTGATAAACAGAAGATCCCAGAGAAGATTTTGAGTAGGCAACTCATCCAAGTAGCGATGATAGTCCTGGATTTCAGGGAAATATCTGACAACTCACATTTATGAGTGATCAGTTGTCAGGTGGCAGTTCAGATCCTCAGAAATAGATTCAGGATTATGGCAGGTGAAAGAAGAAACCAAGACGCAGTTGGGATATAGACAGTCTTTATCCAGAGGTGGCACTAGTCCCCAGCTTCCAGCTTCAGCTTCAGCTTCATTTTGCTCCTGCCAGTTCCATTAATCTGTATATAAATGCAACTTAATGTAATAGATGGAGAGGCAAACTAGGATTGTGCCTCAGAGCATTCAAGGTGCATTCATGCTGGGTGAATGCAGGTAATCCAATCATGAATACAAAGAAGAGGAGGCAGTGATGTAGAGCATGCATGAATAAAATGTGGTGTATGTACAAAATAAAATATTATGCAATCATAAAAAAGAATGAAATCCTGTCATTTAGCACAACATAGGTGAGTCTGGAGGACATTTACTTTAGTAAAATAAGTCAAACACAGAAAGATAAAGACCACATATTTTCACTCATGTAGAAGCTAATAAAATTGGTCATATAGATGTAGATAGAATAGTGGTTTCCAGAGGCTGGGAAGCTGGGACAGAAAAATGATCATTAATTGATACAGGATAGGAGGAATACATTTTAGTATTCTGTAGTGCAGTGGGATGACTATGTTTGACAAGAATTGACTGTATAATTCAAAAAGGATAAATGTTTGAAGTGATTAATATGCCAATTACCCTGAACTTATTATTATATATTGAATACACATATTGAAATATATTTTATTCCATAAATGCATATAATTATTATGCAGTAATAATTTTTTTAAAAAATAAAAAGTAGATTAAAGAGGGAGTGGTACAGAAGGCAAGTGAGGAAACTGTTGAAGCAGGAATAGGCAGCCTAGCTAAGTGCTACTCCTTCATAAAGTAAAAAGATTGATCTTATAATTCATCTCCAGTGAGTTTTGAATACTTTTGTTCTATTTTTGACCATCAGAACTTTGGAGAAGTGAGGCTTGAAGGAAAAACATAAAGATTACAAAAATAATTCTTTGAAAAGGTTTTTCTGATGAATTTTTTGCATGTGTGTTTTATTTTTTGTTCTCTGTGAAATGAAGCAAGAAATGAGACAGGCTGTGAACAGTATAGAATTGAGGATTTTTGTTTCCTAAGACAGGGAAAATACAGCATGTTTATAAGAGGATTGGAGAATTTCTGCAGAGGGGAAACGGAGGATATTTACAGAGTGGGGTCTGTTATATTATAGATAATATCAAGTTTTGGTAAGCAGAAGAGATAGAGAGGTTTGTTTTTGACACACAAATGTTTCTTCCATCGAAGGACAGAAGCACAGCTTGTGGGTGTAGATGAATGTGTGATTCCAGATTGAATAGAGAGAGGGTTTGGACGCTATCTTCTGCCGTATTTGATTTTCTCTCTTAAAAGTGAGGACAAGAAAATAGAGACAGAGGAAAGAGAAGCCAAGTCATTTGACTGAGTAGAGGAGCAAATTGACAAGAGAAAGACAAGGATCACTAAAAGCCACTTTAGGATTTTCAATTGTGAAACTAATATGAGAACAGTCAGGATGGTTGTCATTTTTTTTTTCTACATTTACCTGTAAGAATACATGAGCCGAGTAGGCAAGAAACTTGAACTTCAATATAGCGGCAGTATTGACAAGGAAGTACAGAAAAGCAAATGTACCACAAGTACATAAGAAGACCTGCAAGACACTGATTACAGTATATTGCATTTAAAATACTTGAGGGGGCATAGGAGAATATATATTGCATATGTTGCTTGAATCATTGGATTGGAACCTCTAGAACTTTGTTGAGAAGTAGTTATTGAAAAGATAAGAGTAACTGGTCAAAGGAAGTATGTTTTGAAATGAATTTATGGAGGGAAGGAAAACTTTGCTAATGACAAAAATTTACATGTCATTATGTTATTAAATATATGACAAAGTGGGGGTAAAGCATACTATCACTGGAGGAGAAGAGGTCTAGGGTCTTATCCATATGGACAAAGAAATTGCCAGGAACTAATACAGAGTAGTGAGAAAATAAACTTGATACTAAAATCTAAATCATGGCTGGGTGGGAGGAAGTGTTTGAGAGCGTGGCCTGGAGCTTCCTGCATGACTGAAATAAGGAGGACAGGAGTGTATGCTCCTTAAAAAAATATATCTTCCAAGAAACTTTAGACACAAAATTAGAGGATACCAGGCAATTAGGAAAATATTTGTAACAAATATATGACAAAATATGGATAAACACTATATAAAAGATGTGCAAAATGGAAAGAAAACATTAAAATCAATTATAAATTAATAAAGGGAGCAAATTTAACTAGATCACTCAAAGAAGCAATACATTGTTAATAAATATGAGAAAATGCCTCACTTGAAATCAGATGAAATCTATAAAGTAACACATACATATAAAATGATAATTCTCAAGCTTTCCTAAATCCAAAGAAATGGGTTCTTTTATCTGGGGCTGGACATTGTATAATATTTTTCAAAATCAATTTGGTAATATAAAGCAAAATTTTAAACTTGTTCATAACATTTGTTCTATTTCTAATAATTATTTTTTTAAAAAACAGTGATTTAACAAAGATTTTTTGTTCATATGTATTTTGCCAGAGATTGTTTGCAATAAAGAATAAATGGATCTATTATAAATGTTCAGAGATGGTAGTATTAGAAGA
This sequence comes from Ictidomys tridecemlineatus, assembly GCF_052094955.1. Lineage (NCBI taxonomy): Eukaryota > Metazoa > Chordata > Mammalia > Rodentia > Sciuridae > Ictidomys > Ictidomys tridecemlineatus. The sequence continues at coordinate 41,663,660 of NC_135490.1, forward strand.
AATGTTTTATATATTTTTCAGGCCTTGAAATGTATAGTACAAAATGTGACTGTATACAATTTTGCTATTAAGCCTTGAAGTACTTGTGGTTGAGTCAAACTTATAAGAAAGAAAGAGAAATAGAGAAATCAAAATCATGTTTTCCCTGTTTTTCAAGGAAGAGCTCTGTGTGTGTAATAATCTATTAATGAATTGTGATATCTATTTTTACTACTAAAATCAATTAATGCTACCTTATTAAATTTTCTCTCCTACTCCAACTTTAAAACCCTTGAACTTCTTTCATATCCTCTACAAAGTGCATGGTACAGTGCTATGTATCAAAGTCCCCTCAAAGAATGTTCATTGACTATATTGGCTGGAGAAGTAAAATAACAACTATATCACTAAAACCAGGCTTTGTTAGGAGAGAATACTGCACTATGCCTTGTTTGCTTCACAATCGTTTAACATATTCTAAAACCAGTAGATAATATAAAAAAATGTCTATAAACAAAATACTAAGAATCCTAGTTAAAAATTCAAATGATTTCTATTATTGGATGATAAGTCATCCCTCATCAGATATTTTAAGACAGAAATGAATTTATCTCTTCCTTTCTATTTGCTCTGGAGATTCTTCTATAGCAGTGCTATCCAATGTGCTGCCCAGAATGAGGTTAATGCAAAGCCTTCTACTTCTGCTGTCACCTAATTGGGGAAACTCTATAATATTTTGCCAGAAGCCAGTCTTCAAGGACCATATCTGGGCCTATCAATCCATTAAAATGAAAGGCTTACAAATACTGCTGAGTATATTATCACCCATCATTATGACAGATACTAAGAGAGATAAAACCACAACCTGTCTGGAGGATTCAAAGTCCATCTATCTGAAGGTGGCAGGTTTTATTCCTCTTATTATTTAACACTCTAAACTGATGAGCTGTAGGGCCAGGAGCTGCTCACATCTTCTTGAACATGCATTTTTCCATTTATTTTGAGTAGGTCTGTTATTTTTTTCTATGTAGGAGACAACCTAACATTTTCCCCCAGTCAAATTGATAAAGAGTTTGAGAAATCTGCTAGGTTATCAAGACAGAGTTGCAGTTCTAAAAATGTGAGAATTATCTGATAATTTTATTTCTTGCTCATAAAACTTGACACTTGTTTTCTTCATGACCTATTATTGAAGGAATTTATTGTTTGAATTTGTATTCTCCTGAAGGCATTCTAAGAAGACCAAGTCATAGAATATTAAAGGTGGAAGGGTTTTAGAAGTTAAGCATTTGATACATTCATGATGGGAGGGAAGGGAGGTGAGGCTGCAAACCGACTGGGAATTTGTCCAGGGTCAGGCAGCAGATGATTGATAGAGCTCTGTGGGATCTGAGAGAAGCCAGGAGACGTCAATCCACTACTCTACTTACCACACATTGTGTCATTATGGTTTTGTGTAAGGATCAATTCCCTTTCCCCTTCCAGCTGTCTATTGGAATCTGACGTGTGTATGTGTGTGTGTGTGTGTGTGTGTATGTGTTATTTTTAAATGTGTGGGTATACACACACACACACACACAGAGATGTGTACTTATTTACTTTGATACTTTGCCAAGTGTTGTGGGTACACCTTGAATTTGAAAAAATATTTAGTGTATTTTCTTTCAAAGAAAAAAGAAAGAAAGTGCTATTATTTTTGAAATGACTTGTATTTAATCTTGCCTGATGGCTTTTAAATAGAGGGTAATGAATGACAGCAGTTCTCTAGGAGAAAATAGTCTATTGGGACATTTGAAAGAGTGGAACTAATTTCAATTTCATTTATCATCATTATTGACATTAATAAAATTTTCAGGTGATAATAAATTAGAAAGCTGTGTAGACACCAGTGAAGCCATTTGTATTGTGTGAATAGTTAAAATCAGATTAATTATTATAATTTATTATAGAAAATGTCTTAAATATATAACAAATGCTCTACCAATTAGGATATACAAATATTTTTATTTCTCCATACCAAATATCTGTTGTTTTTAATAACAAACTAAAAACTAAACATAATAATATCTCTGAGTCTATAATATTAGACACACAATTTTGAAAAAAGAAAAAGAAAGGCTTAAATTAGAAAACTGTGTCTGTCACTAAAATGGGAAAACTAAATTATTTCAGTTCATCTATCCTTATAGTATCAATGCATACAAACATACACACAAATATATCCATGTAAAAACACATGCAAACAAAGACACATTTTCTTTGTAGTTTGAAAAGTACTATACATTTAAAGCACCTGAAAAATGGCAAATAAATACTACAGCCATTTGAAGAAAACTCTAGAATATTAAATAATGTGAACATAAACATAAAACACTGGCTTATTAATTATGGTCATAATTAATTATCATCATCCCAACATATCTGTGAAAGTGTTTGAACAAAAAGGAAGCTCTGTTATTACTGAGTTAAGGTTTTCCACAGCTAGAAAGTGACAGACATATTATATGAAGTCAAATCAAATGACCTTTTTTTTTTTTTTTGAAAAATAAGCATTCCTGAAAATGTGGTCCCTGGAGTGACACCATCAACATCATCCCAAATCTTGTAAAGATAGAAATACTTGGCATCTGACCTCAAACTCTGAGCATATTTTATGATGCTCTTTAAGTGATTCTAATACACTCTAAAGTCTCAAAGTGCTGTCTTATCAAACAATAACCCTATATCCAATTTAGCCTATTGTCTTGAAGAAGCCATCTTCAATCCAGTGTAATATGATTATGTAATATATGTAATATGTAATATGGTCCAATATAGTTACTTTTCATCAAAAATATAATTTTTATTTTTCAGCATTTGTCTTGTATAGCTTCTTTTTGCTTTCATATTGAAGATTTCTCAATATTTTAGAAACACATTTTAACCACTATAATCATACCCTTCAGATTGAAAATTAATTTATATAATGTAAGGACAAAAGAAAATAATTTAAATACTTTTAGAAAATATGTATAATAATTTCTGATTGCTACTCTACCAGATGACCAAAAATTCAGTTGTGTAAAACAACTCAGATTTATTCTTTTACCATCCTAAATGCCAGGAGTCTCTCAAATCAAGATATTTTCAGTTCTTTGTTCTCACTGGAGGTTGTAAGGGAGAATCTATTTCACATTTTTACTTCTAAGTTGATATGCATTTCTCTGCTAGTGGATACTTTCTCAAATGACTCCAACTACCTGTTTCTGACATCATTATCTCCCACCTTCTACAACTAACCAGGTTTCCATTTAATTAGAATGTCTTGACAATCCAAGATAAACTCTCCATATAAGATCCTTAATTTAACCACATTGCAAGTCCCCTTTTCTATCTAAGATAACATACTCATGGGTTCCTAGAAATGGGGCATTGATATTCTTGGGAATTGGGGGTCTTTATTCAGCAACCCACACACCAGAGCAAGTGTGTGTGTGATATTATATATTTGACAAAGACAATCCAGAACTTATTTAAAGGTGCTATGCCAGAGGCAACCAAAAGAAAGAAACAAACAGAAATATGGGATATTTAGGTACAATAGACACCCAAATTAAACTGGTAATAGAAATATTACCAGTGGATTAAGCAGCATAGTGTGATGTCTACTGCACTATAGCTTATGATGTGTCCCATTAGTCTGTTTTACTGAGCTCTGAGCATCTTTAAGAGATAATCCAGTTGCCATCAATAATTTTTCAGTCTCTGAGCCCACATTAGTATCTAGCCACTAATAAGCACTCAGTAACATTTAGTTGAATATCAATGTAATATAAGTAGAATTTTTCTGTAAGAAGCTTGAATTTTGGGGTAAAAAATTTTCATAACTACTTTAGTTTTTTATTTCATTGCATGAAAGTTTTGGGTTGTTTGATTGTTTTGATTTATATATTTCATGTTTTTTTAAATAAGTAAAGTAGTGGAATATGCTAGAATTTTTAACAATCAGTAATGTGCACAAGATATATTATACCAAGAGAGATGGCAGAAAATAGAAGAGATAAACCTTGCACAATTAAGAAAGAAAAAAATTAATTAGTATGTGGATGAAAAGTGGAATTCTGAATATGACTCTTGGCTTTAAATTTTAGGTATTAAAAAAAGAATGTTGGACAAGATGAAAAACTTTATATATATATTTATATATATGTATATATAAATATATATGTATACATATATTTACATATATGTATATATGTATATATATGTATATATGTATATATAATCAAAACTGTATCATTATTATTCATCAATAAAAACTTATTTAAAGGCATATAAAATATTTATAAATTTTAACTCCCTCAAATTTAACACTAGGAATCTAGGGCCTGGAGAAAATATGTAGTTTGAGTAATGTTTACATTAATAAAAATTTAAAAAGCAACTGATTTGTAGTAAGCCTCCCCAAATCAGACTAAAGGGAAAAGTAAATTTTCCCTGGTATTAATGTTGCTTAATGTCCTTGCTGTCAGATGATTTAATGGCATAACAATATTTAAGGTAGCAGTTTTATTGCCCCTTTGTAGTCTATTGTTCCAATAACTGTTTAGTAGTGCTGGCATGGTAGGAAGGAAATTGTGTGCCTCAGCTTCTGTCCTCCTGTGGCTGTAATGCTGTCCCTGTAGTCATCTCATTCTATCGACTTAGCAGGAAAGTGGAATTATAACTGACAATACAAAACCAAGCAAAGTGCACTATCAGAGAGACATGCTGACTTAAATCCTGGTGACATGAATGTCAAAAGTACTTTCTTTATTAGCTCAAGTTTATCTTCTTTAAATTATATGACTTTCAAATATTAAAATTATGCAGGATATTTCAAGGTTTAAGTAAAACTTTGAATTTTATTTCTAACTGCCACCTGTCCATAGTAGAATGATTTTAAAATGTTGGACTTTATTAATATCCATCTATGCTAACATCTTATAAGATTTATAAAATATGAATTCAAGAATGAGAAATACTGAAATGCTTTTCTCATAGATGTCAATTTTATTTTGTGTATCTATTTCCATTTTAAAGATAATAAATCTTTTCTGTATTCTGTTCAAAGTTTTAAAATGTTTCTTTCACTTTTTAAAGTAAGATTTTATAACTCAACTACTAGCAAAGCTACCATATACAAAAGCTCTGGAAATGGTCATTGCAATATGAAATGTAAGATGAATGACCTATACAACAATTTTCTTAAAATGTGCTTGGTTTATTAATGTTGGAGATTTTAGTAAAACATAGTGTTTATTTTGTAAATAGGCCTTTTTGCAATCTTTAGAGTCATCAGAGAAACATTCAAAGTTTTTAAAAAGACTGGAAGTCCTCTATTTTATGGAAGTTTTTTGATGTTATAAAAATAATTGTTCTCTTTTCAATTATTTATAGGCATTATTTATGAAGAGAAAAATAAAAGGCATTGAATAGTGCATGAGATTTTTTGGATGACCTATTTTTCCCCACTTGTCATTTACTACTGCACAATTTTGAACAGGTCTTTTGGAATCTTTTGTTTGTCTGGAAATGACTGAACAACATTTGTGAAAAGTGAAACATAAACACTGTGCTTGTATTTATGTGAGGAATTATATGTAGAATGTTCATTAAATGTTATATATTATTTATATATTAGGAACTATCTCTACAAATAGAAAACACCACTGAATAGGAGCTTTAAATGGTTTTGCCTTGTTTTATTCCATTTTTACAAAGTAAACTTTATTGATTTATTTTATTTTTGATTAACAGGTATTAACTGCTTATATGAATGGGGTGCTATTCCCAATGCATTTGTACACTAGTCAAATACAATATATATATATATATATATATACATATATTTCTACATATATATAATAGAAAAATATATTAATTTATTTATTTTAATTGTAGTTGGGCACAATGCCTTTTTTTATTTGTTTGTTTTTTATGTGGTGCTGAGGATCCAACCCAGAGCCTCACACATGCTAGGTGAGCACTCTACAGCTGAGCCAAAACCCCAGCCCCACCCCCTGCTGCATGAATCACTATTCTGCATTCAGGTGGACATGTTTTATCCTCCACATATGAGAGAGAACCTGTGGTACTTGTCTTGCTGTGTCTGGTTTATTTCACCTAACATGTTGTCCTTCAGTTCTTGCTATTTTTCTGCAAGTGACAGGAGTTCATTATTGTTTATGGATGAATATACTGTTGAGTATATTCATAGCAATTTTTTTTTAAAGAGAGAGTGAGAGAGGAGAGAGAGAGAGAATTTTTTTAATATTTATTTTTTAGTTCTCGGCAGACACAACATCTTTGTTGGTATGTGGTGCTGAGGATCGAACCCGGGCCGCACACATGCCAGGCGAGCGCGCTACCGCTTGAGCCACATCCCCAGCCCTCATAGCAATTTTTTAATCCATTCATCAATGGTCATCTAGACTGATTCAGTATTTTAGCTATTGTGAATAGTGCCACAAATAACATGGTTGTGTAGGTAACTCTTTGTTATGCTGATTTCATGTACTTTGGATGTGCATACTCACAAAGTAAACATTAAAAGGACCTCTAGTCTACTATTGAATCATTCAAGAAAACACATAAAGAAAAACTAATAAACTAAAAATGAAAGAAAGAATAAAGTTATAATGTTAAAGGAGTAATATGACGATATGAGTAAAATATTTCTTGAGTTTTCATTAATACTCAATAGTGCAAACAACAATGCTGTTAATATAATGGAACACGGAAAAAATATTTCTGGACAAACTAAAATGTATTTCTGATATCTTTAAGAAATACTTCCTAAAAACGTAACAATTGCTCCCTCTCTTGAACTCCTCTGTCACTTTTTTCTTCTACTCCTGTTTATGTGTCAAGAAAATTCTACTTACCATCCTATATTATTCTTGGTATTTATTTGTCTTATTTGTCCTATCGGAGTATAAGAAGTTAAGTCTGATTATTCTGGATTCAAAGTGTTCACAGAACCTTGTATTTGAGGAATGAAGTAAAAATACACAAATACTTGATTATATTTGAGAGGCTGTGCATCCTTTATGGAAAATTCTCCTCAGCTGTTTGGGAAGACAATGCTGCTACTAGCACACACGTGAGATAAGAGAAGACCACAACACACAAGGCTGCCAGATGGAGTTGAAATAACGGCAGTGATCAGTAAGGTGATCCTGGTAGTCATTAGATATCTCTTACAACTGGGTGGAAAGAACTAAGAGTCAAGAAGGAATACGAGGTTGGAAAGCTGATTTTAAATTCTATCAGTGGCAAATCCAGATGATCAATGTTTGGAAGATTTTTTATTAACTTTAATTTCCCATACATAAAATGAGAGAGATGGAGGTTTTTTTTTTTTCCTAGATTTACCTGAATTCATCTTCTTAGTAGAATAGTTTGTGCTGCATGTGTGTGTGTGTGTATGTATACATATATATATATGTATTTTTTTCTCTTCTGACCTTATCCTATGAATATTTACAGAGTTAATCTTTATTAGAAGAACTGCCTGTGCCCCTCCAAATTAAGTGCAATTAATTGTGCTATGGATAATCATGATATTTATTAAATTCGTGAGACTAGTCATACTTTTCCCTCAATCTTATAAATAAGAAATCTAAAATTTAAGGAGCTCAAGTCACTTGCTCAAGATTTCCCTGTGAAAAACTGGCCCAGTCAGTCTTATCTGAAATTCAGTTTCATCTGATTCCAAAGTTCTCTTACCTAAATCTGATGTTATATGGTTTTGTCTGTAGACGTTTCTTTTGTATGACATAATATTTGACTTACAGTTTTATGAAATGGGTGTGAACTCAACAGAATATATATTGAAGTTGTAGTTTAACAAACATTATTCATACCATTTTATATGCTACATCCAATAAACATCATAAAATCCTAGAGGAAAGAAACAATAATGCACATTTTACTGGTAGGCAAAAAAGAGAATAGGAATGATCATTTCTTACGATCTCCATGTATGCTTGACATCATAGTCTGAGGTAGCATAGAATATAATTTCTACATCTTAGTCAGAGATGGTATACAATATAATTATTTTCTCTTTAACTAGAAACTAATGATGACTGTTTAACTAAACTGATGATAGGTGTTTCAAATCCCAAAGGGTAAATCTAATTGACAGCACTCTTAAAACAACAAGTGATTCCATGCTATTGTCCTGTTATTTTCTTAATAAAGAAACATTAAAATTAAATATATTAACTGGGTATTATGTGATTTTTCCACACATGTCTAAATTGTATAATGTGAAACCAGAAACCAGCTCATCCATTATCATCCATTAAACCAAACTGTGGTGCATGCCGCTAGGGAGGACAAGGCAAGAGAATCAGGAGTTCAAAGACAGCCTCAGCAAAAGCGAGACACTAAGTAACTCAGTGAGACTTCTTCACTAAATAAAATACAAAATAGGATTGGGGATGTGGCTTGGTGGTCATGTGCTCCGGAGTTCAAACCCCAGTACAAAAAGAAAGAAAGAAAGAAAAAATCTATGTCCTCAAACATTTATTCCTTCTTGGTGGAGAAAAGTTTCAAAATCCTTTCCTCTAGTCTTTTGAAATGCACATTATATAAATGTTATGTATAGTCAGTCGCCCTGCCATGCAATAGCAAACCAGAACTTCTTATTTCTATCTAGCCCTGACTTAGAAACCATTGATCAATCTCTTCCTTCCTCTTCTCCCCACTCTTCCAGCTTCTATTAACCACCACTCTGCTCTCAATTTCTACAAAGTCAACATTTTTATATTTCACGTATGAGTAAGATCATGAAAAAGTTTTATTTCTGTGCCTGGCTTATGTCACTTACCTCCCAAATTGTCACAAATGAGAGGATTTCATTCTTTTTATGGCTGAATAGTTTTTCATTGTGTATATATTGCGTGTTTTCTTTATCTATTCCTCAACTATTTAACACTCAGTTATTTCCATCTTTTATTCTATTGTGAATTGTACTGCAATAAACATGGGAATGCAGATGTCTCTTTAAGAGAATGATTTTGTTTCCTTTGGATAAATATCTAGTAGTGGTATTGCAGGGTCATATGATAATTTTATTAGTTTTTGAGGCCCCTGCAACCTTTAGTACCAATCTGTTAAACTCACAGGCCACATTCTCTATTGAGATTTTATATGGTAGCCACCATTCAAAGTAGTTCACATATATATGCTCATGAAAACAATGAGTAATCTGGGGAGGCTGAGGTAGGAGGATTAGAGGATTGGAACTTCAAAGCCAGCCTCAGCAATTTAGCAAGGACCTAGGGAGAACCATCCCTAAACAAAATATAAAAAAGGGAAAATGGCTGGGTATCACAAGAGAGAGAGAGAGAGAGAGAGAGAGAGAGAGAGAGAGAGAGAGAGAGAGAGAAGAGGAGAGAAGAGAGAGAGAGAGAGCGAGAGCGGGCGGAGAGAGAGGAGAGAAAGAAAATCAAATGACTCTGGCTGTGGTGTATGAATGACAAAAAAAAATTGTTTTGACCATAAACTTTTTAACCTGGAGACTAATTTATTGCTAAATAATGTTTACCATTCTGAAACTATTTACTAAATGCAGAATTAAATAAAAAATACTCTATTTCACCTTTCAATATGGTTCGTGTGTCTATATCATAAAGTTTGAGATGTCTTGGTAAAATTAGTTCAGGGGCTTCCTTTATTCATTGTGCTGGTCAGAAACTTAAAATGGGAAGCATTGACTGAAATCTTGGTTTTTTTCTTGTATTTATTATGTGAAACTACTCTGTTCAAGATAGATTGGGGCTTTGAGTAGCTGTTTGAGAAATTTATCTTCTGAGGAACTGATGGCCTTTCCTGAAAAAAGAAAAAATATATACTTCAATTTGATGCAATAGTATAGACGTGATTCTAATAAAAATTCTGAACAATCTGAATTCATGATTTTTAGAAAAAATGATGCACATAATGAAATTAATTATTCTGTTTATAAATTCATAATACTGTCCACCATTATTCTAAACATCTTTGTTTAAAATTGGGAGCCACTGAGAAGACATAATCCATGAAGTATTCTAAAATATTCTTGATGTAGCAGTCAGTAACTTTGAGCCTGTTACAAGCTTGCCTCTCCCAAATCAATTTATAACACAATACACTTGACAAACTCAAATAGAAAAACTACTTGCTGGATCATTTGAATATTTATTTTTCTAGGCAGGTAAGACAGAAGCCTTTTTTGTTGCTGTTGTCAGTTCAATTTTATTGATTTATGTACTACACTTAGGATTGGGCATCATTTAAAAATCAGTGACCTAAGATTTTACCAAACTGATGAAATAGGGATGAAGTATAAGAGCTGCTTACTGTTACATTAGGTGCATCTATTCTATTGATGTTTGCAAAATCTCAGATGCACTGCCAGGAGACTGTCACCCTGTGGCTAGTTAAAGTGACAAGTGCAGCTAAAGATTTAATAAAAAATATAAACAAGTTGTAGGAATATCTTAAAGTAAAGTGGCTTACAATGCTAAATGACTAAAAAGCCGGCTGTTTTGTCAGTTGTCAGAAGTGTAATGGATGCATTCTCTGTTTGATATTTTGATAAAGTCTTCTGGATTTATAAACTGAGCATAGATTGCTTTTGCATTGCTCATTGTTGTTGCTCTTTTTTTTAAACTCCAATTCAAACATAAGTAATCTCATTTTAACATACTCAGTTAATCTCGTCTATAATATTTTAATTTCTTAATTAGAAAAACTACTTTTTAAAAAGTCATGACACTAAAAAAATTCCTTAATACTCTCTGTTAAAGTTTCCATTTGAACCCTATCATTACTGAACAATCTTGGAAATCTTATTATATAACAATAAAATTGTATATGATGTATAAATAAATTACTGATTACATATACTATGTTTTTAATTGGGGTATGTTACTAATACAGAATAGTAAGTTTCATTGTGTCATATTCATAACCGAACATAACAATTTGATCAATTAGGCTGTTAATGCATATGCATAATTTTGAGGGTAAAAATTAGGCATAACTTTAAAATAAATGAGTTATAGAAATTAATATTTATTTTTCTTTATTAACTTAAGAACTAGACATGTATATTTTATAAAAAGTTAATGTTGTATGCTGTGTATTTTAATGAAGCTCTTCTCCATGATATAATAAAATGACCATGCATAAATTGAATTTTAAGTAAGATATTTTCACCATAAAATAATTTTATTCAGATTTCAAAATTTCTTCTTTATAATTATCTTCTATCTTAATAAAATTTGATAGAATTGGCTAAGAAAATATGAGAAAAAATTAAAACTCATTTAGAAATAATATATTCAATACTTAAATTACAGATATTTAACAAAATAAATCAAAATGATATATTTTCTAATGCAACTGTAGCCATCCATCCAAATGTGTTATTTTGATCACAATAATTGAAATTTTTGAGGCACTTCATTAAATAATTTTGTTATCCATCATTTTGTATTTATGAGGACTTTCTTGGATTTGCTCTCTGAGCAAATGAAAGTAGAAAAAAACATGTGGTCAACTTAAGCTCTTGCATGATTAACTCAGAGTGATTATAATTCTCCTTTTGGGATACTCTGTGGTTTGCTAGAATACAGAATTGACTATCACATGAATTGTTTTTTGTTTTCATGGAATTATCTTCTCTATTTTCTGGCAGTAAACAATTAATCTTTGAGCATCAAATACATCAAAAAAAATACATGCATTTCTTTGTTAACATTTAACCTAAACTTTAACATTAATTTCAATGAAAACTGTATTTTCAGTTTCAGGGAGTACATTTAAAAATATTTTTTCAAAAAAGAATAACCTTTGCACAGTAAGAGTAAAACTTTAAAGGATAATAAAATATTTTCATCAATTTATTTTTACCTTGGTTCCACTTCTGCTTTCCCAATAATTTTGAATATTGAATCTTTGGGGAATACAATCTGCATAATATGGGAATCATAAGAGTCATAACATGTTAAAATAGTCTAGTAGTTCCATAATCAAAACATAAAAAAATATCTAGAAGTCTAGGAATAACAATTGACCATTTTAAGAATTATAAAAGTCCAAGAAATAAATATTATAAAGTTTAATTTATTCAAAAATTTGTTAAAAATTCACAGAGCTGCACTAGAGGATTCTGTTGAATAGAAGATATAAACACAAACACTGAGACGTTTTTGTATTTGAGTAGGGAAAATAACTATAGGAACACAAGAATGATTTGTTTGAAATATATGTTAAATTCCGAAGTTAAGTTTTGCTGAAAGTTTCCTTATTATCTTAACCAAAGGCTAACATTTTTGGTAAAGATTATTATTCAGAAACCACTTGCATTGTGACCTTTTCAGAATACCATCACTTTTATTCTGTGACTCTTAAGCTTCCTTACCTGGTAATTTGGACAGGTTAGAATTGTCCTATTTATGGTTATTCAATGTGAAAATAGGTATAAATTATTACCTTATAGATTACTATCGTACAATAAATAGTATTTGTGAAATTACCTAGGTCACGCCTATCAGTAGTTATGTATTTAATAAACATTTTTAACTGCCTCTCATAAATTACTAATCATTGTTTTAGATACTATAAAATGAATTTTTCTTGATTCTCTTACTTTTCACTTTTAATATCTTTGCTTGGAATCAAGTTACTTCATAATCTAACCTTCTGCAATTAACTTATTTCCTTCTGTCCAATTTCTCATATATCTTCCTGTGTCCTTCCTTGTGTTGATGTTCACAATATATTAATAACATTAATTAATAAAATTTATTTCTATTATAAAATATAAAAACCTTAACCTAGAAAATATGTTTTCCAAGATCTAACCCAAACTCACATCATGATAATTTCATAGTAATTTTCAACCCAATTATCACACAATAGTTACTTGCATATTCTGGTAATCGTGTCCTTCTTGTGTTTCAATGCCTTCTGCCCCTTGCAAATCACAGTCTCCCACTGATCCACTCAAATTGTATATGGCTTTCATTTCTCGTTTCTATCCCACTCATTCTCCAAGTCTGAGTTCTAGTAATGGCTCCCGCTCCTGCAATTTAAATCTACATGATCTGTAGCACTCTTTGCTTGCTTAAATCTTCTACTTATGTTAACATTTGAATGTTTCAATCTAGCGCAAACTCCCTTGAGAACAAGAACAGGACATTATGTCATTATTTCTTTCACAGACTCATGCTCAGAAAAAAAAGAAAAAAAAAAGACAATGTTATATTTAACACCCTGCTATGTACAGAAATAATTAAGAAAATTTTTCATAATTGCTTCCCTTAAAATGAAAAGATAAGGAATTTTAAAGAAAAGAAAAAAAAATAAGGTCCAGTGAAATAGAAGCTAAATTATTTGTAAGTTGATAAGTAATTTCAAAAAGAAAACTACAGATTCTGGAGAAAATAGTTGAAATATAGAGATGATAGGTATGCTTATTAATAAACAATAAACATTTCCTTCTCTAAAATGTATTTTTAAAAATTAAACGGAAACAATTTCATGACTTTTTAAAGAGTGTGATGAGTTTGAGGAGAGTTTTCTCTGGATTCTGGGCCTTTCAAAATGCAGGATTATACTTTATTTTTATGTACACAGATGAGTATATATTTTTATATATGCATTTATTTGTAATTATATAAATTAATTAAAGGGTCCCTTGGATGAACTATACCCCAGTTTTGCTTTTTATTCATGAATTTCATTTGACATGTTTTCTTTTTCATAATATTCTCAACCCTTTTCAGAGTACTCTAGTTTAATATATAGTTTGGAGAGTGTGGGGAGTGCTTTGTCTTTTATCTTGAATGACAAATTATTGAGAAGTTACCTGGACTCTGACACAGTGTTTTGCAAAACCTGAGTGACTCAATTTTGTCTCTGAGTAAACTAGTATGGTTTACATAAAGCCATTTCCATGAGTCTATAGCCTCATTCTACAAGCTTTGGAAGTTTTTAATGGACTTAGACTTTGAGATAGTTGTGAACAACACATACTGAGCACTCTGAAAGAAATGAGTAACAGATCTATGAGAAAAGTTATTGCTTAGCCTTGGGATTCTATCATTAGTGTGTGTCTATCAGTGTGGTGCAGTCCATAAGTTTCTCAAGAAAGGTATTTTCTATTGAAATGACAGAGGCAATGTGCAATTTCCTTCTCCTTTGAAAGAGATAAAGGATCATGAATGTGGACAAATTGTGTGTGAATAAGTCAACTTCTGGTACCCTCATCAATCATGCCACTCCTTCCTCTGGAGCCTAGAAGAAGCTTTCTCCATCCATCTCTCTGTAGTAGGCAGCTACTACAAATTGATCAGAAAAGACACATGTGATGTAATCTATTTGCCTCCCTGGGCTAAAGGGCTCTTATAGCTATTTAAACATTGTTTCTTAGAAATTAATGAACCATAAAAAGATAATTGTTTACCAAGACCATTTTACCAAACTTTTAAAAATTTCTATTATTTTATGCCACATGAAACTGATTTCTAAGACATCAGGTCTTACTATTTGACTTTTTCTCTGTGTAAATATAGTTTTATTTCTATTGTCATTTATTTATGTGCTTATCCTGATATCCTTTAGTCATTTCTCTTACAATTTCTCTTCAGATAATCATCATAAAAATGATTTTAATATGCTGAGTAGGCTTAACGACTCTAATTTCTACTTTAACTTTTAGGGTTTCTATTATTAGAACCACTCCATTTAAAGTACTATATTTTTTTAAAGTTCCAAAATAGTTTTCTAAAAACTCATTTCAATAAGTGAAAAATCATAGTGGAAATTAACACTTAATTCTATAATGTACTGCAATTCAAAATTATTTTCATGCATGAAATAACATTTCTATTTTCAAAAATAATTGCCCTGTGTATTATTTCCCTGATGTTTACCCATTTTACTATTGGACTGTTCTTCCCTTCCACTCTACAGCTTAACTGAGTGTTATGTATTTGTGATTTTTTTTATTAGGTCAATCTTTCTCCAGGACTTTTCTTCATACTTACTTCATGTTGGATAGCAGTAAAACAGGCTATGCATGAATACACCTTCAACCAAATAGACCTGCAGTGCTTCAAAACTACTCATGGTTAACTGCTCTTTAAATCATTTCAGCAGACAACTAGAGTACTCAACAGAAAAAAAAAATACTAATATTAGGCCATGGCACTCTCTGGCACATATAATATCTGCTTAAACTCAGGCAACTAACAAGGAATTTTTATGCCGTTTAACTAGATACAGAGCCACACTTAATCTAGATACATAACAGGGTTCATATGGGACATAAAACCCATGTGTTTCTTGTGGTATCATATGCCAATGCCTATGTCTACTACCTGTCCAAGCTCAGAACCTCATTAATCAAACTGTCTCAGAGCAGAAAATAATGGGACAATTCAACAAAAATCAAATAAATGGGATATGGAGGTAGTAAACAAGTAATTTTCAGAAATCCATTGTTCCCCAAACCTGATTTTCTAATACTACCATACTTGATGTAATGTCCCCAAAGTTTCATTAGCTTTAAGAATGTAAAGAATTCATGTGTATCTTCTAAATTCAAGGGACTAATACTACGTCAGTTGACTCAGGGAAAAAGTACAAGATACAAGGCTTACTGGAGTCCAAAGAATATAGAACATGATTCAGAATGGAGTTGTAAAGAAGAACGAGCACATGTGTTCCTCATAAGATGATTTATATATCTGTGAATTTACAGGCATTTGCCATTTCACTTTGCATTTTCCAAAGAGCTAAACTTTTAAACACATTTGTTCTTTTGTATCTTGATAGGGGACTCATTTAGTAAAGTATTCCATACTTGTAATGACTTTGGTAACATTGGTTGTTGACATTTTAACTAATAGAGCATAAATAAAAAATGATGGGCTGGCTTAAGTTCTAAATACTTTCTGTTAGTGGGAAGGAAACCAAAATTAATTATTTAAGCCTTTGCTACAAGCTTGCTATGTGTACATAATGATATTGCCAGGAGGAAGAAAGGCAAAGATCATTTAATTGTGTATCTTAAATCTAGATAACTTTTCTCAAAATATGGAAAATGTATCCTTTCTAGATCATAAAGAAAATGGTGGAGTGAGAAAAGAGTGATCCATGCGAAAAAAGAAAAAGAAAATCACAGATTTCATCAATGGAAATTAATTATATAAGACTAATTTCACAAGTCAGATATTGTTTAGTAAGAATGAAGTTTCACATACTCATTTGTATTCGAAAGACAAAGTGTTAATAACTATGCTGGACTCTTATCAAACAGGATATTTTTCTTTTGTGGGTTAATGAATTCAAGTTTTAGTCATGAATTATTTTGACTAACTCCACTAAGATTAAAAGTTATCTACCTTTTTATTTCTTATCAAATTTTCTAAATTGACCTCAGAGGGTCTATGGAAATTCATCAGTCCTTTGAGGATTCATACATGTTAATCTTAACAAATTATATTCAATTTTTGTGAGTCTTCCAAACTACCACATACATAATCTCTGTTGCACTGAAATTCTAGAAGAAAATTATGATGGATTATATAGTCCTGTAGCCAGAGAAGATGGGAGACTGCATTGCAGCCAGAGCCTGGACCCAGAGAGCAGCCTGGGTAACTAGCAAAGTAGAAAGGCAGATGAGAGACTTTGCTCTGGGGCAGTGCAGTCTGCACATAATAGGTAGGCACAAGAATAACCCCTTTATCTTCTCATGCAGGGATAAGGAGGCTTGGTGTGCACTGTGGAGAAGCCACATAAAACCATGACTTGGCAGGCCTTGACCCCTTGGTAGAGCCACTCGATGGCTATAACCTGATTTATTTTTCCTCAGTTCTTTGCCATTTTTCTATTACTAAAATCTGCATGTTTCTAAAATGTATATTATTTTCCCTCTTGACTCTTACTTGAATTTGTTTTTTATATATGACAGCAGAATGCATTACAATTCTTATTAGACATATAGAGCACCATTTTTCATATCTCCAGTTGGATACAAAGTATATTCACACAAATTCATGTCTTCACACGTATACTTTGGATAATAATGATCCTCACATTCCACCATCATTAACAACCCCATGGACCCTGCCTTCCCCTCCAATTCCTCTGCCCTATCTAGAGTTCAGCTATTCCTCCCATGCTCCTGCTCCCTATCCCACTATGAATCAGCCTCCTTATATCAAAGAAAACATTCAGCATTTGTTTTTTGGGGATTGACTAACTTCACTTGGCATTATCTTCTCTAAATCCATCCATTTACCTGAAAATGCCATGACTTTATTCTGTTTTATTGCTGAGTAATATTCCTTTGTGTATATATGCCACATGTTTTTTAACCATTCATCTATTGGAGGGCATCTAAATTGGTTCCACAGTTTAGCTATTGTGAATTGTGCTGCTATAAACATTGATGTGGCTGTGTCCCTGTAGTATGTTTTTAAGTCCTTTGGGTATAGACTGAGGAGAGGGAAAGCTGGTCAAATGGTGGTTCTGTTCCTAATTTTCCAAGAAATCTCCATACTGCTTTCCATATTGGCTGTACCACATCCTCACCAACACTACATGTTGTTTGTCTTCATAATAGTTGCCATTCTGACTGGAGTGAGATGATATCTTAGAGTGGTTTTAATTTGAAATTCTCTAATTGCTAGCATTGATAACATTTTTTCATATATTCATTGATTGATTGTATATCATCTTCTGAGGAGTGTCTATTCAGGTCCTTGGCCCATTTATTGATTGGGTTATTGTTTGTTTTTTTTGTTTTGTTTTGTTTTGGTGCTTAGCTTTTTGAGTTCTTTATATACCCTAGAGATTAGTGCTTTATCTGATGTGTGAGGAGTAAAGATTTGCTCCCAAGATGTAGGCTCTCTATTCTCCTCACAGATTGTTTCTTTTGCTGAGAAGAAACTTTTTAGTTTGACTCCATCCCATTTATTGATTCTTTGATTTTAATTCTTGGACACAGGAGTCTTATAAGGAAGTTGGGGCCTAATCCTACATGATGGAGATTAGGGCCTACTTTTTCTTCTGTTACACACAGAGTTTCTGGTTTTATTTCTAAGTCCTTGATCCATTTTGAGTTGAGTTTTGTGCATGGTGAGAGATAGGGGTTTAATTTCATTTTGTTGCATATGGATTTCCAGTTTTATCAGCACCATTTGTCGAAAAGGCTACCTTTTCTCCAGTGTATGTTCTTGGCACCTTTGTCTAATATAAGATAGTTGTAATTTTTTGGGTTAGCCTCTGTGTCCTCTATTCTACACCATTAGTATACCAGTCTGTTTTGGTGCCTATACCATGCTGTTTTTGTTACTATTACTCTGTAGTATATTTTGAGGTCTGGTATAGTGATGCCTCCTGCTTCACTCTTCCTGCTAAGGATTGCATTAGCTATTCTGGGTCTCTTATTTTTCCAGATGAATTTCATGACTGCTTTTTCTATTTCTATTATAAATGTCATTGGGATTTTTGAGTGAAATTGCATTAAATCTGTATAGTGCTTTTGGAAGTATGGTCATTTTGATAATATTAATACTGCCTATCCAAGAGCAAGGTGGATCTTTCCATCTTTTAAAGTCCTCTTTGACTTCTTTCTTTAGTATTCTGTAATTTTCATTATATAGATTTTTCACCTCCTTTTTTTGAGGCTATTATAAATGGGGTAACTTTCCTTGTTTTCCTTTCTGAGCATTTGTCACTGACATACAGAAATGCCTTTGATTTGTGGGTGTTGATTTTATATCCTTTGCTGAATTCTAGATGTGTATTAAAGTGGGGTTTTAAGTAAAGGAAAATATACAAGGAAGGTGAAAGTGTGCCAAAGTTTCTTGACCCACTTATGCTCTGTATAGTTCACATAATTAGAGTGCATGTCAAAGTCATTCTGTTGAAACCAGAAACAGAATAAAAACTATTAGATTCTTTAATTCACTTCCTTATTTATTTACTAATTAATGTATTGAGTATTTACAGTCCGGGCACCATTCAGACTTGTAAATAAAAAGGTGAATAAAATATGATTCAATCAGTAAAGTGTAGTCCATTTGATTATAAATCCATTACTTTACTGGATTTTTGAAATCCACATAAAGCCATGTATATATTACTTTATTGGGAGATTAAAAGGGTGAATGTTGAATATCTTTTCAATTTAGTGTCAAGAATAGTATGTTTCTTTTATTTCTTATCTTAATATACAGAAAACAATCAGCTTGGGAATTAATTTGATAACATCAGAGTAAGAATAGGTATATATTGAAATATGTATGATATTTATATTGTACAACAGAAAAACATTAGCTGTTTTTAGGACTTTGCCTATAGTTGTCATGTGGCTAGTAAGTCCATATAGCAGGTTTTTTGTTGAATGAGTTAATATTTCTCAAATGCATTTTTTATGACTCATAGATGTTTAAAAATAGTTTAGTAATTCAGTCCTTATTTAATGATTCTTGGCTATTGGAAAATCTTAGTGATGAAATAAATGTACAGTTCAGATTTGGGAACTTATTTATTGCTACTGAAAATATTTTTAATATAATAAGTCTAAATTATGTGAATCTTTGTTACTTAGTTTCATGGAGGGTGTTTTTGGTGATGACTCTTTAAATGAATGTCCTACGGATAATCAAGTGAGCATGAATGATTCATCATTTTCCATCCTTCACATCTCACAATGAGAGGACTGGCGGCTCTCTTGTTTGTATTACTAAACTCAAAAGTAGGGAAGGATGAATCATGTGGAGCAGCCGCCACACTCTTAGTGTGTGCATCTGCTCGTGATTAAAACACAATGCTTCTTCCACTGATAATTGGATTCTATCCAGGGAAGTTGCACTGATCTGTGTCCTATTGCTTTGTAATCTGTTAAATTAAGAAGATCGCAGAGAGCAGGTGCATGAAAGAATGCCTTTGGCTTTAAGCAAGCGTCTCCAGGTTATTCTTCCCAGGAGGCTGCCTGCAGGGAATCCATGCATCAAGGACGTAAAATTAGTTCTTGGAAAAATTTCATTCAAGTTCCTTTTTGCCAGTTTTTAGTATGAAGAAAAATAAAAAGTGTTTCACTCAACAGTAACATAACCAGCATGTCCATAACTCTTATCTTCATATACATTCCTTCATTATACTACATAGCTCTTCTTGTTATTGAGAACCTGCGATGGCCCACATCTTCTTGAATCAATTCCAAATTTTGGTTCTCTTTTTCCTTTAGAAGGATGAGTTCAGGAGAGTCTTTCTCCATGGAGCAATGATAAACAATATTAACCTCTCACCATTTTTCTCACATCATGTTTTCAGTTTATGTTATCTATATGCTTTCAATTTAGGCACATACATAGCTCACAACGATCAGTGGGCAGATTTTCATTGCTCTTGTCTCATAGGAAAGGTAACTAGAGCACAAATCTCACATCCAAGGTCACATACAGAGAGGAATCACTGACCTGAATTACATCTATATGCTTTGGGAGGGATTTATGTTTGCACAGCTTATGAATGTTTGAATAACTAATGTGTTTGTATGTGTATATAACACATGTGTATATTTATATGTACATATGGGTAGGGTATTGCTTGTTTGTGTCTTTTAACAATGTATTTTTTGAGCTCTGTGAATGTTAATACATGCAAATCTAGTTCAATTTACTTTAATTGCAGTGAATTATTGCACAATTTTTGTATGCTTTTTTAAATGAAAATTTACATTTTTCTTAATGTCTTACTATTACAAAAATGTTGTTGAACATATTTTCTTTTATATTTGTAGAGATTTATTTAATGTATTTGGGAAAATTAGGGGATACAGAGAATGCCTATTTTCAGCCTAACAGATATTTTCATAATTTCTCCCAAAGTGTTGGTGGTGCCAATTCATTATATTGCCATGAGCAGTGTTTGAAAATCCTGGTTTTACTGTGTTTATCACCAACACTTAATATTTTTAATTACCTGAAATTAACCATAGATGATGAGTTTCTTCCTGAAATCTCTATTATATTCCAATGGTCTGTTTATCTACCCCAAATTAGCAACACCTGGTATAAATACAGATTTACAACACATCTTACTATCTGGTAAACATTGATTTTATTTTTTGAATGTAGTTTCTTTGCTATTCTTTATTTATGAATATTAATTTATTTCCATTTTGAAGCAGAATTTTACTTTAATTCAAAATAGGAGAAATAATTTAGTAGGCTTATAAGGCACAACTATATACATTCTAACTATTTTTTTTTCTGTAAATGTAACCACAAACTATACACTTCTTTGCCAACCACTCTCTTTTATATTAAAATAATTTTATTTATTCTCATTTCTTTGCATATTTTGATATGTTCATTCTCAAGAATTTATTTCTATATTTTTCCTATGTTGTTCAAATTTTCTTCAAATTCACTTTATGTGTTTTGCATCCTTGTTTTCTTGCTGCTTCTTTGCCTGAAAGACCACCATCCTGGCTTATCTTTCATTTACTAGAAACTTAAAAGTTATATGAGACCTGCATCAAATACTTCTTCAAAGTCACCTGATTCTAGGCAGAGAGTGATCCTTCCCTCCATGGAATTCCTAGGGCATCTATGATGTAGAGTTCGACTAAAGTGCTCAGACTGCTGCTGTGGGATCCACAATTTCCTGGAGTTTCACTAACCAAGCATCTCCCAGTGCCCCCTAGAGCATACATATTATCCTCTGTGCCAATTTCCTTACCAACACATCCAGTGACTGATTTCCTTTTGTAGCTCAGAGAATTCACCTTCTCAGAGTTGCCCATTTGTTTTTCAGACAGTATTGTCATAAAACTTCCATTGCTTCCTCATGGTGTTTCCCAAATTAGTCAGTTTCTATAAATTTCATGATTTTTCCCATATTCATATAACACTGTTGCATTTGACTGAACATGTTTCATTAAATTAACCTACTGCCTGTACTTAAATAAATGTATTTTAAAGAAAATATTAGACCAATGCAGTTAATTGGAAACCAGTTTCACCTGACATAAAGTAACAGGAAATATATGTAAAATGAAAATGAAATAATTACATTTCAACCAGGAGGATACTGTTTGGCTGGGAGCTTCTCTAATAAATTTTAGTCTTTGTGGGGGATGGGGAAGGAAGAAGAAATTGGTAATGTGCTTATAAGCATTTAAAGAATTTCTAGGTGAAATGCTAAGAAAGCTTGGAAGAAAAAGTAAAAGGGAATATATACCTCTTTATGTGAATCAAAACTGTTTTATGTCATGCTTATTCACTCTCTGGAATGATTACACTTGTCACTTAGATTAATTTCCCTAAAACTATAGTATAAATCTCACTTGAGGTAGCACAATTACATTCATTTGAATATTTGTTTATGGATAGTTTTAGATCTGTTACTCTTGAAAATTAGATACGATATAGTATATGTACTTGTGCTTAAAATATTTTCCATGTAGTAAATATTCAGTAAGTTATTTGTTGGGGAATTAGTGTGGTATATTTAAGGAAATAAAGCATTAACAATAACTTTCACTTCAATATCCAGGCATGAATAAGGAAATCATCATCTTATTCATTTGTGGAACTTTGAGTGTGTCGTGCTTTTTCAACTACAGATTATTCATCACCAGAAGTGCTTTGTGATACCCACTTTTATTGAGTGTTGTTGATGAATAAAGAAAATAGTCTTGGCCAAGGGCCCCCTAAGTGTTTATTTACCCAGTGGGCTGCATCAGATCTGGCTGAAAATGTGAGTTCAGGAAGACTTCTCTTAGACTGGATTCTGTTCCTACTAGTTCCTGAAGAAACTCTCCAGGTCTCAATTTCCTTATCCTATCGTATGGGTTGGGAGTAGAGAGTTAACACTTGCAGTGCATTAACATCTAGTCCCTAGTAATCTCCTGTGATTGAGATTAATATTATCAGCATTGTTAAGTGCTTCCTTTCCCTTGAGTGAAGTACCATTTAGTGTTAATATTTTCATTTTATTACAGAAAATTATTTGGGTGGGTACAAGTAAAAATAAATTTATTTATCATCTTTATGTTCAGATTAAATAGGAACATGTAGATTTTTGCTTAGACCTATAAAAAACAAGTTTAGTATGAATGAATCTGTCAGGGAGCATAAGTACCATAAAAATGCAAACTGCTGTAGATGGTACCAGAACATGAATTTATTCATTTTCACTTCAATGCTCAATGACAGAAATAATCTAGTGAGTAAGTGATTTTCTGTTTCATTCAATTGATACACTGTTTCACTTAAAAATATGTGGCATTTCATACTTTTGAATTTGTTTTCTGTATTAAACAATTTATTCTTTTCTTTTTTATTCCACTCTATTTTTTAAAAAATAGTATGCATAATAAATAAATAATATTATATAAATAAATGTAAATATCCAATTGGCTGTTTATATTTCCAATGATTCTCAGAACAACAGCTGATATTGGTTTTAAACAATTTTTTTATGTTCATTAATTTAATCAAACTCTTGATATTTGTGCTATTTCTTGATTGATGATAAGTACTTTTGAACCAGTTAAAAGCAATGAGAAAATTTAGATGATCAAGAACTTTGCAATCATTAGGTCGTAGACAGAGTTAACTATTATGGTATAGAATATAGATCTCAGTCTCCAAAAAAGGCACCTTCACAAATAATTACGTATTTTTACATTGTAAAATTACATATTGAAAATTACATAATTTTATAAAATATAATCAGATAACAAACTACACATTGAGAGAGTCTAGAATCATATCCTCTGTGCAAATCTTTGGAGAAATTGCTTTGGTCCCCACCCAGAGTAGCAACAGGGAAAATCATATGGAAATGCCACAGCAAACTATGTGCAACCATCCAATTTCCCTATCCCAGTTCACCAGTGTTCATAAAAACAGTGATTTCTTGGACTTATAGCAAAATTAACGCAATAAATGGTCTTCCAAACCACATGTTTTTATACCTAGGAGATAACAATCATTCTTACTGAGAACTATTTAAATTGGTTTCCATTCTTTAATATGTATAAAGTTTTCTTGTTTTTGTTTTCATAGAACCATTTTAAACAATTCTTAACCATTTCTATCCCTTTAAACATGTTAACCAATTGAAATTTATTTTCAGTTGCATACTAATAAATAAAAATAAAACCCTTTAAAAGCTCATAGAAATATTAAAGAGGCAGATCTGAGTTTGCAGTGGTTTCCGTAAGATTAATTCTTGTTTAAATTGTATATTTTATTTTTTATCAACAGACAACCGACAGTTATATTTTCCAATTCCATGAGTGTACATTTTTAGTACTTCATTTCCTGAATTAAATGGTTAAAAGTAAGTCACAAAAAAATTTCTTCAGATATTCTAAATATTGTTTGATTTCTTTTCAATGGAAAATAAGCTCACAGACATGATTGAATGGCAAAGAAAAGGCTCTATGAATCAATACTTACATGTTAGATAAGTTGTGATGTATTATTTTGTTTAATCTTCACAAAAATCTGGGTGAATTTACCCTTTGATAAGGAAACAAAATAGAAATAAAAATACATACTACCACAAATAATATGGGATAAAGAATGCTGGAATTTAAGACTTTATGAGTCCCATCCTCTGTCCATGGTTTGTTATGCTCTTATTGAAGGAGGTATACCTTGGAAATGAAGGAGAGAAATGACAAATTTATCCAATTTGATCTTACTGAACATCTGCTGAATGAATAGTAACATTACTGGATAAGGAGGGACTATGAAATATTTGTTTTTTCAACAAGTGTTATTGAGTACCTACTCGTTCTACTTAAAGGAGTTACAGCAGTAATTGACCTGAAGTCCCTATCCTCATATGGCTTCTAGTCTAATGGAAGTGACAGAAAATAAATAAGTAAATATCCAGCTTAATGCTAGTACTATAAAGAAAAGCAGAAGCAAGCAGAAAGAAATAAGAGATAGAGCAGTCTACACAATTTAATATGAGGAAGTTGTTGAAAGCCTTGCTAAAAAATATAATATTGAGTACAGAACAAACTTTCTAATGCCCCATGGGAGGCTGTGTTTGCTCACTTCTCTGATCTCACTTTGGCAGAGGGTCTCTCTGCCCCAGCCCACACCTGTCTCCTGATTATATCCAGAACATGAGAGTGAAGTACTTTCCTCTCTGTCTGAAATGCTCTTACCTGGATGGATGCCCAGCTCCTTCCCTCATGTCCTCCTGCACTTTAATCAAAGCTTTGGTTTCACTGAGTTCTTAAGGAGCTGCCCTACCTGAATTGCAACACACATTTTCATTAGGCTCCTTCCTTTGCGATATTTAGCTCCTCATCACCACCTCCATTACCACATATTGTATTTATTTTTCTTGTTCACTGTGTCCACCAAGGTGATAGGAATTTTTATTGGTTGTTTGCATTGCTCCTTACATAGCTTCTAGAATAGGGCCTTCTCAGTAGAAAGCAATAACTTTTAACATATGAATAATCAGCATGATATTTATGCCTTGAGAATATTTTTCTTGAAGCTAAGCAAAAGAAGTAAGAAGCAAGGCAAAAATCTGAAAATAATAAAATCATCTTCCTATGACATGATAAATCCTAAAACAGAATACTAACAATGAGAACTGATAAGAATTGATACACATGTGGAGTGAGAAATAAGGAATGATGGAGCTATATGCCCCCCAAATGGGATATAAATTTTTAGCATCATTAAAATTGTTAGATATTTTTGCAACCATGACTTTAAATACAGGGCCACTGTCACATAATCTGTGACATCGGGAATAAATAGATCAAGTTTATATATTTAGTGTGATTCACAAGGTTCCTAATTTACAGTACTTACAATTGAAAATAGAATTACAGGCATCTTTCAAATATTATTATCTAAAAAAAAAACTCTCCACCAGCCCTGCAATATTATCTATCCTAATAAACAACACAAAATAGCTAGAGCTTTTCCAATCTACAAATGAAAAAAATGTTTGATTGTACAATATTATTTTGAGCTAAATACAATCCCTCCCATTTCCTGTCATCATGCCCTAAAATGGTTCGAATTGCCTGATAGTCTTTCTGCACACCTTCATCCATCCATCTAGTCAACAATTATTTATTGAATTATATAACAAAGCCTATGGATGCAATAATATTGAACTAAATCATACTTTAATCACATCCAAAGTTACTCCTTTTATAAGTTGTAATGAAACTATTCAATTTCAGATGAATTCTCCCATAAAGCCACCAGGAAAATGTCTGACAGTGAGAAAAAAAAAAAAAAAGTCCATACACGTGGGTTTTAATCTCTATTGGTGATTCACAGTGTGCCTAACTCTGTGTTGGTGTTAAGGTGGTTTTGAAGGAACCATATCTGATGGAATTTGTAACATTGTAAGCTATGACAAGAAATAAGCGTAAAGCAATAGAGAAGAGTACAACCTATACACTCTCCAAAAGCATCTCCACTATCAACAACAGCCAGTTGGTCTTTTAGAGTTTCTTAACAGCTACACTGAAAGGAGGCTGATTGTGGCCTGTTAGACAAAAGGAGAAGGTGGCATAGGTCCTTTCTCTTGTCCTTTTCCACCTTTGGTGTGAAGGTCCATGGTACTCATGATACAGGTGTGTCTGGCTAGGGTTAGTGTAAGGAATGGGAGGTAAAGCATTCACCTATCTCCAGGCCATGTTCTCCTGTAACATCCTAACAAAGACCCAGCAGGGGGAGCATCCTAGGAGGATCAGATCTGGCCTCAGCCCTGATGGAGTGATGCCCTTATGCTGGCTACACTTTCTGATGACTGACTACTCAGGCTTTTTACTCCCTCCTACATGCCATCAAATGCTAGGTGCCCATTCCTCCATACATCTAACTGGTTACATCAAATATGAGACTTATTTTCAATTAAATGACAATCTTAAAAATTCAGGAGTGTTAGAACTATTGATCAATTGCTTTTTATTCATCTAGTCAGCCAACATTTATTAAAGCTATGGATAAAAACTCATGTTGGCTAGATTATGCTGATGGCTACACATTTCTTTCTGCTAAATTTGTGGAAAATTGTACATGTTAAATTAAAACACATTCTTTATGAACCTCTCCTCCTTTTTCCTCTCCACAATTGGGATCACCTAACATAGAACAAATTTCCCATGAGTTCATTATCTAGAGAATTTCACAACAAAACTTTTGATGACACCTTAATAACGTAAATTAATTTGATAAAATGTAACTGAAGTTATCGAAGTGGAAAAAACATGAGTTTCAATACAGCATTTTGAAATTCATGGGGAAGATTTTTCATAGCCAAGGGTGCCTTTCCTACTTATTGCCAGGATTACGGAGGCCCTGCTGTATGTTCCTTGCTCTTGTTAAATCTTTTGTCTTGATATTAGAGTAAGGGCCAATATCCCTTACCTAACCTTCTGTGGAGCTCTTCTTTATTATTGTTCTTCATACATGTTTTCCTGTTGATCTTCAGTGTTCTAAATACTGTGGGCTTTCTGCTTGCAAGGTTGAGCTCCCCTGCTGGGTTTCTGGCAAATTTGTTTTTCTTTAAAGATTTTTCCTTTCCCCCTGCTGTGCATGTGCAGCAGTGCTTGCCAAGGGCATCTCATGCTTACAATCTTACTGCAAATGGTGCCCAAGACTGTCTTTGTTGTTTTATCTCTCAGCGCTGATAACCCCTGAGTAGGCAAAACTTAGCCTCCTTTAGACTTGCTTGAATGACTAAGTTTTTCTATTCATATCACACCAAGGGATCTAGGAATTGAGTTACTTCCATGTTAGGAGCCAAAATCTAAGTTCTTAGCTAAATAAATGTCAAAACTGTGATTAAATGTTTATCTAATTAAATGTTGAGTAATTATTTCCCATGTAAATGTGCTTAATTTTAGGGCCCATAATGTATGTAAAATGACTCATGAATGACTACTGAGTTACTGAAAATTCAGTTTTTAAATGTCCACATTTGAATAAAACTTTCATTCCTCTGGGACTCTGTGTCCCTTTCAATGCCTGTTCAGGCTTCTCTTTTCTGTCAGGCTTGGCTAGAATCTTCTTCTCTTTCCTATCTCAAGAGGCGGCCCATTTGACTCTGATATCTTTTATCGTTGTTGAAATTCTGTTGCTAGGATTCTTTTTGTTCATGCTATAAAACCTGACTGCAGCATTTTCCATAAACCAACTGGGGAAAAAAAATAAATTAAAAAAAAAATTCCAAATGGACATTTTTCTTAAATAGCAGATTTTGAAGACCATTATGTTAAAATGTCCTTTTGTGAATTAAGTATCATAGATAGGGAGAAGTTTAAATTACTGTAGTAAGTAGACTTTACTGTATTGTTTTCAATCTCTCTCAACATTAGTAGCTGTTTAGAGACTCATTTTCTTGCAACAGAAAACAAAATGCCTTTTTGGCATATGAAGTTCACACCATATTATTTGATACTTCAAGCATCTTATTTTTAAAATTGGGTTTCACTCACATCTTTAAAAATTAATTCCAGTGGAAATACAGCACTCAAGGAAGGGACCAGGACCTAAGGGATGGAAGATAAACTTTAAAAATGAATATTTTTACTATTTAGAGTGAAGATGGCACTTTAATACCCTACCTTCAGACTCCCGCATTGCCATTACATAAGTCAATGCAGTCCTATTTGAGAGCTGAGGAAAAGCGGTAGAGGGGGTTCAGTGATTTATCTCAGGGGGTACCACAGAGTGGCCAGGCTGGGACCGGAAATGCGTATAAACAAGGAACTGCTTTTAGTCCCTGGTGTTCCATTCCCTGTCTAAACCAGCAACAGACAATCACAGTGTTAAATCTAACATGATCAGCACTTAGCGAACAGAGGCGCCCGCATGATGTACAGCTTCTGGAAAAAAAGTGCTGCCAGCAAGGAATTTCAGAGGCCTTGGACCTGAGATAAAATTTTTATGTTCACAAGAATGTTGCATATTGCTACTTCAGCGTGCCCAATGTTAGCTTCATAGTCTGAAATTAAAAATGTTCTTCCAAATTACTTGGTTTACTGTCCAGGAGACACATCCTTCTCTCTTATATTTCTGATTTCCCATCACATCACAGGGAGCCCAGGTCAGAACAGGAAATTACATGCTCAATTCATATTTTAATTTTAAGGAATCAAATTAGCGTAGATCAACAAATAATTTGCTGTTTCCTTCCAGCCTCTGTGCTCATATCTCTGCATTATACCTAGGTTTGAGGTGAGTAGTAAAATACAATGGTTCAATGTGATGTTTAGAAAACAGTCACATCAAACATATCACTTCCAATATCAATTCCAATATCAAATTAGGTTCTGTTTTCAGTTTTATCATCGATTGGACAGTTCAATGTTCAAATGTGGATTGGAGATAACAGATTCTTAATACATGGACTTTAACTGATTTTTATGCAAAGTTAGTTAAAATTTCTTTTTTTGACTTCATGAAACCCAGATTTTAAAAAGTTACATTCCTGCTCTCTTCCAAACTTCTCAATTACTACTGCCACTTTTAAATTGTTCCATGCCCCTCTCAGATAGGGTCATGAGGGTAAAAGGTGTGACACACGCTTCAGCAGGGTTATTCCATCATCCTTTTAGAGAAAATTTCTTCCTTGCAGAAAATAAAACAGGGAAGTTCATCAACAGCTTTTATTTCTACCCTTCATATACTATAGCCTGTAATAATTTAAAACAATTGTCTTTGGAATGTGAACTTCTTTAACCTCTTCTTTCCTTCCTCTAGCCTCACAGATATTAGCAGAGTCTAACTTTTTTTTTTTTAATCTTTTCCTATCTGTCAAGAAAAATGCAACATCTGATAGCACTCATTCCTGCCATCCTTCCTCCACTTCCATTTTTAGAAAACAAATAATCAAACTTCACTGAGAAAGTGGGAAGGGTATTGGGATAGAAAAGAAAAAGAACATACTAACACCTATGGGTATTCTACATCCCAACACTGAAATCCAAATGGAACAAGTTTGAGGTAATAAGCCCCTAAGGAAGCATGCTGAGGAATGTCTCAGGACAATGTGCACCCGAGCCAGGCACTGCAAACTCCAGCCACAGCAGCTCTATTCTCAGTTGTGCATTTGCTGATGTGAATCTTCCCTGTCAGAACAGGAGTGATTGAGATCAAGGAATATTTTCATTGGATTATTATAATTATAACCTGTCTATATTATCTTCATTTAGAGTAGCTCACCTGCCTGGCTGATCTGCCATCATTTCAGCTTCATCACCTCAAGTGTTGCTTCTGCATCAAGTTTCCTCATATATTTTCTTTTCTCCACCTTATGTCCTTCCTGTACACTTGTACTGGCCTCTGCTTTAATACTTTTCAATATCGACTCCATAACTACAGCTGTCATTTCACGTATCATTCTTTATTCTCCCCAAATTGTCTACAATCAGAGTCTCTACTTCTTCAATTTTTAGCTAGCCCACTCTAGTTAGGATTCTACTGTCCAAAGACTTTTTACCGCCTCTTGCAAGACTTTCATTATTTTAGTCTCAGGTGTCAATTCCTTTGAGAGGCATTTTCTTTATGCCGTCTTTTAGAGTCTCTCCTTGTATGCTGATGATTATGATCTGGATAGCACCTATCACTAATATCATCTTGCATATATAATGTGTTTACTTATTTTTTATCTCCTTAGAGCATGTTACTATTTCATACATGCTTATTTTTCTATGTGCTTATTGTGTTTTCCCTAACTATGTAAAATTCATGAGTGCAGCATTCTTAAACTTACCTTTCATATAGTTGTTACTTCATACATATTTTATTAAATGAAGGCTAACTTCTGCCCAATTTCACTAAGAATTCCAACTCTGAGTACCTATATAAAAACATGATAATGGTGATGCCATATACATTGCAATAATCATTATATTTCCTGCATCTTAGAATTTTGGAATGTTTTTCTTTTCTGTGAGGCAAGCGAATGAGAAGCAAATGGTGTCCACCATTCCAGTTAATTTCTCTTCCATTGTCTCCAGATCCGTTAACTTGACCAGAATCCCCCCAGGATAGATGATTAGTGATGAACCATGTTGAAGCTATTGCAGATGATTTATCATTTTTCTTGTGTTTATGTGCTATGATGCTATGCTTCTGCTCTTTATGTTATTAAATGTCATGAACAAAATAACCTGATTTGGAAGCCAGATTTTTCATACCTTTGGAGAAAATGGTTGAAAAACTATTCCCCTTTCATCTTTCACATAACCTGTAACATTCTGGAAATTTTATTCACATTATTAGGATTTTTTATGGTAGAGAAAGCTTAAAGTCCAAATCTAAACAGCTATTCCCTAAATTCCAGGAGGATATAAATACATACATTTAAGTTAATGTAAACCAGGTAGATAGTCATCTTGATCCGAGAAAGTGGACGACTTCTTTGGTATTAACTAAGAAAAACTAGGTTTTAAACGTATTTGGTTTTAAGGAGTACCTTTAAGGTGTGAAATAAGGTATGAAATAGAAGAGCAAGAAAAAGATGAAGAAGGTTGTAATTGCTTTGGGTAGACAGAAGAAATAGGTATAACCTAAAGAAGTGCAAAGAAAGGTTTTTGAGAGCACTGGATTTATATTAGAAAGGAATAAATTACTTGGTATGATGATGTTGTCTTTCAGGATATTGTAATTATCTTTCTTTATATTTTAGAAATAAATATTTTATTTTAGTTGTAGTTGAACACAATACCTTTACTTTATTTTTATGTGGTGCTGAGGATGGAACCCAGGGCCTTGCCCATTCTAGACAAGTGTTCTACCGCTGAGCCACAACTCCAGCCCCTATCTTTCTTTCTTGAAAGAAAATCTTTTTAGACCTTCTGAGAGAATAAGTACAGATTAAATATTCCTATTTTGAAAATATGAAATGTTCAACACTTCAAATCTATACTTTTTGAATGCCACCATGACACCCAAAGTGGAAAATTACATACCTTACTTCATGGATTGTAGTCAAAACTTAAGTACACTAAACATACCAGAGAATTACTTCCAAGATATGTTTATAAGGTATACATGAAACATAAACAGATTTTGTGTTTGGTCTTGTGTCCCATTCCCAAGGTATCTCAAATATGTATATGCAATATTTCAAAATCTGAACATATCCAAAACACTTCTGGTCCTAGGCATTTTGGATAACAAACCAATATCTTTGTAATTGTATGTTTTGTTTGGTATATTCCTTTAGAATGAGAGTAAATGGTGAAAAAAAATATTTCTATTTTATTTATAGAATTTTCAAATGCCTAAGGAAAAAAAGATATTTCAGATTAATGCTTAGAAGTGAGTCAACATTTAACATTCTAGGCAAAGGGTGCAAACATTTCATATTTAGTATAGTTTACTGAATCATTCAGAGTTGTGTATTATTTCTCTTTTTCTGGTACTACTACTGCAGTATAGCAGCCACTACAAGGTTGTGTGGATTTGAGAAACACTCAGATATGTGATTTTTAAAAAAAAAAAAAGGAACATTTTAAAGAACAGTCTAACCTCATTGTCTTTTTTTTTTTTTTTTTTGCAGCTTGGATACTCTAATGTATTTTGTGATTGAAGAAGGGCTCTAAAGTAAAAATGTTAAAGCACAGCTTTAACTACTGACTTCCTTGAGGAGATAAAAGCATCCTTAATTCAAGAACATTTTTTTCTTGTTTTCTTGATAACCTTTTCTTCTGGATCTTTGATTTTGAAAACATATCATCAGCCTCTAATAATTTTAAAAATTATTAGAGGCTGATATGTTTACTGAGTCTCTTGAGTGTGTGTGTGTGTGTGTGTGTGTGTGTGTGTGTATATATATATATATATATATATATATATAGAGAGAGAGAGAGAGAGAGAGAGAGGCAATCTTATTCCTGGAAGATCATTTTCTTTACAGTTGTGTATGTTTTATTTCAGAGACTCATTAAGTTCTTAATTATTTTCTAAGGCATATTAATTTCACCTTCATGTCTAAATATAATGCATAGAAATAGAATATCCTAAAAAAGAAGTTTGCTCTAATATCAGATTAAAGAGAGGTGAAGATCTGTAGTAGCATTTTAGCTTTGGGCTTGTCACCATTCAGAGACCAGCTTTGCGATGGAAGAGTCTCCTACTCCCCATTTAGGCATCTTCTGTCTTCTGCCTCATCTTCCTCCCTCCAACATCTCTCTCTCCTCTTCTCCAGCTCTTCCCTGTTCTCCCTCCAAATATGGAGGTCCCTTGAGTTCCTTGGGTCTTTTTATACTGTGTTCTCTGCTTTGTAATCATAGCTCCTGTCAGAACTCTAAAATCTCCACCAGATTCCCCAAGCAAATTAACTTCCTTGACATGTTGGTGTCTGTCATGACACTTAAGTTATATAATAGCTAATGGATTTTACATCTCCACCAAAGTGGAATCTCATTAAAAACTAAAGTATTATGACTAGCTTCAAAGAAATAGTGATTATTAGTTTAATAATAGTGATAATGGGGTAATTCTTAATATTATCAAATAATTTATTTTTAAACACTAATATTAGAATTTCTAATTCATTTAAAAACATGATTTAGTTTATTATACTACTTTTATTATGTGAATTATAGTCTATGTCAGTTATAAAATATTGGAAACATAATATTTAACATTGCATTAATGTGGTTTGAAATTATAACTCTAACATTAAGAACAGGAAAGATTTAAATCATCTTGTTCTAAATTTATCTATATAGTTCAACATTTTATTTAGGTTAGGACTGGGTCAATAAACATTATGACATAATAATTTTATATTAAACATTTTATATATATGTTTTATATTAAACATTATATATACTTCATATATTTTATATTAATTATCAACTAATTTTAATTTTAATGCTATTATTATTTTGTGTCACTTATTTACTATTTATGTTGGTGTAAAAGATGCAAAAGGAAACCTGAGAAAAACCTAAAAATTTCAACAATTGTTTTTGTATACATAGTCATATTTTACAAAAATTAAAGTTTTTCAGGTAATAAATTTGTGCTTCTGAAAACTGTATGCCTGTCACATATTCTTTAACTTTCCATAATCATGATTATAAGTTGTATAGGACAAGAAAATGCATTTGCCTTATGAAATAATTTTGTAACTTAAATTAATATATTACCAAATAATGTCCTCTTCCCTTTCCAAAACTGATTTCTGCTTATATTACTCAATAGTAAGAAAGAATGATAGAGTAAATGTAGTATAGTGTATTTTGTTCTTATATAGCCCATTTTTTCTAGGGCTTTGAAATATATGTAGAATAATAATCAATAGTTCTTAATAACACCTTTAAATTGATAATTATATCTACATAACTCTGGATAAATGTTTATTTTATATATATTTTTGCAAATACTCTGACACTGTTATTGAAACATATGTGATGGACACTTTATATCTTGCATTTTTAGTAAAAGATACAGAAAAACTTTGCTAGATATTGTTGGTCTCTATCTACCAAAAAGAACACGCAAAGCCTAAATTGAGAATAGGTTGGATATGAGTAGAGATACTGGGTTATGTTACAGGAACACAGAGTTCACAGCCCTGAAGTAAAAGCCTTCTATGGGGATTGGGCAAACCTGCCTGGAAACAGCATACATTTTGCAGATCTAACAATTAATCAATGAGCTCTCATAGGCAACATGGATAATAAGGATTTGAGGGTGTTTTAACATTTAAATTTCTCCAAAATAATTATTTGAGCATAATTGCCAATTATTCTTAGGTACTATCCATCTTTTGATTGGAGAAAACATCATGGGTTTAATTTTTTAACATCATCTCTCTCTCTCTTTCTTTCTAGATGACACGAGAACAATACATATTAGCGACACAGCAGAACAACTTGCCAAGAAGTGAAAATGCACAACTTTACCCAGTGGGAATTTATGGCTGGCGAAAGAGGTGCTTATACTTCTTTGTCCTTCTGCTGTTGGTTACCATGATAGTTAACTTAGCCATGACAATATGGATATTGAAAGTTATGAATTTCACTGTGGTAAGTACCACTATGATTTTACACCTATTGCTTTGGGTTCAAAGACAATCCAGCTCTATTGTCTTTATCGATTTAATTAAAAGTTATTCATCTTAATCTTTGCAAGTATGTCTTGAAACTTCCAGAAGAACCATATTTTAAGACTACCTTAAATATAGTTAGTTGTGACAAACATATGGCTTTACTACCTGAAATTTAAGGGTGGAAAGTTTAGATTTTAAGATAGCACAGAACATTGATGCATTAGAAATCTAGAAAATATTTAACCATTAAGTATTAATTATTCTATACTATCACTGAAAATATTAGAATATATACTTTTCATTTAATTAGTATTCATATTATAAAACATGTGTGTTTGAATTATTTTACATAGATATATACCTCATATTTCTCTGTATTTTCTCTCTATACAATACACTTCATGGTGAAATCTAAACTCTGGAATTTCTCCTGAACTTCATGAGCTAACATCTAAAACTGCTATTAGATAGTTACCTCATTCTTTCAGAACACATAATTGGTAAATATAAGATAAATCAGAGTAAAAAAGAAATTTTATGAAAATGAACAACTTAATAGCAAAACAATTGTGTAACTTATTGCTAAGTTTGGCTTCAGTTTATCAAATGTAGATCTGAGAGCCTTACTTAACTGAAAAATAAATCACTGCTTTAGCAAAGTTTAACTTAATTCATTTTAGCTAAATCCTTAAATTTTTCTACTTTATTATTTTTTTTATCATTTCACCTATTCTTAGAGACCTCAGGTACTTTTATTTGCAGACCACAATTTTTTTTTGTATCTTCAAGCAGGTATCTAATGCAGGATGTGTAATGTCATAGGCATTTATATATTGGGTCTTAAAAACAAACAAACAAAAAACAACCTTTTATGGGCATTGATTTAGTAAGAACTTATTTCTGACTTTTCTAATACTTCATTCTATCATGAGCCAGAATCTCAAAAGGTAAAATAAGCCCAACATTTGCCACACATACTGTGTATATAAAGAGCTGAAGAGGTCAGGTGGCCCTAAAATTTCAGAGAGAAAAATCCAAAACTGTGCCAATCATGACACAAGAGCATATGGTCAATGGAGAAAAATGAGTTAAGCATTGATTCTGTGTTTTCCAGTACAACACAAATTTCAAAGAGTATTCTTAAAAATGAAAAGAAAATATAGACAGGAGCCAATACATTTCCTAGATTAGAAAAACAAAAACAAAAACATGAAACCATATCCAAGAGATGGATGTGTGTTTAGGGCCATGGTTCAAGGCAGGTTGAGTCTCTGGGTGGCTAGAGATGCAGTTCAGGGTTGGTAGGCAAAGTATTCCTTATGAGATTCTCAGGTAATACATCTGAACCACTCCTTAGTTTAAGACTCGACTCAGATTCCCCTTTCAGTTGAGAAATATTTTGGCACAAATATTTCTAACTTTCCCCCATTGTATTCATCCTGAGCATTGCTTCTTCTTTTCCTGATTAATAGCATTAATGAGTCATTTATCACATAGTTGGGGCAATGTTTGTACCTCTGAAAATGCCTTCATAACACGTTCATTATGAGCCAAACTTGCAAGTGCTGAAAGCAACTATTTCAACCTTTTCTTAAAAAAGAAGAGAAATAATTTCAATAATTTGATTTCTTCTACAAAAAAAGAAAAGCATCTACCAAAAGTTTTTGAAAAATGGGTTATCTCTTTCACTCTAGAAGGCCTTGAATCTGTCTAGGGATCAGAATACTGAAGTTTTCAAGTAACGGCCATGTAAACTTCTCAAATGTATTCACATTACTTTAAAAAATGCACAAACTTCATAATTACATGACCGCATGCCTCACACTCCCAATACCTTGCCCCATGCTGATACCAAGGCCAGCTCAGCCATCCGAAGGAAATAATTGAAACCATCGTCAGTGTCCTCAGGATCCTCATAGGCCTCAGGGTTGCTGTCACCCATGGAGCTATCTAATTTGAACCTCAGCTGGTCAAGATGTGAATGCTAACCTAGTCTTGGGGACAATAAAAAGGGATTGTTACATAGGAATCTTAGTATATGTTTTTGTTTGTTTTGTGCCTTTTTTAAAACACCATTTTACATTTGTGACTTTGTAATTTATTTTCTAACTCATGATTTTGCCTCCTTATAATTAAAAGGAAAACTGTTCTTGCTTCAACTATTCAAGTTTTTTGATATACTTCAAGTAACTGGACATATGAAATTATGATAATTGTATGTAGATAGAAAACACTCTATCCCAATGCAGTTTTTCATCACTGTTCAGAGAAATTCAGAATTACTTAAGTAGTTAAAGATTATTGCAGCTCAAACTACTGCAGATTAAGTTGTATACACCTGAAAAGTGAAATAATTTGTAATCCTCTTACATTAGAGCAGTAAAAAAAAAAGAAAGAAATCAATTTCATGTTTTCACTAGTGCATTATGTTTGTATCTATCTCGACAGAAAATACCAAAGACTGGTTGCCATACTTAGCAAGAAGCAGAAAAATGTGTAAATTGTTTGGGGATTACTATTGATCTGCACAAAATGTATTTCACTTTCATTATAACTCTTGCCATCCAATACATGGAAATATGTGGCTGTTAACATCTTTTATTTGAGCAAACTGGGCATGTTATTGTTATCAAAATATTGTACTTTCAGCACAGCAAGGTTAGCTGCCAGTCTGCTTTATGATGTTGCTTGGAGGCCATCATTATGACCAATATTGTGCGTGATCTGATAGTTGATATGACCTTATTAACTTCTATTTCTTATTTGTAGAAACTAAAATCATTCTGCTT